>NC_139231.1:111172300-111817694 GCF_977018435.1 Lepisma saccharinum
CTCTGAATTTCTACGAGATAAGTTACGAAGAGTTTTGGGAAGTCATAGAATCCTGCGGCGATATCGATACCGATCGTGAGGCTGTACAGCGAGTGTTGAAACAGTTCCCGTTTATGTACGTAGCACTACGTGAAGCTCCATGGTGCGGATGTTACCTGTTCAATAGATCGGGAGAAGCAGTCCATCATTCCTGCGAGACGTTGAAGGAGATAGTGGAAAGAAAAAAGTTTACGGATGGGAGAACAGGATTTCCCAGTCACAAATGTTCGTGTGAACTCATTCAGAGGAAGGATGAAGATGAGATTGCTGAAGCTTTAAAACAAAGAGTGAAAGAGTGGCTTGCCGTGTTAGTGAACAAAACTATTTTGTGGTGTACTACCTGCAACCGTTCTCTACTACGTAAATTAGAAGGACACCCCTGTTTTCCAGCGGTATCGTCGAATCGTCTTGGTTTTTCCAGAGCCCTGTTCGATAGTGATGTAGAAGATACTGTGCCGGTACCGTTATCACCAATACCTGGAACCCCATCACCTATTGTATCAGATTGTTTTTCTTTGGCTGATTTATGAAAGTGTTCAGTTACCCCTGCTACCGATTTTCGGGGCATTGTAATAACTACCTATCAGTCGATTCTCGATACAAAACTTACGAAAAGTGGCCTGTAGGATTACAACAGACACCTGAAGAGTTAGTGACTGCAGGATGTTACTATTCAGGCCACGGTGATAGAGTACTGTGTTCATATTGTTTTTATGGCTTTTGTGATTGGACACCGGAAGATTGTCCTGTTATAAGACATCTGGCAGCAGTGCCCCATTGTAGTTTTATACAAAGTGTTGCATTACTACATTATAAGGTCGAATGTAAATATTGTGCTAATAGAGAAAAGTCTGCAAAAAAAGTTATTGAAAAAAATGCAGATTCTGTAATGATTTGTAAAATCTGTTTTTTGGATGTTTGCGATATAGTGTTTCTCCCGTGCAGACATTTTGTCAGTTGTCGATCCTGTGCCTCACAACTCGATAAGTGTGCTATATGTCGTGGATCTATTAAAAATACATTGACAGTTTTTACCTGTTGAACAATGGATGTATGTTTTTTGGACGTTCAAGGTTTACGAGGAAAAGACGGTGAATTTGTGTGGAAAGAAGTCGGAATATTGAAGTCTCCTTTTGAATGTACATTTGATTATTTAGTAAAACCTCCATACGGTCTACATTTGTTAAGTGAAAAATATCGTCGTGTGAATTATTGGCTCCGTGCAAACAAACACGGACTCTCCTGGGAAAATGGTTGGGTACCGTATGAGAAGTTAGGAGATCTTTTATATTCTGTACTTGTAAATGAAAATGTGTATGTTAAAGGTACTGAAAAAACTAAATGGTTGGAAAAATGTATCGGAGAAAAACGTATGAGTACGTTAACCGTAGATAATATTGAAGAATTTGGGTGTCCAAAATTGGAGAGTGTGAAACTTTCGGTAGAGAAAAAGAAATGTAGAGAACATAGTGAATCAAAAAATGTGAACAAAACCTGTGCAGTTGAAAATGTTTGGAAAATGTACCATTTCTACTGTAATAGAGAAAAATAAAAAACTGTTTAACCTTTTTTCAAATGTTTTATTTACAATTTAATAATATACATATAAAGATATACATTTACAGTAAAAAATACATAATGGATAATAAAGTTATTTATAATATCAATGAATGTCCAAGATTGTGTTGAAGATATATTTCAATCATCAATTCGTTGTACCAGAGAACGTGAAAATGGCTTATCAGGTTTTCCGGTACTTCTTTTCTTTCTGAAAACATATTCTTTTCGATACAATGCACAAAAGTCTGTATATGTGGCTGTAATTTATGATAACGTTCGTTCGTTAATTTTCTTAAGGGTGTGAAAAGTTCACAAAAAAATAAATGTAGTTCCGGGGGTGTAAAAATAAAAGCATCCGGTGAGGAATGTTGATACATGGAAATACAACGTTTTCCGAAAAAATTTACAGCACTGACAGTAATATTCCCTGTGACGAGATAATTAAATCGTCGACCTGTTTCGATGTAATCAAGTACATCAGATTTCAAAACACACAATTCTCTAATCTGTGAAGAATTAATTCGTACGGGTAATCTTCCTTGTTGCGAAAACTCCCACACCAGATTGAAAGGTGTTTGTTTTTCGAATCCTACTGCTACATATTTGGTTTTTTCTGTGTTCAGAAAGTATATATTTGCAAGATAAAGATCCAAACAGACATCTATGTTGTGCAGTTCCGAACATTCGGTTTTATTTTGGGAAGAACTGTTTTCTTGACGTATTTTCATGAAATCACAATCCTTTGTCACATCCGGTTCACTCTCGATCGGTTCAGTTTTTATAACAGGAATCTCAATTTTGGTAGGGGGCAGACGTCTACGTTTTCTGCATCTAGAAACACCATCCTTATGAGTAATACGGTCTAGAAGCTGATCATGTTTTTCCATTGTAGAATTTTTGACCGGTTCCATGATGTTTTCACTAAAGGTGTCAAGATGATACTGAGAGTGAGCAGAATCATCATACATATTTTATATAGAAATCACCTTATACACTCCCGAACAGGTTTGATGGAACGACACACTTGTGCTCCTTTAGGACACTTTGAATGCGGTAAACATTTGAAGATCTGACGAAAACGGTGTAAAATATATTCATCTTTACTGACACCTGGTGGGAATATCCGGATGAAATCCCTGGTTGTGACGTGATGTGCTTTATAATAAGCATATACACAACAGTAATGTCCGCAAGTTGTAGCAAATATTCCTTGTAAGGGGGTATTATTGTGAGTCCAAATAGAGGAATGACGGTTCAAGAATGTTATGAATTCTGGGTAATAGGGGTGGAAACCGTATGAATCAAAATATTCTGCCTTATTGTTTTTGTCGAAATAGAAGGCGACCCAGTGTGTTCCTTCGGAATCGGAAGTATCCGTGTTTGCGATTATCAAAGCAGGGGTGGAGAACGTTCGAGGCAGAAGATCTCTCGGGTAAACACCACAAAAAATTGTTTTGGTGGAACAGTTGTGAGATAAAATATGTCTGATCTGTGATGTGTTCATGTCGGATACGTTTATAATAAAGTACACAAACACGATAGTCTTTTTCTATTACGATACAGGTAGGTTTCTGTGGCAGAAAACAGGAATACATCAAATTTATAGAGTAAAATTGTTAGGTTTATTAGTGAAGGATAGCACCTCTGTCTTTTGTCACATCCAAGGCCACTTCGAATTCAGCATAGAGAAGACAGGTAACATTTTCCGACAGTTGTGGAGAAAACTGCATTTCTACTCCTAAGGTACCTTGTTCCTGTAGACTGATGTGTGTATCGTTTCCTGAAAAATCTGGTGTAATGTCGTAAATTAGAAAAAATGATCCGTTTTCAAACATCTTCCTTGTTATCTGATGTCCATAATTATTGTGATGGATACCTGTGCCGGAAAAGAGAGTTTGGTAGGCACGTGTTACTAAACCGCTATTTCC
Source organism: Lepisma saccharinum (assembly GCF_977018435.1). Classification (NCBI taxonomy): domain Eukaryota; kingdom Metazoa; phylum Arthropoda; class Insecta; order Zygentoma; family Lepismatidae; genus Lepisma; species Lepisma saccharinum. Next base: position 111,175,828 of record NC_139231.1, read on the forward strand.
TCCTGTACTGATTCGTAAAGGTTCAGAAGGTGTGAGCTCTCCATTTTTTACAAGATGGAAAGAAGATAGGTTAAAACTTCTAAAGTCGAACGGATTTTTTTTACTGTCTCCGAGAAAGCTGGCGGTGGATACCATAGTAAAAAGAATAACATTCGGAAAAGGACCTTGAAAAGCATTGTCGATAGAAATCTGCTGCGTTCCTGCAACGTAAGAGTATGCCTTGATAATACTTCTTGTGAACGGATAATGTGCAGGAGCGTAAGAAAGTGCTCTGTCTATAGCCAAACTGGTGCTAGGAGTAGGAATGACGTGATTTATTTCGAGAGCAGCTTTTAAAATTTTTATTTGTACGCTAGGTGAATCTTGATCTCCCCAGATATAAAAAGCATCACGTGACTTGATAAGTTCGATACGTACTTCCACACCATTGAGTAGATATTTAGGCTGATTGAAAAAATCTATGTGGAGTTTTCCCATAAGTTCCATTTCGGCTGTTACTTCCATAGGATTTCCTGATGACGGAACGTATTGGAAAAAATTTTTTCGGGTGGTGAAACCTTCGTTATTGGTTGTGATTTTATCTTGGTTTCCAGGTGTGTCCAGGTACCATAAAGCATTAGTAAGATGTGTATTTGCAGCATCAGTACCGTAATTGAGAAGTACCTCAAAAATCGATTTGTATGCATAATTGTTGTCAGCATTTGTTACAGATATACCGTTGATAGCAACGTTACATTGTGAAAATATAGTATTGAGGAGATAATTTACTACCCCACAATTTTTTGTGGTTGCATTATCGGTCGGCAAAGCACTCATACGACTCCCATCTTGTTTGACCATCTCCACCTGTAAACGAAGATAAACAGATGCAAGATCCAGAAAATCTGTTGCTGTTGCAGGTATGAGAAATGGTATCACGTTCTGGTTATCGATGGATGCAATAGGTTTGTAGGTAACAGTGTAGGTTTTTTCGACATTTTGTTGAATAGGTTTTTTCCGAAAAAGATCGAACTGTGAAATCATACACGTGTTGTCCTGCATCATTGTGTAAAAATATTTTTGACTTTGATATTCTTTTTGATTTTTCTGATCCTCGAGGTTCTAACACGGGTACCTGAATGTTTTAACATCGAATGAGTATTTTTTCTTGTAATTCTTCTTCTTATACCCGAACCTGTCAGAGAATCGATTTTTTATCGGACGGTAGAGTTCTCATACGACTTCCATCGATAGTTTTTGTATCGTTCCAGAGAAAAGGTTTTATCATTCTGAAGAGTCCAGCAAAAAAAATTATCAGACGGCCGCTGTAAGCGAAGATAGACAGGTTCGAGAAACGAAGTTACATTTTGGTTATCGAAGGAAACAATAGGTTTGTACGGAATAGTATGTTTTTTCTGAAAAAGGTCGAACTGTGAAATTACCCAGGTGCTGTTCTGTATCATGATGTAAAAATATCTCTGACTTTGATATTTTGTCTGATTTTTCTTTTACGTGTTTTCCTAGATTTCGATGATGTTTTTCGACGTTTTACGGATGTACGTTTTTTCTTGATTCTCGAGGTTCTAGCACGGGTACCTGAACGTTTTAACACCGAATGGGTATTTTTTCTTGCAATTCTTCTTCTTATACCCGAACCTGTCAGAGAATCGATTTTTTGTTGTGCTCTAGTTTTAAGATTCTGACCAGCTTCACGTATTCGCTGACGAACAATAGTTTTCGGGGTTTGCTGACTTGTTGCAATATCTGTAACAATATTAGCACCAGTTTTTAAAGCTTCTTTTCCGATAGCTTTTGCACCACTCCAGAGAAGAGGTTTCACCATTCTGAAAAGTCCAGCAAAAAGAGAACCTAATCCTCTTCCTTTCTGAATTCTGTTAGAACGAAAAATGGGTCCGATTCCTCCATGTATTTGGGTTGTGTAATATTCTGCTTGCGAATTCATGATGACTCATTCGTTTACCAATATAGACTGAGAAAATAGTGTTATGTCGGTTTTTTAAAAGGATTTTGTTTTTTTACGAAAATGTAAAACAGCGATAGTAGGAACGGAACCGTTTCTTAAAGGTAAAAAGTTTCCTTTTTGATCGTTCAAAGTAATTTCTATTGTTTCAAAAGAACTTTTATCCAGAGAAACATAGTGAATCGGATTGAATGTGTGATGAGCTACAGGTATCGTACATGTGGTATCTACTTCTGAACATTGTTTTTGAGTAAGACGTAAAAGACGTATCATTTCTTCACCGACCAACTGTTGTTTTACAATATCTGAATATACAAATATGTAAGGATTTTTATCGACAACGTTATTAGATATTACGTGCGAAGAGTAGATAGATTTTAATATATCATATCGAAATTTAGCATAGTCGTCTGTTAAATCTATCGGTGTTATTGTATTATCTACAGAGGCATCGGGTTCAGGGTCGAGCATTCCTGTTTCGGACAAGTGTTTATATACGGCAGCTTTAAAATAGAATCGAAGATGAGTAGGAATAGCTACATTTGCAGGGTTGGTTTTCAGGAAAAAAATAAGATCATCTATTGTATAAGTAGCTGCAGGAAAATAAAACGGTTGATCGTTAATATATAGTGTGTTATCTGTAGAAACAGATGACTCGAATGAACTCCATTGCGGGTCAGCCAGAAGATGCCAGAATTTGTAAAGCACAGATTTTCGTATTTCTCGATTATCGGGAAGGGAAGTTACGATCGACGAAATCAAGTCGTCAACATTTGTGTATGTTCGAACAGGAAATGTTAGTTGTCCTGAATCTGTTTCCAGAACGTTATCATAAAGAGTTGAATGACATAATTCTGCTAAACCGACTTCCCACAAATCTGGAGGCAGATCGATACGTTTTGCCAATTTTACAGTAAAATGAGTTAATGTGTTGTTTGAAAAATATTTTTCTGATGAAGACGATGGGAGGTAGATATAGAAATTATCATCCATTCTGACTGAACAAGAAGAACTCACTGATTCGAAATGGTGATATATTTCGATATATATTGAGGTTTAGTTGTTTGCTATCGGTTTTAGCGATGATGCCTTGATCCATGAATCAAAACTGGAGGGATAACCCAGCCAACGAACAAGGTATTCTAAATTTTTACCTTTACCTCGTGTTTTTAAAATTTTATCAATTTTATACTCTTCGTCAGGATTCGAATATACTTTCTGAACCTCCTGTTTGTAAAATGTTCCTTTTACAGGTTCACCATTTAAGTCGTCCAATATGTAAACAGGTACAGGCTGCCGTTGAACAACGGAATGAATCTTAAAAAGTTCTCGTGACCACGATTGTTCGTATCCTTTTTCGAAATGTCCTTTAACAACAGAAATTCGCACAATGTCCCCAACTTTCAAATCTGAAATTGTGTGTGAGATACGGTTGTTGTGTCTATTGAGATGTTTCCACACTGTGTAAACATTAGTTTCGTTTACATCTTGAGGTGCCATTCCTATGGAACGATGGATCGCAGTATTGTAACCTTCAAGAAGTTGAGGTAAAATATCTATGTAACGTCTTGTCTGTTTTGCTGTAAAATATTTCCACATTCGTTCTTTTAACGTTCGGTTAAAACGTTCCACTATACTTGCTTTTACAGGGTGGTTAATTGCGATCGAAAAGTCTACTTGTTCATTTTTCAGAAAATTCTGGAACACAGAATTCGTAAATTCTGTTCCTTGATCTGTCTGTAATGTGGCAGGTTTTCTTTTGCTTTGTTCAAAAATGGTTCTGAAAGCTTCGGTTACAGAATTACTTGTTTTATTTTTTAGGGGTAATGCATAAGCATATTTTGAAAATACATCGATCACTGTTAGGAGATATTTAAATCCGTCGTTATGTTTTTGTATCGATGTCATATCGTTAAGATCGGCTTCCCAGAGCATATCTATGTTCCATACATTGTAATGGTTTCGAGGAAACCTTTTTCGTGCACTTTTGTGGAGAGTGTATGTTTCCTGGTGCATTAACCAATTTTTTACTGTATCACGAGATATATTCCTATCTCTTACAGCTTTCCATAAACGATCCACAGATGAAAATGAGGCTCTGTGTTGAGGATCGTAATATATTCTAGCAAGAATTTTATCATGTTTTACTTTAGGGACTCCCATGATTGGTCTCTCTGTCTACGACTTTTTCTTAAAGGAACAAGTTTGTATGCATCAGGTGTTCTCAAAAATGGTGAAGTTTTTCTGGAAACACGTAAGACAACATTTTTCTTCTTTTTTTTCGCAGGTTTTCGTTTACGAGACGGACCAGGAATCTCCGTTGGTGATGATGACGATGAAAAATTTAAAGATCTCGGTTCCGGAAGCGTTTTTTCCTGATCTTTTTCGATTAGACGTCGGGCTGTAGATTGATACTCATCAATAATATTTTCTAACTGCTGTCTTGTATTACGTGGTAATGTTTCTACCAGGTTTGGAGGAAAATACGTTGATCCTGGTGAAATACTAGAATCACCATTATCCTGGATAATAGGAATCTCTAATGGTTCTTTCGATTTTCGGCTCAACCATAAATACTCATCCAATTCTTTTCTATAAAGACGCCATTTTTGGTCATCTGGTATATTTTTCATTTTAAAAATTTCGTTCATTTTTTTATCCAGAATAGATAATTTTTGATTTATAGACTGTTCGGAACCGCGAATACGTGTTAATTGTTCTGGTGAAAGAACAATCATTTTTTTGTAAACAGGTGTCATTTTTAATGTGGAATGAGAGTTCCGAGAAGACCTGATAATAGAGATCCTAAAAGTAGGGGTAGAAACCCTCCTCTTTGAACAAGAATTTTTCTTCGTTTCTCGATATTTACTTTAGGTTTTACAAGTCTACGTAAAACAGTTTTGTAAGGTGTTAGACGATGCTTTACAGACGGCCGAAGTTTTATATTGCCTTTTAAAACATTCAGACAACATTCACTGATAAAACGGATTGTTTTTTTGGGAGCACTTTTCAATAATGTTTTACGAACTTTTGTTGGGGAATTTTTCAATATGTGCAGAAAAGGTGAATGTGTTTTAAAAGAAATATTCTGTTTAGAACGTAAGTTGGTACGTCTCTTCCTCGTTTTCTTCATCTCGAGGTTTCAGGCATTCCTGAGGAAGATATATGGTTGAATGATCTGTATTAAAAATATCTGTTTGATAACGTAAAGGATCCGGTGTTGACTGGGAAAGATCAATATACAAATAACTGTGAGGTTCTATTGTTGCATCTATATATACTTTTTCAAGTTCCTTCATGCGATGAGGTTGAAGTTGTCGTGCAAAAACAGTAAATTGGTTCATATCTCGTGGATTTTTAAATATAACAAAATGTTTTACGTTCAAAGAAATATCTCTACAATTTTTTCCTTGGTGAAAAAGATTCTGTGTTATAAAAACAACTGAAATATTTTTGTGGTGACTACCTTTCGTAAAAAGATCTGCAACTTTTTCTCCTTCAGCAACCATCATAAGATCATCTAGCACTATAAGGGTAGGAGTTTTTCCGTTCCATGATTGCCAATTAACAATTCCTTTATGATATTCCACATCACCAATATTTTTTGGGATACTATTTTCCTGATCGTAACACCACACTATTTTTTTAACAGGTTTTTCGACAAAAGAAAAAATAGAATTGACAAGTTTTGTTACAAAAGTAGTTTTTCCACTTCCTGATGCTCCACAAACCATCATTGTAAAAGGATGGATAAGTTTAGGAAACATTTTATATTAAGCAAAAATTTTACAGATTTGTATCCAGGAACTTGAAAGAAAATGACGGTTTACCAGACCATTACTACATTTTATATTTATTTTGTACAAGATTATATAATACAAGTATACAATATAAAAAACACAAACAAAAATTTGAACTTTGGACCTAAAACCTATTACAATACCTATTACAGATTAGGATTACAGACATATTTATAACCTAATCTGTACGGTATCCGAAAGGAAATGATAAATGTCGGTGGTCAAAAAAACGTTTCATTAATACTGGCTGAAACAATTTCTTTTCATTTGTACTGATAACTTGAAACTGTTTTGTTCTTCTAATTCTAAAGATATTTTCTACTGTAACGTCAGATTTTTCATTGTTCATCATATCACACATAGTATCAAAGTTGACCAATTTTGATGTGGAAGTGTTTAAAGTGATCCCTTTAACTTTACAGATATATTGGGGTTCAGAAAGAGGTTTTTTAATTTTCATACTGTAACTTTTTGGTCCTGTTGAGACAAACTCTTCACAAATTGCATCGGGACCGAAATCACTTAATTCATCGGTGAGATCCCCTAATTTATCACCTGTTCGGGGATGATATTCCATTTCAGGACTATCTATGTAAATCACCGAATCTGTGTCACAATAACATACCCTGTCATCCAATTTTTCAAGAAGTTCATACAGTTTCAAACGAGCATGACATGTCGTAAAAGCTGCAATAGGAACGTTTACTTTTCTGTTCAGGGTGATTGCCTCTTCAACATATTTCCAGTTTACTATAACAGTATCCTGATTGATAAATATAACTCCTCCGATAATTATATTAGGATCGGTCATTTTATCGAGAAAATCTTTCGACTCCTTGATAATTGATGTTTGGGAAAGGTTATCTCGTTGACAAAATTTGCCCCATAAAGAATTAAGACAAAGTTTAGCCAAAGTACGTTTTCCAGGATTGATTTCAATATTGTCTTCCTCCAATAGAATTCCCTCTTTGTCAAAATAGTCTTGTAGGTATTTTTCTTTATCCGTTCTGTTTTGACACCAAGTAGGCCACCCACTAGCTTCCTGTTTTATTTTCAAAAATGTGTTGACATACTCAGCAAACAGTCCTCCAGTTTGTGTAACAGGATTGTACATAGATGTTTCATATTTCCACACTTCCGACATCTCCAACATTCTGTAACCTAAACTACAAGCTTTACGTACTTCTGCAATAACCCAAGTTCCTGAAAGTGCACGCTGTTCATCTGAATGTTCACAAATACCTTCACATTTTAACGTGATAGCACATTCTTTACATAATACAAACATCAGTTTTCCATTTATTTTGGAGGGTAAAACAGGGTGGAGAAGGGTTGTAGGGGGTAGAATTGTACATTTAACAAGTCCTTCCATGTTTAAAACTTCATCGACTGGAGGAATAGAATTTCCTAAAAATATGGTAGGATGGCTTACAGGATAGGTACAATATTTGTTCACATAAGGGTACAAACTTGTAAAATCGTTGTATTGTAATTTCTCATTTTCCTTGATTCTGTAATAAGTTCTGACTGTTTCAACTCTTCCGCCATATAAGGCATCTCTCGGATTTAAAGGAATACAGCAGACAATAGGGTGTGTAGATAGATGTCTATCGAGTTCAGGATCAGTTTTTAATATTCTATCAAAATCGCATTCCCACATTGTGACAACATGGTAACCTTCAGAACGTAAAGCTGCAAGTTTACGACATGTTGTTTCGTATCTAAAAGCTGCAGTGTTTAGCATGTCACTATTGGTTTGACCGTCATTTTCCTGGGTGTTTTCATCTTCCGTGATATCTTTAGGATACATATCCCTGTTTGTTGATATGCATCGTCTGCAGCCGTGCCAGAAGCAACCAAGCGCTTCGTACACTGTATTTGTCTCCTCGTGATATCCATCTACTTTATAACGTCCTCCTAAAACATATTTTTCACGAGTACGTCCGCCGTGGAGAAGTATTATGTGATTTTGTTCTTCAACATAGGTCAACCATTTTAACGCAAATTTTGACATTTTATCTGCATGATGGTAACCTCCTTTAGGAATTATTCCTATAGTGTTAGCGGGCATAAATTTATGTCTGTAAATTAATGAACACGCTGATGCTATAGTGATACAATTCCTAAAAATATCTATTTTACATATATCCAGAAAATTCTGTCTCAGTTTCAGACATCCTTGTCTTAACAAAGTAACATCTTTAATACAATATTGGAGTAGTTCTGTTTTGTTGTTGAAAGGCATATTTTTTTTGCATTCAGTATCATACCAAGACATGAAATTTGTCTGATCTTCAATTGTTTTCATATATTCATATCCGTATGCAGAAGGAGGAGGTGTAGGTCCTATGTAATTTCGATTTTTGTATGTGTTCCACAAATGCGGATAATATCCTTTCTGCACTGGAAGACCGAACAGTTTTGAAAACCCTGCAAGATTCGTTTGAACATAATTAAGACTGTCGATAAAGTAGAGATTTTGGTACGTCATACTGATGATTTTGGTTCCATCCAAGATTATACGAGGTTTCATCCCTTTTTCCAACATTTTTCTCAATATAAACGTGCAATCATAACCTCGTGCATTGTGTGCACAAATAGTTATATTGGAAAACTTATGTTGCAGTTCGAGATAGGAGAGAAATGTTTCTACAGGAAACAAGGTACCTTAGGAGTAGAAATGCAGTTTTCTCCACAACTGTCGGAAAATGTTACCTGTCTTCTCTATGCTGAATTCGAAGTGGCCTTGGATGTGACAAAAGACAGAGGTGCTATCCTTCACTAATAAACCTAACAATTTTACTCTATAAATTTGATGTATTCCTGTTTTCTGCCACAGAAACCTACCTGTATCGTAATAGAAAAAGACTATCGTGTTTGTGTACTTTATTATAAACGTATCCGACATGAACACATCACAGATCAGACATATTTTATCTCACAACTGTTCCACCAAAACAATTTTTTGTGGTGTTTACCCGAGAGATCTTCTGCCTCGAACGTTCTCCACCCCTGCTTTGATAATCGCAAACACGGATACTTCCGATTCCGAAGGAACACACTGGGTCGCCTTCTATTTCGACAAAAACAATAAGGCAGAATATTTTGATTCATACGGTTTCCACCCCTATTACCCAGAATTCATAACATTCTTGAACCGTCATTCCTCTATTTGGACTCACAATAATACCCCCTTACAAGGAATATTTGCTACAACTTGCGGACATTACTGTTGTGTATATGCTTATTATAAAGCACATCACGTCACAACCAGGGATTTCATCCGGATATTCCCACCAGGTGTCAGTAAAGATGAATATATTTTACACCGTTTTCGTCAGATCTTCAAATGTTTACCGCATTCAAAGTGTCCTAAAGGAGCACAAGTGTGTCGTTCCATCAAACCTGTTCGGGAGTGTATAAGGTGATTTCTATATAAAATATGTATGATGATTCTGCTCACTCTCAGTATCATCTTGACACCTTTAGTGAAAACATCATGGAACCGGTCAAAAATTCTACAATGGAAAAACATGATCAGCTTCTAGACCGTATTACTCATAAGGATGGTGTTTCTAGATGCAGAAAACGTAGACGTCTGCCCCCTACCAAAATTGAGATTCCTGTTATAAAAACTGAACCGATCGAGAGTGAACCGGATGTGACAAAGGATTGTGATTTCATGAAAATACGTCAAGAAAACAGTTCTTCCCAAAATAAAACCGAATGTTCGGAACTGCACAACATAGATGTCTGTTTGGATCTTTATCTTGCAAATATATACTTTCTGAACACAGAAAAAACCAAATATGTAGCAGTAGGATTCGAAAAACAAACACCTTTCAATCTGGTGTGGGAGTTTTCGCAACAAGGAAGATTACCCGTACGAATTAATTCTTCACAGATTAGAGAATTGTGTGTTTTGAAATCTGATGTACTTGATTACATCGAAACAGGTCGACGATTTAATTATCTCGTCACAGGGAATATTACTGTCAGTGCTGTAAATTTTTTCGGAAAACGTTGTATTTCCATGTATCAACATTCCTCACCGGATGCTTTTATTTTTACACCCCCGGAACTACATTTATTTTTTTGTGAACTTTTCACACCCTTAAGAAAATTAACGAACGAACGTTATCATAAATTACAGCCACATATACAGACTTTTGTGCATTGTATCGAAAAGAATATGTTTTCAGAAAGAAAAGAAGTACCGGAAAACCTGATAAGCCATTTTCACGTTCTCTGGTACAACGAATTGATGATTGAAATATATCTTCAACACAATCTTGGACATTCATTGATATTATAAATAACTTTATTATCCATTATGTATTTTTTACTGTAAATGTATATCTTTATATGTATATTATTAAATTGTAAATAAAACATTTGAAAAAAGGTTAAACAGTTTTTTATTTTTCTCTATTACAGTAGAAATGGTACATTTTCCAAACATTTTCAACTGCACAGGTTTTGTTCACATTTTTTGATTCACTATGTTCTCTACATTTCTTTTTCTCTACCGAAAGTTTCACACTCTCCAATTTTGGACACCCAAATTCTTCAATATTATCTACGGTTAACGTACTCATACGTTTTTCTCCGATACATTTTTCCAACCATTTAGTTTTTTCAGTACCTTTAACATACACATTTTCATTTACAAGTACAGAATATAAAAGATCTCCTAACTTCTCATACGGTACCCAACCATTTTCCCAGGAGAGTCCGTGTTTGTTTGCACGGAGCCAATAATTCACACGACGATATTTTTCACTTAACAAATGTAGACCGTATGGAGGTTTTACTAAATAATCAAATGTACATTCAAAAGGAGACTTCAATATTCCGACTTCTTTCCACACAAATTCACCGTCTTTTCCTCGTAAACCTTGAACGTCCAAAAAACATACATCCATTGTTCAACAGGTAAAAACTGTCAATGTATTTTTAATAGATCCACGACATATAGCACACTTATCGAGTTGTGAGGCACAGGATCGACAACTGACAAAATGTCTGCACGGGAGAAACACTATATCGCAAACATCCAAAAAACAGATTTTACAAATCATTACAGAATCTGCATTTTTTTCAATAACTTTTTTTGCAGACTTTTCTCTATTAGCACAATATTTACATTCGACCTTATAATGTAGTAATGCAACACTTTGTATAAAACTACAATGGGGCACTGCTGCCAGATGTCTTATAACAGGACAATCTTCCGGTGTCCAATCACAAAAGCCATAAAAACAATATGAACACAGTACTCTATCACCGTGGCCTGAATAGTAACATCCTGCAGTCACTAACTCTTCAGGTGTCTGTTGTAATCCTACAGGCCACTTTTCGTAAGTTTTGTATCGAGAATCGACTGATAGGTAGTTATTACAATGCCCCGAAAATCGGTAGCAGGGGTAACTGAACACTTTCATAAATCAGCCAAAGAAAAACAATCTGATACAATAGGTGATGGGGTTCCAGGTATTGGTGATAACGGTACCGGCACAGTATCTTCTACATCACTATCGAACAGGGCTCTGGAAAAACCAAGACGATTCGACGATACCGCTGGAAAACAGGGGTGTCCTTCTAATTTACGTAGTAGAGAACGGTTGCAGGTAGTACACCACAAAATAGTTTTGTTCACTAACACGGCAAGCCACTCTTTCACTCTTTGTTTTAAAGCTTCAGCAATCTCATCTTCATCCTTCCTCTGAATGAGTTCACACGAACATTTGTGACTGGGAAATCCTGTTCTCCCATCCGTAAACTTTTTTCTTTCCACTATCTCCTTCAACGTCTCGCAGGAATGATGGACTGCTTCTCCCGATCTATTGAACAGGTAACATCCGCACCATGGAGCTTCACGTAGTGCTACGTACATAAACGGGAACTGTTTCAACACTCGCTGTACAGCCTCACGATCGGTATCGATATCGCCGCAGGATTCTATGACTTCCCAAAACTCTTCGTAACTTATCTCGTAGAAATTCAGAGCTTTCTCCGGAAACGTTATGTAATACTCTGCCATTGTGACACACTCTCGTTCTTTTTATACCGTCTACATATATATACCCTTCTTCCTATTACGTCATTTTCCTTAAACATGTCCAAATAAATACTTTTTGTATTCTTAAATTAATACAACGATCTTTGAATCAAATGAGTCAGCAACATTTTCCCGGCTTCTCAAAGACAGGTTGTCGACCTCTATACTGAATGCGTCATTAAATTCGAAAACCTAAATCAACCTCTGTACCGAAAAACAAACATAATAAAATAAAAAACAACAGTAAAACATTCCCATCCATTATCTATAACCTTTTAACCTCTATCTCAAACTCCACACATTTTTGGAACCCTGCCAAATAATAACAATGTCTGCTTGTTCACTCGAACATTAACCCGAGCCGGGAATTTCCGGTCACGTGACTTTCACGTGATTTTGGCGGGAAATTCTCAGAATCGACCCGAATCAACAATTTCCTATCACGTGATTTTCACGTGATTCACACAACATTTTCTAAACCTCAACCTCTTATCTATAACCTTTCACCTTTCTCAGACAACATTTTAATCATCATTCAACTGACTCAGTAATTTCCTGTTGAAATCAAGCTCGGGAATTTCCCGTTCCGGGGTCAAAAAACTCTTCAACCAATCAAAACTCAAAACACCTATGACGTCATCATCTCCTCATCCAAACAACCAATCAAAATCCATCCCCATATCTCAAACCCCGCCCATTTCTGGCCTCCATCCAAAAATAAACAATGCTTGCTTGTCCACAGCCCTTTATCATCAATTGATCTTTCATCGATCTTTTCCAATCAATTGATTTATCGACCCATATCCGGGAACATAACTACTACGACCTTATTGAAGAAGCACTGAAGCAAGCCATCCATGTCTGACCACCAAGCGCCTTGTGACTAGACAACCCAACCAGCATTGAAATTCTGCGGCTTGTATACCAGTCACGGATATACATCTCTGCAAATTGAGTAGTGATGCCAAAGAGAAATACGAGATGAAGATTGTCGATCGTAATGTCTCGTGTTCTCGACATGGAATAATACTCAGTCCACGTTAAGTTCCATTATTTAATGTTGTTTGGGAACGAACCTGACGGACTGGGTTTATATTTTCACTCCTTGCATTACAGTAAATTCCATATTTTACAATTATATTAATGCTTTGAACGAAAATAATACCCAGAAAAACATCGAACACATGTGCACACCACGTGGTTATCGTGTCGGACTAGCATGCGGGCAACCCGAGTTCGAGCCCAGCGGAAGGAAAGTTTTTTTTTGTCTAATTTCATCCAACTTTATTTATAAAACTGAGGTTTCTGCAAAACCTTTTGAATTTCATGCCACTTCGTATGTTGGTAATCAGCAAAGATGAAAATTTGATGTTCCGAAGCGACGATGTATTTGTGTATGTGTTGAAAAAACGCTTTTATTTATTAGCGAAAAACATGCAGCCACGTGATCATTGAGAACGCTTCCTAGTTGTCAGTGCTAATATGGCAGTAGCTACAGTCTGTCAACACACACCAACTTTCACGTTTCCCGTAAAATGATTACCTTTCCACGTTTCAAAATCATGAGTGCTGTCTAAAGCAATACTTTGATACTTGCGTTTGCATGTTCGAATCTAAAGTAATACGAAACTTTTTTCCCAACAAATGACATTGAAACCATTAATAACTGTTTGCAATGTGATATTGATATCATATATTGAAAGAATAAAAATGGAGAATTTCGCTTAAAACAACTTATAAATAGGGAGCGGAAGTTGATGAAATGTCATCTTTTTTCTGACATTTCGGACACGATGCCCATTAAATATACTCAATATTACACTTCATCTCGAACCCAAAAAAGGTAATTTCAAAGTGCATTTTTTTACATTGGTTGCCATTTGTCAGGTTTTAGGTCATTTTCCCCGATTTTCGGCATTTTCCCGTCATTTTTTGCAATATTCGGTATATTGTTTCATCATATTTTGTCACTTCTTTAATTTTGGTAATATTCTTGAATCTTTTCACCAAGGTATATATATCTCGCAGGATTGCAATTTACGAGCAAAACAAATGCTGAACTGGTGACAGTCTTTGTTGTGTCGGGGGAAACCACCAGGTGCCCGTCTGGGGCAAACTCAGATTTAAGATCAGATAAGGAGAGGCTTGAAATACCATAGCTAGACCCCCTTTGCACTGAAAATCCTCGTTGTATATTTTAATTGAATGTGCATGTGCTATCATTTGGTGCCTTTTGTTTAAAAGAAAGATTGCATTTTGTTTAATTTCATTTTCATTTCAATTTTTAAACTGAAACTAACAAATTTTATGGTCATTTCTTGCATTTTACGTCATTTTTTCCCCATTTTTTAGGATATTCTATAGGTCATATACCTATATATTTTTAGGTCATCAACTTCCGCTCCCTACTTATAAATATATTAAATTATGTGGATACCTGATGTGAAACGTACGATGGACGATCAGAGAGCCTGAATGTTGCATTGAAAACTGCAGAGAACAATGACTGACTTATGAACAGTGAAACGTGTTTCCATGCTCCAATGGGATTTTATTTATAACTATAAATAAACAAGGGAGAAGGACACAGGTGGGTATGATGAACTAAATTGTAATCTAAAAGTTTTAATTGAAGAAACAAAACACGTTCGCGGTTAAAAATAGGGCATTCAATTTCGGGCACATTACACTAACTGAAAGAGTATTTTCAAAATTAATAGTATCCTCGTTCTTCACCTTTTTCTCAGTTGTGACACATGTCAATTTCCTCTATATTATCTGTATTCTCATTGGGACAAACACCCACATCCATGCCCGAACCGAGTATTGGTAATATCGCACGTTAGCCAACAATTCCAGAGGAAAAGTTTGATACGCGGTTTAGTTGTTCCAAGTGGTTAAAATCCCACTTTAAACTATAGATTCAGTTTTCTTACTGTGCAAAAAGTGGACTTAAAAAGAAGGAAAAAATCGAGGAAAAGCGCTTGAAGGTTTTGATGAGTTCCAAGTGCCTTGATGAGGCGAAGCTATTACGAAGCTTCCCGTGTTAAGATTGCCTCGTCAGTGAAGAGGATTCTTGAAGGAAAGTCGGGCAATAGTGCACATTGATCTAAAAACCAAGTAACAAATGGAACTCGATTACCAAAATCTTGTGGACACATTGCATGCTCCCTCTGATAGTGATACGGGGGAAGTCCTTCGTCATGAACAACTCTCCACACTAACCGATGATTCAATACAAACTCGTGACCAACAGCTCTTGTACTGGTCTCGGAGTTATCGCCAAATCCTCGTAATTTACACTCTTTTCATGTGTGGGAATTAGTTTTCTCATTTTGTGTCTTTGCTTAACATTCTTATCATCCAACGTGAAAAAATATTAACAAAAGGAAACCATTGAGTACACGTCATAAATTGTACATATTTATCATTCATTGTAGCAACTTGATATCAACATTAAAATGTAAGCAAACGTTTTCGGAAGGCACCAAAATGTCAACTTTTAGTTCACCCTGGAAACAACGTTTTGTAGCAAACGAGCGAGATACTGACATCTAGATGAATTTCCGGGATAATTCTTGTGAATTTCTATTCTTCTCATTGTGCATAATTTTTCTGCACTTTCAGGAAAATAGTAAATACGAGGACGAAAGATCCAGTGACACCTTTTTCCTTGTCGGAACTCGTGTCCGGAACATTCGGTAGAGAGATCATGAGTTGATTACTAAACGCACTCAGTCACCGAACTGGCTCAAGAATATTCATCTGCCGGAGATTTTTGTTTCTCTTCAGTATAGAGGTTTGCCTGCTTTTTATAACAAACTCGATTCACCATAGAGCTAGTTCACAATTTTCTAATAAATAAATTGCAATAACATTACAGTCTGCGTGTTCGAAACGAAGCAGCAAACACATCATGTTTACATTTGTTCGTTCGTGGATTTCCCCTATCTCACATGTCCCTTGCAATTGTTGATATTGCATGATCCACGAAACACTCCGTGGTGATGTGGTTAGCACAGCTCGCTACGGCGCCAGGTGTCTCGGGTTTAAATCCTGGCCTAGACATTGGTGTCACTTGTTATTTCATCATATCATCCTCATCTTCGCGATTAGCCAAAGGTGGCAGAAAAGCGAATTAAAATAAACCAAATCAATCAATTATGGAGTTATTTTAGAACGAGTAATCTTGAATTTCAGTCTGCCCATTATTTGTCTTGATCAGTTTATAAATACTGTCAATGCTTCTTAGAACATCGCAAGTATCATTAATGTTTTGGATCTTGCTCAGGCAAGACTCCCAAGTTGTTGTTTTGAAGTCGTCTTTCTTAACGAGGAACGTTAGTGGCAACCCTGCTACGCGCCCCTGGTAGTTATGTCAGAGCAAGCGTTTGCTGTGTTGGGTTGCATACGTACAGGATAGATTTTAAGCGCTTATAGCTCAGAAACTAAGCGCTATCGAGGTAAACTTTATAGGGAAAAGTTACTTGTTCTTATGATATCTACCGGCACCCAAGCGTTGTTGAAAGAGTTTTGCGACACCCTGTATATAGTATATATACCTGCTCACCCTAATGTATCAATATACAGCTTCTGTCCACCCGGTCGTAAATTTATAACGCCGCCCCTGTGAAAGCACCATGTTTCATCACCTGTTACAATGCTTGACGTGAATCCTGGATCCACATCAGTTGCTTGTTTCATGTCTTTGCAGTGTTCCACTCTGCAATGTTTTTGTTCGTCACTGAAGTCGGAATTAAACAATCGAAACTTGGGCCCCAAAAATTTAATGTAATGCAGAAATCTCGTAAAGCGAGCAAAAATGTACACTTTTTCGCATTGGTTGGGGAAGGGATAACCAGCAGCCAAAATGCCACTTGTTTGAACGATTCATTTGACGCCCATCAAATGTATGGATGATATTTTGTCCTTATACATACAAACCCACACGTGCATTCACGAACACACACACAAATACTTGCACATACGCCCATCCTGGGCCGTTCACTCACTGTACCCCCTTGATAATTATGTAATTTTCTCTAATCGACAGATTTTTATGTTTTACGTAATATGAAATTGGTTCCAGGGCGCGGGAAAGACAAATAACGGAGATATTTGGTCCCAAAGTATCGCCCACGTAAGTGAAAGCCTGCCAACTCTGAGTAGTTTTGCTGCTTTTTATTAGTAAAAGTAGTTTCTATGCACACTAAAATAGCGAAAGAACATAAACTGAAATTGGTTTATGGAAAATAATGTAAAATAGGCTTTATAAATAAAGTGAAGAATGTGAAAATTCTTATTTTGCACTACATAGTTAACGGTAATTTTCGATAAATAAGTTTAAAAAATATTTTTAAAAATTTGGTCAGTAACCAATTTTACAAGCAATATTTTTCGCATGACCTGAGAACACGCACGCAGCAGTGGCATTGCAAGAAGTACGTTGGATTGGAAAATGAGTTTTGGAAAAGAGAGAAGCAACTGTCTTCTATAGCTGTGATGAAAGGCTGCATATGCTAGGGACTGGGTTTATAATACATAAACAACTAAAACATCTAGTGATAGGATTTAAAGCTATACGTTCATGATTATCGACATTAAGAGTTAAAGGGGAGTTCTTTAATTACGGTATAATCAATGCACATGCACCCACGGAAGTATACACAGATGATGTAAAAGAAGATTTCTATGATGCGTTAGAGAAAGCATTTAATGGTTGCCCAAAAAATGACATAAAAGTAGTAATTGGAGATTTTAATGCCAAGATAGTCATTGAAGACGTGTATCAATCAAGAATTGGTAAACAAATATGCACAAAGTAACAAATAACAATAGTATGAGGCTAACAATGTTTGCAGCATCTCGGAATCAAGTAATAACAACAACCCTGTTCCAGCACAAGGATATTCATAAAATGACATGGAGAGCCCCTGATGGAAAAACTTACAATCAAATTGAGCTGCTTAAGCATGGAAGTGAGAGTGTCATTAGAGGCTTGAATGAAATAATAAACATAATCTGGAAAAAGGGACAAATGCCAAGTGAATGGAGGACGGGTATCATAGTACCTTTCCACAAGAAAGGGGACATGATGGAGTGTGCAAACTATCGTGGAATTACATTGCTGAACATTGCATATAAAGTATTTACAAGAATTATATATAAAAGACTACTACCATATATAGAAAAGTGCATTGGACCATATCAATGTGGGTTGAGGCCAGGAAAATCTACAATTAACCAGATATTCACCTTAAGGCAAATACTGGAGAAAACCCTGGAGTTTGGGATAGGAACGCACCATCTATTTACTGATTTTAAATCTGTATACGATGGTATAAACAGGGTCCAACTATATCTGGTAATGGAAGATCTTGGAATTCCAATAGGATTACTAAGAATGGTGAGGATAACTATGGAGGGCTCTAATACGAGTCTTGGATGGTTAAATCTTGGAGTCGTTCATACCATTTGGCGATTCTATCACGTACTAGATATTGATGCAGCTGTTTTGCAAGATATTTCCATTCATAAAGATGTTGTAAGGCTCTAGTTCTTTACTACCTTCTCCTTGCCCAACGGGTAAGTTGCAATATGACGAAAAGTACTGATGAAGAAACTTTCCTCTCAGAGAATGGATTGGTCGTGGTACCAACAAGTTGTTGGAAATGTCCATTTTATAATTAGCAACCATATCATTTACACAGAAAATCAAATCCAGCTTCAAGGGCCCACCGAACTTCAAATCAAATGTTACCCCGGGAAGGATGGTGTGGAAAGGCGGCTGCAGCGTGGTGCTGATCACATCTCTTCCAAGATGGCCGACCTCGAAAATATTTGGAGCTCTACCCCTACATACCCTAAATTTACCTTCATTCAGGGTTGACATGTTTAATACAAAAGTGTTTTAAAGAACTTGTTTCAAACGTTGAAAGCATATGACTTTGTTTTTTAGCACAAAAGTTTAAAACAAAGTCTTTTAAACATGTTTCTTTTCAGACTTCTTTATAACACATTTGGATACTTCATGTTCGATACATTGTGGTTATTTGCGTGTTTTGAAACTATGCCTTTTCATTTAATGCTTGTCATTCTGTTTATTGTGCATAGAAATCTGTTCAGTGTCTCTAGAGGTAGATTGAATCAACAAAGAAACATATCGTGATGAATACCCGTGGGTCACATTTAAAACACCTGGCTATGTGTTATTTTTTGTGTTTTTAAGACTAACATAAATGTGTATTTTAAGATTTTAGTCAAGCGTTTACTTTATGATAGGAACACAGTCCATCCTTGGATGATTAACAAATTCATTATTATTTATTATTCTTAGAAAATAAGTCTTCTTGGCATTATGTTTTAAACGTTTTATTTGCTTTAAACATTTTTTTTCGGTTCATGTTTAAAAGCCTGTTAAAAACAAGATATCTGTCTATTTTGTTTCTTAAAAAAAAAGAAACAAATTTTCCCAACCCATCATGACACGGTGCTATATGACCTACACTGGGAACTTTAACTTCACCTGTATATATTATCTTCCTTTCTGTACCACTGAGTAACTACGTTTATTTTTACATACGCATCAGGCACGTATTTAGAAATTTATTTCGGGAGGAGGGTCCGAACCAAGTGTCTCAGATATAATGATGATGATGATGATAATAATAATACTAATAACAACAACATTGCAATTAAAATTATTATAATTATATTAAACTAAAATAATATTAATTAATAAATATTAAATTAATATATTATCACATTAATAGATAATAATAATAATAACCCACAGCGCGACAGCCCTTGAGAGCCTTGGCTTACCTACCGACTGCTGGTCTCCCTCCCACACTGTTCCTCCGTCACCTGTTATAGCGTGGAGATCTTAGACCAGTATTGGGGTGACGGGTGGTCAGCCCGACGAACCCCCAGCCGTTGTATGTCTTCTCGACCGGGTTGCGTATTTCACATATGCACATTGAAATAGAGATTGGGGGCGTGGCTTGTAATGGAGACGTTTCTGGTTGGCTGGCCTATTTTTTCTTTATTGAGTACTTCTATGGCGTGCCTAACAATTGACTGCAGGCTTGAACTTGTTGAATGATGTAAACCAGTTATATTTTCCTTTTCCATCTATTTTCTACTTTTTATACATTGCTTTGATCTTTTCTACATCATTCTATTGTAGTTCACTTTCACCAAATCCATACTTATATCCTCCAGCGATTTATTTATATTCCTTCACCTTGTGCTGCCATCTACTTTTCTTTTTTGAAACTCCTCTCTTTTCATCTTGTGTTGTTTCCAGTATGTAATATCTGGTTTCTAACTTTTTACAAAACAAATAGCAGCGCGCTTATATAGTCGAAATTAAGGTTTTGGCGCTACTCAAGGTTTTGGCAGATTTTTAAAGTAAGAATTAAAAATGCTTCTTGTTTGCATCTGACGAAAAGCGGAAAATGACCCAATATATTAAATAATTGTATAAGAATTTTCATCCAACGCAACATTTTAAAAATTATTGCCTCTTTTGTTTCCAATAGCAAAGTCTTTTCGCTTTTCGAGTATTGATTACTACCCGATTGCGTTGTATTTTTTCCACTAGATGGTTCTGCTTGTAGTCTGTGGTTTACAGAAAGTGTTCGCGCAAATCAATGAAATAAATGCCAGTGTCCTATCCTGTATCATTGAAGCAGTCTGCTAGCCAATAGGGAGCATTCATACACAAAACCACGCCCCCAATCTCTATTTCAATGTGCACATGTGAAATACGCGACTGGGTTACCGCTCACTCATTCGGAGCTCCCCAATTTCCACGATGGTGGGTTGCCACCGTCCCAATACGTAGGCCGAATAAATTCCGACCAGAGCCGGATTCGAACCTACGTCGTCCCGCAGCGAACGATCTCAAGACGAGTGAACGCCTTAACCCGCTCGGCTACGGAGGAGAACCATTAATAGATAAAAATGGTACACCCCCTATATACATCCTTGATACGCATATAGGAAAACTCTACTATGCAAATGGCTGAAGGCACCCTAAAGGCTTACTACTTGTCACTGCACTGCACTTCGCGCTCGTGCTGTGTGATGATACAATACGCAATATTGACTGACGTAACTTTACCAAACTCAAATACACCATTTCTTAATGGCCACTGCATTGTATAATTTATCGCACGAACAGCGACGTGCATTTAAAACTAAAAGAGCAACACAGTTTTTGTCAAATAAGTTGGTGCAGTCCTCGTGGTATAAGTTCAGCCTGTGGCTCCTCTACCACTAACCCGCAAAACTATTATTTTATTATTATTATTATTATTATCGTTAGTATCTAACTGCTTAATTGTGTGTCAATCGAAATGTTTAGCATTCATTTGAAAACTCTTAACATAAAATGGTCTCTGGACAAATTTATTTTAAAATGTTTATCAGCATTCTCAAGATGCAATAAACAGTGGTCTGAATTACTAATCGGCACTGCTACGTCAGTAGAGTGTATGATAGTTGGATCATCCACACACCTCCGTGTCAACACGGATGTTCATTGTGAGTGTCCCTTCATCAATATCATCACTCATATTCATATTTGCGATTAACTAAAAGTGGTAGAAAAGCGAAGTAAAATAAAGCAAATCAATCAGTAGTTGGATCATCCACAACAATGACGTATACTGTTGTTCAGAGTAGGGATGGCCAAACGGATCCGGATCCGAAAGTTCCGGATCCGAAAATACGCATCCGAGAGTTTCGTAACTCAGTCCCATTATAATATTACCACACCTTAAAAGGTATTATGATCTTCGATTACAAAGAAATTTTTCATTTGTTAGTCCTTCAAGATTTTCTTTCAAGTGTTGTTCCTAAAATACTTTGCTACGCATCGGCTAATACAGTCGTGCACAAAAATAATCTTACTTGTTTAACATAAAATGTCAGAGGTGATTTTGTAAATACCATTGAAACGAATATGTATTGATTCGAATGTATTGGAAATGGAAACACACATAAATGTGAGACATTCCATTCCAGGATGAAACCTTTAACACATTTAACAAGATAGAAATGTTATACAAAAATTATACAATTGTTCTTCAGTTACGGTTTTAAAAATTAAAATAAAACATTAAAACATTATAATATATGCAGTGTTATATAATTACAAAGTGTAAGACTAACAAGGGAGGTTATCTAAGTGTCCCTCTCCGATTTCCATGAAACTTGGAGGTGTATAGAGGGGCCCAAGGGAAGAAATACGTGTTTTTTTTTTGTTTCAGTTAAAAAACTGTCTTAGGGGCAAAACCCCGTCAAATGTCAAGATGAGGACAAATTGAAGTGAGGATCTGACCCGAAAGTTTTGGATCCGGATCCGGATCTGGCCATCCCTAGTTCAGAGGCGCTTGAGATTCAGGTAGGTTTTTTAATGACTTGCGTCATGCCGAAAGGCATAAAACACCAGAGTTCAAAAATGTGTTGCATAGTAAGGCATCTCATTTTCTAGCTAAAACATGCATGGATGATGTTTTATTGAAAACATCTGACCTGTGGCGACTAATTCCATAAGTAAATTATTAAGCAAAAAAGGGGCGACCCTTCCTTCGGACTTGGCGTTCCCACCCGAAATGCACATGCTACGCCACTGGATTACAGCAACTCCAAAATGGCAGAGATCCCCTAAATGTGCCTACATGGCACGTGCCATACGCACGGGGAATGAAATGCAACGTTATAACCTTTTAAGACACATACAAGGATGCATTAAAAATATCCTCAAATCATGGATCACAATTTCTAGATTACTTTCTGCTTGCTCGACTTGAAATTTGGGGGGTTCGAAACACTGAATAGTTTTTCTCCACCTGGAGGAAATTGCCATCACGTTTGTGCAGAAAGAAGCAAATTTTTGAGGAGTTTATGCGACATTTTATTTACAATACCTTGCATAATATCGAACAGTTCTCAAAAAAAATATATTTTACACGACTTGTCGAGAAACTGTGCTTGGAACACAGGAAGGTGGAAGTCTTCATAAAAGTCAACATGATTTTAAGGGTATAAAGCAATAAGTTAACGTAGAACAGTTGGTTAGGTGCTGCTATCCTTATTTTTCGTCAAGCGTGAAAGGTCGCGGGTTCAAATCCCACCCCTTTCTCTTTATTTTTTTGTTTGCTGAAGAGAGACCGTTGATATCAGAATATTTGAAAAAATGATTGGGATGCACACTTGAGGGACATGCCTTCTGCGCATATTTCGCCGTAGAAGTTGCAGATTTCCAGTATTTAAGGTTAAAGCGGTAAAGGTGGTATTATGAGCCATTCATATATTATGAGCCCCCCCCCCAATATCTGTTCATGGAGTGGCCTCAGCCTGGTGGCGATGATTTGAACTGCTAATTTAGTAACGCCTTTTGCCGCCAGAGAGTTCTCGTTCAGTTGCAGATGATAGTTTATGAGTGAACGTGTTCTTTTTGTTTTCTCGATCTGAAAGACTTTGAAAGGTAAGTGTTTTGCTTTTAATTGCCGTACTTATTCATTTAAATTCATCCTAGTGCATTATTGCATTGGATAAAGCATGTTTAAAAGATTGTTTTTGTGTAGATACTATGTAATTTTGCAAGTAACGAAGATTCGTTATGCGTGTTTCAATTCCAATATGGCGAGGGTTGTAAAATGAGCCACCATCGTGCTTGGTATATGAGTCCCCAAATTTTAAGGGGCTCATATTATATACACTACAGGAGTTTTTTCAACTTTGTATTTTCAGATGCCACGAAAAGTGCTAGGTCCAAAAAACAAGACCAAAAGAAAAAACTGGAATACTGAAGATATGGTTAAGGCGATCAAGGCTGTAAGAAACAAAGATATGGGATTGAAAAAGGCATCAAAAATGTTTCTTGTTCCAAGACCTACTCTTCAAAGACTTGTTCGAGTTGACAAACCACCGGAAGAAGCCGCTTTAACAAAATTAGGGAGAAAGCCTATAATGGGAGAGGAGCTGGAAAGTGAATTAGTCGAGTATTTACTTATCATGGAAAGTAAATTCTATGGTCTTACCAGACAAGATGTTCTCAGAGTAGCTTACCAACTGTGTGAAAGAAATGGAATTAATCATCCATTCACAGAAGAGGGGTTAGCTGGTAGAGCTTGGTTCGACCACTTCATGAATCGTCATAACAATATTTTATCTCTTTTGATACCTGCTGCGACATCGTTCTCAAGAGCAAATGGTTTTAACAAAGAGGCAGTCGACAATTTCTTTGATAGCCTGGAAGCCGAATACGCCAAACACAACTACCCGGCAGATAGAGTATTTAATGTCGACGAGACAGGAATATCAGTCGTTCAAAGCAGAATCCCTCGAATCATTGGGTTGAGAGGAAAAAGACAAGTGGGAGCTCTAAGTTCTGCTGAACGGGGCTCTCTCGTGACAGTAGTCTGCTGCATGAGTGCAGGGGGAACTTTTGTACCTCCTATCTTCATTTTTCCCAGGAAAAATATGTCTGAGCTTCTCATGAAAGGCGCTCCACCGGGGGCAATTGGTAGATGTCATCCGTCCGGTTGGATACAAGCAAATATTTTCACAGACTGGCTAACGCACTTTATTGACAAAACTAAACCCTCAAAAAATGACCCTGTGCTCCTTATTCTAGATGGCCACAACTCCCACACCAAAAACATTGACATTGTGAATCTTGCTCGAGAAAATGGCATATCCATTGTAAGTTTACCCCCACATACATCGCATAAACTGCAGCCTCTTGGCAAAACATTTCTTGGCGCTTTGAAACATCACTACAGTGAAAACATACGCAAGTGGATGCTTCACAGTGAGAGACCTGTTGGACCCTATGATATTGCCGAACTATTGGGAAAGGCTTATTTGACTTGCCAGACCGGATCCATTGCTGTGAATGGGTTTCAGGTTACAGGATTATATCCGTGTAACCGGAATGTTTTTTCTGCTGTGGACTTTGCACCTTCCTCTCAAGAGGTACTGGATTTGGAAACCCTGCGAAAAGGCAAAGGGAAAATACCTAAATCTTCCAACAATGCAGTAAGAGGACAAAACACAGGTACCGAAACTCCACAAGAAGATAATCAAAATGCATCTGCGACGAAAAGTGTAGAATCAAACGGCGCTGGAACTGCAAGTTCACCAGTTTTGGAGAATGTGCAAGTAACAAGATTCCAACCAGCTGCTGAAGATTTGGCATGGGCAGGGCCTTCCGGTCTGTGTAAAGATAAGGAGAAGAAGATTCCCGGACACACTGTGTCTCCAACAGATATCTGGCCTGTTCCCGAACCAAAGAGGAAAGTGAGTAACAAAGGTCCTAAACCCTCCAAGGCAGCTTTGATTACATCGTATCCGTACAAAGATGCTCTGTTGGCTACTGGAGAAAAAAGAAAGAAGTCAGACTCAGCTGAAGGGAAGAGACAACTGAAGGATAAAAAGAAAAGAGATGATCAACAACCTACTGAAGAAACAGAACCTA
This sequence comes from Lepisma saccharinum, assembly GCF_977018435.1. Lineage (NCBI taxonomy): Eukaryota > Metazoa > Arthropoda > Insecta > Zygentoma > Lepismatidae > Lepisma > Lepisma saccharinum. The sequence goes on from NC_139231.1 coordinate 111,201,141, forward strand.
AAACAAAGCATGCAGTGAAACCGAAGCTTCATCAAGATTCAGATAAGGAATACTGTGAATCAGATATCGTTTCCGGGGAATCTGTCTTAGAAACACCACTCGGAATGGAATATCCCGGTGATGAAGAAGCAGTTTGTCTGTTCTGCGAGGGTCTATTTTCGGATGAAAACCGAGGAGAACTGTGGGTGCGGTGCAATGTCTCATCTGTGAAATGTGGGCACACAACGACTGCGCTGAATGCGAGAAGGATATTTGCATTTGCGACTTTTGTAAATAGACATTACAAAAAAACAAAATAAAATGGTTTCTTAATGTCCCTTTCCATTGGTTTTGTAATGATTTTTTCAATGATTTTGTTAAGAACTCTTTTATAATATTTCACATCATAATATTTTTTTAAGGTTTTGTAATGAATAAAATGTTGTTTGTATGATTTAATTTGTCATATACTTTTCTAAACCAGTTATTCCATTATTTTTTCCTAGGGGCTCATATTACCAGCACAAAACTTTTTTTTCCAGAAAATGACTTGTTTTGTATTTTATTTTTTTTCATATCCTTAAAGTTTCTCAAATTGGTTTATATTTTAACAATAGTTGTATGAAATGTGGTAGTTAAAGTTATCCTAAGAATCTGAACAAAAAAGTTAAAAATCAAATTTTTAAAAATACAAAACAAAATGGGGGCTCATAATACTACCTTTACCTCTTCTAGATTACTTTCTGCTTGCTCGACTTGAAATTTGGGGGGTTCGAAACACTGAATAGAGTTTTTCTCCACCTGGAGGAAATTGCCATCACGTTTGTGCAGAAAGAAGCAAATTTTTGAGGAGTTTATGCGACGTTTTATTTACAATACCTTGCATAATATCGAACAGTTCTCAAAAAAAATATATATTTTACACGACTTGTCCAGAAACTGTGCTTGGAACACAGGAAGGTGGAAGTCTTCATAAAAGTCAACATGATTTTAAGGGTATAAAGCAATAAGTTTACGTAGAACAGTTGGTCAGGTGCTGCTATCCTTACTTTTCGTCAAGCGTGAAAGGTCGCGGGTTCAAATCCCACCCCTTTCTCTTTATTATTTTGTTTGCTGAAGAGAGACCGTTGATATCAGAATATTTGAAAAATGATTGGGATGAACACTTGAGGGACATGCCTTCTGCGCATATTTCGCCGTAGAAGTTGTAGATTTCCAGTATTTAAGGTTGAAACTTTTATTTTTAGTTATTGTTAATATGTTGTGTTAACACAGACATCATGATTAATTAACAAATCACATATATGTATTCAGGATGCAAAATGTAATGTTATTTAAGTTATGCATTGTTTGTTCTTCACTGACACCGAAAACATTGATTATTTGATTTCGATATACTAAAAATATATATATATATATGTTAAGTAGTGATGTAGTGCAGTACTATAACGAAGAAGAGCGTTTAATGAGTTCAAATTGCTAAGATTGGTAATTTTATGTCCGTTCCTTCTTAATGACTGTTGTCAATCCCCTCACCACCATCTTACCATCCGTCTAAAACAAAAGTAAATCACTAATTAACATAAGTAAATTGTTATTGCGACGGAGGCCGATTCGAAAAGAAACTACTAATAAGTATTTATATAGTGAGTTGCAAACAAAAAAAATCAAAACCTCATAATGACCGTTAATTCGTCACTGCTTTGTATGTAAAATGTTTGTCTTCTTTGAACAGAAAGTACGATTATCAGATTTAACAAACTTTCTCCACTAACTTTGCAATATTCGAAACCACCATTACAGACTTCGCTCTACGTAACTTGATTCTGCGCATTCCACGTAGTATGTGACTTCCTCCTATCATCGAAATAACTTCCTCTTACTATTTCCTTTCACCTCGTGAAATACAGAGACCAATGTTAACTTCTTAGCACGGTAGATAAACTTTACATCCAACGATAAACTCCTGAGGTGGAGAATCGAACCTACGACCTCCCTCGTGAGAATCAAGCACGCTACCTCTTCTCCAGGTAGCTCATGTTAAAATTTGCTACCAGTCTGAAGAAGCCAAAAGAGAGAGAAAAGGGATATTCAACGTATGAAATATAAAATATGTGCGAAATTAAAACAATGGAAACCTTCCAAGATAATACTAACGAACTTCAAACTATGAAAATCATATTGTCGTGGTGAAAAGCTGCAAGTCATTTTGGAAATATGAACTTGATTTTTTCTGTATTATAAAGTGGAGATATGGGACGATACGATCCCTCAGCAAGAAAAAAATAAGTAAGCCGCCTCCTTCCCTCCAACTTTTGCAATGGTCATAATTGGTAATTAGGGTCCGGAAGTTGATGAAAAAACAATTTTTTTTCTGACCCTTAAAAACAAATGTTTACAGCGATTTGATATAATCTTATATTACATTATTACAACGCTTCGTACTCGGTAAATAATAATAATAAAAAAGAATCAGGAGTGGGTGAGATTTGAACCTATGATGTTTCGTTCTTGACGAAAAAGTAAAACGAGAAGATCGTCTAACCAACTGCTCCAGGAGATTACTAACGTGAAACTCTGTAAAACAAGTTGATCTCAGTTGTAATAACATATTGGCTGAGTTCCGAACTTTTTTTTTCGCCACAGATCAGGGAAAAGACGCACTTTCTAGAATCGTCCGGTATTGTGCAATTTATTTTTACTGTAATTTAACCTAAAATCGAGAGAAATTTGCTTCATTGCATTGAAATGTAATTTCAATTCTCTCCAGGTGGTGGAGAACGAGTTCAGTGTTTCCAACTGCATATAAATTCTCTTATTTTCTATTCAGAACGAATACTCTTTAAAAAGATTAACATTTGTATTACCAATTTACGATTTTTGTTTAATTGGGTATTATTGTCAGTCCTCCAGGTACATACCTGCGCTGTCTTCCTCGATGTACACACACCAAAACCAAATCCAATACTGATCACGAAATTCCCTTCCGATCTTCTCAGATCGGTTCGGTTGCTTCGCTATACAAATTCCAATACCTGTCGATTCATATCCGTCTGTCAGGCTGGTACCTTTCCACGGATGAGACAAGTAATGGAATTTGTAAGGTCTGCATTCCAAACCGACGAGAACATCCTGTCTCCGTAATGTTTCGTTTCAAGTACACCATCTAATTTTTACCTACAAGTCAACATTATATTACTGGTTTAGGGTTTCTAACTTCATGGAATGTGATAGAATGATAGAAATTCACAAGAGCGTTTTTGTTCAGAAAGAAAAACTGTTGCTAAGTTGGATACTATTTGTGGACTCTGAAGCGCTATGTTGCCAAATTTACGAATTCAGGACTTTGAATTTTTTCAGGGCGGTCAATTAAGATGTTGCGAAGAGTACATGTACTGGTCGATCGTCCGCTCTATGAAATGCAACTTGCCGACCACGGCAGCACTCATACAACCCCATACTAATAGCGAACCGCCACCGTGTTTGACAGTTGGGATTAAGTTTCGCGGCTCCAACTCTGTATTTCTTTGCCGCCATACCATATGCCTACCATCCGACCCAAATAAGTTGAATTTGCTTTCGTCCGAAAAAATTACCTTCTTCCAGATGTCTGCATCGTAATTGCGGTGGTATAGGGCAAATTCGAGGCGCTTCTTTCTGTTTATTGCAATTACCCAAAATTTCTTCCTTGTCACGCGTCCAATTTCGTCTGCATACGTTACGAACTGTACTGGAGGAAACTTGCTTACCTCGGTCTAGAAGGCTTGCAGCCACGCCGGAGCACTAGTTTTGGGGTCCTTTTTGATAGTTCGCAAAATAAACCGTTCGTCTTGCACAGAAAACACTTTTGGTCGTTCACACCTCGGCTTATTTTCTACTGTTTTTCTTTCGCCAAAGCGATCTATGATCACGTGCACTGTTCATTTAGGAATTCCGGACAAGCGTGATATTTCCATTAACGATTTGCACTGGTTGTGTAGCCGGATAACTTGCCGACGTTCACAAATTGTGAACTCTCTCCTTCCAAGACCCATGTTGCACTATCGTGTTCAATGAGGCGGAGCTACTGCCAGTACTGAGACTTCCGAACTGACAGCTGTGAGCCCAGAGGTTGAATGGGTCAGTGGTACGTGTATGGCAGTCCAGGTTTATTGATCGTGTTTCACAGAGGTGCTTTTTAATGTTTTTTACTAAGTGTCCAAAGACTTTCTGTGCCCATAATTTGTGGCATTTTTGTTATGATTGTTCATGGATTGTTTATGTTTTGATATTTTCATTTCGTTGTTGTGCCAAGAAAGAAAGAATTTGAGGTAGAACCATTGTACTTTTATTCCGCTCACCTACCACCATCCACAACGCCAAGAGGATCCATTATTAACGTAACTACAGGAGTGTCCAAACACTTTCTACACTCACTGTAATTCAATGAAAGAATCAGACACGTAACTTGTACATACTTATATATATATACCAGGTGGTTATAATTAAAGTGACGGTGTTCAGAGTGGTACAGCACGGGTTGTAATGAGAGTAGCAGTCTGAAACTTCGTAGATATGCTAATGAAGCAATGCGCTCGCGAATTATGCAAAAAAAAGTTCCAATTCTGACCACCAGGGTAAAAAATGGCGCTGTAAGCAGTCAAAACGTGGTATAGTTACAGGAAAAAGGCAGGAAAGATCAAACACATGAGAACAATGGTTCTGGCATGTTTATTAGGAACTATGGTTACAAGAACTGTTCAATATTGCCTCCCAATTCAACAACATGCTGCATTCGTAACACGGCATGGTCGATGGTTGCTCGCAGCATGTCTGGTGAAATCTGAGCGACATGTCGTTGTATGCTAGCCTTCAGATCAGGCAGAGACCGGACATGTCCCTGATAGACACGATCTTTTAAATATCTCCACAGCCAGAAGTCACATGGATTAAGGTCGGGGGATCTGGAAGGCCATGCAGAAATCTTTCACGTTGCGAGCGACATGTGGTGTTGCCCCAGCTTGCATGAAAATGGTGGTGTGTTCACAGTTCCGTTCTTGCAAAGCTGGAATCACGTGTTGCACAAGGAGGTCCCTATAACATGCAGATGTCACTGTACACCTAACAGGCCCTCGAGGTGTCATCTCCTCAAAGAAAAACGGACCAAGAATGAAAGAGCTAGTAAACCCACACCAAGCAGTCACGTAAACTGAGTGCAATGGTTGTTCCTGCACAACATGTGGACGAGTGGAACCCCATATGCGAAAGTTCTGAGTATTTACTGCACCGTCCAGAGTATTCACTGCACCGTCCAGAGTAAAATGCGCCTCTTCAGTCCACATAATATTCCCCGGCCACATGTCATCTATTATATTATGTTATTATACTATTATGAAAACATACTGCTCAATTGATGTACAGATATATATTATGTGCGATGTCAACATGCATTTTAAAATGTTCATACTTTCTCAATAAACTCTCAATAATCCTAAGGAAAGAAAGAACTTCGGTGGTAAAGAACGCTGCGTGGTAGAATTATGATTTCCCCACCGTACACACGGTATTCGATTCCGGGTTTGGGCATAAGAACCTTTTCATTAATTCCAAGGTCACTGTCACGATTGAGCATATTCTGAAGAAACACGACGTAAAATAGGAAAAATACAAAAATTTAATACTGATGTAAGCACTATAGCAAAATATCTTTGAGTTAACCTGGATTACTGTTATTATTACTTCTGTATTTTTGCGTTGGCTCAGTGGTCGAGAGCGTTATGTAGTCGGCTTCCGACTCATTACTAACGCTATTGTTATTTGTGAGTGTCTCTTCATCGATTTAATACAATGATCACTCATCGTCATTGCCGCGACTAGCCACCGCCATGATCAGTTTTAATTCTCAGGCCAGCATTTCGGCCGCTCCGTTCATGTACTGAGCTAAAAGAAAAAAGTATAACGAACTAAGCCGGGTGCTCATAAAGGATTATTTCCCATTTGACTTTCTTTCAATTTGCTGAACAGGGGTATCACGTGCTGTGCCGAACCAAGCCAAGGCGTCCACTAGCTTTCTCCCCTTCTCTACAGTTACGCGCAGCCTTGTTCCACAGATTCCGGACACAGACTGCACTTGTTGGTGTTTTGCTTTCAACCCTAGCAACTTGTATTCCATAGAACAAAGCAAATTACAATTACATGTACTTTCTACTTTTACTTTACGCCACCTTATGCAACTTTGGGTTAATCGCGACTATGAGAAAGAATGATTTAGATGAAACTGATTAAGAGAAACTCGCCTAAGTACACCTTTCCAGATCAGAACTTGAACCCGGTACCTTGGGTAGCGAGATTGTGAGTCGATCACTTAACGCGCTCGAGAAGTTAGCATGATGGTTAATGTGCTGTAAACGCCCATTTTCACCAACTTGCACGAAAATTCTCACAGATTAAGATAATTTCTTTAATTTAAAGAGGCCATGACCCAACAAGCCCTTCATAATCCAAGCAAATTTTCCATCTGACACTCAATGCCTCATTCCCAGGGATATTTACGCAACCTTTTACGCAATACTTCAGGTAAAACAAGTCGTTCTACACCAGGGACATGAAGCATAACGTAACTGGCAACGCTTTCAAGTTACGAACGGAACTATCGATATGCGTTACAAAGGTAGTACCGGAAGGACGGGACCTACCAACAACCTTAGTAATCTAACAGAACAACCTATTCGCTTCAGGTACTGAGTTGAACGAGTCTCGGATCGAACGGGTACGAACGTTCATACCGTACCGCAACGGTGGCTACAGGGTACGAAATTGAACCAGGTTGGTAACTGATAAGGATGCACCACGACCAGCGCTTGTGATTAGAATACCAGTACGTGGATAGAACTGGAAAAAGAGGGTAACATTTGTAACCGGAGGTTACAGTAACCATAACACATACTGGGCGTATACGATTTAAGTTTACTGTCATTTAAACTTCCACAAAAGCAAAATGAACTAGCGATAAAATTATACTTCTTGTTTAATAACTATTGTAATAAGTTAAAAAATAAAAATTCGTCGCCTTTCTGGATAATTATTTATCAGAAACATATCTTCAAATACCTTTTAGTTTCTATTTTAAAATGAGTTGCATAGAAGAACTACACATTCGTCGTTTCGGCAATTATTAATATTAAGAATGTACGCTAAGTACTGTCATGTTATTTTGTTAAAAACAGTAATAAGCTAAGCAAGATGTCCGAAGACCGTCACTCAGGAAATCTATTAACAGTAGATACCATTAGGTTTACCTGTTAGTGAAGAAAATACAAATTATAACGACGTGCGCAGAAACTCGCCCTCTTCATGCACCTGTCTGGGAGTAGATATAAAAAAACTCTAAACTTGCAAAAGATGATCCTTTTGCAATATTTAGTTGAACTCATATTGTGGCGGTATCGTCATGGGGAGAATACAGACATTGAAGATTTGAAACCTACAAGCAGATGCTAGGGAACATTTTCTGAGATCTTATTGCAACAATGTATTGAGATGACCTGATTGTTCGCATAGATCCTTCTGGATTTGGTTTTCAACTGATAGTAAATGGTTATGTTCCGGAAAAGAACGTAAGGCATATAATTGGTAAGAATATACTAGATCTCCGTGCATTTGTAGGGAACGTGAATTAACCTTTTGCTCCTTTTGTATGTGTGGCAGTATCAGGGAACGGATAAACCCATATCAGATAAAACCTGAAATTTTAATATAATCACTCTTGGTAAATATGAATTTTAATGGTAGTATAAAGCCACTTTATTTATGGTATCATTGCATTATGATTATCGACACAGTGGTAAAGTCTTCGCCTTCTAGCGCAGCACGCTACAACGCTGGGGATCCCAGGTTCGAATCTCGGCCTGGGCATGGGTGTTCTCTGTGAGTGTTCCTTCATCAATTTCATGATATCATCATTCATTCTCATCTTCGTGAATATCCAAAAGTGGCAGAAAAGCGAAGCAAAATAAACCAAATTATACAATCGCCACCTTTTTTGATCAAAAAGGTCCCGAGTTCGATACGCAGTGGAGCCATATAGTGGAATGGATCTCACTTTCAACTGTAGGTCTAGTCCCAATGAGCCTTTCTGTGCATGAAGAGGACTTAAAAATAAACTCAACAGTAATATTGAATTTATTGCAATATGTATTAATTTAAAGTATCTATGGACCTCTTTATGCAAAGGAAATATAGAAAAACAACAAACAAAAGACAAAACGCTTTTCAAATCATCTTCATTCACCTTCTAATAGAAATTACAACATATTGACTCAATTTCCAACAAAATCGGTCAATTATTAACAGAGATATGAGCAGTTTTGTGATTGAGTCGCCGCAATCTTCGATGACTTCATAGTGGTAAAATGTACCACCGAAGCCAAAAATACTTCCTAAGACACCTACTAAGCATTGATGAAAAAATATTCTCTATACTTAAACTTTCCTACAGAACCATAGCCAGTCCTAGACTATCAAGCGCTGTGAAATCAAACGTTTGGAATTAAAACGGTAGCATGAATGTTTTTGTTAATGTTCTACCTTCAATTTCGTTGTTCCTCATTTATGATAGAAGTCATCATTAAGGCTAGAGAAGTATATTCATCTTAAAATAAATAAGAAATGTATGATGATGATATTTATCACTTCTCGTGTGCTAGCCGGTTGGCTGTACGAACTACATGCATATTTTATACAGTTGTGAAATATAAATAATTACTTGAATATTATAAATAGCATACAGAACATATTTAATAATAATTCAGTCCCAAAAGTTAATATTGGCCACATTGTTAATCGAAAACATGGTGCATTTTTGCATTACCGACTGCGGGACGGTATGGGTTCGAGTACGCCTGGATTCAGTCTCTTAGTTTTCAGCCTTTGTATAGGACCGGTGGCAACCCACTATCTTGAGGAAATTGTGGAGCTACGAGTGAGTAGTGTAATCCGGTCTCGGAAATCTCCTATAATGGCTGAGGGATCGACGTGCTGACCTCACGTCACCCCATTACTGGTTGAAGATCTCCACACCTCTATTCAGGATTGTCGAAGGAAGACTGGCAGTCGGGAAATAGGCCAAGGCACTTCACTTCAAGGGCTATCGATCCACGGGTTATTAGCTGTGCATATGTGTGTAGTTAAAATGTGACATGTTTTTCGATTTAAAATGTGTGTTATTTATTGTTGTTATGGGGAATTCGAAAAGTGGCTTTCGTATTTGAAACTCAATCCCTCCCTCGACGAGAAATAATAGATAATTTGTTCCCTGTCTACAGGCTACAGGCATACCTTCCGCCTTTATTGAATAATATAAATGTGTGAAGACTTATATAATTAAGACTTATTAAGACTTTCGAAACAACCAGAAGCATAAATAAAATGCATGTGTAAGTCCGCACATATTATATAATTCCAGTTAGTGATCATCATCAGTTATACATACAATGTATAAGGTATGCCCAAATGAAAAGGAGACCATTGCTGTAGCGGCGTTGTATCTAATCGAAAAAGGTAAATGTGTTTACCGATAGATGGCGCAGTGTTTGTCCCAGTTTGCAGGTGTAGCGAACGGCTTCACCTGCTGTTTCCTCAATTGGCAAGAGTTGTTTTACTCAAACAGATGCATTATGGATTCCTCCAGATCAGCGCAGTGAGCTGTAATCCAATTCTTCACGCAGAAGGCGAGCATGCCTTACAAATTTATCGCAGGATGAATGACGTTTACGGAGATTAGTGTCTCGCACGTTGCACCATATTCCGTTGGTGTCAGCGTTATGCGAAAGCACCAAGGCAAAGTGCACGTTGTCATCAACCCTGCCACGATTGCTGCTGTGGATAATCTCATTCGTCAGAGTCGTCGGATCACCACACGTGAAATTGCTGCTGAACTGTCGATAAGCAAGGGAACTGTGCAACACATAATCCACAAGAAGCTGAGTTATGGCAAAGTTTGTGCACAATGGGTGCCCAAGCATCTGTCAGAGACGCAGAAGGTGGAGAGCTTCAGGACAACGCTAGGCCACATGTTGCCAAGAAGACCCTCGACCTACTGGGAACATTTCAATAGAAAGTCCTCACACATCCTCCGTAAAGACCCGATCTTTCCCCTTGTGACTCCCATATCTTTGGCCCCTTAAAACAATCACTGAAAGGTCAACGGTTCACCTGTGACAAGGAAGTGCAGAACACCGTGGGAAACTGTATCCGTAAGCAACCCAGGAGTTTATACACTGAAGCCATCCACTCCTTTTCTACACGCTGGGATCAGTGCATCAATATCAATGGCAGTTATGTGTAGGTATCATGTTACACATTAATTGTAATTCACATATTATGTAATGTACATATTCTGTAATATGATATTCTTTAGATATAACCGTAGTCTCCTTTTCATTTGGGCATACCTTATAATTGCTTGCAAAAATATTTCGAACGAACTAACTGTAAAAGTAACTTACAGTTACTTTTCAAGCACCAGTAACTGTTACTGAGTTACTTTCTAAAACGTGTAACTGTAACTGTAACTCAGTTACTTTTTGATGCAAGTAATTGTTAACTGTAACTAGTTACTTTAAAAAAGTAACTTTCCGAACATTGCCAATATCTAATACGTGAAGTAAAACTAAACCATGCACTGTATAAGAACTTCATTCGAGATAATGGTATTGTAGTTTCAAATCTGCAACCTCATTCCCTTTTGCCATTTTGATCCACTTCATCGCAGGAGAATATGATCTGCAAGTATACCAATAGGATTTAGTTAACAAGGAATCTACGAGATATCTATGAAGCATTTCTTCTCAACTCCTGAAACGAAAATACGTATCTTGAGAAGGATATGGGAGAGTTTAGACACTGCGAAAAATTGACTGGAGACCGTCAAATTCACAAATTGGGCTGCCATCAAACAACCGTAAAAAAGGCCGTGACTGTTTCTAATGTATTAACGGCAACTATATTCTTAACGGTAATCAACTTAATTTTAAGGATGATTTTTTTGAAATTATATTGCACACAACTGCAGCCTACAGCCTACCTGTTATTTATCTTATTCATGATAAAATATTCAAATATTCAAAGTTTCTCTCTACCTCCCTTTTCGTCCAGTCGAACCAGGTGTACGTACGTCCTGAGGACTTTCAGGCACGTATGTGAGGACTAAATCAAATACTTATGATAAATAAAACTGAGTCTGCAAGGAACATTCAGTAAGTAATAAGGATACGAGGACAATACCCCCACGGAATCCAGGAATGCCGTTTTCATTACATGCATTCTTGAACTGGTGTAGAAATCGTCAGTTTAACATACCTGAGGTTTAAGCTTTAGGAGTTTGAATTGATGTCCGTAAGTCGCCATCCACAGACACGCTGCGGTGATATAAAACCATTCGCATGCAACGGCTAAAACATGCATCTCGTATCCACCATCCTCAGGAGTCCATAGAAAGTAACTTTTTCCTGTGAAATAAATTACAAGAAAAAATACCGATTTATTCATACAGGCTTTTCTCGTTGTAAACGTTTTAGTAGAATACTTATTAAGAAAATGTATGGACGTCATTGTGATGTCGAGTCCTTGGACAAATTTGAGTAACTTTATGGAAAATAAAATGTGCGAACCTCATTCGTTCAGTTCTTTTGCCATCTAGCACAGTGCTAAAACTGAGCCGTAATGATTTCCGCATGTAGCTCGCCTGGCGTGGTGATGTTTGTGCCCGTTTAACATCTTTTTAACATTATATGAAGGAGTCTTCTTAATCTAAAACAGTCATTGGCCATTCTTCACATTGCAAGATGTAAATATCAAAACTGTTTCTTTGCTTGTAATTTTAACATACCGAATACAATTGGAGAGTTTGAATTCCAAAGTCCTTAGACCAAAGTTGCAAAGTGCATTTTCATAAAAAATATAGAGTCTATTAATTCTCAGAAATGCTATTATAGTAAGCCATAGTAGATGAAGATCATACATAAACCAGCACAGAATGAAAACAAGCCATTGACTTTCGACCACCACTGACGCCTATCAATGTAACACATTAGGTACTATCCAGATATTCTAAGCAAAGAAATGCAATTTTGAAATACATTTTCGGACATTATTTTAGTTAGAACTCAAAAACACTTCTATACACCAATCGTTTCCACTTACCTTTGAACTCTGAGAACGATATTGCTGTTGCAATTCCACAAATTACCAGAACTACGGTTGTTACTTTTGTAAGCAGAGTTCTAAAATCAGCAGTTCCTTTTGTGACGTATCGTGGACCCAATGTGTAGTCGAAGATCATCTAGAAGAAATCAGAATTACAAGATCATAGCTAGTATGGTATTAACTACAGTTATTTGCTACGATAAATGATATATTTAAAGTGTTTATTGATATGTGTATTTGTTTGTAAATACAGGCTCATCCACTATTCTAAATATTTATAGCGACTTTCTGTTTGCAAGTGTTCAAAACATTCTGTGACACTTGTTGAGTGTTGATAAATGTTTGAATTGTTATATGTCATACTTGATTATCAAATTTCATTTGTTTGTAGAGATATTTATAGACATATTGATCCAGAATGTATAATGTATGTTAAAAATCATTGTTACTGAGAGTCCTCGCATTGCTTATCATACCAAGACGAAATAACATGTGCTCATATTAGTGATAAAATATCATTTTTCCACATACACGACAAATCCTTGCACGAATGGAGATGCTAGCCCACATTTAAATGAAAAAGCATCAATTTTCTATGCTTTCATTTTTAACATATTCTAAGATTTGAAATCGTTCCAAAGGCAAATTAATGACAGTGATCAACAAAATGATTTCTTTTGAACATTAGAGTAATTACTCGATCCTAATATAACTTTTCGGATTGAGCCCAAGAGCCGCTCTATACAGGGATATTGGTTGAATAATTACAATTCCTACACAGAGATCGCCCGCTTAGGGAATCGAACCCGTGTCTCATGTATAGTTCACTTAGTGGAGGGAGTCAACTTTTGGTATGATTAGGGTTGCTGTATTTCACAAGTGAAAACCAGGGACGGTGCTGACCAGAAGCATGTAAGGGAACGGGGGGGGGGCTGGACAAGACAAAGTTGTATGTATATACAACATATTTATTACGTACATTTGTACAGTCCCATTATCACATTCTTTACACTTCTTAATTAAAAAAAGAAATCCACTTAGAAGTATATCATGAACCTTGCAAATCCTTTTCGGTGTCATAATGAACTAAGCTGCTATTTCACAATGTCGAAACTTTATTTGAAAACTGCGGACTGAACATTGCAGGCACCCAACCACTGACTGTTTACAGTAAACAGCTTACTATACAATGGAAGAGATTTGCAACTAAAATTGAGTGCTGCTAGCAGACGGAGGTGCCATCGTGAAGTCAAATATCTTCTTTGCAGCAGCTTCTTGTAACTCGATAACTCTTGTACACACAATATCGAGAGGGAGCGGTTCAATGTACTGTACAGTTAAGATTATTTTGTAAAATGAGTGTTTTAAAATTACGTCCACGCATTTAAATATAAATACAGTTCAGGAAACTATGGACTTATTAATTTCTTCTTTTCCACCCGATTCCAGGATATTTGTGCATCCAGAAGAAACTATTCGGAACACCGGGACAAATTATATCATTCCGGGATTGTCCCGGAAAATCCTAGGTATGATAAAGCTATTGATTGATTCAGTTGGTGCTCTAAGTCCACTTTATGCACAGTAAGGCTAATCGGGACTGGACCTACAGTTTATAGTGGGATCTGAACCACTATGTGCCTCCACAGGATATCGAACCCGGGACCCCTTGATTGAAAGGCGACTAGGCTACCACAGCGCCATCGAGGAGGCCGATAAAGCTATCAAAATCCAATCTGCCACCAAATGGAAGGACACAACTTTATTAAATTTGGTATATTTACAAACTTCTAACTTCTCAATATAAAATGAGTAGAAATTGCTTTTAAAAGAAAGCTAGCTATTCCAAGATTCACTTTATAAAAGAATTTCAATATTAGAATTACTATTTCCATCCTTGCTACAAAATTGAAAATAACACCATCGGTGTTATTTTAATATTTCTATGTACACTTAACACTGCAGGATCCATTAGTCGAGAATCTCACGTTGAATTTGAAAGACATGATTTCAACATCTTTAAAGTTGAAAACTTCCTATCGGGTGATGCAGTTGAAACTGCAGTGTAGTCAAGTTCACCAACAATTTGTCCATATTTGAGTAAAAGGGTTTGTCACAACTTTCAACTGCCTACAATGCAGACCCTGGACGTGTCTATCCAATTACTGTTTGCCACTTATTTTGCCAGATTTCTCATTCAGATTTGAAAATGTAAAAATTATCAACCAGACCATCCAACATTTTGAAGCACTGTTTCAATGAATGAGGGATACTTATTTCACATTTTGGTAGAAGTTGTTGCAATTTTGCAATGTGTTGACTGTGTTCAGAGAAACGTGAGTTCATTTCTGCTACAAAATGGTCCAAAAATGGACGACAGATATTTGAAACTTCTCATTGAAGAAACTGAAAAGCTTGCTGAAATGTTTCTCTTGTTCTGGTAAATTGTGAAGTTTCTAACTTTCTGCAATTAGAGAAAACAATTGCACAAGTCACGCTACTTAGCATTGGTACTTTTCTGTCCATCTTGCGTCAAACAACTTGAGAATGTTACCGTTTTTACCTTTCTTGCACTGCGTTTTATAAAAACTAAATTCCTTTGAGAAGTCTTGAGGAAGAAAATATAACTGTCCCACACAGTCACAGTCCGAATGTAGTATCTTATCTCATAAATTTCACAGAATAGGCAAAAGCTAGAGTTAAAAATATGTGCTGAACAATACACAAAAGTTGCTTTTGGACACTTCTCTGAAATTAAATCTACCACGCATTACATCAGCACCATCATATCCTTGAGCAACATTTTTTTCCTAAATCCACACAAGTGATAGCTGAAGGTAACCCAGATACAGTTACATCTCCAACATGAGCAAACTGGAAATAAAGTTCCCAATTCCGATCTAGACTTTAGGAAATTATTTATCCACTCTCGCGATTAAGGAACAGTTCGAAAAATTTAAATTCTCAAAAAAATTAGAACTTTTGGAATGTTTAATTCTTCCATTTCGGGAACTTATAATAAAATGGTAATATTCGTACTACAAGTTCACAAACAACTACTTAGGACAAAAATTACATGTAACATTTTATAATTTGTGAGATGTCAGGAATTTTCTATGCATTTCCAGATATATTCCGATACTATCATATCAAGAAATTGCCGGAATTTGGTCTGCAGTCCCATCTGTTGTGTGGATTTAATTTCTTTCCCATTCGTATTCCGTTCTATACGACTCTAATTAGGAGAACAAAATAAATCTGAATATTTTTTTATGAACAAGCGGATAGAACAGGTAATCTGGGAGTTGAACCTGTTTAACCCCCGCTTAAATACGCCCATGGTCTCATGCATAGCAATCAGACGTCCTACAGAATGGGCCACCTTGCATCAATTAAATATAATTTAGTTCCTAAAATTCTAAAATGTTTATATGTAAAGATAGAGAAGAAATAATATAAAATTATAAGAATATTGAAAGGTTGAAAATAAGATGAAATAGAACATGAAGAAACAAATCGGGAGTAATATAAAGTGAGTGTTAACAAAGATAACATGTCAAGAAAAGACTCACCTGTATCCACATATCAAAAAGGTGGAGCAAAATTGTAATAGTACCAGCAATAAAGTGAATATCGTACAGTGTTGCAGACTGAAAATTCCCTACGACGCTCAGTGAAGATAGAGAAATCGTCTCCAGCCACAAACAGAATGAATTCAGGGATCTTAAGCGATAATTTTGTGTGGCTTTGAGAAATACGCCCACTTGAAGATAGCGAATGTACATTGCAATCATACCTGAAACAAAAGAACAATGTGGCACAACTTGAAAAAATAATAATATGACTTTTTAAACACATACTGTGGCTTACTTGATACATTAACTCGACTTTTTGTGTGTTCTGTATGCTTCAACAGTCTGTTAACACGTAGAGCATGATACTTTTTAACTGTTGTCCTTTCTGCTTCTATGCATTCAAAAAGTGAGAAAATATGAAGGAACTTCCAGAAGAAAGCGAACGATATCATTGAGTTGGAACATTTATAATATGTAATACTACAGAGCATTCCCTGACATTCGCTACGATACTCGGCGGCAAGCGGCCCGGCGTCAGAGCTTGCATTTCGCGGTGAACGGGGTCCGCGACACTCGCTAGAATCGGCTATTAAAATTACAGTTTTCATATTGTCTACTATCCTTGACTACAGAAGGTGTTGAAAATGATGTTCTGCTGCAACACATTCCTGGCATCTCCGAAGGAAATTGGCATTTACACGTGCAAGTTCGTCTACTGTAATTCTCCCGATTTCTCGTACAATCAACAGCAAATGAATTAGGAGAAAAAAGATTTTCTCACCGAAAAATGAGTTGGCAATGCTGCGAACACCGAGGCAATCTTGATAAGACGCTTGAGGAGCGTCGAGCAAACGTTCCTGAAAAGCACAACTAAACTCCAGTATCGAAGGTCATGCTACACGTGGATTGGCAACTTTCGGGAGAATGCTGTCTGTCTACACAATTCTCCCCAAATGCCTGTTTGAAGATGAACCTTCTGCTCGCATTTTATTTTTCAAATGTAATTCTGACGTTGTAGTCATTTTACAATTATTTGTATTTGTTCTTATTTTGCTTTGCTTTTATGTCACCTTTACAATTAATCGAAACTATGAAGATGGATGATAATGAGATTAAATTGATGAAGAGACACTTAAAAAAGAGATTGCCAGACCAGGACTCGAACCCGGAACCTAAAGCGGATAAGGTGCGGAGACCGGCCATGAACTGGAGTATAAAATTTGTAATTGCTCAGGAGTATTTTTTGTTCTGTTCATGACTAATACCTGCTTTCGGACACTTAATTTATAAGTGACACACTTCGTTCGGTGGGGACAAGCCACGTATTGTTTGAGAGGAGGGACACATCTCGTTCATATACTAGATACAATCATGGACTATACTTGAAATGTGACGTGCTAAACAATACTTTCGGAGATCAGTTGGACATAGGAATTTTGATATACAAGTTGCATTTTCTCTACTTATTCATTATGCCTCATAGATAATCTCGCAACAACGCAAAATGTTTTAATTGACTCAAATTCACAATGACTAATATATACTGGACCTACATATTTTAAATGCAAAATCTAGGTGACGAAAATATGCCTCAACACGAAATGAAAATGCAATATTCATTAAATACACTAAAAGAGCTAACCAAAGCAGACTTTTAACAACATTACATACATAGCATTTCCATCCTCTAACAGGATTTTTGTTGGAGTAAGATTCACATGGCGTAATAGGATTATCAGTCACTACAAAGCAATAGCTATAAACATGAGATAAACCTGAAATGAGGGGTTAGAATTCACCATAAGAGAAGTGCAGCAGGTAAAACAAAACATTTATGTAAGGAAGAGCTGTGTAAGTTTCTATGTGAAAATTGACTGAGTGGTAGCACTAGAAGATTTTACGTCAAGGATCCTAGGTTCGAATACCGGTCTGGGCATTGGTGCTGTTTCTGAATGTTCTATTTATTTTATCTTCACTCATCTTCGTCGTTGCGATTGCCCAAAAGTGGAAGAAAAGCGACGCTAAATAAAAATAAAAAATATATGTGAAAATTAGAAGGTTAATTAAGAGCTGATAGGTAAAATATACTCTATGAGCAATGTTCGATAGAAGTTCTGTTAAGATGTCAAACCTGTAAGAAGCAAATAGCGAAGTTGTGTGAAGGATTGAAGATAAGCTTCGATAACATGGTCACCTGGATTGTCTCGAGCTGAACCAGTAAATGGGCGATGTTTAATCCCCAAGGCCATTCTGAAAACGAATGCCAAAAGAGGTTCATGTGTGGATTTGGTCAGCATGAAATTGTTGGGTGATGATAAGTGAATTGTATTTTTTTTCTGTTTTCGTTATTTTACGTTTCTTTTCTACCTCTGGATCTTGAATGACGAATAAATTAATTTAGTGAACTGATAAACACAAAATAGCCAACCCCGTGGCTAATTGGTTAGCGCACGCGCTTCGAAGTAAGGTGAGGATGTGTCATTGTCTGCATCCCACTTCCATCTATCACATCTTCAACCTTCATCATTGCGATTATCCGAGAGTGGTAGAACAGTGACGTGGAATAACAAAAGTATCACCCTCGGCGTCGATTTCAAAGTTTGAAGTATTGCTGTTTCTGCATTCAATAGCGGCTCTAGATTGTGACAGTGATGTGAAATGCTTCTGATTTTATAAGAAATAGTAAAACGAGAAGAGCGATAGATATTCCTCTATTTTCAATTTTCTCTAAAACTATTTTCCCCGACTGTGCTGATAATGAATTCTATGTAGTATGAGAAATATACTTTAAATTAATTTATACTAATTTATGCATATGCAACTGATTAAGAGAGCCTCCATGATGGCGCAAGGAAATCGTCGCCGCATTGTAATCAAGGAGTTCTCGGTTCGATGCCCGGTGGAGGCACATAGTGATTCGGATTCTAGTTTAAATTGTAGATCTCGTCCCGGTTTGCCTATCTGTGCATAAAACTCAGACTCAGAATGATTAAGGAATTTTCGAAATATTCTGTCTGTATCGGAATGGCAACTTTCTTCAGAACGAAAATGAATTCGTAAAGCAATAATAGCTACGCATAGCACCTCTAATTAACTACTGCCATTCAACACGCTACTATTCGTAAATTCAGAATTATTACTTTAGAGTTCAAATTCTGGCATCTGAAAGAGGGACACTTGGCCCCAAAAGTTTCAGGTTTGTTAACATTTACTAGTTAAGGATATTTTTGTTAAGCTCCTGGAACCTGAGGAACAAAAATATAGATCTTTTAAAATGATTTCTCAAATTAAATGTAGAATTTATGCAGCACACTAGCCCAGGCATGCTATAGCTTATTCATGGGATGGGAAAATTGTCATTTCCGCCCTCCCCCCCCCTCGCCAAGCTGTATATTCGATTGACTTAGATTCGAGTGTTAATATTGGTTATGATTATTGGTAAGGTTATATGGGGTTACATCTTTCATTGAAACTTACGTAACTATGTTATTGGTTATACAGTATAAACAATAATAATGACAATTATCGTGCCTAGCACTCTGATTACTCTACTGGGAAGATAATTTACACCTGTAAGTTTTGCGAAACAAATACACATTTCACTTCGTATGACAAGAATCGGCGATGAAATTTCGTAAGTAGAAATTCAGTAGCATTAGTTTACCTTACCTTTCGCAAGATATGAAAAATTCCGTTTTTGAATTGTTGGATCGTAATGTCGTGACTATCCCTGATATTTTGAAAATAGGGTTAGCAACCCTTAATTGAAGACCAAGTGAATGACTTCCGATGTGGTAGTCGGAAACCTGGCCAGGACGAGCAATCGTTCATTGGAGCTACGGAGTCAAGATGCCATACACGTCTGAAGCTACTCGTGGCCGTATAATTGGCATATTCGATTGTGGCCGCACAATTTCCGATATCGCAATACCCATTGGAAGGCATGAAAATGTTGTTCGTCATTGGATAGAGCGTTTTCAACATGAAGGAGAAGAGGGCCTGAAAACAAGAAGGCAAACAGGGCGCCGCAGAGTGACATCTGGAGAGCAAGATGCTTCTATTGTGGAACACATTGCAAATAATCCATTTTCTCCAGCCAGTATTGTTGCCAGACATTTACAACTGCAGTGTTCAAGTGATACAATACGAAGGCGTCTACAAGTTGCGGGGATACGGCGCAGAACACCAGCGAAGAAAGTGCAACTCACAGCGCAACACGTAAATGCTCGTCTTGGGTTCGCTTTACAATATCTACCCATGACAAATGGCTTTCGGGAAACAGTAATTTGGACTGACGAGAAAGTGTTTTGTTCGGATGAAGATGGCCAAATTAATATGTGGCGACCGGACAGAACTCGTTATGATCCAAGATATGTTCGTAGCAATCAAAGAAGTGGAAGAATTTCAGTGGCATTTTGGGCGT
Organism: Lepisma saccharinum; assembly: GCF_977018435.1. NCBI lineage: Eukaryota > Metazoa > Arthropoda > Insecta > Zygentoma > Lepismatidae > Lepisma > Lepisma saccharinum. The sequence continues at coordinate 111,221,301 of NC_139231.1, forward strand.
GGATCAGTGCAGCTGGTGCAGGAGATATCGTAGAAATATCCTCGAGGATGGATTCCGAAGAATATATTAAAGTGCTTGAAGAACATATGCTACCGACAGTTCGCGTTATTTATCCTTGGGAGGAAATGGTCATCATCAACTTCGTTCATGATAATTGCAGTATCCATACGTCCAAAAGAACGAAGCAATGACTTGCACATCACCCTGACATTCAGCCATTCGAATGGCCAGCAAAATCACCAGACCTCAATCCAATTGAAAACGTATGGTCCATTATGGTGACAAAATGGGAACCTGGCTATGAAAGAACAAGAGAACAATTACGTGGCCATGTGTATGACGTATGGAGAACTACACAGAACAGGCCACGTATTTGTCATAGACTTGTTGAATCTATGCCCAGAAGATTACGTGAGGTAATCGACAACAATGACTGGTGGACTCATTACTGAACACACGTCAACATTATTTGAAGCATTGAAACAAGTTTATTTTTTGTTTGCTTGAATGAGTGTGTTCTTTCTTTCTTTCGGTTTTCCCTAGAGACAATATATTTATTTTCTTTGAAACATTTTGAACTCTGATTTTTATAAGGCTGCATTAATTTAGCATGTGACACAATGGTCTCAAAATATGGCATTTCAGTTTGGAACAGGCAAACTAAAGTCGAGTTTGCAAAAGCAAATACATTTTTTTCGCCCCTGTAACTCATTGTTTCTTCCAATTATCGAGTGCTTTCTTTGCTTTGCCTTGCTCTAGGTCACTCAGTCGCCATTTTTGTTTGTGGTGATATACTAAGTTTGATTGAAGCTTATCCTCTATCCTTTCATCGTACAACTTGACTATGGGCTTCAGGTTTGACATCTTAATATAATTTTTATCAAATATAAATCATCAACTTGAAATATATTTCACTTACTAGCTCCTACTTTCCAAAATTTGGTATGTGTGGTTTTCTGATGATACACGTGATATCGTAAAATTTGAATATGATAGATTTGTATTTTATACCTATGGAGAATACTTACTTACTTTCGTATCTCAGATCTCTTGTAATTACCTACAAATTATGCGAAACAATACACTAAACATCCCCTCCCCCCGACCTGCTTTCAAGGATCGATCCAGCATACACCTCACAGAAATTTCCATCTCGATCATTGCATATCAAGTGAGTGTGGGTCTTCGTGAATCTTCCCTGTAATGCAGATCCATAATTTGCTCTAGAGCATGTGAAGATAACTGAAAGCAATACTTGTGTATATAATTTCAATTTTGAACTATTTATTCATCTATTTACTTCTTTCATTGTGGGAGGAAGACTGGCAGCCGGGAGATAGGCCAAGGCCCTTCCAGGGCTGTATAGCCACGTTTTTTTATTTACTTCTTTCGGTCCGGGGTTCCATACCCGGTGGAAGCACATAGTGGTTCGGATCTCACTTTACAACGTATGTCAAGTCCCGATTAGCTTTTCTATGCAAAACGTCGATTGAAAAAATTACTTAGTCAAAATTTGTGACAGTTAGTTACTGATCGCAAGTTGCATTGTTGCAGAATATGCGGATACTAGACGTGTTGAAAGCAGAGGTGATCATTTGGAATCAAACTCCCTCACCCTCCGAGATCGCAGTAGCCCTCACCCTCCACCGCCCTCACCCTCACAAGTCTTCCGGAGGGTGAGGGTGAGGTCTGCCCTCACGAGGGTGAACACCTCTGGTTAAAGAATCACGACAATGAGGATGAGTCATGATATGAAAAGCACACAAAAACAATGCCCAGGCCGGTATTTTTTTTTAAAAAAGGAATACACCTATTCGGTAGTATCCCCCGTCATTCACACATTTCTTAAACTTTCACACATGTCAATTTTTACTCTAATTGTTTCTCGGATATGAACGAGATGTGCCTCCCCAAACGCCCCGTCAAACAAAAAGCGGATTCTCCCAGACGAACACATTTTGGATCTAATACCACTCATAAATTAAGTGTCCAGAAACAGATATTAGGTATGAATATGCGATTAAATACTCCTTAGCAATTACAAATAATTATAAGGTAACTCGTGGCCGAGAGTTAGAACGATGTGACTAAACTTCCCCGGTCTTGCTTCCGAGTTCGAGGCCTGGTCTCAGCATGGAGTTCTATCTCTGCAGTGTTTCCTTATCAATTTAATGTAATTATCATCCATCCTCATAGTTGCCTCAAATTATAAATGTGTCATAGTAAAAACAAAGCAAAATAAGAAATAAAAATATTGTAACATTACTGCAATGTCAGAACTACGTTGGCAAAAAAAGTGAACACCAGATTATTTTCAAATAGGCATTTGGAGAGAAATGTGTAGAGGTAGACAGACAACATGCTCCCGAAAGTTGCCAATCGACATGACCTTCGGTACTGAAGTTGTGCGTTGAGAAAACTTTGCTTGAGGCTCCTCAAGCGTCTTATCACAAATGCCTCGGTGTTCGCAGCTTTGCCAACTCATTTTTCGTCGAGAAAATCTTTTTTCTCCTAATTCATTTGCTGTTGATTGTACAAATGTACGTAGCTGCGATTCTCCAGTCCCTTCCACACACTTGTCTTATTTATTTACTTCATTTCATATCTAACGAAAACACACAGATATAGTTAGAACAAGAAACACACCTCGCGTCGAAGGTTCCAGACTCGAGTTCTGGCTTTTTTTTTGCGAGGGTGATTATTCTTGTGTGTCTGTTTATCATCTTTGTCAAAAAAATATTCCTCATTATTGCCGTGATTAACCTAGGGAGAGACCAAAGCGACTGAAATAACAAAAGTACAGAAAATGCAAGACACATCTGCCTAGGCATGTTATACCTTGGGAATTAGCAATCTGAAAATTAACTTGCGTTTCAGTCGACTACTTGCGAAAGAGTTTCGTGTTGTCTCGTTTGGAGTGTTGGTTATCGTGTCGGACTAGCATGCGGGCAACCCGAGTTCGAGCCCAGCGGAAGGAAAGTTTTTTTTTGTCTAATTTCATCCAAACTTATTTATAAAACTGAGGTTTCTGCAAAACCTTTTGAATTTCATGCCACTTCGTATGTTGGTAATCAGCAAAGATGAAAATTTGATGTTCCGAAGCGACGATGTATTTGTGTATGTGTTGAAAAAACGCATTTATTTATTAGCGAAAAACATGCAGCCACGTGATCATTGAGAACGCTTCCTAGTTGTCAGTGCTAATATGGCAGTAGCTACAGTCTGTCAACACACACCAACTTTCACGTTTCCCGTAAAATGATTACCTTTCCACGTTTCAAAATCATGAGTGCTGTCTAAAGCAATACCTTGATACTTGCGTTTGCATGTTCGAATCTAAAGTAATACGAAACTTTTTTCCCAACAAATGACATTGAAACCATTAATAACTGTTTGCAATGTGATTTTGATGTCATATATGGAAAGAATAAAAATGGAGAATTTCGCTTAATACAACTTATAAATAGGGAGCGGAAGTTGATGAAATGTCATCTTTTTTCTGACATCTCGGACACGATGCCCATTAAATATACACAATATCACACTTCATCTAGAACCCAAAAAAGGTAATTTTGAAGTGCATTTTTTTGCATTTGTTGCCATTTGTCAGGTTTTAGGTAATTTTCCCGGATTTTCGGCATTTACCCGTCATTTTTTGCAATATTCGGTATATTGTTTCATCATATTTTGTCACTTCTTTAATTTTGGTAATATTCTTGAATCTTTTCACCAAGGTATATATATCTCGCAGGATTGCAATTTACGAGCAAAAGAAATGCTGAACTGGTGACAGTCTTTGTTGTGTCGGGGGAAACCACCAGGTGCCCGTCTGGGGCAAACTCAGATTTAAGATCAGATAAGGAGAGGCTTGAAATACCATAGCTAGACCCCCTTTGCACTGAAAATCCTCGTTGCATATTTTAATTGAATGTGCATGTGCTATCGCGAACGTGTTTTGTTTCTTCAATTAAAACCTTTAGATTACAATTTAGTTCATCATACTCACCTGTGTCCTTCTCCCTTGTTTATTTATAGTTATAAATAAAATCCCATTGGAGCATGGAAAAACCTTTCACTGTTCATAAGTCAGTCATTGTTCTCTGCAGTTTTCAATGCAACATTCAGGCTCTCTGATCGTGCATCGTACGTTTCACATCAGGTATCCACATAATTTAATATATTTATAAGTAGGGAGCGGAAGTTGATCACGTTTTCACGTGCATGTGTGTGAGAAGAGTGGTGTGAACGTGCGTTCGATGTTTTTCTGGGCATTATTTTCGTTCAAAGCATTAATTTAATTGTAAAATATGGAATTTACTGTAATGCAAGGAGTGAAAATATAAACCCAGTCCGTCAGGTTCGTTCCCAAACAACATTAAATAATGGAACGTAACGTGGACCAAGTATTACACTAGACAACAAATTTTAACTTTTTGTTTTTTACAGAGGCCAAAATAGCTGATTTATATGGATTTGAGTGTGCTGAAGTTGAAAATGACAATTAAAAATCTAAATTAGCTCAGGTTTGGAAGTTATTGAAACTTTTATGTTCTTCACATATTATAAATGACCATTGTCTAACAAACGTAGCTCTGCCTAACACACATTTACTTACCAAACAATTGACAGTGGTTTTGGGATTAATTCGATGCACTGATCACAAATATGGAGTTCGTTTTTCTCGAATGGCTCTAGTTTTTAATATACAGGGTGTTGAAGTTTATATTTCTACTGAAATACTGATACATATATTTTTCATATTCTATTCAAAATTTTTGAATGACAAGCTTGCTGATTCCATATATCACATCATTTTTGTCAGACTAGTTTTTACAATGCAAACTAACAATGCAAACTAGTAAAATGTAACCTATTCACAAATCATGTGAAACTATTAACAGCTACCTTGTTTACAACACGCGTTTTCTTTTCGCCTGCCGCTTATGGGGAAGATTAGAGTCTTTCTGCAAAGTCCAGCAGAAATCTGCCAACATTGAAGCACTGAATCTTCCTTGGTATCGATGTTCCATTACAGAGATTTCTTGGTGAAACCTCTCACCATATTCATCACTAAACGCCCACAATCTTCAAGGAAAACGTTGTTATGAGAGTGAATGAAGTGCATTTTGAGTGACATGTTGCATTTCAGTTTCTCATTGGCACATATAAGGTCATTCACAAGTTCAATGTACTCCTATTGGGTACCAAAATCTCTAAGATTGTTTTTTTACTTTATCTCAAAAACGGGAGCTAAAAAACAAAAACTAATGTCATTTTCGAATTCAGCGTACCAAAATCTATAAAGATTGGGCATTTTCCTTTCTGTAAAAATTTCATTGTTGAACAGTGTTATTCCATGTCGAGAACACGAGACATTACGATCGACAATCTTCATCTCGTATTTCTCTTTGGCATCACTACTCAATTTACAGAGATGTATACCCGTGACTGGTATACAAGCCGCAGAATTTCAATGCTGGTTGGGTTGTCTAGTCACAAGGCGCTTGGTGGTCAGACATGGATGGCTTGCTTCAGTGCTTCTTCAATAAGGTCGTTACAAGCCAGAAGTGTCCGTGACTGTACATACAATGATAAGGCGGGAGACTGACCACCGTATGTCCCGCTTCTTCTGCAAGCTTGTCTATTCGATATATGGGGAACTGGGGTTTGTGTAACATGTAACGTCCCCGGCTGTCAGCCTGGTTTGTAACTTTATAAATTATTAAGGTTGTATTTTCATTAGTTGATTTTGTGGTGGCATTTCTGCTCTGTATGTTAATTAATACCCTAAGTTGGTAATTTTGGCTGTTTTCAATATATCTTAAGCACCGAGTTCATATGTATGCCAGTAGAGGCGCCTCGGTAGTAGTTATTACTGTGCGCAGCTGTTCAGCGCAACCATAGTAAATCTAAGTAGTTCTTAGAATCGCCACATGCTTACGCTGCGACCGGGGCTCCCAATGCTATAAAAGAAGCCTGATTGTGGCCTTAGTATCAGTTGGTTTGTGGACACTGACTGGAGCACATCGAGGGCTGGCTCCTCAGCTTAGGCTGAGAGGTCCACCTCCAGCCCCAACAGCCTGGTCTGAACCCGGTTAAGACTGTGGAGAGGTATCCGAACCTTGGTTCGACCCCAGCCTCGTGCTGAGGAACAAGGTACCCGAGCCTTAGTTGGCTCGTCCCTAAGTCTTTAACTGAGCGGTAGGTAATCGAACCAGATTCGATCCCGGCTTCGTGCTGTGAGGAGTCTCTTGTCATACCGACTGGTTCGACCCCCGGTGTTGCACCGCGTACCGTGGGAAGGCACCCGAACGTAAGTTCGTACCAGTATGTATATACTGAATGTAAAAGTGCCAGAACGTTTCTTTTTTGGTTTATATATATATCCCCACCCCCTGCTCCTCGCTCTGAGAGAGATATATTCTTTAACGAAGACCATGACTATAATCCAGATAAGTAAATGTTAGTATGAATGTCATTTGCACCCTATTAAAAGTTAATAGCGCCAAGGTAAAGGAACTTTAGAATTAATAAGGGGCATATTTTAATAATATTAAATTGTTTAGAGAATTGTTATTAATTTTAGTTTATGCAATATTTCTCAATCTGCCATTGTAAACGAGTGTAGTTTAATGCAAAGGAATTTTTATTGTAATTTGGACTTTGTAATTTATGAAAATTGTAAGCAAGTCTTGGCAAAAGTCTGTTTCAAAGAGCCTTTATTTAAATAAATAGTTATGCAATATTTAATCGAGTTTCCCATGTTTTCACCCCGCAAGCCCTGAGTGTATAAGAGTTCTCATACTCCCGACAAATGTGAGTAGCAATAATGGGTAATGCAACAGCGGCGGCCATTGGCGCACCGTTCGCCCTGCACCTTGGTTGCCGTTGGTTCGTGTCTTTACGAACGTTGCAAACATAAGGAGCTGCAGTAGTTCAGCCTTCCTCATGTTTCTGTGGGCTAGCGAAAATCCTGAAGTAGGTCAATCCGGCAACAGCGCGTCGCTACCAGAGTGGGTTGTTCCACGCCGCTTGATAGCGCGTCCCGACTGAATCATGCGTGTGTTACTTCTCCCGCGTGAGTAACGCTGACTTACTTCACAAAACGAATAACAACTTAGCTAACAGATTTTTCAATGTTACTTGATTATTTTTTGGGCGATATTTTGTCAAAAAAGCCTTTCATAAGCCTGTGGATACTTTATGCAGAATGAACAAAAAATTGGTTTGGTGTGTGTGTGTTTACATTAATTTTAATCCAACTATCCAGTGCCACTTGATGCACCCGCACTATGGCCTCTTAATGCTAAGACTTTTCTACCAAAAAAGTAAACTGTCCTTGCCCCCAAGTTTTGGCACCCGATAGCCGTTACTGCAAACATTCAGATACATTTGTCAGTTCTAATAACCTTGTAAGCCAATAAAAGTGATCATTAACCCCCAAGTGTCAGTGAAAAACTCATATGATGAAAATAATATGATCAGGAACATGCATTTAAATTACGAAAAAGTAATTTAATACTTCACCATTGTCTACCATCACAATTTCTATCACTGTCGCCTAATATAGAAAGTGGAGTAGGTATGTGCCTTATATTTTTTCACTTGAAGGACCAAATGTGACAACGAAATCACATTTATTTCACAATATTGACATAAAGGAAAGAATGTGATTAGAATGTATGGCTGCGCACACACAAACACTTACCTTGAAATAATTGTGTCCATCGGAGACAAAGAAGTGGAACAAGATGCGAGAATAGATTAGAAAAGGGAGAAAAGACACCAAACACACATATCCATACATGTGATGTGTGTGTGTGCATGGCAGTTAAGAGAAACATTTGAAGAATTGAACGAGAGAAAGTGAAAGTGAGAAAGAAAGATATAAGAAGGCATTAGGGAGTTAAAAAGAGAAGATGAAAAGGAAAGGGAAAACAATTGAAGGGAACTCGGGAGTGTAAGAGAGAAGGGGATACATATCGTAACAGGTTCCCCTGATTAGAGAAAAGTAGCAAGCCAAAAGCAATAACTTCCCTCGTCGGCCGTTACTCTCTGAAGCATTCAAAGAATGCTAAGTCAGTATCGAATCGATCTTCCTGGTTGATTGAAAGGAAGTTGCTGATCAACGGGTATCGGAGAGCAATAACCAGGTGGTGAGAGAAAGGATAAGTGAGAGTGTAACGGGCGACTTGGGGTCTTTTGCTTTGGTACGAGGAAGGAGACAGATCGGGGAGCTTGAGCGAGTCTGCATAGAGCAATTCTAGGAGTTTTCTCCGAGGATTTCTTCAGTATCGAATAGACAGGTAATATCCTTCTCTAACCATGTTGATCTAAACTGGAAGACATAAAATCCAAATTCTTGGTGTTGTGCCATTTCAAGTGTAAAAGTAACCTCTCGCCTATTACCATCGAGTTATCTGCCAAAGGGCGAGTGCTCACCTGTGAGGATGAATGAATGACGAAGCTACATCACCCAAGCATAATGGTTAGGATTCTGATAAGATCCCAACGAGCAACAGTTCGTTACGTGGTGGAGGTGCTGGGATTTTCATTTACTTCACCAGGAAGTAAATGAAAATTAAGAATCTAGTACCAGGATTTCAGCCATATAATTTTTTTTCTTCAAAATTTAGTTACGCTTAATCAGGATAAGAAAGGATGCAACTCATGATGAAAATGTTAAAATCATTAACTGTTTACGTACGCATTTAAAATAGAGAATTCATAAAGCGACACGCGTTTTTTTTTTATGCTAAAGGTCAGGGAAAATTATTCTTACTATGATAAATGTCGAGTTCTAGCTCAGAGGATGAACTGAAGTACATGTCTCTTACATGCATATATACAGGGTGTCGCAAAACTCTTTCAACAACGCTTGGGTGCCGGTAGATATCATAAAAACAAGTAACTTTTCCCTATAAAGTTTACCTCGATAGCGCTTAGTTTCTGCGCTATAAGCGCTTAAAATCTATCCTGTACGTATGCAACCCAACACAGCAAACGCTTGCTCTGACATAGCTACCAAGGGCGCGTAGCAGGGTTGCCACTAGCGTTCCTCGTTAAGAAAGACGACTTCAAAACAACAACTTGGGAGTCTTGCCTGAGCAAGATCCAAAACATTAATGATACTTGCGATGTTCTAAGAAGCATTGACAGTATTTATAAACTGATCAAGGCAAATAATGGGCAGACTGAAATTCAAGATTACTTGTTCTAAAATAACTCCATAATTGATTGATTTGGTTTATTTTAATTCGCTTTTCTGCCACCTTTGGCTAATCGCGAAGATGAGGATGATATGATGAAATAACAAATGACACCAATGTCTAGGCCAGGATTTAAACCCGAGACAACTGGCGCCGTAGCGAGCTGTGCTAACCACATCACCACGGAGTGTTTCGTGGATCATGCAATATCAACAATTGCAAGGGACACGTGAGATAGGGGAAATCCACGAACGAACAAATGTAAACATGATGTGTTTGCTGCCTCGTTTCGAACACGCAGACTGTAATGTTATTTACAATTTATTTGAAAATTTTTCCTACCTGTGCTAGCGTTATTGGTAATCGCGTTCGTCTTATAGCCTAAGGAAATCATTGCAAGGCTCTTTTAATTTAATGATTGATTCATTGATTGATTGATTGATTGATTTGCTTTATTTTACTTCTCTTTTTGTGCCACTTTTGGCTAATTTGCGAAGATGGGGATGAGTGATGACGTGATGAAATTGATGAATGGACATTCACAAACATCCATGCCTTCGCGACCAATCGAACGCCCTGGAAAGATTTCAGAAAGGTACACCGTGGTGGTGGAACCACATCATCTGTCTAATGTTTAACGGAACTTCCTCAAGCAGCTCAGGCAAGGTATGGTGAAGAAACACACGATATACCTCACCATTTACACGATCAGGCAGCAAATAGGGAACAACTAAATGGTTGTCAATGATACCTGCCCACACATTTACACTGTAATGCTGTTGATGCTCATGTGCGAATGTTGCGTAATGATTTCTTCTTTCCCACATATGGCTATTGTGAGTGTTAAATATGCCTTCCCGTGTTAAGATTGCCTCGTCAGTGAAGAGGATTCTTGAAGGAAAGTCGGGCAATAGTGCACATTGATCTAAAAACCAAGTAACAAATGGAACTCGATTACCAAAATCTTGTGGACACATTGCATGCTACCTCTGATAGTGATACGGGTGAAGTCCTTCGTCATGAACAACTCCCCACACTAACCGATGATTCAATACAAACTCGTGACCAACAGCTCTAGTACTGGTCTCGGAGTTATCGCCAAATCCTCGTAATTTACACTCTTTTCATGTGTGGGAATTAGTTTTCTCATTTTGTGTCTTTGCTTCACATTCTTATCATCCAACGTGAAAAAATATTATCAAAAGGAAACCATTGAGTACACGTCATAAATTGTACATATTTATCATTCATTGTAGCAACTTGATATCAACATTAAAATGTAACTAAACATTTTCGGAAGGCACCAAAATGTCAACTTTTAGTTCAACCTGGAAACAACGTTTTGTAGCAAACGAGCGAGATACTGACATCTAGATGAATTTTCACATCAGTTGCTTGTTTCATGTCTTTGCAGTGTTCCACTCTGCAATGTTTTTGTTCGTCACTGAAGTCGGAATTAAACAATCGAAACTTGGGCCCCAAAAATTTAATGTAATGCAGAAATCTTGTAAAGCGTGCAAAAATGTACACTTTTTTGCATTGGTTGGGGAAGGGATAACCAGCAGCCAAAATGCCACTTGTTTGAACGATTCATTTGACGCCCATCAAATGTATGGATGATATTTTGTCCTTATACATACGTACAAACCCACACGTGCATTCACGAACACACACACAAATACTTGCACATACGCCCATCCGGGGCCGTTTACTCACTGTACCCCCTTGATAATTATGTAATTTTCTCTAATCGACAGATTTTTATGTTTTACGTAATATGAAATTGGTTCCAGGGCGCGGGAAAGACAAATAACGGAGATATTTGATCCCAAAGTATCGCCCACGTAAGTGAAAGCCTGCCAACTCTGAGCAGTTTTGCTGCTTTTTATTAGTAAAAGTAGTTTCTATGCACACTAAAATAGCGAAAGAACATAAACTGAAATTGGTTTATGGAAAATTATGTAAAATAGGCTTTATAAATAAAGTGAAGAATGTGAAAATTCTTGAATGGTAAGGGCTTGGAGTTTTTCGTCCCATTTTGCGATTTTGTCTCGCAATAAATATTGATGCAGCTGTTTGGCAATGTATTTCCATTCATAAATGTGTTGAGGATCTCTGATACGTTGCCACCTTCTCCTTTGCCCATCTAGTGAGTTGAAGTAAGATGAAAAGTACTGGTGATGAATTTTGCAATTTCGGCATTGTATTGATATGGTTGCACGACGATATGCTGCTGCTATCGCCACCGTGAAATGCTGCACCGCTGTGTCAATATCTTCAGAAGTTTCCAGAGTTTGGTGGAGATTCAACTGATGATGTGTTTATCGTCGAAATTGGTCCCAATCAGTTGTAGTGGTCTGAAGTGAATAAAATCTATGACAATAGACACCTTGGGCAGTGCATCAAAGATTGGTAAATGATCAGATGATAGGGAGTCTTCCACATACGGAGCAGTATTTGTCCCCACTCCTTTACACAGCAGTACATCCAATACATCCGGAAGTCCTCGTCCACGGGGATAGAATGTTGTATCCTTGGGTGCAGAAATAGAAAAAATTGTTTCCGATAAGATCCGGAGAAGGACGTTTCCGAAAGGATTAGATATTCGGGAATTCCAGGCCGGATGTTTGGCATTTAAATCGCCTCCAACAATGATATGCGGGCCTAATGCATTTAATGTAGTGATATCTTGTTCATTTAAAGTGGATCCTGGAGAGTGATAAACAGCGATCACTAACAGTTCTTCTGTGGCTGTATGAAGGCGGATTCCCAGCGCTTCGATGGAGTGGAATGCAGGAAAAGCCATTTGGGCCACACTTATTCCCTTCCTGGATAATATGATCAGACCTCCCTGTTGTTGTCCAATACGATCTTCTCGAAAAATACGATAATTTAGGAATCACCCATTTAACATGTGGTTTTAAATGGGTTTCATTAATTAAGGCTATATCCACTTGTTTTTGTCTTAGCAGATGACTTAATTCTGGAATATGGTTGTTCATTCCGGTACTACTTGCACGCTATACCGACCTAAAAGAATCCATTTGATAAATGTTGGTAACCTCGGAGGATTTTAAGAGAGTGACCAAAAATAATGGTACCTTCTTACTCCGAGTACTTGCTAAATCTCGTTGGGTCATCTGTTGAACTCCGATGACTTCATATCCTTCCTTTTGGAGCATATCTATAATTTCTTTAATATCAAGGTCAATTGGCAGAAGTCGGAGAACTACCTTTAGAGTACGGTTATACCGATCAGGAGCAATTGCATATTTCAATTGTTTGAATTCCAGATGAGCTCGGAAACGCTCGAATTCCATTTCGGATGCCAATTGAAATCGAATACTATCCCTTGTAATTCGAATTCGAGGTTCTATTTTTAATTCCTGAGCTATTGTACTAACAAAGTTATGAGGAGCTGCTTGCTCATAGACATATACCAGTGGATGACGTTGTGTAGTTGGAGTCTCCTTTGTGGACAAGTTCTGTGGTTGCGCCGGTAAACCGTCAGCGTCAACAATCTGAATCGCAGTATTGCCTGTATCTTCATTCTGCTCTATTTGGTTGAAAACCTCAAAGGTGTTGGAGACCTCTATCGTTTGGTGCGAGACATCTTTCTTAGAAGACAAAGAACTTGTTTTCCGCAATGGAACCTGCTGGAATCCGTCGCCATCTATGATGGATAATTGTCGGGATGGAAATAGATTTCCTAAGATCTTTGCAACTGAAATATTAGATACATCCGTTTTCGACATCGTTCCCTGTCGTAATCGTCTTCTTTTTGGGAACGAGACTTTTTTGATGGCCCCAGTAGAACTCGATGTCTTTCCCACTCGTGACAGCGCTGAATCGGATACATATTCTGGGTTTTACGTATTACTACGGACATCAGTCTCAAGTTTCGACGAATCACCGAGGCGAAAAGCTTCTGGACATTCAATTTGCAAGCTCCAATCAGGAGTTCGCTTGGCAGATATGATAGGAGTCTTCTGATTGGTTGTGAATATCGACCTATCAGAATGATGGGTCACTGGTATTCTTCCATTATTCCCATCAGAGTCACGGGAGTAGCTACGTGGATCTGACTTCTCAGACATCGCGCAGGGGCAGCCAGCGGCGAGGCGCGATGTTCTTCTGTCACCTCTTGAGCTCAACTACATCTTTTTTATGACCACAACGGTCAGTCATCGGCATTTATTGTGCCTGCATCTTATTTTATTTCAACATCAACAGGTGTCATAAACTATAATTTTCAATTACAACAATTTCTTTACATCGAATTTTTACAATGCTCTTCTGCAACTGGCGCAAGAAGATAAATTTTACAATGTTCCCTATAAGATCCCCCCCCAAAAAAGAAATACAAGCATACAATAAATACGATAACAAAACAAATATACAAGGTGGTTCATAACCACTGGTTCTGAGAAGACAGATGTGTTAGGTGGGACGCGGAATAGCTATCCTGCTGACTTTGTTCGGTATACTTCCTATCTGTTTAATTAGAGGATTCTGGTGCAAACCCAATTTGGTCCAGAGTTTGTTTCTATCTTGACGGAGAACATCAATCAAATATTGTAATTCCAAATATTCATGCATTTGTATAATGCGCGTAGCTCGGGGATAATTTCCAATGAGTCGAAGTACTTGATTTTGTATTCTTTGCAATTTTAGCAAATGTGTCTTGGCGGCTTGCATCCAGGTGGGCCCAGCATAAGTTATGATGGGACGAACCATCATTTTATAAAGATGGATTCTAGTCATGAATGCCAGTGTTGGAGAAAGGAATAAAGGTGTCATGTATCCAGTTCGTTGTGGAGCTCTTGAACAAATATGGTCGATGTGAGGCCCAAATATTAAATGTACATCGATTATGACACCGAGATATCTCACTTGCTGAACTGCCTGGATTGCTGTTCCAAATAGTTGCAGTCGTGCTTGGTTCTGTGAACTGCCATAGCCAAGTACCATAGAATGACATTTTTCCGCGTTGATTTTTACTTTCCATTTACTGGCCCACAGTTCAAGAAGTGGTAGGTATTTCTTTATTCGATTTTCACATGTAGATAATTTCCTTCCATGTACAAAAAACGCTGTGTCATCCGCAGCTTCAGACCTTCTGGCATCTCAGGGATATCTGCAGTATATAGTGCATGTACAAATGGAGATAGGGCAGATCCTTGAGGGACTCCCGCATCTATATCATATGCTCTAGATTTTTTACGTTGCACGGCGACTTGGAATTTTCTGTTCGCCAGGTATACTGTCAGAAATTTCTTATAGCATTCAGGTATCGGGAGCAATGTGCAACAATTCCTTGTGCCATACTCTATCAAAAGCCTTGTGGACGTCGATGAAAATTCCCAGAGCACGATGTTTCCTGTTTTTATGCGAGGCAGCGTAATCTATCACACGAAGGAGATGTTCGGTCGTGCCGTGTCAGTAGTGGTATTGACTGTATTATAAACTCAGGAAAGTATGAACCCTCCTCAAGCAGGTTTGGCTATACTTAAAACAAGCTCAACATGCTCATATGAGCTTTTTACTCAAGTGTGGAACCCCCTCTAATCCAAGAGTTTTGTAAAAAATGCCCTCGGGAATTTCTCAGAAAGTATGAACCCCCTCAGATTGATTTGCTCATACTTACAAAAGTTGCATCAGCTTGATTGTTGTCCATAAACTTGTCAAAAATTGATAAACACTTAAAACTAGGCTAAGACACACACACATACACACATATACACACACACATATACACACACATATTTACTTCTGGTTTAAGTTCAATTGGATACCAGGTTCAAATTGTATATCTAATATTAAAATATTATATGCAGAGCCCCTCTAGAATTGCTCTGTGACAAGAACTGCCCGGGGAATCAATATATTGATTCTACCTGACCCAGTTCTTAGCTCCGTGCTAGGAAATCAATATATTGATTCCCCCGGGGCAATTCTATTGCCTTCAGCAATTCTTATTAGCAACTCCGGCAGTCTTAATAGCAGTTTTATTGCCGGATCAATACTTGGAGCAGTTCCTCGGATTCCCGAAGCGTGGCGCTGTAGGAGAGGCTGCACGGGATCAATACTCAGTTCCTCGGATTCCCGAAGCGTGGCGCTGTAAGTACCAAGGTAGGATTAATAGATTAGTTCCTCGGATTCCCGAGGCGTGGCGCTGTAGGATGGGACAGCACCGAGGTGGGATCCTAGGATCAAAATTAGTGACAGAATGTAGAAACAAAAATGAATTCATCTGGTGTGTAATACATGTCAGTATTGCCAATTGTAGAAAACAGTAAACAAAATTTGCCTGTTTTAGAGATATTCCAAAAATATATATATATTTGATAAGCAACAACAACAGGGCCATCTATGAGCAAATGTCTGAACTCGGTGAACACTTGGGAACAAGTCAATATGTTAATATTTTTAACTCTCTTTGCTAGTAATAGGGAATGGTAGTAAGCATTAGACAAAGTACTTTGGAGCCGAATATGCCTTTCTTAAGACGTCGTATATTGCTAAAATATCTTTAATTCACATATTTCTCATACCGCCGTATCTTGTTCTATTAGGCCTCTTCAAGAAAATTGCCAATTAGTGAAAATTAATTGAGCACAACAGCAAAAGAGGTGCTAATAGGGCAAGCATACAATGATATGGGGATATGCGAATTGCTGGTTTCTTCGATTCAGATAAATGGATCGAATTGAAACTGGGATATTTTGCATTTTTTTATACAAAATCTGATATTTGTTACATCCAGGTCAGGTCAGTGCCTTCTGGGACATGCATGTTTGTGCAGGTATTTGTGCTAGGTCAGTGCTTTTGAAGGCCGCTGAGGGGAAAGGGGGAAAAAGGGTTTGTGGCACGGCCAGTTCTGCATGGATCAATATTCGGGGCAGTTCCTCAAATTCCCGCACCGAGGAGTTGCGGCACGGCCAGTTCTTATGCACGGATCAATATTCGGCGCAGTTTCTGCGCCGTGGAGTTGTGGGATCAATATTCCCTGCCCGGGCAGTTTTATTTCTGTGCCGCGGAGTTGTGGGATCAATATTCGGAGCAGTTCCTCAAATTCCCGCCCCGCGGAGCCGTGGGCAGTGTGCAATATTCCCTGCCCGGGCAGTTCTATTCCCGCCAAAATAGTTCCTAAATACAAATCTCAAGAACTAATTGGTATAGAGCTATGCAGTTTTTTTGTCTGCACTGAACCCAACTGATATTTTTTATCCAGTATAGAGTTTTGGTTTGATTCCCAAGAAATTGTATATAAATACCAAAGCCAAAAATATTAAGTGTATACACACATACACATACACACACATACAAAGCACAGTGCTGAACCCAACTGATATATTTTATCCAGCATAGAATTTTGAATTGAATCCCAGGAAATTGTATATAATAAACAACAACAAAAATGCCGAATCAAAAATATTGTAATCAATGCAATAAGAATATATCCAGCCCCAATTGGGCCAAGCACCAAAAGATTTGTGACCCAGACAAATACAGAACTCCCACAAAAATTTGCCCCAAATGCAATAGAAAATACAGCATGCAATACTTCACATATACACATAAAGATACTTGCTCTGCACAATCATCAACATTGCCCTCACAACCATCTACATCTGGTCTGAAAAGAAAGCACGAAGCACCTCTTAATGCCAGAGCAGCAAAGCAGCCACGCTATGCACCCATCCATAGCAGTTTTAATGCCCAACTTAGGGATTATCGGTTTGTATCAGAGCCAAGATGTGGCATTGAGAATTTTTTGAACAGTATAAATTCTGATCTGCAGGAAATTCTAAATGCACAAAATGGCTCTTATAAGCTGTCTCTCAAATTGTTTGCACAATATAAGAAGCCAAATGGCACAAAATTTACACAGCCCCACATAACAGAAACTGTACCTGTATATTCAAATGCAAATTCAGACAGAATAATAAGCAGGTTGATAGAACAATTGAATATTAAACACTCTGAATTTGCGGCAAAAGAGTCTGGATGGAGCCTATGCGGCTCTCCACACAAGTTATATGTTAATATTTCTGAATTCAGCCCATTACAAGGATCTACATATCTGCCATTACCTGACAATATTAAAAACAAAAGAGCCGTGGTTAATATTGAAAATACCGACCAGAAATGCTTTTTGTGGTGTATATTAGCTGCTTTGTTTCCAGTTTCAAGGAATCCTCAGAGAATAAATTATTACAAACACCATGAACATCTTTTTGACGATGCAATGAAGGGTTTAGAATATCCAATGTCTGTTCAGAATATTGATAAATTTGAAAAAAAGGCCAGGGATATCAATGGCAAACAATTATCTATTAATGTATTTATTTGCTCCACTGGCAATTGCTTGATAGAACCTCTCAGAATCAGTATATTTGATGATGATTCTGCTGTTCCGATTGATCTGCTCTTAATTGAAGGGGATGGCACATATCATTACACTCTGATACATAATCTTGAAGCCTTAGTCAGAACACAATTAGACAAATCCAATACAATATTCAAGTTGTGCAGAAGATGTTTAACTGTATTTTATGGTAAAAAAATGGTGAATGGGGTTCGGGAAGAGAGTGCAGAAATTGCAAAAAACAAGTTAATTGAGCATCTGAAATACTGTGGGAACCATAAACCTGTTCATATGGTGATGCCTAATCCAAGTGAAAAAGCAAAATTCAATAAGTTTGAAGCCTTGTTGGAACACCCAGCATATATTGTCTGTGATTTTGAATCGAACCTCAAACCTCTTGCATTCTGCAATCCAGATCCTGAAGAATCTTCATTTACACCATACCAGCTACATGAACCTTCCAGCTTTTGTTATATAGTTATACGGGATGGTGTAGCTAGTGAACCACACTTATACATGGGACCAAATGCCATCAAAATATTTGCACATAGAATAGAAAATGAGTGCCGTGACATAGCATCTAACATCTTATTAAAATCAAAACCTATGTTGCCTTTAACAGAGAAAGAGATTGAGGATTTCAACAATGCAGAAAAATGCCCGGTATGTGATTCTGAATTTTCAGATACAAATATCAAGGTGAAACACCATTCTCATACAGATGGTAAATTCAAAATGGCCCTGTGTAATAGCTGTAATATTAAGATCCAGAGACCAAGATTTGTCCCCATATTTTGCCATGGAGCATCCAATTATGATTTCCATCATCTGATCAGGTACGAGGGGGTTGAGAAGCAGAATTTAAATATTTTAGCTGAAAATGATGAGAAATATATATCTATTAGCAAGATAATCAAAGTTAATGGTGTTTCTATTCACATAAGATTTCTTGATTCTTACAGAATTTTATCTGCTAGCCTGGCTACACTGGCCACTCAATTATCTGATGATCAATTCAAAATCACACGTGCATTGTTTCCAAATCAGGACCTGAAATTAATTAGGCAGAAGGGTGTATATCCATATGACTATGTTACAGATTTTTCTAAATTTGATGAGTGTTCTCTGCCACCACAAGAAGAGTTTTACAGCAAAATCAGAGGATCTGGAATCACTGATGATGATTATCACCATGCCCAATTGATGTGGAACAATTTAAAATGCCAGACATTTGGTGATTATCACATGGCATATTTGAAACTTGATGTGACCCTCTTAGCTGATATATTGCAGGCATTCAGAAAATCTTCGATGCAAAATTATAAACTGGATCCAGTGTATTTTTACAGTGCCCCGGGCATAGCATGGTCTTCAATGTTTTTGAACACTAAAATGCAATTGGATCTGATCCAAGATCAAGATATGTATCTGTTCATGGAGAAATGTATAAGAGGAGGCATGGTGCAATGTTCTCAGAGATATGCCAGAGCAAATAACAAATATATGCCTGATTATGATCTAGCACGGCCATCAAATTATATAGTGTATGTGGATGCAAACAGCCTCTATGGTTCTGCCATGATGCAAAAACTGCCATATGCAGGGCTTGAATGGTTTGAAGATTTGAATATTGAGAATCTTCAGAACTATGATGACCGTGAATATGGCCTATTCTTAGAGGTTGATCTGGCAATTCCAGATTATTTGCACAACAAATTTTCTGATCTGCCCCCAATTCCTGAGGTTCAGTGCTCACCTGGCTCTAAACAGAAGAAGCTCATGATGACACTGGAGCCAAAACAAGGCTATGTCATATATTACAAAAACCTCCAGTTCCCGATGAATCATGGTGTTCAAGTAACCAAAGTTAGAAAAGTTTTGAGGTTCAGGCACTCAGAATGGTTGAAACCATATATTGATACAAACACGGGGCTTCGAACATCTGCAAAGAGCCAATTTGATAAGGCCTTGTTTAAATTGATGGTGAATTCAGTGTATGGCAAAACAATTGAAAATGTCAGAAAACATACCGATGTTAAAATAATTACTGACCCCAGCCTGAGCAAAAAATTGGTTTCAAAGCCTAATTTCAATTACAGAAGGATTTATGATGAGCACATGGCACTTTTCAACATGAAGAAAACAAAGATTAAGTTTGATAAACCTATTTATGTAGGGGCTGCAATATTGGAATTGGCCAAATTACATATGTTAATATGGTATTATGATGTGCTGAAACCTTTTTATGGTGATAATATAAAATTGATGTACATGGACACGGATAGTTTTATTCTTGATATTAAAACAGAAGATGTTTATAAAGATATGACCCAGCCTGAATTGTTTAAATATTTTGATACCAGTGAACATACAAAAATTCAACACCACCACAACAAAAAGGTGCCTGGCAAGTTAAAAGATGAGACACTTGGTGATGTTATTGTGGAATTTGCTGGGTTAAGTGCCAAGATGTACAGTTTTAAAACATGTGGTGGTGTTGTCAAAAAGGCCAAGGGCATTGGCAAAGTAACTGTGGAAAAAGAGCTCCAATTTGAAGATTATAAAAATTGCATCAAATCCCAGAATTTAATCAAAACATCAGAATCCAGAATCCAGAGTGTGGATCACTTATTGACTAGCAATATTGTAAGAAAAGTGGCTCTGGACCCACATGATGACAAGAGATGCATTTTATCATGTGGCATACATACTCTACAATGGGGTCATTGTGATTTGAAAAATGGGAATCAATGCCCAATTACAGAGCATGATTTGAAATAAATAAACATGCCTATGAACTTATTTGGGTTCAAAAAACAGGCTATTATGGACCTGCCAACACCACAAGCCTCTCCTGATATGCTATCTAAACTGAGTGCTTTGTTAATTATTCATCTGAACAGCATACTTACAGATATTGATGAGGAAACAGGCAAAACATTGTACATATTTAACAATAATTTAAATCATTACCAATTACCTGTAGGTGGGCAATTGCAATTTATT
The DNA here is from genome assembly GCF_977018435.1 of Lepisma saccharinum. Classification (NCBI taxonomy): domain Eukaryota; kingdom Metazoa; phylum Arthropoda; class Insecta; order Zygentoma; family Lepismatidae; genus Lepisma; species Lepisma saccharinum. The sequence goes on from NC_139231.1 coordinate 111,241,887, forward strand.
ACAACCCCTGAGGGTGATGTCAAAATTTCAGTAGGGAGAAATATTTATAGAATTAAGCACTCAAACATGATTTCTGGCACTGTATATACTGTTTCTGCTGGTGACTGCTTATATATTGAAGTCCCTGGATCATATGACAAGCTTATACCTTTTTTTATAGAATTAAGAATCAGATACTCTATAATAAATAACCAATAAATCAAAATGCCTAATGATATTTTTGGCCATACAAGGCATGAAGATCACAGTGATGAGATTCTGATGCTTGATGTCAGAGTCAAGAAATTGAGAAGTGATTTACAAGCTTTACAAACTACACTCAATGCCAGTCTTCAATTAGAAATTACAAATTTGCAATCACAATGCATGGACCCTCTTCTTAAAATTGATTCTGAACTCAAATTGCTGCTTCAGAAATATACTGACCTGGCCACATTGGATAATTTTCAAAGTTTAGAAGAGGCTGTAACAGCTCTTCAAGCCAAATTTAAGACCCAGGCCACCAACTCTGAGCAATTGAAACAACAATTGGAAGTGCAAATAAATAATGTCCAGGCACAGCTCCAAACAATTGTCAAAAGCATAAAATCACAAGAAGATTTTGATCTAGTGATTTCCACTCTAAAAGAACAGATTCAATCATTACAGATACCTAATCTGGACCCTCTGAACAATGCCATAGCCGAGGTTAAAGAAAAAATTGAGACACTTGAAAATTTTATGAACAACTTGCCATCTTCTGATGCTTTGAATGCAATAACACGGAGTGTGGCAAATATTAAGCTGCAACTTGAAACATATGAAGATTTTGGAAAAATTCAAAGTTCCATAACTCATCTTGAAGGTACAATAGCAGCAGTGCAAAGTGATTTGGCAAATGTACTAGAATCCAGATTGCCCGGGATTGTAGATACTCTTCACAGTGTCCAGCAACAAATCACAAAGCTTGAAAACCTCAACACTGAATCCGAACTATCTCATTTTCATTACTTGATAGATGATATCCAAACAAAGCTTGAAATTTTACAACAATCCACACCCTCTCAGGCAGATATAGCCCTGCTCCAAAATGCTATGCAAAATGTTGCTGATGCTTCTGAATTAAACAATGTGAAATTGGCACTTGAATTTTTACAAAATACAGTATCAAATCTGCCCACATCACAGGAACTTAAAAATATAAAGAGGGCAGTGAATAGGATATTGAAATCAGAAGATATCAAGAATATCCAGGCAGAGATCAAACAACTCACCCAGACAGTGGCCACTCTTCCAACCAATCAACATATTAATGAACTGCATGCCCTGTTTGAGGATATCAGAAGACAGGTCCATGATCTTACAGCTCAAAATTCAAAATTGGCAATTGTTGAAAATTTGCAACAAATTGTAGCTAATATCAAGCAACAGCTAGGGACCATGGAATCCAATCAAGCAAATGCTCTGTCTGTTTTTGCCACCCAGCTACAAGAAATTGTGCAACAATACAAGAAACTTGCTGTGGACATAAAAATAAAGCCGGGCCATGATGATGTTGTTAGAACGATCAATGAGCACCTTGAATCTGTAACAAGCAGATTGCTCACAGCAGAAAAGGAAATAACAGCCATAATCGAGAATCCAAAACATACAGTAATTCTTGAATTGTACAGCATCCCCAACAGAGAATATGATTCACCATTTACGCCAGGTGGCAAAATATATATGCTGTCCCCTGCACAATTTTATTATCAGTTTTTTGTTGGGGGCACATTGAGACCAATCAAGATCAAATATTGGCATCAGCCACAGGCACACCACTACCCCACCTTATCAATAACAAATGCTGACAACAAACCAAAAATCACCAGTGTGGAATTGGAGGATTTTACAGACCCCAATACATTAGAAACAGCCTATACTGAAGATGATGGCACTTTGGAATTTAAAATACATATTGGAGACAAATTATATTTAGAAAATCCTGTAGTCTCAGCTGCTGAACACCCCATAGTTGCAATATTCTTGTTTACATATTATGTCTAGACAAATTATTGTTGATGAATTACACAGACAGGCCAGACATAATTTTAAGAGACTGCCAGTAGTCACAAAAAGCATAGATGATTTATGGCAGAGCGACTTGATTGAAATGGCAAGTGGGCAGTTGAAAAACTTAGACAAAATCAACAAGGGCTACAAGTATCTACTCACTGTGATAGACACATTTTCAAAATTTGCCTGGGCTGTGCCACTCAAATCCAAGACTGGAAAATGTGTTACAGAAGCCCTCAGGACAATCATCAATCAGAGTGGAAGATCCCCGCGCTATTTGCAAACAGATAATGGCAAAGAATTTTATAATTCTGTGTTTCAACAATTTATTAAAAGCCAGGCAATACAACATTATTCGAGTTACAGTGATCTCAAAGCTTCAATTGTAGAGAGATTCAACAGAACCTTAAAAAATCTTATGTATAAGCAATTTACCCTGCAAGGTAATTATAAATGGATTAATATTCTTCCAGAACTTCTACATAAATATAATAACTCGGTCCATTCCACAATCAACATGAAACCCTCTGAAGTAACTTCATCTGATGAGCAAAAATTGATCAGCACTGTTTATTATCCTAAATACCGGCCAACAACAAGAAAGGCCAAATACAGGGTGGGGGATCAAGTAAGAATCAGCAAATATAAGCACTTATTCAAAAGAGGCTTTACAAGAAACTGGAGCACTGAATTATTTACAGTGGTTCAAGTTAAACCTGGGACCCTTAACACATATATAATAAAAGACCACCGAGGAGAAATTCTCAAAGGCAGGTTCTATGAACAAGAGCTCAGCAAAACTAAACAGCCTGACACATATCTCATAGAAAAAATCATCCGCAGAAAAGGCAAGAAGTTATTTGTCAAATGGCTGGGTCATCCGGAAAACAGCTGGATCGATGCAAACAAAGTGATAATATGAGCACCTGGGATGTTATAAAAAGGCTGCCAGAACCTGAACAACAGAATAAGAGAAATGGCAACTTGCTGCCTGATAATATTAGGTGTCTTATTGTTGGGCCATCTGCTTGTGGTAAAACTACACTAATGGTTGATAATTTTTTATTGGCACCCAACTGGTTAGACTGGAAAAACAGGCACTTGTATGTTTTTTCTAAGAGCTTGGAACAATTAAAATATCAGCAGTTGATGAAGCTATATGACGGACTGGATATAGCCACTTTTGAACCAGATGTTAAGCCACTCCATGAATGTCTCGATAATTCTGTTGTTGTGTTTGATGACATTATACTGGATAATCAAAACAAGGTTAGGAATTTTTTTACACAGGGCCGGCACAAAAACATTGATTGCTTCTACCTGGCACAGACTTTTTCAAAAATACCGAAGCAACTGATCCGAGACAACAGCAATTTTATATGTGTGTTTCATCAAGACCATACCAACCTCAAGCACATACATGATGAATATGTAGGTGGGGACTTGAGCTACAATGATTTTTCTAAGTTTTGTAGCAGGTGCTGGAGCCAGGACAGTTATGGGTTTGTCACAATTGATATGACAAGAAAACCCAATAGTGGCAAATACAGAAATAAAATCAACAATTTTCTAGACGTTGAAACATATATAAATAACCATGAAAAGGCCAATTATTGATGATCTTAAGTTAAGAGATTATCTTGTAAAAAGATTTAAGGGATGGAAATCAGAGAACCGGGGAATTTATGAAAAACACAAACAAACAGAACAGCCTGTAATTGATGCTATTACGAATTTAGGTAAGAATATCAAAACTGTTACAGAACAAAATCAAAACTTGATCACAGAGCTTGTACCTGTAGCTGCGAGGAACATATTAGATTATCCATTCACCCCACTTTCCAGTATTCATACACCTAGTCCTATTGCTCCTAGAAGAATTGAAGCTACTCAGGATCCTATTGAATTGGGTCTTCTTGCTCAAAAATATTTAACCACACCTAAAGACAATAAAGATGAGGTGTTTGGCTTATATGCGGACACAGAGCTTGATGGGAGCATCATACATAGAATTGGCAATTTCAGAGTAACATTTATGGGGGATGATCTGATTGTATATTCAGAATCTCGTCTCGGAGAAAAAGGTGCTTTTGTTAAGTACCCCGGCACACCTTGATTGTGGGAATTGATGACTCGGAAGAGACCTGGCAGCTATACAGATCAAGATTATGAGCATTACAAAGAAATATTAATAAAATCAGATGCTCTATACCAGAACAATGACCCCACACAAAAAAGAGTCAAGTCGAGCAGTGGAGCAAAATACAATAATTTAATCAAGCCCATATGGTCACAGATCAAGACTGGCAGTGGGATCAAACAATACAACACCCTGCCTAAAGAATTTGTGTGGGTTGATGATGTCAGGAAACTTGTAGATAGGTTGTTGGTGATAGCTGGGGAGGAAAATGCTGGGAACCACAATTTTTACAATGAAAAGGTTGGAATTATGGACATGATAAGCACAAAATTGTCTAATTTTATAGTGAATGACACTAAGGGGATTGGATATCTTATAAAAATTATTAATACTCTACCACCTAAATTTTGGAATATTTCTGAGGGTCGGGGCCTTGTTAATGACATTATAAACAAGCTGCCATTTGAACTACACATTCCAGGCTATCAGTATTGTGGTCCAGGCACAAAATTGGACCATAGATTAAACAGAGGTGATCCTGGTGTTAATCCCCTAGATGCTGCTTGTAGAGACCATGACATAGCATACAACACACATTCTGATCTTGACAAGAGACATGTTGCAGACAAGAAATTAGAAGAGGCTGCATTTGGCAGATTTGTAAGCAAAGATGCATCTTTGAGTGAAAAAATAGCAGCATTGGGAACCACCATAGCTATGAGCACCAAACAAAAACTGGGGTGGGGGTTGTGATTTGTATATAATAAACCTACAATGAAGGCTAAGGGTGTTATGTATCAAATACCTTATGCAGGTCTTAAATCTCTTAAAACTATTGACAGTCTTTTGACCAAAAAGCAGCGCAAGAAAAAAAGCTCTTGTATTGCAAAGGGCCATGGTATGAAATTGTTGCTTAGCACCCCCCAATTAAAAAAATTACAGCAATCAAGAAAAAAATCACATGTGGGGGATTTATATTTACCATCCCTGCCATCTTAGCTGCTCTCGGGGCTGTTGGGAGCTTGGCCGGGGGATCAGCCGCCATAGCAAAAACAGTAATAGATGCCAAGAAAAATAGGGCAGAATTAGATGAATTGAAGCGCCATAACCTGGCCATTGAGAAACAAGGCAAAGGTGTTAAGAGAGCCATGAATAAGTTTAAAAAAAACAAGAGCCGCTTACAAACCAAGATATTGAAGCTTTAATCAAGCCACTGGGCATCAAACATTTTAGAGGTGTGTACATGTCTGATTCTTTACCAGAACAACCACTCAACAAAGAGTGTGGCATTGTTAATTTGGATAAGTACAAAAATCAGGGCACTCACTGGATTTGTTATCTTAAATATTTAAAAAATGAGGCATTTGTGTTTGATTCATTTGGAGGTATTCCACCTGAAAATTTAGTAAAATATCTAAAATCACCCAATCTTTATTACAATAATGCCCGTGTTCAAAACTTCAAAGATGTTAATTGCGGACATTTGTGTTTATCTGTTCTTAGATATATGTCTCAAATAAATAAACCATCAATTGAAGATTTTCAAAAAGCCTTGTGGTATCTGAAACATCATGGGGGTATTCCATCTCACCAGCCAAAATTCAATATTGAAACTCAAATTGCATGATGATATAGTGTATCCCAAAACAATAGCTCTCAGAGCATTTTATGGCATGTACTTGATCCCTAATATTACACATCACAACAACACAATTGCAGTAGGGGATCAAAAAATTGTCATCACTCCAGGGCAGTATAATCTATCTACTCTAAATGCTCAATTACCCAGAGGTGTAGTGTTAAGTCAAAATTCTGTCACTCACAGAGTAGAGATTGTATCTGCCACAGAGACAGTGGATCTGGCTACTATAGGAGAGCTGTTAGGCGTTGAGAACAACACAAAACTTGAACCAGGCATCAAACACACTGCTATGAATATACCTAAATTCTTAGCCATAGAGACTCTAAATATTCACTGTAATGTGGCTGAGGGTATGATCACCAAATCAAATGGCATAGGCACTCACAAACAAACTGGCATCATTGCAACATTCAAACCTAATTCTGAATTCATGGAGCCAATCATCTACAATCCATCCCCAACATTATATTTTCCTGTGTGTCATAATAGAATAGATTATATTGAATTGATGGTCACTAATGAAAAAGAAGAATTAGTTGATTTTGCTGGAGCCACAACAACTGCTATCATAGAAATTAACATTTAAATAAAAATACATACAAGAAGAAAATGGAAAATATTGAGAGTTATGAGCTACAATCATTCCCCCCAAACAGGAGGACATTTGCAAATTTAAATCAACCCAACACAGAGATTGAGGTTGATCTTGATGTAGGGGATGGATTTATACACCCCCACAGAGCAGATCTATACATCAAATTTGATGTTGTAAAGCTCGATGGAACAGATTATCCGGCAAATTCTAATATAAGACTTGTAGATAATTTTGTGCCACATCTATTCTCTGAAATTGAGATCAGAAAGCATGGTGTTGTCATAAACAGAGTGGATTATCCCGGCATTACCTCCACAGCTTTGGCCACATTAAAATTATCCAAAACCGAGGCTTCTTACTACAAAATAGGTGGATTTGAGGCTGGTGATAAGATATTATCTAAGAACCACACAGTGCTGTTCCCAATGCGCCTATTGCCAGGATTCTTCTCAGATTACAAAGATATTATGTGGAAGGGTGGTTTAAGAATTACATTTAGAAGAGCTGCAAATGATAACAATGCTTTGATGAGGTACAGTACAATAAACTCTACAGGGGAAGCTCTGCCTAATACCCTACCTGATGCGGGCAAATGCATTATTCAGACTATGGAGTTAAGAATCCCTGTTGTTGAGTATGAGGCCAGTTATGCTCTTAAATACAAAGCTGATATAATAAAAAATCCACAAATTCCTCTACAATTTTATACATATCAATGTGTACAGAAGCCTGCAACTGGTACATATTATGAGTTTGATGCTACAAATTCATTCTCCAGCATACAATACGACATGCCTGATTTTGTAGTGGTATTGTTTCAGACTGGAAGACACAACAATCAGGAAAAAAATTCAAGTAAATTTGATAACTGCAACATCAAGAACGTATATCTTAAAAATGGCAGAAATGAGGTATTTCCTAGAGAAAATTATAATTTAGACATGTCCAAGGATGATTTCCTTAAATTATATGAGGCATTTTCGGCATTCAAAAGGGTCACTACTGGCAATACTGACATGTATTACACACCAGATGAATTCAAGGCACAGAGACCCATGTTTGTAATTAACACTTCAAAAAGAAAACAGGTTGTGGTGAATGACAGGACAAACATTAAAATTATCTGTGAATTCCATGAGGCATTACCTGATGACACCATATGTAGTGTTATTCTCATAGGGGAAAAATCATATGTTTATGATGTAAGAAATGAGAGGGTCACAGAGCAATTCTAGAGGGGCTCTGCATATAATATTTTAATATTAGATATACAATTTGAACCTGGTATCCAATTGAACTTAAACCAGAAGTAAATATGTGTGTGTATGTGTGTGTGTGTATATGTGTGTATGTGTGTGTGTCTTAGCCTAGTTTTAAGTGTGGCCAAAAAACATATCAATTTTTGACAAGTTTATGGACAACAATCAAGCTGATGCAACTTTTGTAAGTATGAGCAAATCAATCTGAGGGGGTTCATACTTTCTGAGAAATTCCCGAGGGCATTTTTTACAAAACTCTTGGATTAGAGGGGGTTCCACACTTGAGTAAAAAGCTCATATGAGCATGTTGAGCTTGTTTTAAGTATAGCCAAACCTGCTTGAGGAGGGTTCATACTTTCCTGAGTTTATAATACAGTCAATACCACTACTCGTGTCCAAGACGGAAACCAAATTGATGATCGGGTAAAAGGTGAATATCATCAATTACAAGGGTTGGATAAAAAGTGTCCCGTGAAAGGGGTGAGTTACAGCGCCACAAGCGTTTCGTGGCTGATAAAGGAATGTCAGACGAGGAAGTATAGTGAGTGGGAGCGATTGTATGTTATTCAGTCAAAAACAGCAGTGCTCTGAAGCAGAGGACGAGAGTGCAAGCGCCCTAACAATATGTTTAGGCAAGAAGAACAACGTCTCTCAGGCAGACGGTTAACGCTGCCTACTTCTGCACCTTCTTGCAACACCACCTTCGTCTCGGATTAAGAAGGAAGCGACAGCACGGTGTCCCATCATCCTGCTTGACAATGCAAGGTGTCACACTGCGAACAATGTGACGGCGCTCCTGCATAACTGGTAGTGGGAGGTACTGGAACATCCGCCGTATTCACCGGTATGAGACCGTGTGATTACGACCGTTTTGTCAAAATGAAGGAACCACTGGGCGGGAAGCACTACGACACGCGCGAAGCCATCATACGTGCTATAGGGCGGTCACTGCGGGACATCGACAGAGATGGACGCGCTGACGGTATACGACGCCTTCCATACGTGTGACAGAAGGTCGTAGAAATGAGGGGCGATTACTTTGAAGGAATGTAACACGTGCTCCTCTGCCAATACAGTCAAGTACCAATTATACCAGTGTTGCCATTACTTTTTATCCAACCCTTGTATTTTAGTCAGAAGATTTCGGATGACTCTCTCCATTATTTTGCTGATATGAAACAACAAACTGATTGGACGGTAGTTGTTCACATCTCTCGGATTTTTAGCCGGTTTGGGGATGGCGATGACCTTAACCAGTTTCCAAGTTTGAGGAAAATATCCTCTCTTCAGTATTGCAGTGAAAAGTTTGGCCAAGAACACGAGTCCTTTACGAGTCATTCTTTGTACGCATAATGCTTGTGTAGGTATTCCATCTAAGCCAGGAGCTGATGTAGATATCAACTTCTTTATAATTCCACCAACTTCTCTGGGAGAGATGTGTGGAGCATCCAGCCCTGGTTGGAGCTGTTGTAGTTGACTATAACTTTGAGTCACCGCCAGTTCTTTCCAAATAATTTAATCCGTTGTTCAATTGGAAGTGACTATGAAATTGTTGTGCAAGAAGTTCTGCTTGCTCTTCTGGAGCCAATACAGGTTCATTAGCTGCATTTAACGCCGAAAGACCAACCTTTTCGCGAGCGTTGAGAGTTCTGGCCAATTTCCAAAAGGACGAGTCTTGGATGGTTAAATCTTGGAGTCGTTCATACCATTTGCCGATTCTATCACGTAGTAGATATTGATGCAGCTGTTTTGCAAGATATTTCCATTCATAAAGATGTTGTAAGGCTCTAGTTCTTTACTACCTTCTCCTTGTCCAACGGCTAAGTTGCAATATGACGAAAAGTACTGATGAAGAAACTTTCCTCTCAGAGAATGGATTGGCCGTGGTACCAACAAGTTGTTGGAAATGTCCATTTTATAATTAGCAACCATATCATTTACACAGAAAATCAAATCCAGCTTCAAGGGCCCACCGAACCTCAAATCAAATGTTACCCCGGGAAGGATGGTGTGGAAAGGCGGCTGCAGCGTGGTGCTGATCACATCTCTTCCAAGATGGCCGACCTCGAAAATATTTGGAGCTCTACCCCTACATACCCTAAATTTACCTTCATTCAGGGTTGACATGTTTAATACAAAAGTGTTTTAAAGAACTTGTTTCAAACGTTGAAAGCATTTGACTTTGTTTTTCAGCACAAAAGTTTAAAACAAAGTCTTTTAAACATGTTTCTTTTCAGACTTGTTTATAACACATTTGGATACTTCATGTTCGATACATTATGGTTATTTGCGTGTTTTGTAACTATGCCTTTTCATTTAATGCTTGTAATTCTGTTTATTGTGCATAGAAATCTGTTCAGTGTCTCTAGAGGTAGATTGAATCAACAAAGACACATATCGTGATGAATACCCGTGGGTCACATTTAAAACACCTGGCTATGTGTTTTTTTGTGTGTTTTTAAGACTAATATAAATGTGTATTTTAAGATTTTAGTCAAGCGTTTACTTTATGATAGGAACACAGTCCATCCTTGGATGATTAACAAATTCATTATTATTTATTATTCTTAGAAAATAAGTCTTCTTGGCATTATGTTTTAAACGTTTTATTTGTTTTAAACAATTTTTTCGGTTCATGTTTAAAAGCCTGTTTAAAACAAGATATCTGTCTATTTTGTTTCTTAAAAAAATAATTTCCCAACCCATCATGACACGGTGCTATATGACCTACACTGGGAACTTTAACTTCACCTGTATATATTATCTTCCTTTCTGTACCACTGAGTAACTACGTTTATTTTTACATACGCATCAGGCACGTATTTAGAAATTTATTTCGGGAGGGGGGTCCGAACCAAGTGTCTCAGATATAATGATGATGATGATAATAATAATACTAATAACAACAACATTGCAATTAAAATAATTATAATTATATTAAACTAAAATAATATTAATTAATAAATATTAAATTAATATATTATCACATTAATAGATAATAATAATAATAACCCACAGCGCGACAGCCCTTGAGAGCCTTGGCTTACCTACCGACTGCTGGTCTCCTTCCCACACTGTTCCTCCGTCACCTGTTATAGCGTGGAGATCTTAGACCAGTATTGGGGTGACGGGTGGTCAGCCCGACGAACCCCCAGCCGTTTTGAAATAGAGATTGGGGGCGTGGCTTGTAATGGAGACGTTTCTGGTTGGCTGGTCTATTTTTTCTTTATTGAGTACTTCTATGGCGTGCCTAACAATTGACTGCAGGCTTGAACTTGTTGAATGATGTAAACCACTTATATTTTCCTTTTCCAACTATTTTCTACTTTTTATACATTGCTTTGATCTTTTCTACATCTTTCTATTGTAGTTCACATTCACTAAATCCATACTTATATCCTCCAGCGATTTATTTATATTCCTTCACCTTGTGCTGCCATCTACTTTTCTTTCTTGAAACTCCTCTCTTTTCATCTTGCGTTGTTTCCAGTATGTAATATCTGGTTTCTAACTTTTTACAAAACAAATAGCAGCGCGCTTATATAGTCGAAATTAAGGTTTTGGTGCTACTCAAGGTTTTGGCAGATTTTTAAAGTAAGAATTAAAAATGCTCCTTGTTTGCATCTGACGAAAAGCGGAAAATGACCCAATATATTAAATAATTGTATAAGAATTTTCATCCAACGCAACATTTTAAAAATTATTGCCTCTTTTATTTCCAATAACAAAGTCTTTTCGCTTTTCGAGTATTGATTACTATCCGATTGCGTTGTATTTTTTCCGCTAGATGGTTCTGCTTGTAGTCTGTGGTTTACAGAAAGTGTTCGCGCAAGTCAATGAAATAAATGCCAGTGTCCTATCCTGTATCATTGAGGCAGTCTGCTAGCCAATAGGGAGCATTCATACAGAAAACCACGCCCCCAATCTCTATTTCAATGTGCACATGTGAAATACGCGACCGGGTTACCGCTCACTCGTTCGGAGCTCCCCAATTTCCTCACGATGGTGGGTTGCCACCGGCCCTATACGTAGGCCGAATAAATTCCGACCAGAGCCTGATTCGAACCTACGCCGTCCCTCAGTGAACGATCTCAAGACGAGTGAACGCCTTAACCCGCTCGGCTACGGAGGAGGACCATTAATAGATAAAAATGGTATAAGAATAGAGATATAAAAGCATTAATAGATAAAAATGGTATAAGAATAGAGATATAAAAGCATGTATTTATTATCTAGTATATGTGTAGTTAACATCGCTAAAATTTGTATGGAAGCAACTGCCCTGGCAAGGAAATCAGTGCCTAATAGATAAAGAATTGAATATTTATTAAATAACAAGAAATAATGTTAGATCCATTTGAAGAAAATTAGTTTCAGATTCATATCTTTGGTACTGCCATTCAAAGTTCGGCAGAAAGAAATAACCCTCGATTATACAGCAAATGCTAAACACGTATAGTTTTTGTTTAGCTAATGTTAGTATTTGGCAAGTCTTTCAGAGGAAGGGGGGATCCGGACTCTTGGGCCTCGCCCCTAAATACGTCCCTGATAGTACGGTAGGACAGTTTAGTCTCAAGCATCTCCCAAGAAAATAATTATGCTGTTGTTATGCACCGAAGGAGTGATTGTACTACGTTAGCTTTTGTTTAGACACATATATACATCAAATTAATGTTAAATATAGCAATTATAAACCTAAATACTTACTGCCTTGAAATAAGTTGATATAAAAAATCTCGATTATACAACAAATGTAAACAAAGCATATTTTTATTAATTAATTTTTGTCCTTGGTAACTCTTTCTGGGCGGGTCCGGACCTCCTGGACCCCCACCCCCTATATACATCCTTGATACGCATATAGGAACTCTCTACTATGCAAATGGCTGAAGGCACCCTAAAGGCTTACTACTTGTCACTGCACTGCACTTCGCGCTCGTGCTGTGTGATGATACAATACGCAATATTGACTGACGTAACTTTACCAAACTCAAATACACCATTTCTTAATGGCCACTGCATTGTATAATTTATCGCACGAACAGCGACGTGCATTTAAAACTAAAAGAGCAACACAGTTTTTGTCAAATAAGTTGGTGCAGTCCTCTTGGTATAAGTTCAGCCTGTGGCTCCTCTACCACTAACCCGCAAAACTATTATTTTATTATTATTATTACAATTATCGTTAGTATCTAACTGCTTAATTGTGTGTCAATCGAAATGTTTAGCATTCATTTGAAAACTCTTAACATAAAATGGTCTCTGGACAAATTTATTTTAAAATGTTTATCAGCATTCTCAAGATGCAATAAACAGTGGTCTGAATTACTAATCGGCACTGCTACGTCAGTAGAGTGTATGATAGTTGGATCATCCACACACCTCCGTGTCAACACGGATGTTCATTGTGAGTGTCCCTTCATCAATATCATCACTCATATTCATATTTGCGATTAACTAAAAGTGGTAGAAAAGCGAAGTAAAATAAACCAAATCAATCAGTAGTTGGATCATCCACAACAATGACGTATACTGTTGTTCAGAGTAGGGATGGCCAAACGGATCCGGATCCGAAAGTTCCGGATCCGAAAATCCGGATCCGAGAGTTTAGTAACTCAGTCCCATTATAATATTACCACACCTTAAAAGGTATTATGATCTTCGATTACAAAGAAATTTTTCATTTGTTAGTCCTTCAAGATTTTCTTTCAAGTGTTGTTCCTAAAATACTTTGCTAAGCATCGGCTGATACAGTCGTGCACAAAAATAATCTTACTTGTTTAACATAAAATGTCAGAGGTGATTTTGTAAATGCCATTGAAACGAATATGTATTGATTCGAATGTATTGGAAATGGAAACACACATAAATGTGAGACATTCCATTCCAGGATGAAACCTTTAACACATTTAACAAGATAGAAATGTTATACAAAAATTATACAATTGTTCTACAGTTACGGTTTTAAAAATTAAAATAAAACATTATAATATATGCAGTGTTATATAATTACAAAGTGTAAGACTAACAAGGGAGGTTATCTAAGTGTCCCCCTCCGATTTCCATGAAACTTGGCAGGTGTATAGAGGGGCCCAAGGGAAGAAATACGTGTTTTTTTTTGTTTCAGTTAAAAAACTGTCTTAGGGGCAAAACCCCGTCAAATGTCAAGATGAGGACAAATTGAAGTGAGGATCTGACCCGAAAGTTTTGGATCCGGATCCGGATCTGGCCATCCCTAGTTCAGAGGCGCTTGTGATTCAGGTAGGTTTTTTAATGACTTGCGTCATGCCGAAAGGCATAAAACACCAGAGTTCAAAAATTTGTTGCATAGTAAGGCATCTCATTCTCTAGCTAAAACATGCATGGATGATGTTTTATTGAAAACATCTGACTTCAGGCAAATAAAATACCTGTGGCGACTAATTTCATAAGTAAATTATTAAGCAAAAAAGGGGCGACCCTTCCTTCGGACTTGGCGTTCCCATCCGAAATGCACATGCTACGCCACTGGATTACAGCAACTCCAAAATGGCAGAGATCCCCTAAATGTGCCTACATGGCACGTGCCATACGCACGGGGAATGAAATGCAACGTTATAACCTTTTAAGACACATACAAGGATGCATTAAAAATATCCTCAAATCATCGATCACAATTTCTAGATTACTTTCTGCTTGCTCGACTTGAAATTTGGGGGGTTCGAAACACTGAATAGTTTTTCTCCACCTGGAGGAAATTGCCATCACGTTTGTGCAGAAAGAAGCAAATTTTTGAGGAGTTTATGCGACATTTTATTTACAATACCTTGCATAATATCGAACAGTTCTAAAAAAAAAAAAATATTTTACACGACTTGTCGAGAAACTGTGCTTGGAACACAGGAAGGTGGAAGTCTTCATAAAAGTCAACATGATTTTAAGGGCATAAAGCAATAAGTTAACGTAGAACAGTTGGTTAGGTGCTGCTATCCTCATTTTTCGTCAAGCGTGAAAGGTCGCGGGTTCAAATCCCACCCCTTTGTCTTTATTTTTTTGTTTGCTGAAGAGAGACCGTTGATATCAGAATATTTGAAAAAATGATTGGGATGCACACTTGAGGGACATGCCTTCTGCGCATATTTCGCCGTAGAAGTTGCAGATTTCCAGTATTTAAGGTTAAAACGGTAAAGGTGGTATTATGAGCCATTCATATATTATGAGCCCCCCAATATCTGTTCATGGAGTGGCCTCAGCCTGGTGGCGATGATTTGAACTGCTAATTTAGTAACGCCTTTTGCCGCCAGAGAGTTCTCGTTCAGTTGCAGATGATAGTTTATGAGTGAACGTGTTCTTTTTGTTTTCTCAATCTGAAAGACTTTGAAAGGTAAGTGTTTTGCTTTTAATTGCCGTACTTATTCATTTAAACTCATCCTAGTGCATTATTGCATTGGATAAAGCATGTTTAAAAGATTGTTTTTGTGTAGATACTATGTAATTTTGCAAGTAACGAAGATTCGTTATGCGTGTTTCAATTCCAATATGGCGAGGGTTGTAAAATGAGCCACCATCGTGCTTGGTATATGAGCCCCCAAATTTTAAGGGGCTCATATTATATACACTACAGGAGTTTTTTCAACTTTGTATTTTCAGATGCCACGAAAAGTGGTAGGTCCAAAAAACAAGACCAAAAGAAAAAACTGGAATACTGAAGATATGGTTAAGGCGATCAAGGCTGTAAGAAACAAAGATATGGGATTGAAAAAGGCATCAAAAATGTTTCTTGTTCCAAGACCTACTCTTCAAAGACTTGTTCGAGTTGACAAACCACCGGAAGAAGCCGCTTTAACAAAATTAGGGAGAAAAGCTATAATGGGCGAGGAGCTGGAAAGTGAATTAGTCGAGTATTTACTTATCATGGAAAGTAAATTCTATGGTCTTACCAGACAAGATGTTCTCATAGTAGCTTACCAACTGTGTGAAAGAAATGGAATTAATCATCCATTCACAGAAGAGGGGTTAGCTGGTAGAGCTTGGTTCGACCACTTCATGAATCGTCATAACAATGTTTTATCTCTTTTGAAACCTGCTGCGACATCGTTCTCAAGAGCAAATGGCTTTAACAAAGAGGCAGTCGACACTTTCTTTGATATCCTGGAAGCCGAATACGCCAAACACAACTACCCGGCAGATAGAGTATTTAATGTCGACGAGACAGGAATATCAGTCGTTCAAAGCAGAATCCCTCGAATCATTGGGTTGAGAGGAAAAATACAAGTGGGAGCTCTAAGTTCTGCTGAACGGGGCTCTCTCGTGACAGTAGTCTGCTGCATGAGTGCAGGGGGAACTGTTGTGCCTCCTATCTTCATTTTTCCCAGGAAAAATATGTCTGAGCTTCTCATGAAAGGCGCTCGACCGGGGGCAATTGGTAGATGTCATCCGTCCGGTTGGATACAAGCAAATATTTTCACAGACTGGCTAACGCACTTTATTGACAAAACTAAACCCTCAAAAAATGACCCTGTGCTCCTTATTCTAGATGGCCACAACTCCCACACCAAAAACATTGACATTGTGAATCTTGCTCGAGAAAATGGCATATCCATTGTAAGTTTACCCCCACACACATCGCATAAACTGCAGCCTCTTGACAAAACATTTCTTGGCGCTTTGAAACATCACTACAGTGAAAACATACGCAAGTGGATGCTTCACAGTGAGAGACCTGTTGGACCCTATGATATTGCCGAACTATTGGGAAAGGCTTATTTGACTTGCCAGACCGGATCCATTGCTGTGAATGGGTTTCAGGTTACAGGATTATATCCGTGTAACCGGAATGTTTTTTCTGCTGTGGACTTTGCACCTTCCTCTCAAGAGGTACTGGATTTGGAAACCCTGCGAAAAGGCAAAGGGAAAATACCTAAATCCTCCAACAATGCAGTAAGAGGACAAAACACAGGTACCGAAACTCCACAAGAAGATAATCAAAATGCATCTGCGACGAAAAGTGTAGAATCAAACGGCGCTGGAACTGCAAGTTCACCAGTTTTGGAGAATGTGCAAGTAACAAGATTCCAACCAGCTGCTGAAGATTTGGCATGGGCAGGGCCTTCCGGTCTGTGTAAAGATAAGGAGAAGAAGATTCCCGGACACACTGTGTCTCCAACAGATATCTGGCCTGTTCCCGAACCAAAGAGGAAAGTGACTAACAAAGGTCCTAAACCCTCCAAGGCAGCTTTGATTACATCGTCTCCGTACAAAGATGCTCTGTTGGCTACTGGAGAAAAAAGAAAGAAGTCAGACTCAGCTGAAGGGAAGAGACAACGGAAGGATAAAAAGAAAAGAGATGATCAACAACCTACTGAAGAAACAGAACCTAAAACAAAGCATGCAGTGAAACCGAAGCTTCATCAAGATTCAGATAAGGAATACTGTGAATCAGATATCGATTCTGGGGAATCTGTCTTAGAAACACCAATCGGAATGGAATATCCCGGTGATGAAGAAGCAGTTTGTCTGTTCTGCGAGGGTCTATTTTCGGATGAAAACCGAGGAGAACTGTGGGTGCGGTGCAATGTCTCATCTGTGAAATGTGGGCACACAACGACTGCGCTGAATGCGAGAAGGATATTTGAATTTGCGACTTTTGTAAATAGACATTACAAAAAAAACAAAATAAAATGGTTTCTTAATGTCCCTTTCCATTGGTTTTGTAATGATTTTTTCAATATTTCACATCATAATATTTTTTTAAGGTTTTGTAATGAATAAAATGTTGTTTGTATGATTTAATTTGTCATATACTTTTCTAAACCAGTTATTCCATTATTTTTTCCTAGGGGCTCATATTACCAGCACAAAACTTTTTTTTCCAGAAA
Organism: Lepisma saccharinum; assembly: GCF_977018435.1. Taxonomy (NCBI): domain Eukaryota; kingdom Metazoa; phylum Arthropoda; class Insecta; order Zygentoma; family Lepismatidae; genus Lepisma; species Lepisma saccharinum. Next base: position 111,259,414 of record NC_139231.1, read on the forward strand.
ATGACTTGTTTTGTATTTTATTATTTTTCATATCCTTAAAGTTTCTCCAATTGGTTTATATTTTAACAATAGTTGTATGAAATGTTGTAGTTAAAGTTATCCTAAGAATCTGAACAAAAAAGTTAAAAATCAATTTTTTAAAAATACAAAACAAAATGGGGGCTCATAATACTACCTTTACCTCTTCTAGATTACTTTCTGCTTGCTCGACTTGAAATTTGGGGGGTTCGAAACACTGAATAGAGTTTTTCTCCACCTGGAGGAAATTGCCATCACGTTTGTGCAGAAAGAAGCAAATTTTTGAGGAGTTTATGCGACGTTTTATTTACAATACCTTGCATAATATCGAACAGTTCTCAAAAAAAAAAAAATATTTTACACGACTTGTCGAGAAACTGTGCTTGGAACACAGGAAGGTGGAAGTCTTCATAAAAGTCAACATGATTTTAAGGGTATAAAGCAATAAGTTTACGTAGAACAGTTGGTCAGGTGCTGCTATCCTTATTTTTCGTCAAGCGTGAAAGGTCGCGGGTTCAAATCCCACCCCTTTGTCTTTATTATTTTGTTTGCTGAAGAGAGACCGTTGATATCAGAATATTTGAAAAATGATTGGGATGCACACTTGAGGGACATGCCTTCTGCGCATATTTCGCCGTAGAAGTTGCAGATTTCCAGTATTTAAGGTTGAAACTTTTATTTTTAGTTATTGTTAATATGTTGTGTTAACACAGACATCATGATTAATTCACAAATCACATATATGTATTCAGGATGCAAAATGTAATGTTATTTAAGTTATGCATTGTTTGTTCTTCACTGACACCGAAAACATTGATTATTTGATTTCGATATACTAAAAATATATATATATATATATATGTTAAGTAGTGATGTAGTGCAGTACTATAACGAAGAAGAGCGTTTAATGAGTTCAAATTGCTAAGATTGGTAATTTTATGTCCGTTCCTTCTTAATGACTGTTGTCAATCCCCTCACCACCATCTTACCATCCGTCTAAAACAAAAGTAAATCACTAATTAACATAAGTAAATTGTTATTGCGACGGAGGCCGATTCGAAAAGAAACTACTAATAAGTATTTATATAGTGAGTTGCAAACAAAAAAAATCAAAACCTCATAATGACCGTTAATTCGTCACTGCTTTGTATGTAAAATGTTTGTCTTCTTTGAACAGAAAGTACGAGTATCAGATTTAACAAACTTTCTCCACTAACTTTGCAATATTCGAAACCACCATTACAGACTTCGCTCTACGTAACTTGATTCTGCGCATTCCACGTAGTATGTGACTTCCTCCTATCATCGAAATAACTTCCTCTTACTATTTCCTTTCACCTCGTGAAATACAGAGACCAATGTTAACTTCTTAGCACGGTAGATAAACTTTACATCCAACGATAAACTCCTGAGGTGGAGAATCGAACCTACGACCTCCCTCGTAAGAATCAAGCACGCTACCTCTTCTCCAGGTAGCTCATGTTAAAATTTGCTACCAGTCTGAAGAAGCCAAAAGAGAGAGAAAAGGGATATTCAACGTATGAAATATAAAATATGTGCGAAATTAAAACAATGGAAACGTTCCAAGATAATACTAACGAACTTCAAACTTTGAAAATCATATTGTCGTGGTGAAAAGCTGCAAGTCATTTTGGAAATATGAACTTGATTTTTTCTGTATTATAAAGTGGAGATATGGGACGATACGATCCCTCAGCAAGAAAAAAATAAGTAAGCCGCCTCCTTCCCTCCAACTTTTGCAATGGTCATAATTGGTAATTAGGGTCCGGAAGTTGATGAAAAATCAATTTTTTTTCTGACCCTTAAAAACAATGCTAAACCTGATATCATGTCCGTTTCACTTCAGTTAGAGCCTGAAAACAGTTTCTATTTATTTATTTATTTTCATTTTTCGGCCCTTTTTGGCTTTTAGTTTATTTGTCAGTATTTTTAACAGTTTTTGTTGCATTTTTACTTATTTTTGAGGTTTATTTTTGTCCTCCCCTGTTGTTTCGTACATTTTATATGCATTTAGTAATAACACTTACATATTTAGATTTCTTGACATGGTCCTTTTAGCAAATTCACCATGAATCGAAAATACGGTCAATGGAAAAGCATAATATTATTCTTAAGTTCAATGTTTGGCAATGGATTAAAATACTTTGTGTGAAGACTACTTTGAGGTTCTCTTTCTGGACACTATTATGTTTAATCTGTGGTTTTAAAGTCAAATTAATCACAATATTAAATGAAAGTATACTGTGGTGTACGCGAAGCAGAACTGTATTTGGATGCTGGCCGACTACAGTATCGTAGAAGGCCCGCTCTGAAAGGAGATGAATTGGTTGATTTGGTGTTTTATGTCCACTTTATGCACAGTAAGGCTAATCGGGACTGGACCTACAGTTTGAAGTGGGATACGAACCACTACGTGCTTCCACCGGAAAGTAGATGAATGATTTATAAAGAAAAACCTTCAGGTATATTTTATGTAACCTTGAAGTAAACAAAGAAATCTACATTATCATTTAGTTGCTATCTTCCCCTTTGCTTCAGTGGTTTCAACCACCAAACAACGGGCTTCATCGACTTATTAGACCACTTACTCTCTTGTAATTTATGAAAAAGCATTTCCGGATGCAGAAAGATGCGATGTAAAGTCTGAGGTGGGTAGTGTCAAACGTTGAATATATCATATTTCTGGTTGTATCATTTAAAAATCCGACGTATATTTTAGGTCCGCAGTGAAGAGCACAAAGAACATCGTATATTTGTGGGTGTGTGTATGATGGTGTGTGTGTGTGTTGTTGTTGTTGTCGTTGTTTTAAGTCTACCTTATGCACAGATAGGCTAATCGGGACCGGACCTACAGTTTAAACAGGAATCCGAACCACTGTGCAATGAGCCTCCACCTGATATTAAAACGGGGACACCTTGATTACAACTTCCTGTTTAGGAACATGTATTTATGATATATTAATTCTTAATGTTTGTTAACATAGCTTTTGACAGCTGAATGAAAAGAAAGGTCTTGCCAAAAATCCTACCAATCACTGAAAAATCAAGAAGATGAGCAGAAACATTTCCTAGGTATGCATCGCATAAATGTTTACAGCGATTTGATATAATCTTATATTACATTATTACAACGCTTCGTACTCGGTAAATAATAATAATAAAAAAGAATCAGGAGTGGGTGAGATTTGAACCTATGATGTTTCGTTCTTGACGAAAAAGTAAAACGAGAAGATCGTCTAACCAACTGCATCGCATAAATGTTTACAGCGATTTGATATAATCTTATATTACATTATTACAACGCTTCGTACTCGGTAAATAATAATAATAAAAAAGAATCAGGAGTGGGTGAGATTTGAACCTATGATGTTTCGTTCTTGACGAAAAAGTAAAACGAGAAGATCGTCTAACCAACTGCTCCAGGAGATTACTAACGTGAAACTCTGTAAAACAAGTTGATCTCAGTTGTAATAACATATTGGCTGAGTTCCGAACTTTTTTTTCGCCACAGATCAGGGAAAAGACGCACTTTCTAGAATCGTCCGGTATTGTGCAATTTATTTTTACTGTAATTTAACCTAAAATCGAGAGAAATTTGCTTCATTGCATTGAAATGTAATTTCAATTCTCTCCAGGTGGTGGAGAACGAGTTCAGTGTTTCCAACTGCATATAAATTCTCATATTTTCTATTCAGAACGAATACTCTTTAAAAAGATTAACATTTGTATTACCAATTTACGATTTTTGTTTAATTGGGTATTATATTACTGGTTTAGGGTTTCTAACTTCATGGAATGTGATAGAATGAAAGAAATTCACAAGAGCGTTTTTGTTCAGAAAGAAAAACTGTTGCTAAGTTGGATACTATTTGTGGACTCTGAAGCGCTATGTTGCCAAATTTACGAATTCAGGACTTTGAATTTTTTCAGGGCGGTCAATTAAGATGTTGCGAAGAGTACATGTACTGGTCGATCGTCCGCTCTATGAAATGCAACTTGCCGACCACGGCAGCACTCATACAAACCCATACTAATAGCGAACCGCCACCGTGTTTGACAGTTGGGATTAAGTTTCGCGGCTCCAACTCTGTATTTCTTTGCCGCCATACCATATGCCTACCATCCGACCCAAATAAGTTGAATTTGCTTTCGTCCGAAAAAATTACCTTCTTCCAGATGTCTGCATCGTAATTGCGGTGGTATAGGGCAAATTCGAGGCGCTTCTTTCTGTTTATTGCAATTACCCAAAATTTCTTCCTTGTCACGCGTCCAATTTCGTCTGCATACGTTACGAACTGTACTGGAGGAAACTTGCTTACCTCGGTCTTGAAGGCTTGCAGCCAACGTCGGAGCACTAGTTTTGGGGTCCTTTTTGATAGTTCGCAAAATAAACCGTTCGTCTTGCACAGAAAGCACTCTTGGTCGTCCACTCCTCGGCTTATTTGCTACTGTTTTTCTTTCGCCAAAGCGATCTATGATCACGTGCACTGTTGATTTAGGAATTCCGGACACGCGTGATATTTCCATTAACGATTTGCACTGGTTGTGTAGCCGGATAACTTGCCGACGTTCACAAATTGTGAACTCTCTCCTTCCAAGACCCATGTTGCACTATCGTGTTCAATGAGGCGGAGCTACTGCCAGTACTGAGACTTCCGAACTGACAGCTGCGAGCCCAGAGGTTGAATGGGTCAGTGGTACGTGTATGGCAGTCCAGGTTTATTGATCGGGTTTCACACAGGTGCTTTTTAATGTTTTTTACTAAGTGTCCAAATACTTTCTGTGCCCATAATTTGTGGCATTTTTGTTATGATTGTTCATGGATTGTTTATGTTTTGATATTTTCATTTCGTTGTTGTGCCAAGAAAGAAAGAATTTGAGGTAGAACCATTGAACTTTTATTCCGCTCACCTACCACCATCCACAACGCCAAGAGGATCCATTATTAACGTAACTACAGGAGTGTCCAAACACTTTCTACACTCACTGTAATTCAGTTATATATATATATATATATATATATATATATATATATATATATATATATATATATATATATACCAGGTGGTTATAATTAAAGTGACGGTGTTCAGAGTGGTACAGCACGGGCTGTAATGAGAGTAGCAGTAGTCTGAAACTTCGTAGATATGCTAATGAAGCAATGCGCTCGCGAATTATGCAAAAAAAAGTTCCAATTCTCACCACCAGGGTAAAAAATGGCGCTGTAAGCAGTCAAAACGTGGTATAGTTACAGGAAAAAGGCAGGAAAGATCAAATACATGAGAACAATGGTTCTGGCATGTTTATTAGGAACTATGGTTACAAGAACTGTTCAATATCCCCTCTCAATTCAACAACATGCTGCATTCGTAACACGGCATGGTCGATGGTTGCTCGCAGCATGTCTGGTGAAATCTGAGCGACATGTCGTTGTATGGTAGCCTTCAGATCAGGCAGAGACCGGACAAGTCCCTGACAGACACGATCTTTTAAATATCTCCACAGCCAGAAGTCCCATGGATTAAGGTCGGGGGATCTGGAAGGCCATGCAGAAATCTTTCACGTTGCGGGCGACATGTGGTGTTGCCCCATCTTGCATGAAAATGGTGGTGTGTTCACAGTTCCGTTGGGTTTTGTTGTAGACTGACAGGACTGTTGCAACTGAAAACATTTCCTTTTTGTAAAACCCATCTACCCAACGACAATGCTGACAAGTGAACAATGGGCTATTTAGAAATAGAACTTCAGGCAAGAAGTAGGTTGCATTTGGCAAGGTTAATTAACTGTTTCCAGAATGATTTTTTCAATTGTGTTTACCATTGTCAAGGAATGATCCATATGCTTTCAATACAATTTACTTTGAGAGGGATAAAACCATCCCTGGAGGGGATAAAATAATTTTCTTTAGCCGGGGATAAAAAAAAATTGTGAGGGGAAAATTCCCGGCAACCCGCAGTTCCCGTTAATTCGCACACTGAAGGACTGGCTCAACATGCCCGTTCATGACAGCTAGTACGTAACTGGAATCAAAAGTCAAGGACAAAAAATTTTGATTCAAATAACAATAAAACAATTTTCATGCACAACGACAACAGTATGAAATGAGGGATACTTGTAAACATGCTCATTACACAATTATATACATAATATATGTATAATGTAAATTGAATCAGGTGCATTAGTTCCCCAAATAGAGCACTAAGTAAATTCAATTGGAATGTAGAACAGACAACAGCAAGGATGATCGGTAAATTGTCCATCGTTCTTTTCATTCTTTTTTTTATTTTACATCCCGTGTTGTGTTTAAGAATGTAATTCTGTTCATGCAAGCCAGATGTTGAATGAATGCACAATTTGAGTTGAGTTGAGTTGTTGTTTTAAGTACATTTTATGCACATATAGGCTAATCGGGACTGGACCTACAGTTTAAAGTGGGATCAGAACCACTGTACAGTACAAAGTGCCTCCACCAGGTATCGAACCTGGAATCCCTTGACTACAAACCGGCGACATTACAGCTTCTCCATTGGGGAGACCCTATGCAAAATTTGACGATAATTACCTTTGTGCCGTCGGGCGTACAACAAACAGTATATTTAAAAGGTTAATTAATATTATATAAGTTCTTCTGAAATTGCAAAAATACTTATATGGCTTAGAAGCTCACTATTCTCGATGGGCAATCGACACTTCTTAGCTTGAGACTGTCTCACTAGAGAATAAATCATGCATGCGTTCACTTCATCAACTAGTCCCATAAGGTCGCTTTTTGAGTCCTCCACCCCCATTCCCGTCGCAGAATACAATAACGTAGCAGTGACAACTCCAAAGGAGAAATAATCCATTTGTTAGCTAGTCCCCGCTTCCCAGATAAGAAAACTTCATAATCAAACGAACTTGAACCATAACGCACCTTTTGTTTATCCTGTTACACTGTAGTGAGTCGGGTCCCATTTAAAAAAAAACATTTCGCATAGCGCCACCTACCTAAAAAGAGCACAGAAGTGCCAGGTACCACTCATTGAAGCAGGGTTGTCAATTATCACCCCCTTCGGCCACAAATTGTTCGCTTTCCTGGAACTTTTGGAATCTCCCCCGTGTAGAATAGTGCATAAAAATAGTAAACAGAAAATATGAGCAGATTAAAGAAATCTCAACTTACGTAACACATAATCCAAGAAAAAATACCAACGAACCGACGATCGGGATAAGATAAAATTTGGTCCACACCTCATCTGAAATATGAACAAAGGATTTTAAAGATCAGATGTCTTGTATTTCTACGCGTATTTGATTGTTTTATGAAACTTTAGGGCCAATCGCACGAATGACGATTAGATTAAATTGACGGACTCTGATAATAGACCTCGGATTTTTAGGTTCCAAAATGTGTGCTTGAAGTTCCTAAACTAGGCTCTAAAAATCCTAAAATAGGTTCGAAAAACCTTAAAATAGGTTCTAAAAATCCTAAAATAGGCCCTAAAAATCTTAATTGATTGATTGAGTTGGTGTTTTAAGTCCACTTTGTGCACAGTAAGGCTAATCTGGACTGGACGTACAGTTTAAAGTGGGATCTGAACCACTATGAGCCTCAACCGGGTATCGAACCCGGGACCCCTTGATTACAAGGGGACGACGCTACCACTGCGACATCGGGGAGGCCCCCTAAAAATCTTAAGTTAGGTTCTAAAAATCCTGAAACAGGTTTAAAAGAAGCTTAAAATAGTTTAAAATTCTTGAAAAATGCTGATTAGATATAGTCACCGTACTATCTTGCATAACGTTGTGTGCGTTGCCTAACCCTACGACAATGGTAGAACTTACCATTGGAAATTTCCTATTAAAATCCACTCTTCGCCGTATAGTTAGGCAACAATCTTTTTTCATGTTATCCACAGACAAACTCCGCAATTTTGTCTGTGAGGATCATCTTATGTGCTGAAAATAGCATTTCAACAAAAACATAGTCAGTGGTGCAAACTTCAATGCTGAAATGTTAGTTTGCAAGGCGTGAATGCCAAAGAGCACCGAAGTGATGCGAAAGTGAGCAAGACCACACAGATCAGACCACTTTGAATTGTACAGGTAACAGTGGCACCAGACATTTTGCTTTGTTTAGAGCTTTGAAAAACTACCATGGACTTGGAGGAAGGGAAATCGACAGAGAGTACCTTTCAAACACGTTCGTCATTGAATATTTTCGTGACCAAACAAAGCAAATGCCTCTGTGTGACAATAAAGATCCTGTAAAACTTTTAAAAATATATAAAACCTAAAAAAAATTCTTGATTTAGGCGCATAAGCCTAAAATAGGTTCTAACAAGCAAAATAGTTTTTCTTGGGAACTATAAAACTTCATCAGTTGTTGCGTTTATTAACGAAACGCTGACAAAACTTATTATTTTTTATATACCTGTAAAGGAAAAAATAGGTTAAGAACCTAAAATCCGAGATCTACTGATAAATAATCACGCATATCTATACCGCGTTTGTTAGAACCTGTCCCGTTTCCCGCGCTAGCGATCGCTCGACAGTTTCGGTGCCAATGAGAAACGAGGAAAAAATCGTCTGCTGGGCAGCGAGGAGCGAATGGAGGCCAGTAGAGAGGCGCTTACGTAGACGCTGTTGCGACGTTGCGTATTTTAATTGGCTGCCTGGCTTTGACTTTCCCCAGCACGGAGAAAAGCCAGCGACCAGCTAGCGCGGGAACCGGGACAGGTTGTAACAAACGCGGTATAGGCTGGGACTCGAACCTTTGGTGATGACGTCCTGGGTCGAATCACCACTTAGTCAGTAATGCAGCAATACAATCACTGTCAGATTACTGACGTAAAATCCTTTACACGTATATCAGCTTGGAGTGCATAAAGCTGACTTCAGATTGCAGTGCGGCAAGAGGATCGTGCCCGGGAACTTATTACAAGTAATAGTTTTTCTGGACTATTTTCAGAGTTGAAAATTTTGACCACCTTGCAAGGATTACTCTGTTGGCAAGAAGACTATCAAGTGTTGCTGCGCAGTACAACAATCTGATAGAAAACCCAACAACCTATTGCACGTGTCTGCTTGCAGTTTCGGACATCAGAGAAATGTGACGATCGAGCTGCAAACTATTGACCTTCTGAACACAGAAACTGCGTGGCAAGCTGATAAGAGTAAGGGAGATTTCACACTGAAGCGACAAGCGACGCGTGTCGGTTGGAAGCCAACCCTCTGTAATCAATGCAACCTTTCAACCCGAAGAAACTCGAGAAGCTGCAGGTGTTGCTTGTCGCTTGCGTGTCGCTCGGACCGGGCCGTTTTCCTAATACCGTGCATCGTTTTGCCTCAGCCCGTGGTTCGATCATGAGCGTTGAATGTTTTGCTTTAGTCTGAAAGGGATCGTGTCGCTTGTCGCTTCGGTGTGAATTCAACGTATCGCTTGTCGCTCGTCGCTTGCAGCTTCGTTGTGAAATCTCCCTAATAAAGACATTAGGTAGAATTCACACCGGAGCAACAATCAACACGTGACACATGCCGCTTTGGAACGAACCAATCAACATCTACGTATCACACCGTAGCTGCATGACAGGCTGCACAATTCTGTGTTCGATTCGTGAAATCTTCAAGCGATACGTGTCGCCTGTCGCTTCGGTGTGAATTCTCCCTTAGAGTATAAATTGTCTCCACTTACCTTGCTGTGGTTTACTCAGTATTACACTTTTGCTATACATCGATACTGAAGACGTGAGCAGTTTACTAAAAGAAATGGGTTTCGTCTAAGCTGTTCTTTTTCGCACGCTTAAAGGTTCGGCTTTCCAGCAGAAACAAGGCAGCGTTGTCGCTATCCGCTCTGAGCCTCAAGTTGTGAGAAAGCCACACTACGAATAAGCTACGCGTGAAAGCACAATACCACGAGAACTGGTCAAAACAAACTCTCCTAGTAAGGCATTAAATAAACCACGAAGTGACAACAGTGTGTGCGCAAGAGATGCTTCTCTGTTACCATTCGTCCCTGCGCGAGAAAAGCAACGGATTGCATCAAACTAGGTAAATTCTGAGTACAGTACGCAGCAGACAATTACCTCTTTTCGTTCAAGTAAGTAGAGCTAATTATCGCCAAAATTTTATCACAGAGAAACGCAATGTAACAACTTTAAAACAGTAATTACAATAAATTAAAAAAATTAAAAGAAGTCATAATTATGGACACCCGCCAAGAGTTTTACGGCGGTGCTGCCGTCAGACTTTGTGTTTTAAGAAGGCGTTTTCGTAATCCTAAGAATGGCCATGCAATCAAGGGGTACCGGGTTCGAAACCCGGTGTAGATACATAGTGGTTAGGATTCCATTTTAAACTGTAGGTCCAGTCCCGATTAGCCTACATGGGGATAAAGTGAACTTCAAAAAACAATCGGTGAATGAATCGGTGACCATGATTCTCAGCTGATTAAGGTAAACATAATATAAGACAACCGAAAACATAAACCACGCGTAAAATTTGATTTGTTAGACCCATAAACAACAATAAGAATATTTCAAAATTCGGAAACGCGCTAAAAGCAGAAACATGGGATTTTATAAACAATATGGCTGTACATGTAAACGAGAAATTCGAAAACTTTCTTGATACTCTAAATACCATTTTAACCCTTTCGTCCCGGTAGACGAAATATTCGTCACGCATGGAAATCCCCCAAGGACGAGGAAAATATGAAGCAAAATGTAACATGTTGGAAAATGTTTTGTTAAAAACGTTGTAATAACACGAAACATGCAAATGAGGGCTCGTTTTATTCAGAATTTCCAAGCCTTTCATTCTGTAAGGTAAACATGTCGATGTGTAACTATTTTCGGAAGCAACGGACAGAGGAATTTCCAATTTTCTTCTTTTATTATTTTTTTTTTTTCAAAATTTGGCTAGCTCCGATCCGCTAGCACCCATCGATCTGGGCAAACCGCCACTAGTCGCTGATTGCCCTAAGTTATATAAAGGCGAATACGTAGTATAAAAACGATACTACGTATTTAAATAAAAAATAGTAAATTTAGAAAAAAAAACATCAAAATCAAAGAGAATTTTCATCACAACTGGCCGCAGAGACGTCAACAGAAATGCGCCCATCGATCAGGGCAAACCACCACTAAGAAAAAACCAAGCGTCAAGCCAACTTTGCAGCAGGTTTTCGCATATGTAGATCCAAACGTGCGAGCAGAATATAGATCCACTGAGACGGGTTCCATTCCGACACAACTGCATACTTGCAAGAAAACAGTTATTTATTTTGTAAAATACAGACAAAATAATATATCCATTAGCAGGTATGTACTTGATCGGTTGCAATCACTGTGCAGACGAACTAGGATCCGCAGATTCGCCAACTGGAGTTTGAATTGCGCTGAAGAATCTCTGAAGATCAAGAGCGAGTCGAGCAAGACTGAATACGTTGCAGAGCGCGTGGAATCCATGATACCAGTGTTGCACATCCCACTATTTTAACCCTATGTTTATTGTATTTGATTAATAATGGTGCTATATAGCGGCGAAGATGGCTGAATCGAGGTCTCCTGTTCAGCGCGCGGTTTTACCCGAGTGTTATTTTCGAAGGGAAAAGCTCTTCAAATCAAGCAAGTTGTTTGAAATGCATAATCCTCCTTACGACAACATGATCAAAGTAAAACAGGGCGTGAGGTGATTTGCCGTCAATGTGCACACGAACTGTATCACGGGTGCTGAATGATTTTCAGTTTAAGTTTAGGAAGAGGACACAATTGTTTGTTTGAATACAAAATAATCTCCGCGGTATTAAAGATATCGCCGTAACTCCGTGGGGGGGGGGAGGTGGGGGGGATGTACATTGAATCAAACATTGAAGGACACCACCCTGCAAAACTACATCCAGGGCTGAAGAAACCGATTAGAAAAGAAAAGGGGAAGGAGGAGGCTTATTGTTTCACCCACTGGCGGCAATGAAGTCTTTGTTGAGGCGCATATTTATTTAATGTTCCGTGCAAAGAAAGGGTGATTATCAGCAAGAAATGGACAGACCAAGATTTGAATCCTGGTTTAGTGAAGTGATTCATAAATTGAAACCAGAGTAATAGCAACAGACAATGCACCTGATTGTCACCAATAACAAATCATGTTTTTTTTGCTGGTATAACTTGAAGTGCGTGTGTCTTACAGTAACGGATGTATTGCGAACGAAGCAACCAAGTTTTTCATAAATGTAGTTCTTTCTAAACCAAAAACAATTATTTGTCATTAAATTCAAGAGGGGGCCTATCGTTGTTTACTTTTATCTTTGTTTATTTTTCCTTTTGCGTGCTCGAAATATACACACATACTCTCATGTTTAGAAGTTATTTCGCATTTATATTAAGTAATGATACATTTATTAAATAATCTATGCGCAGAAAGTACTTCTAAAATTTTATGTTTCAGGAGGCAAAAATAACCAAAAATACATTCCGCTTGACATGCATGCGGGTTTTGATGTGTTGTGCGGTTTGCAATACTATGGATTTCCTCAGTGTCTGCGATGTAAGCAGCTCGGCGGTTGAGGCAAGACTGGTACGGAAGATTCTGAGCTCAGTTCTCGCGCGGATTGATACTTAAAACCTGCTGCAGACTTAGCTTGACGCTTGGCGTTGATTGCCCCAAGTTATATAAAGGCGAATACGACAGCACAATGACGTCAGAGTCTACTCGGCGATGACGGCAGATGTGAGGAGAAAACTTGGAGATTAAACCCAAAAAGATTCAGTGTGTTTTTTTAAATTCGGTTTCCTGTTTATTAAACTTTTATTATCAAAGCATTTGTTTGACGAAATATTCGTCGTCCGCTCTTGAGTTACGTACTTCTGACATTGAATTGAATTGAATTGAATTGAATTGAAAAGTCTTATTATTTACTACAGAGCGAGATTCAGCCTTGGGCTGCTCTACCACCTAACTCTGGTGATTAAAAGTTACAATACATATATTTATAATACTGAAATCAAATATACCGGGTGTTCCGTTTAAATCTCCCTAATTTCAATTAATCGTAGAAAAGAAAGTATGAATGATAGAGCAATGAAAATTTCAGAGAATTTAAGAAAACTCATAAATTTTATTTTCCACACACTAATACACCTCCACATGTGCCCCATTGGTAGCACCATGAGCGTATATTCTAGGCTAGGTAGGCTCTCTGCGAAGCCTGAAGTCTAGAGAATAAAATACAGGAGGAAAATCGATGAGAAATTATAAATAGAATTATTCATATCAGTGAGACGATGATGGTGATTCTGCAGTTGGCAACCTGATTTATTGTGAGTTGGTAACCTGATTTCCTATGAGTTGGTAACCTGATTTCCTATGAGTTGGTAACCTGATTTCCTATCAGTTGGCAACCTGATTTCTTATGAGTTGGCAACCTGATTTCTTATGAGTTGGCAACCTGATATCCTATGAGTTGGCAACCTGATATCCTATGAGTTGGAAACCTGATATCCTATGAGTTGGCAACGTGATTTCTCATGAGTTGGCAACCTGATTTCTTAGGAGTTGGCAACTTGATTTCTTAGGTGTTGGTAAACTTATTTCTATTCATAGCCTAGGACCTTGTGACATAGTGACATATCAGACCTTTGACTCAGTATACGTCACTGGGTAGCACGAACAATATCCAGTCAGTAATCAATTTCTTGCCATGTTCTCTCCAACATGTCCCCTGTTACTGTTGCAATCGTATCACGTGTGCGGGTTCGTAACTCTGGGATGTTATTCACTGGAGTCGCAAACACACGAATTGCCTAGATGCCTGGCGGATGCATTTACTCGGGATTCTCTGAAACCCCGCTCGAATTTCTTCCACCTTTTCCTCCGACACACGACGCCGAGCTCCACTAGATTGTTTTAGGACCCTACCGGTTGTTAGAAACTTACTAAACCACAGCCTAATTGATTTAGCATCAGGTGCTACTCCTCGTCTGAAATTTCGTTGCAATCACAGATTTTGTCTCAGCATACCACACCAGTGCCTGCACGCGTTGTTGAACCGTCGCCATTTTTATTTATGCGACCGTGGCGCTGCGTAGTGAGCAAACGGACAACTTCAAGTCACGAAAACAAAACTTGAATATCTGGCCTTTCATTTGGTGTTACAGTTATTTCAAAATTCATCTTACTTCGTTCACAGTAATTAATTGAAATTAGGGAGATTTGAAAGGAACACTCTGTATAACATAACATGAATGAATTTGACATAAATGAAAAATAATAAAATTTTAAGAGAATACAATGACAGATACATTAACACACACACACACGCACGAACGCACGCACACATATACACACGTGTGTGTAGCAAAAGAAACATAATCGGGAAGAGCATTCCAAACCTTTGGAGACCAGAGGGAGAAGGAGCCTTCGAAACCAACAGCAGATTGGGGGGGGGGGGGGAATGTCGATCTTTCGCCGACCTCTAGTATTGTATGGATGTATGTAATTTCTAAATGTCAGTTTCTCGTGGAGATAGCTAGGTGTTTGCAATTTTAATACATTATATATTGTAGAACACTGATGCAGAAGACGTCGCCTAGACATGTTAAGGATTTTGTATGTATTGAGCAAGGGTAAGATGTGCATCTATAGGCCCCGTCCCGAAATAAATGTTTTCCAATTAAAAAAAGCACGAGTTCACAACAAAGCCAAGAGATCATTACAAACAGTTCAACAAAAAATACAAGAAAACACTAAAACATTGCAAACAGTAGTATGTAGATACAAAGTTTAATAGTGCAGAAAATAAAACTGCAGAACTCTGGAAAATAGTTAATCCTATAACAGGTAAAACACCGGATCCGAATCAACATATTATATTAGAATCAGGTAATGTAATTAGAGACAGATCCGCAAAAAATAGCTGATACTTTTAATAATTATTTTGTTAATGTATCACTAAATCTGCAAGGAAACTTCAGCGAAACGGACACATACAAAAAAACTTAAATAACGTGAAAATATCTTTCACACATTCATTATATATGACCCCTACTACAGACGAGGAAATTTCCAACATAATTTGCAATATGAAAAACAGAAAGTCAGCGGGACTAGATTCAATGCCGATTAACGTGCTCAAAGAGATTTGCACATACATTAACGAGTTTGGCTAAATTAATTAACCAGTGTATGGAAAATGCTAGCTTCCCAGACTGTCTAAAAATATCAAAAGTAATAGCTTTATATAAAAAAAGGAAATAAAACAAAAATTGAAAACTACAGGACGATTTCTTTATTGTCAAGTTTTTCAAAAATTTTCGAAAAATTAATTTATAATATGATAATAAAGTATGTAGAAGATAAACAAGATACTCATAAAGCAACAAAATGGGTTTGTGAAATCGAAAACAAAAAAAAGGCATTATTTGATGTAATTGATAATATTCTTTCCGCCATAAATGTATTCTGTTGTTGGAATATTTTGTGATTTATCAAAGCGTTTGACTGTGTGAATCATCACATACTACTAGAGAAATTATACTACGGAATCCGCAGGCTACCAAACAAATTAATAGAATCTTATTTAACGAATAGAAAACAGAGCGTAGCAATAAATAGCTTATCCAATAATGGGACACAAACAACATATTACTTGGAATTGAAAGATGTGGTCATTGGAATCCCCCAAGGATCGATACTAGGACCCCTATTGGTTTTATTGTTCATAAATGACCTTCCAGCAAACGTTGAAACCCCCCAAGTTACTCTTTTCGCTGATGATACTACGGCTTTAGTAGATTCTGTTAACGATTAAACCTTAATTCAAAAAAATGAAAAAGCTCTTACTGAACTAGAAAGCTGGTTTTCAGCAAACAAATTTTCTATGAACAATGAAAAAACTAATATAATAAAATTTTGTGTATCTAGAGCCAAAAACTCTTCTAGTAAGCAAGATAATTTCACAGTTATAACAGCTACTTAAAATACAAAATTTCTTGGAATATTTACAGACGAGTGTCTGAACTGGAAAATTCACATAGATCATTTATGCAAGAGGCTAAACACTGTATGTTACCAATTAAGAACTCTAAAATATATCTTCAATATATGCTAAATATCTATTTCTCAAACTTCGAAATATATGGTATCCAATTTTGGGGGAACTCGGCACAATCGCAGAGGATTTTTAAAATTCAAAAAAGAGCATTGCGTATTTTGGCAAATGCACACAAAACTGATACATGTAAACCACTTTTTTAAAATAAATATTATATTAACACTTCCAAGTTTGTACGTACTTAAAACACTTACTTTCTTTCATACACGAAACAACATAGACATTCCCAATTACAATTCCAGACAAAAAAATAACTTCCACATTCCCAAAGTGCGGCTAACTGCATACCAAACAGGACCTTTTTACACAGGCATCCAGTTATACAACATGTTACCAAAGAGTTACTAAAATTTTGAAAGAACTACGGTCTTTAAAATAAGGTGAAAAAATTGCTATTGCAATATACAGAATGACAATATATGTCAGGAATTAATTAACTATATAAAATAAACTTAGAATGTATACACTATATAATATTGCACTTTTACAGCACTAGTCCACTTAAAGATATAATTTGTCATTGTGTGATTTTACTATTATATTATGTTATTATACTATTATAAAAACATACTGCTCAATTGATGTACAGATATACTGTATATTATGTGCGATATCAACATGCATTTTAAAATGTACTTACATGCACCAATAGCCCTCAGGGGTACTTGCTCAATAAACTCTCAATAATCCTAAGGGAAGAAAGAACTTCGGTGGCCAAGAACGCTGAGTAGTAGAATTATGATTTCCCCAACGTACACACCATATTCGATTCCGGGTTTGGGCATAAGAACCTCTTCATTAATTCCAAGGTCACTGTCGCGTTTGGCCAAATTCTGAAGAAACACGACGTAAAATAGGAAAATACAAAAATGTAATACGGATGTAAGCACTATAGCAAAATATCTTTGAGTTAACCTGGATTACTGTTATTATTACTTCTGTATTTTTGCGTTGGCTCAGTGGTCGAGAGCGTTATGTAGTCGGCTTGGGACTCCTTACTAAAGCTATTGTTATTTGTGAGTGTCTCTTCATCGATTTAATACAATGATCAATCATCGTCATCGCCGCGATTAGCCACCGCCATGATCAGTTTTAAATCTCAGGGCAGCATTTCGGCCGCTCCGTTCATGTACTGAGCTAAAAGAAAAAGTATAACGAAATAAGCCGGGCGCTCATAAAGGATTATTTCCCATTTGACTTTCTTTCAATTTGCTGAACAGGGATATCACGTGCTGTGCCGAACCAAGCCAAGGCGGCCACTAGCTTTCTCCCCTTCTCTACAGTTACGCGCAGCATTGTTCCACAGATTTCCGACACAGACTGCACTTTTTGGTGTTTTGCTTTCAACCCTAGCAACTTGTATTCCATAGAACAGAGCAAATTATAATTACTTATACTTCCTACTTTTACTTTACACCACCTTATGCAACTTTGTGTTAATCGCGACTATGAGAAGGAATGATTTAGATGAAACTGATTAAGAGAAACTCGCCTAAGTACACCTTTCCAGATCAGAACTTGAACCCGGTACCTTGGGTAGCGAGATTGTGAGTCGATCACTTAACGCGCTCGAGAAGTTAGCATGATGGTTAATGTGCTGTAAACGCCCATTTTCACCAACTTGCACGAAAATTCTCACAGATTAAGATAATTTCTTTAATTTAAAGAGGCCATGACCCAACAAGCCCTTCATAATCCAAGCAAATTTTCCATCTGACACTCAATGCCTCACACTTTCCCAGGGATATTTACGCAACCTTTTACGCAATACTTCAGGTAAAACAAGTCGTTCTACACCAGGGACATGAAGCATAACGTAACTGGCAACGCTTTCAAGTTACGAACGGAACTATCGATATGCGTTACAAAGGTAGTACCGGAAAGACGGGACCTACCAACAACCTTAGTAATCTAACAGAACAACCTATTCGCTTCAGGTACTGAGTTGAACGAGTCTCGGATCGAACGGGTACGAACGTTCATACCGTACCGCAACGGTGGCTACAGGGTACGAAATTGAACCAGGTTGGTAACTGATAAGGATGCACCACGACCAGCGCTTGTGATTAGAATACCAGTACGTGAATAGAACTGGAAAAAGAGGGTAACATTTGTAACCGGAGGTTACAGTAACCATAACACATACTGGGCGTATACGATTTAAGTTTACTGTCATTTAAACTTCCACAAAAGCAAAATGAAGTAGCGATAAAATTATACTTCTTGTTTAATAACTATTGTAATAAGTTAAAAAATAAAAATTCGTCGCCTTTCTGGATAATTATTTATCAGAAACATATCTTCAAATACCTTTTAGTTTCTATTTTAAAATGAGTTGCATAGAAGAACTACACATTCATTGTTTCGGCAATTATTAATATTAAGAATGTACGCTAAGTACTGTCATGTTATTTTGTTAAAAACAGTAATAAGCTAAGCAAGATGTCCGAAGACCGTCACTCAGGAAATCTATTAACAGTAGATACCATTAGGTTTACCTGTTAGTGAAGAAAATACAAATTATAACGACGTGCGCAGAAACTCGCCCTCTTCATGCACCTGTCTGGGAGTAGATATAAAAAAACTCTAAACTTGCAAAAGATGATCCTTTTGCAATATTTAGTTGAACTCATATTGTGGCGGTATCGTCATGGGGAGAATACAGACATTGAAAATTTGAAACCTACAAGCAGATGCTAGGGAACATTTTCTGAGATCTTATTGCAACAATGTATTGAGATGACCTGATTGTTCGCATAGATCCTTCTGGATTTGGTTTTCAACTGATAGTAAATGGTTATGTTCCGGAAAAGAACGTAAGGCATATAATTGGTAAGAATATACTAGATCTCCGTGCATTTGTAGGGAACGTGAATTAACCTGTTGCTCCTTTTGTATGTGTGGCAGTATCAGGGAACGGATAAACCCATATCAGATAAAACCTGAAATTTTAATATAATCACTCTTGGTAAATATGAATTTTAATGGTAGTATAAAGCCAATTTATTTATGGTATCATTGCATTATGATTATCGACACAGTGGTAAAGTCTTCGCCTTCTAGCGCAGCACGCTACAACGCTAGGGATCCCAGGGTTCGAATCTCGGCCTGGGCATGGGTGTTCTCTGTGAGTGTTCCTTCATCAATTTCATCATATCATCATTCATTCTCATCTTCGTGAATAGCCAAAAGTGGCAGAAAAGCGAAGCAAAATATACCAAATTATACAATCGCCACCTTTTTTGATCAAAAAGGTTCCGAGTTCGATACGCAGTGGAGCCATATAGTGGAATGGATCTCACTTTCAACTGTAGGCCTAGTCCCAATGAGCCTTTCTGTGCATGAAGAGGACTTAAAAATAAACTCAACAGTAATATTGAATTTATTGCAATATGTATTAATTTAAAGTATCTATGGACCTCTTTATGCAAAGGAAATATAGAAAAACAACAAACAAAAGACAAAACGCTTTTCAAATCATCTTCATTCACCTTCTAATAGAAATTACAACATATTGACTCAATTTCCAACAAAATCGGTCAATTATTAACAGAGATATGAGCAGTTTTGTGATTGAGTCGCCGCAATCTTCGATGACTTCATAGTGGTAAAATGTACCACCGAAGCCAAAAATACTTCCTAAGACACCTACTAAGCATTGATGAAAAAATATTCTCTATACTTAAACTTTCCTACAGAACCATAGCCAGTCCTAGACTATCAAGCGCTGTGAAATCAAACGTTTGGAATTAAAACGGTAGCATGAATGTTTTTGTTAATGTTCTACCTTCAATTTCGTTGTTCCTCATTTATGATAGAAGTCATCATTAAGGCTAGAGAAGTATATTCATCTTAAAATAAATAAGAAATGTATGATGATGATATTTATCACTTCTCGTGTGCTAGCCGGTTGGCTGTACGAACTACATGCATATTTTATACAGTTGTGAAATATAAATAATTACTTGAATATTATAAATAGCATACAGAATATATTTAATAATAATTCAGTCCCAAAAGTTAATATTGGCCACATTGTTAATCGAAAACATGGTGCATTTTTGCATTACCGACTGCGGGACGGTATGGGTTCGAGTACGCCTGGATTCAGTCTCTTAGTTTTCAGCCTTTGTATAGGACCGGTGGCAACCCACTATCTTGAGGAAATTGTGGAGCTACGAGTGAGTAGTGTAATCCGGTCTCGGAAATCTCCTATAATGGCTGAGGGATCGACGTGCTGACCTCACGTCACCCCATTACTGGTTGAAGATCTCCACACCTCTATTCAGGATTGTCGAAGGAAGACTGGCAGTCGGGAAATAGGCCAAGGCCCTTCACTTCAAGGGCTGTCGATCCACGGGTTATTAGCTGTGCATATGTGTGTAGTTAAAATGTGACATGTTTTTCGATTTAAAATGTGTGTTATTTATTGTTGTTATGGGGAATTCGAAAAGTGGCTTTCGTATTTGAAACTCAATCCCTCCCTCGACGAGAAATAATAGATAATTTGTTCCCTCCCTACAGGCATACCTTCCGCCTTTATTGAATAATATAAATGTGTGAAGACTTATATAATTAAGACTTATTAAGACTTTCGAAACAACCAGAAGCATAAATAAAATGCATGTGTAAGTTCGCACATATTATATAATTCCAGTTAGTGATCATCATCAGTTATACATACAATGTATAAGGTATGCCCAAATGAAAAGGAGACCATTGCTGTAGCGGCGTTGTATCTAATCGAAAAAGGTAAATGTGTTTACCGATAGATTGCGCAGTGTTTGTCCCAGTTTGCAGGTGTAGCGAACGGCTTCGCCTGCTGTTTCCTCAATTGGCAAGAGTTGTTTTACTCAAACAGATGCATTATGGATTCCTCCAGATCAGCGCAGAGAGCTGTAATCCAATTCTTCACGCAGAAGGCGAGCATGCCTTACAAATTTATCGCAGGATGAATGACGTTTACGGAGATTAGTGTCTCGCACGTTGCACCATATTCCGTTGGTGTCAGCGTTATGCGAAAGCACCAAGGCAAAGTGCACGTTGTCACCAACCCTGCCACGATTGCTGCTGTGGATAATCTCATTCGTCAGAGTCGTCGGATCACCACACGTAAAATTCCTGCTGAACTGTCGATAAGCAAGAGAACTGTGCAACACATAATCCACAAGAAGCTGAGTTATGGCAAAGTTTGTGCACAATGGGTGCCCAATCTGTCAGAGACGCAGAAGGTGGAGAGCTCCAGGACAACGCTGGGCCACATGTTGCCAAGAAGACCCTCGACCTGCTGGGAACATTTCAATAGAAAGTCCTCACACATCCTCCGTAAAGACCCGATCTTTCCCCTTGTGACTCCCATATCTTTGGCCCCTTAAAACAATCACTGAAAGGTCAACGGTTCACCTGTGACAAGGAAGTGCAGAACACCGTGGGAAACTGTATCCGTAAGCAACCCAGGAGTTTATACACTGAAGCCATCCACTGCTTTTCTACACGCTGGGATCAGTGCATCAATATCAATGGCAGTTATGTGTAGGTATCATGTTACACATTAATTGTAATTCACATATTATGTAATGTAAATATTCTGTAATATGATATTCTTTAGATATAACCGTAGTCTCCTTTTCATTTGGGCATACCTTATAATTGCTTGCAAAAATAATTCGAACGAACTAACTGTAAAAGTAACTTACAGTTACTTTTCAAGCACCAGTAACTGTTACTGAGTTACTTTCCAAAACGTGTAACTGTAACTGTAACTCAGTTACTTTTTGATGCAAGTAATTGTTAACTGTAAATAGTTACTTTAAAAAAGTAACTTTCCGAACATTGCCAATATCTAATACGTGAAGTAAAACTAAACAATGCACTGTATAACGACTGCATTCGAGATAATGGTATTGTAGTTTCGAATCTGCAACCTCATTCCCTTTTACCATTTTGATCCACTTCATCGCAGGAGAATATGATCTGCAAGTATACCAATAGGATTTAGTTAACAAGGAATCTACGAGATATCTATGAAGCATTTCTTCTCAACTCCTGAAACGAAATACGTATCTTGAGAAGGATATTGGAGAGTTTAGGCACTGCGAAAAATTGACTGGAGACCGTCAAATTCACAAATTGGGCTGCCATCAAACAACCGTAAAAAAGGCCGTGACTGTTTCTAATGTATTAACGGCAACTATATTCTTAACGGTAATCAACTTAATTTTAAGGATGATTTTTTTGAAATTATATTGCACGCAACTGCAGCCTACAGCCTACCTGTTATTTATCTTATTCATGATAAAATATTCAAATATTCAAAGTTTCTCTCTACCTCCCTTTTCGTCTAGTCGAACCAGGTGTACGTACGTCCTGAGGATTTTCAGGCACGTATGTGAGGACTAAATCAAATACTTATGATAAATAAAACTGAGTCTGCAAGGAACATTCAGTAAGTAATAAGGATACGAGGACAATACCCCCACGGAATCCAGGAATGCCGTTTTCATTACATGCATTCTTGAACTGGTGTAGAAATCGTCAGTTTAACATACCTGAGGTTTAAGCTTTAGGAGTTTGAATTGATGTCCGTAAGTCGCCATCCACAGACACGCTGCGGTGATATAAAACCATTCGCATGCAACGGCTAAAACATGCATCTCGTATCCACCATCCTCAGGAGTCCATAGAAAGTAACTTTTTCCTGTGAAATAAATTACAAGAAAAAATACCGATTTATTCATACAGGCTTTTCTCGTTGTAAACGTTTTAGTAGAATACTTATTAAGAAAATGTATGGACGTCATTGTGATGTCGAGTCCTTGGACAAATTTGAGTAACTTTATGGAAAATAAAATGTGCGAACCTCATTCGTTCAGTTCTTTTGCCATCTAGCACAGTGCTAAAACTGAGCCGTAATGATTTCCGCATGTAGCTCGCCTGGCGTGGTGATGTTTGTGCCCGTTTAACATCTTTTTAACATTATATGAAGGAGTCTTCTTAATCTAAAACAGTCATTGGCCATTCTTCACATTGCAAGATGTAAATATCAAAACTGTTTCTTTGCTTGTAATTTTAACATACCGAATACAATTGGAGAGTTTGAATTCCAAAGTCCTTAGACCAAAGTTGCAAAGTGCATTTTCATAAAAAATATAGAGTCTATTAATTCTCAGAAATGCTATTATAGTAAGCCATAGTAGATGAAGATCATACATAAACCTGCACAGAATGAAAACAAGCCATTGACTTTCGACCACCACTGACGCCTATCAATGTAACACATTAGGTACTATCCAGATATTCTAAGCAAAGAAATGCAATTTTGAAATACATTTTCGGACATTATTTTAGCTAGAACTCAAAAACACTTCTATACACCAATGGTTTCCACTTACCTTTGAACTCTGAGAACGATATTGCTGTTGCAATTCCACAAATTACCAGAACAACGGTTGTTACTTTTGTAAGCAGAGTTCTAAAATCAGCAGTTCCTTTTGTGACGTATCGTGGACCCAATGTGTAGTCGAAGATCATCTAGAAGAAATCAGAATTACAAGATCATAGCTAGTATGGTATTAACTACAGTTATTTGCTACGATAAATGATATATTTAAAGTGTTTATTGATATGTGTATTTGTTTGTAAATACAGACTCATCCACTATTCTAAATATTTATAGCGACTTTCTGTTTGCAAGTGTTCAAAACATTCTGTGACACTTGTTGAGTGTTGATAAATGTTTGAATTGTTATATGTCATACTTGATTATCAAAATTCATTTGTTTGTAGAGATATTTATAGACATATTGATCCAGAATGTATAATGTATGTTAAAAATCATTGTTACTGAGAGTCCTCGCATTGCTTATCATACCAAGACGAAATAACATGTGCTCATATTAGTGATAAAATATCATTTTTCCACATACACGACAAATCCTTGCACGAATGGAGATGCTAGCCCACATTTAAATGAAAAAGCATCAATTTTCTATGCTTTCATTTTTAACATATTCTAAGATTTGAAATCGTCCCAAAGGCAAATTAATGACAGTGATCAACAAAATGATTTCTTTTGAACATTAGAGTAATTACTCGATCCTAATATAACTTTTCGGATTGAGCCCAAGAGCCGCTCTATACAGGGATATTGGTTGAATAATTACAATTCCTACACAGAGATCGCCCGCTTAGGGAATCGAACCCGTGTCTCATGTATAGTTCACTTAGTGGAGGGAGTCAACTTTTGGTATGATTAGGGTTGCTGTATTTCACAAGTGAAAACCAGGGACGGTGCTGACCAGAAGCATGTAAGGGAACGGGGGGGGGGGGGGGGGGGGCTGGACAAGACAAAGTTGTATGTATATACAACATATTTATTACGTACATTTGTACAGTCCCATTATCACATTCTTTACACTTCTTAATTAAAAAAAGAAATCCACTTAGAAGTATATCATGAACCTTGCAAATCCTTTTCGGTGTCATAATGAACTAAGCTGCTATTTCACAATGTCGAAACTTTATTTGAAAACTGCGGACTGAACAGTGCAGGCACCCAAGCACTGACTGTTTACAGTAAACAGCTTACTATACAATGGAAGAGATTTGCAACTAAAATTGAGTGCTGCTAGCTGACGGAGGTGCCATCGTGAAGTCAAATATCTTCTTTGCAGCAGCTTCTTGTAACTCGATAACTCTTGTACACACAATATCGAGAGGGAGCGGTTCAATGTACTGTACAGTTAAGATTATTTTGTAAAATGAGTGTTTTAAAATTACGTCCACGCATTTAAATATAAATACAGTTCAGGAAACTATGGACTTATTAATTTCTTCTTTTCCACCCGATTCCAGGATATTTGTGCATCCAGAAGAAACTATTCGGAACACCGGGACAAATTATATCATTCCGGGATTGTCCCGGAAAATCCTAGGTATGATAAAGCTATTGATTGATTCAGTTGGTGCTCTAAGTCCACTTTATGCACAGTAAGGCTAATCGGGACTGGACCTACAGTTTATAGTGGGATCTGAACCACTATGTGCCTCCACAGGATATCGAACCCGGGACCCCTTGATTGAAAGGCGACTAGGCTACCACAGCGCCATCGAGGAGGCCGATAAAGCTATCAAAATCCAATCTGCCACCAAATGGAAGGACACAACTTTATTAAATTTGGTATATTTACAAACTTCTAACTTCTCAATATAAAATGAGTAGAAATTGCTTTTAAAAGAAAGCTAGCTATTCCAAGATTCACTTTATAAAAGAATTTCAATATTAGAATTACTATTTCCATCCTTGCTACAAAATTGAAAATAACACCATCGGTGTTATTTTAATATTTCTATGTACACTTAACACTGCAGGATCCATTAGTCGAGAATCTCACGTTGAATTTGAAAGACATGATTTCAACATCTTTAAAGTTGAAAACTTCCTATCGGGTGTTGCAGTTGAAACTGCAGTGTAGTCAAGTTCACCAACAATTTGTCCATATTTGAGTAAAAGGGTTTGTCACAACTTTCTACTGCCTACAATGCAGACCCTGGACGCGTCTTTCCAATTACTGTTTGCCACTTATTTTGCCAGATTTCTCATTCAGATTTGAAAATGTAAAAATTATCAACCAGACCATCCAACATTTTGAAGCACTGTTTCAATGAATGAGGGATACTTATTTCACATTTT
The DNA here is from genome assembly GCF_977018435.1 of Lepisma saccharinum. NCBI lineage: Eukaryota > Metazoa > Arthropoda > Insecta > Zygentoma > Lepismatidae > Lepisma > Lepisma saccharinum. The sequence continues at coordinate 111,285,231 of NC_139231.1, forward strand.
GGTAGAAGTTGTTGGAATTTTGCAATGTGTTGACTGTGTTCAGAGAAACGTGAGTTCATTTCTGCTACAAAATGGTCCAAAAATGGACGACAGATATTTGAAACTTCTCATTGAAGAAACTGAAAAGCTTGCTGAAATGTTTCTCTTGTTCTGGTAAATTGTGAAGTTTCTAACTTTCTGCAATTAGAGAAAACAATTGCACAAGTCACGCTACTTAGCATTGGTACTTTTCTGTCCATCTTGCGTCAAACAACTTGAGAATGTTACCGTTTTTACCTTTCTTGCACTGCGTTTTATAAAAACTAAATTCCTTTGAGAAGTCTTGAGGAAGAAAATATAACTGTCCCACACAGTCACAGTCCCAATGTAGTATCTTATCTCATAAATTTCACATGAATAGGCAAAAGCTAAAGTTAAAAATATGTACTGAACAATACACAAAAGTTGATTTTGGACACTTCTCTGAAATTAAATCTACCACGCATTACATCAGCACCATCATATCCTTGAGCAACAATTTTTTCCTAAATCCACACAAGTGATAGCTGAAGGTAACCCAGATACAGTTACATCTCCAACATGAGCAAACTGGAAATAAAGTTCCCAATTCCGATCTAGACTTTAGGAAATGATTTATCCACTCTCGCGATTAAGGAACAGTTCGAAAAATTTAAATTCTCAAAAAAATTAGAACTTTTGGAATGTTTAATTCTTCCATTTCGGGAACTTATAATAAAATGGTAATATTCGTACTACAAGTTCACAAACAACTACTTAGGACAAAAATTACATGTAACATTTTATAATTTGTGAGATGTCAGGAATTTTCTATGCATTTCCAGATATATTCCGATACTATCAAGAAATTGCCGGAATTTGGTCTGCAGTCCCATCTGTTGTGTGGATTTAATTTCTTTCCCATTCGTATTCCATTCTATACGACTCTAATTAGGAGAACAAAATAAATCTGAATATTTTTTTATGAACAAGCGGATAGAACAGGTAATCTGGGAGTTGAACCTGTTTAACCCCCGCTTAAATACGCCCATGGTCTCATGCATAGCAATCAGACGTCCTACAGAATGGGCCACCTTGCATCAATTAAATATAATTTAGTTCCTAAAATTCTAAAATGTTTATATGTAAAGATAGAGAAGAAATAATATAAAATTATAAGAATATTGAAAGGTTGAAAATAAGATGAAATAGAACATGAAGAAACAAATCGGGAGGAATATAAAGTGAGTGTTAACAAAGATAACATGTCAAGAAAAGACTCACCTGTATCCACATATCAAAAAGGTGGAGCAAAATTGTAATAGTACCAGCAATAAAGTGAATATCGTACAGTGTTGCAGACTGAAAATTCCCTACGACGCTCAGTGAAGATAGAGAAATCGTCTCCAGCCACAAACAGAATGAATTCAGGGATCTTAAGCGATAATTTTGTGTGGCTTTGAGAAATACGCCCACTTGAAGATAGCGAATGTACATTGCAATCATACCTGAAACAAAAGAACAATGTGGCACAACTTGAAAAAATAATAATATGACTTTTTAAACACATACTGTGGCTTACTTGATACATTAACTCGACTTTTTGTGTGTTCTGTCTGCTTCAACACTCTGTTAACACGTAGAGCATGATACTTTTTAACTGTTGTCCTTTCTGCTTCTATGCATTCAAAAAGTGAGAAAATATGAAGGAACTTCCAGAAGAAAGCAAACGATATCATTGAGTTGGAACATTTATAATATGTAATACTACAGAGCATTCCCTGACATTCGCTACGAGACTCGGCGGCAAGCGGCCCGGCGTCAGAGCTTGCATTTCGCGGTGAACGGGGTCCGCGACACTCGCTAGAATCGGCTATTAAAATTACAGTTTTCATATTGTCTACTATCCTTGACTACAGAAGGTGTTGAAAATGATGTTCTGCTGCAACACATTCCTGGCATCTCCGAAGGAAATTGGCATTTACACGTGCAAGTTCGTCTACTGTAATTCTCCCGATTTCTCGTACAATCAACAGCAAATGAATTAGGAGAAAAAAGATTTTCTCGACGAAAAATGAGTTGGCAATGCTGCGAACACCGAGGCAATCTTGATAAGACACTTGAGGAGCGTCGAGCAAACGTTCCTGAAAAGCACAACTAAACTCCAGTATCGAAGGTCATGCTACACGTGGATTGGCAACTTTCGGGAGAATGCTGTCTGTCTCACAATTCTCCCCAAATGCCTGTTTGAAGATGAACCTTCTGCTCGCATTTTATTTTTCAAATGTAATTCTGACGTTGTAGTCACTTTACAATTATTTGTATTTGTTCTTATTTTGCTTTGCTTTTATGTCACCTTTACAATTAATCGAAACTATGAAGATGGATGATAATGAGATTAAATTGATGAAGAGACACTTAAAAAAGAGATTGCCAGACCAGGACTCGAACCCGGAACCTAAAGCGGATAAGGTGCGGAGACCGGCCATGAACTTGAGTATAAAATTTGTAATTGCTCAGGAGTATTTTTTGTTCTGTTCATGACTAATACCTGCTTTCGGACACTTAATTTATAAGTGACACCCTTCGTTCGGTGGGGACAAGCCACGTATTGTTTGAGAGGAGGGACACATCTCGTTCATATACTAGATACAATCATGGACTATACTTGAAATGTGACGTGCTAAACAATACTTTCGGAGATCAGTTGGACATAGGAATTTTGATATACAAGTTGCATTTTCTCTACTTATTCATTATGCCTCATAGATAATCTCGCAACAACGCAAAATGTTTTAATTGACTCAAATTCACAATGACTAATATATACTGGACCTACACATTTTAAATGCAAAATCTAGGTGACGAAAATATGCCTCAACACGAAATGAAAATGCAATATTCATTAAATACACTAAAAGAGCTAACCAAAGCAGACTTTTAACAACATTACATACATAGCATTTCCATCCTCTAACAGGATTTTTGTTGGAGTAAGATTCACATGGCGTAATAGGATTATCAGTCACTACAAAGCAATAGCTATAAACATGAGATAAACCTGAAATGAGGGGTTAGAATTCACCATAAGAGAAGTGCAGCAGGTAAAACAAAACATTTATGTAAGGAAGAGCTGTGTAAGTTTCTATGTGAAAATTGACTGAGTGGTAGCACTAGAAGATTTTACGTCAAGGATCCTAGGTTCGAATACCGGTCTGGGCATTGGTGCTGTTTCTGAATGTTCTATTTATTTTATCTTCACTCATCTTCGTCGTTGCGATTGCCCAAAAGTGGAAGAAAAGCGACGCTAAATAAAAATAAAAAATATATGTGAAAATTAGAAGGTTAATTAAGAGCTGATAGGTAAAATATACTCTATGAGCAATGTTCGATAGAAGTTCTGTTAAGATGTCAAACCTGTAAGAAGCAAATAGCGAAGTTGTGTGAAGGATTGAAGATAAGCTTCGATAACATGGTCACCTGGATTGTCTCGAGCTGAACCAGTAAATGGGCGATGTTTAATCCCCAAGGTCATTCTGAAAACGAATGCCAAAAGAGGTTCATGTGTGGATTTGGTCAGCATGAAATTGTTGGGTGATGATAAGTGAATTGTATTTTTTTTCTGTTTTCGTTATTTTACGTTTCTTTTCTACCTCTGGATCTTGAATGACGAATAAATTAATTTAGTGAACTGATAAACACAGAAAAGCCAACCCCGTGGCTAATTGGTTAGCGCACGCGCTTCGAAGTAAGGTGAGGATGTGTCATTGTCTGCATCCCACTTCCATCTATCACATCTTCAACCTTCATCATTGCGATTATCCGAGAGTGGTAGAACAGTGACGTGGAATAACGAAGTATCACCCTCGGCGTCGATTTCAAAGTTTGAAGTATTGCTGTTTCTGCATTCAATAGCGGCTCTAGATTGTGACAGTGATGTGAAATGCTTCTGATTTTATAAGAAATAGTAAAACGAGAAGAGCGATAGATATTCCTCTATTTTCAATTTTCTCTAAAACTATTTTCCCCGACTGTGCTGATAATGAATTCTATGTAGTATGAGAAATATACTTTAAATTAATTTATACTAATTTATGCATATGCAACTGATTAAGAGAGCCTCCATGATGGCGCAAGGAAATCGTCGCCGCATTGTAATCAAGGAGTTCTCGGTTCGATGCCCGGTGGAGGCACATAGTGATTCGGATTCTAGTTTAAATTGTAGATCTCGTCCCGGTTTGCCTATCTGTGCATAAAACTCAGATTCAGAATGATTAAGGAATTTTCGAAATATTCTGTCTGTATCGGAATGGCAACTTTCTTCAGAACGAAAATGAATTCGTAAAGCAATAATAGCTACGCATAGCACCTCTAATTAACTACTGCCATTCAACACGCTACTATTCGTAAATTCAGAATTGTTACTTTAGAGTTCAAATTCTGGCATCTGAAAGAGGGACACTTGGCCCCAAAAGTTTCAGGTTTGTTAACATTTACTAGTTAAGGATATTTTTGTTAAGCTCCTGGAACCTGAGGAACAAAAATATAGATCTTTTAAAATGATTTCTCAAATTAAATGTAGAATTTATGCAGCACACTAGCCCAGGCATGCTATAGCTTATTCATGGGATGGGAAAATTGTCATTTCCGCCCCCCCCCCCCCCTTGCCAAGCTGTATATTCGATTGACTTAGATTCGAGTGTTAATATTGGTTATGATTATTGGTAAGGTTATATGGGGTTACATCTTTCATTGAAACTTACGTAACTATGTTATTGGTTATACAGTATAAACAATAATAATGACAATTATCGTGCCTAGCACTCTGATTACTCTACTGGGAAGATAATTTACACCTGTAAGTTTTGCGAAACAAATACACATTTCACTTCGTATGACAAGAATCGGCGATGAAATTTCGTAAGTAGAAATTCAGTAGCATTAGTTTACCTTACCTTTCGCAAGATATGAAAAATTCCGTTTTTGAATTGTTGGATCGTAATGTCGTGACTATCCCTGATATTTTGAAAATAGGGTTAGCAACCCTTAATTGAAGACCAAGTGAATGACTTCCGATGTGGTAGTCGGAAACCTGGCCAGGACGAGCAAGCGTTCATTGGAGCTACGGAGTCAAGATGCCATACGCGTCTGAAGCTACTCGTGGCCGTATAATTGGCATATTCGATTGTGGCCGCACAATTTCCGATATCGCAATACCCATTGGAAGGCATGAAAATGTTGTTCGTCATTGGATAGAGCGTTTTCAACATGAAGGAGAAGAGGGCCTGAAAACGAGAAGGAAAACAGGGCGCCGCAGAGTGACATCTGGAGAGCAAGATGCTGCTATTGTGGAACACATTGCAAATCATCCATTTTCTCCAGACAGTATTGTTGCCAGACATTTACAACTGCAGTGTTCAAGTGATACAATACGAAGGCGTCTACAAGCTGCGGGGATACGGCACAGAACACCAGCGAAGAAAGTGCAACTCACAGTGCAACACGTAAATGCTCGTCTTGGGTTCGCTTTACAATATCTACCCATGACAAATGACTTTTGGGAAACAGTAATTTGGACTGACGAGAAAGTGTTTTGTTCGGATGAAGATGGCCAAATTAATATGTGGCGACCGGACAGAACTCGTTATGATCCAAGATATGTTCGTAGCAATCAAAGAAGTGGAATAATTTCAGTGGCATTTTGGGCGTGGATCAGTGCAGCTGGTGCAGGAGATATCGTAGAAATATCCTCGAGGATGGATTCCGAAGAATATATTAAAGTGCTTGAAGAACATATGCTACCGACAGTTCGCGTTATTTATCCTTGGGAGGAAATGGCCATCATCAACTTCGTTCATGATAATTGCAGTATCCATACGTCCAAAAGAACGAAGCAATGACTTGCACATCACCCTGACATTCAGCCATTCGAATGGCCAGCAAAATCACCAGACCTCAATCCAATTGAAAACGTATGGTCCATTATGGTGACAAAATGGGAACCTGGCTATGAAAGAACAAGAGAACAATTACGTGACCATGTGTATGACGTATGGAGAACTACACAGAACAGGCCACGTATTTGTCATAGACTTGTTGAATCTATGCCCAGAAGATTACGTGAGGTAATCGACAACAATGACTGGTGGACTCATTACTGAACACACGTCAACATTATTTGAAGCATTGAAACAAGTTTATTTTTTGTTTGCTTGAATGAGTGTGTTCTTTCTTTCTTTCTGTTTTCCCTAGAGACAATATATTTATTTTCTTTGAAACATTTTGAACTCTGATTTTTATAAGGCTGCATTAATTTAGCATGTAACACAATGGTCTCGAAATATGGCATTTCAGTTTGGAACAGGCAAACTAAAGTCGAGTTTGCAAAAGCAAATACATTTTTTTCGCCCCTGTAACTCATTGTTTCTTCCAATTATCGAGTGCTTTCTTTGCTTTGCCTTGCTCTAGGTCACTCAGTCGCCATTTTTGTTTGTGGTGATATACTAAGTTTGATTGAAGCTTATCCTCTATCCTTTCATCGTACAACTTGACTATGGGCTTCAGGTTTGACATCTTAATATAATTTTTATCAAATATAAATCATCAACTTGAAATATATTTCACTTACTAGCTCCTACTTTCCAAAATTTGGTATGTGTGGTTTTCTGATGATACACGTGATATATTAAAATTTGAATATGATAGATTTGTATTTTATACCTATGGAGAATACTTACTTACTTTTGTATCTCAGATCTCTTGTAATTACCTACAAATTATGCGAAACAATACACTAAACATCCCCTCCCCCCGACCTGCTTTCAAGGATCGATCCAGCATACACCTCACAGAAATTTCCATCTCGATCATTGCATATCAAGTGAGTGTGGGTCTTCGTGAATCTTCCCTGTAATGCAGATCCATAATTTGCTCTAGAGCATGTGAAGATAACTGAAAGCAATACTTGTGTATATAATTTCAATTTTGAACTATTTATTCATCTATTTACTTCTTTCATTGTGGGAGGGAGACTGGCAGCCGGGAGATAGGCCAAGGCCCTTCCAGGGCTGTATAGCCACGTTTTTTTATTTACTTCTTTCGGTCCGGGGTTCCATACCCGGTGGAAGCACATAGTGGTTCGGATCTCACTTTACAACGTATGTCAAGTCCCGATTAGCTTTTCTATGCAAAACGTCGATTGAAAAAATTACTTAGTCAAAATTTGTGACAGTTAGTTACTGATCGCAAGTTGCATTGTTGCAGAATATGCGGATACTAGACGTGTTGAAAGCAGAGGTGATCATTTGGAATCAAACTCCCTCACCCTCCGAGATCGCAGTAGCCCTCACCCTCCACCGCCCTCACCCTCACAAGTCTTCCGGAGGGTGAGGGTGAGGTCTGCCCTCACGAGGGTGAACACCTCTGGTTAAAGAATCACGACAATGAGGATGAGTCATGATATGATAAAAAAAAAAGCACACAAAAACAATGCCCAGGCCGGTATTTTTTTTAAAAAAAGGAATACACCTATTCGGTAGTATCCCCCGTCATTCACACATTTCTTAAACTTTCACACATGTCAATTTTTACTCTAATTGTTTCTCGGATATGAACGAGATGTGCCTCCCCAAACGCCCCGTCAAACAAAAAGCGGATTCTCCCTGACGAACACATTTTGGATCTAATACCACTCATAAATTAAGTGTCCAGAAACAGATATTAGGTATGAATATGCGATTAAATACTCCTTAGCAATTACAAATAATTATAAGGTAACTCGTGGCCGAGAGTTAGAACGATGTGACTAAACTTCCCCGGTCTTGCTTCCGAGTTCGAGGCCTGGTCTCAGCATGGAGTTCTATCTCTGTAGTGTTTCCTTATCAATTTAATGTAATTATCATCCATCCTCATAGTTGCCTCAAATTATAAATGTGTCATAGTAAAAACAAAGCAAAATAAGAAATAAAAATATTGTAACATTACTGCAATGTCAGAACTACGTTGGCAAAAAAAGTGAACACCAGATTATTTTCAAATAGGCATTTGGAGAGAACTGTGTAGAGGTAGACAGACAACATGCTCCCGAAAGTTGCCAATCGACATGACCTTCGGTACTGAAGTTGTGCGTTGAGAAAACTTTGCTTGAGGCTCCTCAAGCGTGTTATCACAAATGCCTCGGTGTTCGCAGCTTTGCCAACTCATTTTTCGTCGAGAAAATCTTTTTTCTCCTAATTCATTTGCTGTTGATTGTACAATACTCTATTTAAACTCACAGATGGTGTGTAGATTGTCTTTGTATACTTTATATTTTACATTTTTATTATTTTTAAATTTAAGAATTTTAGCGGCTCTAAATGCTGTAGTTTTTGAAACGACGGTTTCTTGTGAGAGGCGGTGGATATATTTCCGAGGAGACTGTTCTAACCTTTGTCCTATCTCATCGAGTTTTTCCTCAGTAAGTACACGTGGGTTTTTCTTTCCACTTTTATTCAGAACTGAGCCTGGTACTCTAAACTTTTTTACTAGGTTTCTTATAGTAGACCTATGTGGAACGGGAACACCAGGAAATTTCGTTGCAAAACGTCGTCGCACTTCTCAAAAATTCCTCTTTCCGAAGTAACACTCGACAAGATAAATCCTTTGTTGTAATGTAAACTTTTGTGGTGCCATATTAAGCCACAATCTTCAACACACGGACACGACACAACACAACTTCCGAATGAGGATTACACTGGCGCCAGTCTGCAACGTTAACAGAAGAGGAAAGAGAGCGAAGGCAGGGAGAGCAAAAAAAACAGACTGTAGCGTGCGACTGTCGCGGACCCGTTCACCGGGAGAGACAAGCGCTGACGCCGGGCAACTTGCCGCCGAATCTCGAAGCGAATGTCAGGGAATGCTCTGTAGAACGATGCGCTTGCCTTCCACGAAGAACGCCATGTTGTCTACATTGATTACGTAGATTATATAGTTTACATAGTCTACACGTAGAATGGGCCTCCCCGATGGCGCAGTGGTAGCGTCGTCGCCTTGTAATCAAGGGGTCCCGGGTTCGATACCCGGTGGAGGCACAAGTGGTTCGGATCCCACTTTAAACTGTAGGTCCAGTCCCGATTAGCCTTACTGTGCATAAAGTGGACTTAAAACACCAACTCAACTCAACTCAACTCAACTCTACACGTAGAATGTAGACAATCGTTGTTTACGCGTAGACGCACATCACTGAAAGCAGGTCTCGTCCTCACAAACAAATTTTCCGGTTCTGAAGTTATCAAGGTTACACACGGAAAGTAAGTTAAGTTTCAAGGTACAAATTGTAATTACTAACGCAAGTGCAAAAAAAGTAACACACTACTTCCAAACTCTGACGTAGTGTACATTTTGTACATTAAGTGTGTGATCTGAAACCCATGTTGGAGAATTCGTAAAGTTATGGGATAATTACCAATTTGTATGCACAACAATAAACGCATTTTTGTTTCCGAACGTACAGTCAGCCGCAAAGATTGTGTTAATTCGTGATTTTTGCTTTATTTCATGTACCACAAGTTGCCGAAACAGAATTATTGAACATGGTAATGGGCAATTTACCTACTATTAATATTTTAGTGTTAGCTGTACTCATAATATTCAACTCACTTGTCAGAGAGAACAAATTCGTGACTTGAGCGAACAAGCTGCTCTCTGGTGGCGTTCCACCGAAGTAACTGGCAAAAGGAAGGACTGGCTCAACATGTCCGTTCATGACAGCTAGTATGTAACTGAAATTAGAAGACAAGGACATAAAATTTTGGTTAAAATAGGAATGAAACAAGTTTCATGCACTACGACAACAGTATAAATGAGGGATACTTGTAAACATAATCATTACACAATTACGTACAAAATCGGGTGCATCAGTTGAAACGTTCTTGTAATAGACGCGTTGTATTAATTTACTATTAATATTAACTTAATAATACTCAGCGGTGAACGATGAGACACGGTGAAGTACACAGACTCCTCTCAGGTACAGGGATAGTGTTAGGCAAAGACAATATTCACAGCACAGAGAAATAAAACCACATTACTGCAGTATGTATAAACTGAAAGGTTTTATTCTTCATTTATTGCAATTATAATGCAAATGTACTTGAGACGAAGGCGAGGATTTCGCTTTGTCGATGAATTGACTCAACTAAAACGCATAAACTCAATGCGTGGCTATCGGCAAGCCTATGATCACATAGACCTAGCTTGCGCCCCGAACTACCACACCAAGAGATATGCAATGATAACTGAGCCAATATTTGCTCTTTAGCCCTTTTATTTCCAAATTAATCCTTAGGCTAGCTTTATTATTTAACGTAGAATGGTTGCAGTATTGTGCATATCATCAATGCATGGCTATCGGCGTACCTATGATCACATAGGCCTAGCTTGCGCCCCGAACTACCATACCAAGATGTATGCACAACACCGAGGAGTTCTTTTTAAGTTTAAAAGCTTCGTCGATCCGTGGCGAAAAAGTGTGATATTTCTTACGCGATATCCTCGCTTTTATACTATTTTCGAGAACAGATTAAAGTACAGATGAATCACTCACTATCTACAAGAGGATACTATCAACAAAAATGACATCTATACATCTTTAGAAATACAAATTCGTATAGTGCACTCTCGCAAACATGAAGATAACATTAAACTACTCATAACAGAGCATAAAATACAATAAACATTAAACAAAAGATATACATTACAAACAGGGTGCAATATTACATATAATAACACAACATTTACGTGTCCTTTCATAAAAGTAAATACATTAGTGACATATTTTCTACTGGTGACGTCACATAAAAATGAGGATCATATCATCTGCCCCTTTCTTTCGGAAACTAAGTTTCAGGAAGGAAGTCATCTAACTGGAGTTTTAAAGTACAAACTCTTTCTTTTTATCCTCCGAAAAACGCACCAGTTTTAGGTTATCCAAGTTAACTTTACCATATAATTATTTAGTCCTTGGAATTAACAATGTCAGAACATTATTTTCTACTTTGTCCACTAGATAAGGTCCTATCCACAACGTAAATAACTTTTGAATGGTCCTATCTAGTGAGGAGCTTAAGGAATGGTTTTTAACCATCACGAAGTCTCCAACTGTCAATGTCTTGGCGTTTCCCTTCTGTTTTATATTCTTCGACATTTTCTTCTTCTCTCTGACTTGGGCTAAGAATAATTTGGACTTCCAATCCGGTTGGGCTTCTCCCGTTCGGGTCAATTGAAATGTGTTAGGATCTCTCTGGGTACAGGATGATTGAAGAATAGTTCAGCAGGCGAATATCCAGTATTTTAAGAAATAGAGTGATTAATTAGCAAGACTACTGCATGCATATGTTACCATGAGGCTTACCAACAATTAAGGTGCTCATATAAGATGAATATCAAGGCACAGTAATATCTCATTGTCTCCACTTTTTCAGTTCTTCTTTCAGGAGCTTTCTTTAGGCTATCGGTATGGGATATGGAGATCGATACACAGGTTCTGTGGTGGTGAGTTCAATCTCACACTGGAAGTTTTTAATAGTACCTGGTCTCTCGGAAAATACATCTTTATGCTTCAGTAAGACTTCCTTCAATTGTCTTCTACCCCTTTCGCATAAAATCTCATTCGCATTGACCTTCTGAAGAATGTCGTCAGGACTAGCCGTCCACTGATCGACATGGGAATCTTCACGGACTTTTCTTACATACGTCCCTGTCGAAGATCCATTATTCACGAGGTCCTGCTCTACCGGAACTCCGTCTACGGTGAGGGATAACTTCTCGCGCTGTAGGTCAATTCCTGCTTCATATTTCCTGAGGAATGGGTAGCCCAAAAAAAAGTCCTCTTCGAGACCTTTCAAGACAAACATGTCCTGCAATAAATTTCTTCCAGCAATCTCTAGATATACTTGGCTACATCCCACAACTCTAGTTTTGTTTCTCCTAGTGAAATCAGTCACCCTAACATCTGGACATAATTGTAACTGCAATGACGGCAGCTTCTCTTTACTCTTCTTCCAAATGGCGTTGCTCATGAGATTACATTCGCTTCCAGTGTCCAGAACACAAATAAAATCGACGCCTGTTACAGTTGCTTTAATTAACGGAGCCCTGGGTAAATTTTCCTTTCTAACTGCCTGTTGTAGTGCTCTATCTAAACTTTGTTCTCCTTCATTGAGAGTCAGCACAACAAAAAGATGATTATCTTCACTATTTATAACGCTGTCATCGGTTCCCAGAGAAGTCCAAGATTTTAGCTCAACCGTGATCGGGAACGAAGAATTCACGTTGGGCGTCTGGCTAAATCCGACTGCATACCACTCGGATTAGCACTAGTCGATGGTGCCCAACAAAAGTCTCTTGTTATGTCGACGCTTTGACGTTGCTCGTTCGTCAAACGTGAAGCAGAAGGTTCAAACGGAGACGCCGTCGCTCTGAAGTTACTGAGTTCAGAGACGTTACGTGAAGAGTCACGGGAATGGTCTTCTGGATCAGATCTGGAACGACGCGGTCCACGTGCGTCGTTGTTCCTGCCATCCCTTCTCGGAGGATTACATGTTTTTGTTTATATTACTGTCGACATTAATACTGAAATGAAGATCACCTTTCAGTTTCCAACGTACACATAAATTCATAGACACCATATTAACCTTTGAAAGGCTTTCCAACACGTGACAAAATATGGGGCTTCAAGATAGAAATATGACATGCCTTGCTTGAGTCATTCACGTCTTATCAGTTCACGTGGGCCATAACTCATTTGTTTGTTTGGGTTGCAACTTGAATCTAACCCATGTGCCAGGTTCCCCTTACTTGAGTGAGAGATCTGCTTTGGTCTGTTTAGACTTTTTCCCTCTCTCGAAAAAGTGTTTTCAGTTGTGTGAGCTCTCAGTGATTTTTACTTTTTTAAGTGATTTCTGAAGTGTCATATTCGTGCATCACACTCGCGTGTGTAGTGATCGCAATGGATCATAGTAAAAAGGACAACTGTAACGTTCACAGTATAATATTAATATTAATAATTACATATAATTATCATTATATATACAAAATATGTAACACCTTCATTGTGAAGGAAGGTCATCATTTCCCGGCGACATGAGCTAGCGCTGTATTGGCAACACTGTGCGGTTTCTCCATAAGCGCCGTTGTGTCTTCTGAACGTGAAAACGACAATAGACGTTTCCTCTTTGCACCTTCTTCATAAGGACGATGCCGTGCCCTGCGAGATTCACGCTCTCTGTAACCTCTATCATCGCCCTAAAGACTAAAGGTAGGTGGAACTGCAAAGGCCACTTCATTAGTTCTTGAATCAGCAGTACCTCGTGGGCGACAGACTTGTTTGTCTTCCCTAGTTTTCTCTCCGCCGGCTCTGTCCATCGCTTCTTTTAGCTCAATGTTCATGGTTGGCAACACTGCACTCTCAGCAACTGCAGACGGATGACCAGCTCCTCGAGATCCAATTTCTATTTCCGTTTACCGGGAAACGTGCATACTCTCTAACTGATTTGTAAGTTGTTCTACTTTAGTCTTTATTTCCTCAACATCCTTGCTTCTTTGAGACACAACTACTGAAATCTGACTAACATTTTCTTGGACCTCAGCCCGGAACTGTATTTTGTCAGTTTCGGCCTCGGCCAACATCTGTTCTATTGTCAGCTGTTTTTCAATAATCCTATTGCACTCTCCAGTGAATCTCGAGTTAATATCCGCCACATCTGTGCGAACATTTTCCGTGGCTTTATTTACATCGGGTGCCAGGCTACGCCGGAAGTCATCAAAGTCTATCTCTCTAGCCTGCCGGATTTCTTCAGAGAATCGCGCCCTTGTTTCCTCGTTCTCAGACTTCAATTGTTGAATCTCACAAGCCATCTCGCCTATTTCAGCTCTTAATACTTTTAAAGATTCATCGTGCTGCTTACCGATATCATCCTTTAGCAACGCACATTGTCTGAGGTTATCTTCCTTTAATATGTCAGATTGTCTACAGATATCAGCCTTCAGTGCTTCATACTGTTTACACATATCAGCCTGCAATGTTTCAGACTGTTTGCAGATATCAGCTTTCAGTGCTTCAGACTGTTTACACATATCAGCCTGCAATGTTTCAGACTGTTTGCAGATATCAGCTTTCAGTGCTTCAGACTGTTTGCTAATATCATTGCTAATATCAGCCTTCAAGTTATTAATGGAATCAACTTGTTGTTTAATATCAGTCTGTAATTTTTCCGTAATTTCGACTTGTTGCTTGCTAATTCCTTCAATCATGGCTTTTAATGCTTTGAACATATTTAATGGATCAGATGAACTATCCGTAGACAATGATTCACAATCTTTACAAACCAAATCGGTAGCTTCGTGGCTTTCAGTTCGAATATCTAGGCCACAACATTCATAATGTAGAAGTTTTGTACATTTCTTGCACACAAATGTGGTTCTTTCTTTATTAATGTCCCGACAACAATCGGAAACATTAAGCTCTGAACTTGAAGCAAGATTTTTATTTGCGCTACGCAAATGTTTTCTTTCCATTTCGAACGAAGTATCTCTGTGCTTTCTACAAATATAAAAGTTTAGTGCTCTTGCACAATGAATCTCAACGTTAAACAATTGTCTTGCCCTTGTACACTACAATATCGAGACAACACGTTGAGCTGCCACTTGATATCGAGCCCCACGTTGTGGATGCCATTTGAAACGTTCTTGTAATAGACGCGTTGTAATATTTTACTATTAATATTAACTTAATAATACTCAGCGGTTGTAATATTTTACTATTAATATTAACTTAATAATACTCAGCGGTGAACGATGAGACTCGGTGAAGTACACAGACTCCTCTCAGGTACAGGGATAGTGTTTGGCAAAGACAATATTCACAGCACAGAGAAATAAAACCACATTACTGCAGTATGTATAAACTGAAAGGTTTTATTCTTCATTTATTGCAATTATGGACGTGGACGTGAGTGAAAGCGAGTGGACGTGTTTTCGTTGGTCTCCAGCGGCCAGTCAAGTGGAACGAGATGGGGATCTCAGTGATGCAGTGGCGGCAGGCGATCGACCTCTTCCGAGCTGCTTGGCGATCAGGCTCCCAAGGCAAAGTAGGAAGTGATTTACGGAGAAATACGTGCTACGTCGCATATGGATTGGTGGTGTTAACGCTATTGCTTATAGGCGGAATTGAGCAGAATCCAGGCCCACGTAACAACGTTGATGTCCAGAGCGAACTTTTCGAACTGAAGCAGGTTATGCTCCAGGTAAAAAGCTCGAATGAAGCTATTATGTGCGAAGTGAAGCAACTATCTGTCACCGTGAGCAGACTGGTAGGAAGAATGGAAAAAATCGAGGCCGAAACAGACCAACTCAAGTTAGATGTAAGTGAAGTGCAGTCTTATGTTCGATCTCTGGAGGATCATATAGATGACCTTGAGAACAGGTCACGGCGGCAGAACCTTGTTTTTCATGGTGTTCCGGAAAAAGAACGCGAAACGTGGGACGAATCAGCAAACGCGGTGCGAGACTTAATAACAAACAGACTCCATCTCTCCTTACCGTCGGACTCCATCCAAAGAGCCCATCGTACAGGGAGAGCGCACTCAGGAAAACCCCGGCCCATCGTGTGTAAGCTTC
Organism: Lepisma saccharinum; assembly: GCF_977018435.1. NCBI lineage: Eukaryota > Metazoa > Arthropoda > Insecta > Zygentoma > Lepismatidae > Lepisma > Lepisma saccharinum. Next base: position 111,300,882 of record NC_139231.1, read on the forward strand.
TGCGGGATACAACCAAGGAGGAAGTTTTAAAACATAGCAACAAACTCAAAGGCACCAACATTTATATCGAACAGGACTACTCCTTTGCTGTTCGTCAACAGAGGCAGCGACTGAAGAAGCATCTCTTCGAAGCCAGGCAACAAGGATGCAAAGCCCATCTCACGTACACTTCGCAACATCTTATTTGACCGCCCCGAAAGAATTCTAAGTCCCGAAATCGTAAACTTAGCAACATTGCACTTCAGCTCCAGGTGAGAGTAGCCAACTTTGAGTAGGTCCGTCCACTAGACGAAAAACGCTACGGTGATAGGTTTTCAATTTAACACTTTCCATGAACTTAGAAACTATAAACCGCTATTATAATACACAATCAAACAGAAATAATAAATTGGAAAAATAACCTTGAAGGATATTTACGATTCTGCTTGCTCGACTTGAAATTTGTGGGGTTTGAAACACTGAACAGAGTTTTTCTCCACCTGGAGGAAATTGCCATCAAGTTTGTGCAGAAAGAAGCAAATTTGTGAAGAGTTTATGCGACATTTTATTTACAATACCTTGCATAATATCGAACAGTTCTCAAAAACATATATTTTACACGAAGTGTCAAGAAAATGTGCTTGAAACACACGAAGGTGGGAGTCTTCATAAACGTCAACATGTTTTTAAGGGTATAACGTCATTAAGTTAACGTAGAGCAGTTGGTTAGGTGCTGCTTTCCTAATCTTTCATCAAGCGTGAAAGGTAGCGAGTTCAAATCCCACCCTCTCCTCTTTCATTTTTTTATTTTTTTTTGTTTGCTGAACAGATACCGTTGATATTAGAATATTTAAAAAAAAAAATAATCCGATGCACACTTGAGCACCCTTCTGCGCATATTTCCCTTTAGAAGTTGGAGATTTCCAGGATTTAAAGTTAAAACTTTTCTTTTTACAAGTAGTTATTGTTCATATGTTGTGTTAACACAAACATCATGATTAATTCACAAATCACATACATGTATTCAGGATGCAAAATTTGTAATTTTATGGCCGTTCCTTCGTAATGACTGTTGTCAATCCCCTCACCACCATCTTACCATGCGCCTAAAACTAATAGTAAATCGCTAATTAACATAAATAAATTGTTATTGCGACGAAGGCCGATTCGATAAGAAACTACTAATAAGTATTTATATAGTGAGTGACAAAAAAAAATTACAAACCTCATAATGATCGTTAATTCGTCACTGCTTTGTATCTAAAATGTTTGTCTTCTTTGAATAGAAAGTACGAGTATCAGATATAACAAACTTTCCGCACTAACTTTGCAATATTCGAAACCACCATTACAGACTTAGCTCTATGTAACTTGATTCTGCACATTCCTCGTGGCATGTGACTTCCTCCTATCATCGAAATAACTTTCTCTTACTATTTCCTTTCCTCTCGTGAAATACAGAGACCAATGTTAACTTCTTAGCACGGTGGATAAACTTTACACCCAACGATATACTCCTGAAAAAAATCCTGCCTAGGTGGAGAATCGAACCTTCGACCACCCTCGTAAGAATCAAGCACGCTACCTCTTCTCCAGGTAGCTCATGTTAAAATTTGCTACCAGTTTGAAGAAACTAATTCACACATAATGTCATATCTATAATTTCCTCATGGCAATTTTCATGGTCATGAGGAAACGAATTCAGATAAAATCGAGAAACGCTGAAAGGGAAAATGATGAACATGTATGTTGGCGTTTTGTCATATTTTGTAAATTGTGTAAAAATTCCGTCTTTTGAACAAGCAGTCGTTTAGTTACGAAGTATTTTGTTGTTTGTTTAAAGTGGGAACAGGAGAGCGAAAAGGAGTCATTTGAACCAGACACCGTTTGACAAGAAACTTCAGCTTTTTTCCAAATACTGTATGAAAAGAGAGAGGAACGTATGAAATATAAAATATGTGTGAAATTAAAACAATTGAAACCTTGAAAGATAATACTAACGATCTTCAAACTATGAAAAACATATTTTTGTGGTGGAAAAATCCAAGTCATTTTCGAAATATAAACTTGATGTTTTTCTTTATTATGAAGTGGAGATATGGGACGATACGATCCCTCAGCAAGAAGATTTTAAGTAAGTTACCTCCAACTTTTTCAATGGTCATAATTACTACTTAGGGTCCGGAAGTTGATGAAAAATCAACTTTTTTTCTGACCCTTAAAAACAATGCTAAACCTGATATCATGTCCGTCTCCCTTCAGTTAGAGCCGGAAAACATTTTCTATTTTACATTTTTCGGCCTTTTTTGGCTTTTAATTTATTTGTCAGTATTTTTAACAGTTTTTGTTGCATTTTTACTTATTTTTGAGGTTTATTTTTCTCCTCCCCTGTTGTTTCGTGCATTTTAAATGCATTTACTAGTAAAACTTACATATTTAGATTTCTTGACATGGTCCTTTTAGCAAATTTACCATGAATCGAAAATACGGTCAATGGAAAAGCATAATATTATTCTTAACTGAAACGTTTGGCAATGGATTAAAATACTTTGTGTGAAGATCTACTTTGAGGTTCTTTTTCTGGACACTATTATCGCTTTAATCTGTAGTTTTAAAGTAAAATTAGTCACAATATTAAATGCAATTACACTCTGGTATACGCGAAGCAGAACTGTATTTTCGGATGCTGGCCGACTACAGTATCATAGAAGGCCCACTCTGAAAGGAGATGAATTGGTTGATTTGGTGTTTTAAGTCAACTTTATGCATAGTAAGGCTAATCGGGACTGGACCTACAGTTTAAAGTGGGATCCGAACCGAGTGCCTAAAATAATGTGAACCGCGTGCTGAAGGGGGATCGTTTGCTTATGGAATGGAAGGTCATGGGTTCAAACCTACTTCTTTGCAAAATCTTTTTTGGGAAGTATGCGGCTTTGGACGAGAATGCTTATCTACGTTTCTTGGATATTTCCGTTGATATTTATGCGATATATGTCCAGCATTTCCGGATGCAGAAAGTTGATATGAAAGTTTTAATATGTGTTAACTTATAACAGCTGAATGAAAGAAAAAGTATTTCCTAAAATCCTACCAATCACTGAAAGATTAAAAACATTAGTAGAAGCATTACTTGAGGCATGCACAGTGGCGACGATTATGGAGTGTGGAGGGGCAAATGACCCAGCACTATGCTAAACATTATCTACAAAGGAAAAGAAACTCTCCTTGCCCTCCCACCTCCCCCACCTTGCCCCATCAGTTTTGAAACCCAATCGCCGCCACTGAGCATGCATCGCATAAATATTTACAGTAATATCATATAATATTATATTACTTTATTAGAACAGTTCGTACTCGGTAAATAAAAAGGAAAAAATAATAAGGAAAAGGTGGGATTTGAACCTACGATGTTTCGATCTTGACGAAAACAGTAAAAAAATTAAAGTGCTGTCATTTAACCAACTACTCCAGGAGATTGCTAACAGAAATCTCAGTAAAACACGTTAATCTCAGTTGAAGCAACATTGTGCCGGAGTTTCGAACCATTTTTCGCCAAGAACCAAGGAAAAGACACATTTTGCAGAATCGTTTGGTGTTGTGAAAGGTATCTTTACTAAACATTTCGCATAAAATCATCATAAATTTGCCTCTTTGCATTCAAATGTGACAGCAAATTTTTCCAGGTGGATGAGAACCTGTTCAGTGTTTCACAATGCACATACATTTTCCTATTTTCAAATTCAGAACGAAGAATCTTGAAATATTTTCAACATTCGTATTTCTACTTAACATTTTTTTGTCTACTCATATATTTTATTACTGCTTTAGGGTATCTTTACTTTATGGAATGTGAAAGAATGAAAAAAAATCACGAGCGTTTTAATTCAGGAAGAAGAAATGTTGCAAAGTTGGCTACTCTTAGTTGGTTCTGAAGCACTATGCTGCCAAATTTACGAATTCCGGACTTTAAAATTTTTCAGGTCGGTCAAATAAGATGTTGCGAAGTGTACAAGTACCTCAATGTAAACGGTAAAAAGTATTCCATATGGGACCTGGAAGACAACCAGAGCGATTATGTAGGAGTTCCTGAGACACAAATTTCTTCGGACACTTCGTTTTCCAAGAACCAGGCTCTCCCCTCCCCCCTCAACATTGGAAATCTGACAACATCGGAGGAAGCAAGAGCGACAGCGTCCACACTTCCGTCTGCAAACCAGTGCAAGCAACAGGCTCCCCCCTCCACTAATCACCCACCTGTGACAAGAAAGGAAGAGGACAATGGCCATCTTCGACAAATAGGTCAAGATTCCACCTCTCCTCTAGTTCAACGGTACCCCAGGCGCCAAGGCAACAACCTATAGAGAATTTGAAGGGAGGAACGCGGACTCGGTAAATGTAAACAAGCAAGTGCATGTGCCAGTTTGAACCAGATATCTGAAAGTGGTCACTTTCATCTTGGGCTTGGAAATCCCCACCCCCTCCCAAATCCCACCCCTCCCCCAAGTGACGTGGTAGCAGTGACAGCAACGGAGGAAGAATGTCAGCCCGGGGGCAACTCCCACAAACATAAACACGTAAGTTCTCAGACTAAAATATTTAGCATAGTGTACCAAAATGTTCGCGGGTTGCGTACCAAAATGCAAGTGTTCTCTCAGAACATATTATCTAACAATTACAGCATCGTAGCAATTACAGAGACTTGGCTTAATGAAAACCATCTAAGCACGGAACTTTTTGATGATCGCTATAACGTGTTCCGATCTGACAGGAACCCGACTGACTCTGGGAAAAATCTGGGCGGGGGTGCTCTTCTGGCAATTCATAACAAATACGCAGCGACGCTCGTAGGCAAATTTAACGACGACCCTAACGTCGACTCATTGCTTGTGAAAATTGTAATTCATGGACTGCCTACCTTATACATCTGTATTGTTTACTTTACTCCATGCTGTAATGACATGTCTTACAACTTATTTTATAATTTTCTTGAAAGGCATTGTAGACCCGCACATAACATTCTCCTCATAGGGGATTTCAATATCCCTTGCATAACAAGCAACGAATACAACCTCGCTAACGCCACTCCTGTATGTCGCGAATTATACAATCAAATGTGCTTTTTTCAATTACGCAGCGTAAATAACATTCAAAATAGTAACGGCAAAACTCTCGATCTTGTGCTAAGTAACGTTTTTGGCATGCAGTTGACACGAGAAACTCAGCCACTCGTGCCTGAGGATAAGCATCATCCTTGTCTCGTAATCGAAATAAAGCACAGAAAAAGGACACAGAGTAACCATCCACCAAACAACCTCTCGTACAATTTCAAAAAAGCTGACTTTAACAAACTATACAACAAACTATCGGTCGTTAACTGGGATACACTAAAACTCTGTGATAACGTAAACGAAATGACAGATATGTTTTACAACATAATATACGAAGCATTTGACGCGTGCATCCCCTTAAGACGCCTAACCCCTCCTAAATATCCATGCTGGTTTACCGCCAATATAATTAAAAAAAATAAAAGCAAAGGCTCACCACCACCAAAAATGGAAGCAAAACGTAGGTAACCCAGTTCACCATGCCAACAAATTTAAAGAACTCAGAAAAGCAATCAAAAAAGAAATATCAGCCGCCCATAATAATTACTTGTTCGACATCGAAAGCAATATTCAAAGTGACCCGTCACTTTTCTGGTCATACATAAATCGCAACAGGCAAAACAAACAGTTTCCAGTTTCTTCAAACAATGAACCCATATTAAACCTGAATACCGTCGTTGATGAATTTGCGAAATACTTTCAATCTGTGTATGCAAACAATACGGCAAAGTATAACCTCGAGATCATGGCGGGGCACACAGAGTGCAAAACGCTAGATTCACTCAACATTCAGATGATCAGTATGACTGAAATTGAAGCAGCTGTAAAAAAATTAAAGCCAAAGAAGTCGGCAGGGCCAGACAAAATCCCACCCTACATCTTCAAAGGATGTGTAGACATTTTAAAAATTCCACTCTTTATTATCTTCAATGCGATATTATCTTCTATGCAGTTTCCCGAACGGTGGAAAGTTACTGCTGTATGTCCAGTACCGAAATCCTCGGAGAACAGAAACATACAAAACCATCGTCCTATAGCTCTTTTATCTGCCCCTGCTAAAATATTTGAGCAAATCTTATATTGCCACATATATAACCATGTCAGAGAAACTTTTTCTGAATACCAGCATGGCTTTCTGCCCAACTGCTCAATAGAAACAAACCTTGGCGAGAAACTGCATTATATAAGCACGGTGCTAGATGGTAGGGGGCAGGTGGATGTAATATACACTGATTTTTTCAAAGCCTTTGACACTGTAAATCATGATGTACTACTAAGTAAATTGGGCACTTTCAACTTTTCCCTTCCCCTCAGGAAACTTATGGCGTCATATTTAATGAATAGAAAACAATATATTTCGTATAAAGGCCACACATCCAGCGAATTTCTAGTACGTTCCGGAGTACCTCAAGGGTCGAACATAGGACCTCTTCTCTTTCTTCTATTAATCAACGATTTACCAGATCATTTGATTAATTCTAGAAAACTGTTATTTGCAGACGACCTGAAATTCTTTCAAAGAATAAAAAATATTGAAGACTGTGTCTGTCTACAACAAGACATAAATAGATTGAGTGCGTGGTGCTTGTGCAACGGTCTTTCTCTTAATGCAGCAAAATGCTATTCTGTTACTTACTCTAAACAAAAAACGATCTTAAATTTTCAATATAAACTTAATAATACCAATCTAAAAAAATATGAAACAGCAAAGGACCTAGGAATATATTTTGACTCTAAGCTAACTTTCACTCACCATATTAACAAAGTAATAGGCAACGCTTACAAACTTATCGGGTTCATTATTAGAATGGGCAGAGACTTTCGAGACACCCAAACACTTAAGGTATTATATTACTCATTAGTGCGTTCAAAACTTGAATTCGGGTCTGTTGTATGGAACACTGACTGTATAGTACAGACTACAAAAATAGAGCGAGTACAATCAAAGATGTTACGTTATATGAAGTATACACTTGAAGGTACTTATCCCAAATTTGATTCGTACAGTAATCTAATAGAGGAGCTCCGAATGCACAGGCTTGACGATCGAAGGACAGTGCGCGACCTGCTGCTGCTCTGGAAAATATATAATGGAAAACTTCGCTCTCCTCTTTGGATCTCACAATTTAAATTACGCGTTCCTAACAATAAGACGCGACCCAATCATCAAACCTTTTTTGTGAATAGAGCGCGAACAAACATTGTCAAGAAATCCCCTATCTGGAGAATGAGTATTCTCTACAATGCCTTGGAAAAGCGTAACAAAAATATTGATTTGTTCTCTATGCCATATATACAATTTAAAAACTGTGTAATGAAAACAATATCAAATAACAGTCACTGAAGCATGTATAAAAACCTGTATCTCTGAACTCTCTAACTGGGCGCCAGCCTGTTGAGTTCATTATTGAAAATAAATAAATAAATAAATAAATTATAATGCAAATGTACTTGAGACGAAGGCGAGGATTTCGCTTTGTCGATGAATTGACTCAACTAAAACGCATAAACTCAATGCGTGGCTATCGGCAAGCCTATGATCACATAGACCTAGCTTGCGCCCCGAACTACCACACCAAGAGATATGCAATGATAACTGAGCCAATATTTGCTCTTTAGCCCTTTTATTTCCAAATTAATCCTTAGGCTAGCTTTATTATTTAACGTAGAATGGTTGCAGTATTGTGCATATCATCAATGCATGGCTATCGGCGTACCTATGATCACATAGGCCTAGCTTGCGCCCCGAACTACCATACCAAGATGTATGCACAACACCGAGGAGTTCTTTTTAAGTTTAAAAGCTTCGTCGATCCGTGGCGAAAAAGTGTGATATTTCTTACGCGATATCCTCGCTTTTATACTATTTTCGAGAACACAGATTAAAGTACAGATGAATCACTCACTATCTACAAAAGGATACTATCAACAAAAATGACATCTATACATCTTTAGAAATACAAATTCGTATAGTGCACTCTCGCAAACATGAAGATAACATTAAACTACTCATAACAGAGCATAAAATACAATAAACATTAAACAAAAGATATACATTACAAACAGGGTGCAATATTACATATAATAACACAACATTTACGTGTCCTTTCATAAAAGTAAATACATTAGTGACATATTTTCTACTGGTGATGTCACATAAAAATGTGGATCATATCACAGTTTTATCGAGTTACCAATATTCCTCCAATAGAGCACTTAGTCAATTAGACTGGAATGTAGAAAAAACAGACAATAGCAAGGATAAGAAGCAAATTTAATTATTATTTTCATTTCTTCTTATTGTACATCCCGTGTTGTGTTTAGGAATGTGATTCTGTTGATGCAAGGTAGATGTTGAATGAATGCACAATTTGAGTTGAGTTGAGTTGTTGTTTTAAGTACATTTTATGCACATGTAGGCTAATCGGGACTGAATTTACAGTTGAAAGTGGGATTCGAACCAATGTGCAATGTGCCTCCACCGGGTATCGAATCCGGAATCCCTTGATTACAAGGCGGACGACGCTACTCAATCGGGGAGGCCCTATGCACAATTTGACTACAATGGCCTTTGTACCGTTTAGTGTTCAACAAAAAGTATATTTAAAAGATTAATTACATGTTATGTAACGTACTTCTGAAATTACAAAAATGCTTATATGGCTTTGAAGCTCACTAGCTTGAAACTGTTACTACCGTACATAATAAACCATGCGTTCACTTCATCAAATTGTCGCCTAAGGTCGCTTTTTGTGCCCTCCACCCCCATTCCCGCCGCAGAATACAATAACGTGGCAGTGACAACTCCATAGGAGAGAGAATCCGTTTGTTAGCTAATCCTCGCTCCCCAGATAAGAAAACCTGATAAGCAAACGAACTTTAACCATAAATATTAACATTTTAACACACCTTCTGTTTCTCCTTCTGCTGCTGTTGTGATTTGGGTCCCATTATAAACATTTCGCATATCGCCACCTACCTAAAAGAGCACAGAGGTACCAGGTACCACTCACTGAAGCAGGGTTCTCATAAATCATCACCTTCGTCCAAAAATTGTTCGCTTCCTAGAACTTTTGGAGTCTACAACGCGTAAAATAGCGCATAAAAATAGTAAAAAAAGATTAAAGAAATCTAAACTTACGTAACACATAATCCAAGAAAAAACACCAACGAACCGACGATCGGGATAAGATAAAATTTGCTCCACACCTCATCTGAAATAAGAACAAAGGATTTTAAAAATAAATCAGTGTCTTGTATTTGTCTTTTCTTATAGTATGTCACTTTTGGCCAATCGCCAAGATGAAAATGAGTGACGATTAGATTAAATTGTCGGACACTGATTTTAAAAAATAGCCAAATCTATGCCAGGACTCGAACTTTTGGTGATGGCGTCATGGGTTGATCGCCACTTGGTCAGTAATGCAACTTTACAATTACTGAGAGAATTACTGGCGTAAAATCATTACATTACATATTACACGTAGCTAACAGCTTGCATCTCACTAAGTTGACTTCAGATAGTGGTGCGAGAAGATGGTCGTGTCCGGGAGCCTATTACGAGTAATAATTTTGCTGGGCTGCTTTCCGCGTTGAAAATTTTGGCCACTTTGCACTGGTTCTCTGTTGGCAACAATATCAAGTGGCGCTGCGCAGTGATGAGAAAACCAACAACCTGCTGCACGTGTCTGCTTGCAGTTGCGGTCATTAGAGAAGTATGACGTTGGAACTGCAATCTGTTGGCCTTCTGAACAGAGAGGCAGCGCTGCCAGCTGATAAGATTAAGGTAGATTTCACATCAAAGCGACAACCGACACGTGTCGCTTGGAAGCGAACCCTCAGGCAACCTTTCAAACCGAGGATACACAACAAGCTGAACTTGTCGCACGGACCGGGACGTTTTCTCAATAGCGTGCATCGTGCTGCCTTAGCCCGTGGTTCGCGCATGCGCGGCAAATGTCTTGCTTTTAACTGATAGGGCTCGTGTCGCTTGCAGCTTCGGTGTGAAATCTACCTAACACAGCCAATAGAGTATAATTGTTTCGACTTACCTTGCTGTCCTTTACTCAGTCTTACACTTTTGTTATTCATCGGTACTGAAGACGTGAGCAGTGTACCAAAAGAAAAGAGTTTGGCATAAGCTGCTGTTCTTCCCGCTCTTGAACGTTCGCCTTTCTAGCAGAAACAACGCGGTGTTGTAGCTGTCTGATGTCAACCCCAAGTTGTGAGTAAGGCACAAAACGTAAAAGCGAAACGAGAATTCACAAATGTATGTGCAGCAGACTATCCAATACCACAAAAACTGATCAAAACAAACTTTCCCAGTAAGGCATTAAATAAAGTGATGAATAAACCACTAAGTGGCAACAGCGTGTGCCTGAGAGCTCTCTCTGTTTCCATTCGTCCCTCTCTGTCTAGCAGACTTCATGTTCTTCGTTTACAATTGGTACAGGTACTGTCGAACGATTGCTACCTTGGGAAAAGCAACGGGCTGCATCAAATTCGGCAAATTCTGACTACAGTATGAAGAAGACAATGGACATTTCCACTTTGACATGAAAAACGTTTTAAATCCATTCATTTTACAGATAATGACACAAACATGAGATGTGCAAAATATCTCCGCGATATTTGTTTCGGTTCTCGAGAAACACGCCTTCAAACACCGCTGAAATTCACCTCCTACGTCACGGATTTGAAAACGTCCTCTCCACAGACAGGAGGTCCTCTGACGTCATCACTTAGAAATGCGTGCAGGCGGAGCTTCTGCTCGTCCCGTCAACTTAGCATGAGCCGCGGAAGCGACAGAAAATTCACTTGTTACCGTGTAAAACAAGTATCTTACAACTTCCAGTGCAAAAATCTGTGCTCCATTTCTTGGAGATGAATTATGCCCTAGCAGTATAGTAGTATTTACTGTAAATCAGCCACTCGGTAGAGGGTTTTCCCATTAGGGTGACAAAGCAAACCTTGTAACAGTCCATGGCTGAACACGTGAACAGACTTGTTCATTTCGAATACATAGGTTAGTTCTGACTGGCAAGAACTTAATGTTATAGGAATGCCTTTTCTGGAATTACAATTATTTTCGTCATAATATTTTCTTCACAAATTTTAAGATAATACTTTTAGAACACACTGATTTACACGCCAATTTCTGCAATATAAGAGGTGATACGGTATAAATAGGTACGGTGAGTTTTTCAATTTCCTGCAGTAAATGACAGTTTTCTTCAGTTAATATATATTGCAATTTTTTGTATTTAGCCTACTTTTATTTCGCTTTTCCGTTCACTTTGTTTAACCGCAACGAAGAAAACGCATGGTTAATTTATTATGTATCATCTCTAACATCACATTTCTTCCCACTTTTGGCTAATCGCTACAATGAAGATGAATAACTACAAGCAGTATTCGAAGTCGGGGTGCAGGAGTACCCCCCCCCCTCCCACACACACACACTCTACCACCAACTGCACAATCTAAGTATCACCCAACCTGCCACGATAAGAGACGAACTTTTTCTTCTGTCCCATCTCATTTCGAAATCATTCACTTGTCCCATCTCCTTTTATGAGACGAGACGGAACATGCCTCGTCTCGTGAACAACACTAACATTAACAATAGAAGTATCCCCCTAGCTGTCCCCAAAGTCTCGAGCAAACATTCTCCCATGTAACAATTTCCAGTTCAATGAAATGTCACTCACAAGGAAACAGTCATGCCCAGGTCGAGTCAAACCTGGAACATGCGACTTCCTCAGATAAATCATGAATTTTGTGTATAATAATTACAACGCCAGTTCATTCCTGGTAATTCTGAATCTGCGGTTTGGTTTGCATATATAAGCAAGATAATATTTAGTTTTCGAGGGCTGTACCGTCGAAACGAGGAGTCTCTCAAAAAAAAAAAAAAAAAAAAAGGTTTTTTTGTATTTATAATGATAAGCGTTTGCATACGTTGTTAATTCTATATTTTTCTAGACTTGAGACGAGAACGAGAATTGCCCTCCCAAACCGAGACGGATGTTTATAAATTGAGACGAGACATTTACAACTCTCAACGAGAACGAGACCAAGGCTGCCATGTCTCGTCTCGATAGGATCCTTAGTGGTGAAGTTGTGAACCAACCAATTAATGCGTTCGGGGTAACGAGATGAGGCGGCTTTTTTCGCAGTACAAAATTCAAAATAATTATATAGTACCATTTCAGTATGGGATATTGTTATACACATGGGCGTATATATAGTTCACGGGGGGGAGGGATGGATCAACTTTTGGTATGATTAGGGTTGCTTTATTTCGTAAGTGGAAATCCAAGACGCTGCTGGCCGGAAGCTTGTTGGGGAGCAGGGGGGAGGGGAAGGGGTGCTGGACCCGACAAAGTTGTGTGTATGTAGTCACACTACTTATTAGTATTGATACTTTTCTGTTCATCTTGTGTCACTACGTTTTTAAGAACCAAATTTCTTTAATATGATTCGAGGGGGAAAAAATAACTGATTTGACAGTCTCAATGTAGTTTCTTATCGCAGAAATTCCGAAACTATCAGGAAATTGCAGATATTAGTCTGCAGTCCTATCTGGTGTGTGGAATTACGAAATTTCCTTCACATCCGTATCCCGTCCTATACGTCTCTAATTTAAGAGAATGAAATAAGTCCGAAGGAATTTTTTATGAACAAGCGGATAGAACAAGGAAACTGGTAATTTTAGTGAACCAAAAAGGGGGGGGGTCGGACCCGTTGAATCCCCCTTAAATACGCCCATGGTTATACACATTATTTCCTTGTAATAATTATACATAAACTAAGTATAGATATGTACTGTGAAACTAATGTAATCTTCTCAGTGTATTTTCTCTTATCTGCACAAAAATATTTGATCATAATTTGCGCAACAGAAATGGAACACAAACTGAAATTGCTTTATGGAAAAGAAAGTTAAGAGCCCGTATCACCGCTGGTGACGATACCTAAAAAATAGGTTCTTGCGTCGACCTTCTGTGCTCGAACAGTCAAGTGTGTGGCATTTAAATTTTACTGAGTTAAAGATCAAATATGAAATTTGTTATGTCGTTAAGCCTTTTTTTAAATACATTATTTATTACGTAGTTTTCCTTATCTCAATTTCGTAAAATTCACTTGCTCGCCAATTATATGTAATAACTTAAATCAACATTTTAAGGAACAAGAAAACTTCAACTTTTCTTCTACAGCAAAGAAATGAAACTGATCTTACATCATTTTCTTTAGAATGTCTGTAGTTTGTCGACGTACAGAGCAATGTATGTAAATTTTAACTTCGACTTTTCGAAGCTGGTCGCGCTAGCCGTTTCCCCCTCTGTACCGCTCGCGCCCCTCATGAACCCCCCCTCCTCTCCCGTTCCTTTTTTCTTTCACAATCGGCTTTCCCTTCCTCAAGTGGCAAGAAAACCGCATGCTGAGAGCTAGGAAAAGAGAAAAGAAGGCAGGGAAAGGTTTTGGGGGGAGAATCAATGGTTTGGGCGATGCTTGTAAACAGTTCTTCACTATGCGATATCCTCATACTAAATCACGATGGGGTTGTAGTGCAATGACAACAGTGAAGGACGGTGGATTTCCCCAGTATATTGTTCACAAATGGTAAGGGCTGATTGCACAGACTGAAATACACCTTTACAAAAGGTTTGCCCGCGAAAGAAAAATTGTGCCAAATTATAACTTTTTTTTTTGTGAGAACACGAAAGTCCATTACCAAGGGATTTTTTTTTAGGGTGAAGGTGACTTTACCCAAAGTTTTTAGGTAAATATTGTGTAAATTCTATCTGGTGGTGGATTATCAACCAGTCATGCAAATGAATGACTTTTTAGCTGTCGATCATAAATAAGTTCAATGAACGTTCATTGTAAGTTTGAGATATTCCTGAGGGTCAATGGTAAAAAATACTTGATGATCTGTTATGGAAATAGTGCTATTTTTAAACATTTTGAACGTCCGTTCAATTTAATTTCGAATTTGACTCCTTTCATGATTTGTAAGTAGGGGGATAAAATATATTTACTTAATAGGCTACTTTACTGCGTTATTTTATCACCAATTACATATATATATTACAGTCAGAAATCACAACATAAGATAGTTCTGTGTCATCATATACAAAAATACTTTTAGGCATAGGTCTTATGTAAAATAAAATACATTAATTATATGTTGTTTTTTCTTTTCCAAAGACATTATTTAGTGGAATAATATGACAGACTTACTATTGATAATGACCATACAAAACACCATAAAAATTTCATTCACTTTCAACTTTCTGGGGCCGGCCACCGTGGGGGAGTGGTTAGTACATCGCGCTACGACGCCAGGGGTCCCGGGTTCGAATTCCGGCTTGGCCGCGGATGTTTGCGAGTGTCCATTCATCAATTTCATCATATCATCACGCATCCCCATCTTCGCAAATTGGCCAAAAGTGGCACAAAAAGCGGAGTAAAATAAAGCAAATCAATCAACTTTCTGGATATACGACAAATAACACTATTTCTGTATAAGGAATTTTAGGCGTGCTCAGATCCTCCGATTATGGGGAGCAAGGGCCTTGATAAAAGTTTAGCTGACGAAATAAAGCCTTCATTCCATCTCACTGTTTTATTACATTGATGGGAACAAAACAGGGTCGTGTGTGTCTCGACCCACCTAAAATCACTTTATTAGATGAATTTCAACTCCAGTAGCACCATTGTTCTCTGCTGGCGCTTTATTTTCCATCTCTGTCGTTCAAAGACTAATGTACGTATAAACGTGGTTTAGTACCGCAAATTCAAAAGAACTACACATAATTTATTCATGTGCAATATATGGGCAATTTATTCTGCACACATATACAGATAATACAACTAAAGAATAAAATATGTGGAGGTGTTAATAAGAAATTTGCTAGTGGGAGAGTCCAATTACATAGGAAGTAATACACTACCCTTTCCTTACCAAGTTACTTGGAACTTTCGTAGGTTTGAAAATAGTATTAACTTTTATTTCTATAAAAGCATAATGTTGTTTAAGAACTGTTATTAGATTCCTCTGCACTAAATTTCTAAGTGAGACTATTAAGGGGCAACTTCTCCCTTCCCCCCCATTTACTCACCGTATGCAAAGAGTGTGAATACTTTTTTGCTGAAATGGGAAAATGAACCAGAGCAAGAAACTAATAAAATACGTCTGTTTTTATGAACAGCTGCAGAATTATCTACAAGCTTGTTGAAATTCACAGTTTTGCTAGCTTGTACTCCTTGAACGAAATACATACAGCCAGGGACGGCGCTACAAGGAGGTTAGGGGGGATGAAACTCCAACAACAGATCTAAGCTCCCTGTAGCCCCCAGATTTTTATAGTACGGTAGACGCATTGCGATCAAAAATTAAAGAAGTAGAAGCTATCTTACGTAATATTTTCCATTATAAAACTTCCCTTAGGGCAAGGCCATTGCAATGTTCAAGTACATTTCCTGCTTTTATAAGATCGCAAGATTAATACAAGGTGTTGTACGTAAAATCGGGGTTGGAGGTGACATCTGCAGATCTGCATGGATCAACAACGGACATTGATTATTTAATACGTACTAAGTAATTGTTAAATCACAAGTCTCCAAACTTGCCAAAACAATTTACAGATACTCTGCTGCCTATCTGGTAGGTGGAGGTGTTCAGTGGCTTTGGAATTGCTGTTTGGTTGTTGGAGGGTCAAACGTTGATGATAATACGATGCCTACGAAGCTAAATGTTAACAATTATTATCCTATGTAAATCATGTCACTATTTTTGGAACGAGCGTTAAAAATTAATTTTTATAAGTTGGAGGATGTTACCAATTGTATTGTGAAGGTAACACTGAGAGAACAAATTCACCTACACTAGGAGACAAAAGCATTGACTATCAATATCATTGGCATAAATCAACGGATACAGTTGCAGCTCTCGCACTGAGCAGTTATGATTAGTAGTGAAAATAACTACCAATAGTCTTATATGTGTTTCACATCTGATTCTTCTCCATGGAATAGAAATTGGCCTCCGTGATGGAGTGGTTAGCACATCCGGGAGTTCGAATCCCGGCATGGATGCTCTTTGTGAGTGTCCGTTCATCAGTTTCATCATATAATTCATCCTCAGGTGGAGCACAAAGCACGACGCCTTAGGTTGTAAGGCACGTTTTTATTACGTTAAGAAAAGAAAGAAAATCAAAATCATCTCATCTAGGATAATCCACCAACTGCAGAAAACACAAAAGAATGTCTTCCGCCTGTTCTGCACATGTGTCGCAACAGGCTGAATAGCTATGCACTACTACAAAACATCATTATTTCCCTAGTTTACAGCACCATACAGGAGAGATATCCTGCTACTCGATGTTATAAACTATTCCATATATGTTGGTCATAGGCATGCGCACGGGCGGGGGGGGGGAATTGCCCCCTAATCACGGACGTTCAAAGATTTTTCCACAAAGGGACATATTTTCATGGGGCATATTACCCCGATACTAGTCCTGTCCCCTCAAAAAACACCACTTGAATTTGAAATTATCGCATTCCTGCGTCTCCATTACATAATAATTAATGTAAATTACTATGACTGAAATCTAAATATACTTTTGAAATATATACTTTTAGGTTGACCTTCATTTTCGAGGTGTGGTCATCCTTGCCCCCTTCCAGACGTTCCATGCCCCTATATTATTATACTTTCACCTAGAAATTTAGTGGAGAGCAATATTGTCGCTGTTATTAAACAATATTATACTCTAAAAGGAAAAATCGCAACCACAAGGGGACAGGGGGACATTGCCTTATGCCTTTTTCCAACCTTGAACGGAAATCAATTATAGGGGGGGCATACATTGAAGTAAAAGAAAGCAAGACTAGCAGAATCTACTAGTAGCAGGACAAAAGGATACTCAAGACGGAATTAGTTTTCACGTCCATCTTGCATTATTTCTTCCAGACGGTCAGGATCACTTGCAGGGGGTTACAGAGGGACAATTGTCCCCTCGACTTTAAATTTTATACAAATAAAAGTACATTTCGTAAATTTTTTTTTCTCGCTTCGCTCGCGGTACCTGCTTTTCTTGCAGTCTTGTCAACTTCCGAGCCGTAGCTAGGAAGTAGCGGGAGTTGGCCCTGGGCGCCGAACAATCTGATTGAGAAAAATTGTAAAAGAGAATGCCATGCCGTCCCATGAAATTTTTTGCGTCCTATTAAATCAATCCTGTTTTCAACTTTCAAAAGTTTGGATCGAAAAATTTTGTTGCTCGCTTCGCTCGCTATTTCTTTTCTCCAATACATTGTAAATTACCAGAGAAAAAGTAAGAACAAATAAGTAATTCAGACAGTTGCTGCTATAACAGTTTGGTTTGGAGGAAAACGAGCGCTCACATTTCAGAGACAATCTATATATTTTTTGCTGTTGGTTTGTTAAGGGGCGGATGAATAGATTATGTAATGTATTTAAATAATATGTTAATACCTAGGTATATATATATATATATATATATATATATATATATATATATAATATACACGCGCGCGAGCGCACACACACACTCACACTCACACATATATCACATCAATGCAAAAAACTAAAACAGTGAGATAAAATGAGTTTTTTCTTTCCCGATCTGACTGAATTTTCAAGGCTTTTGCCCCTCCCCCTTATCAGAGGGTCTGCGCACGCCTATGATGTTGGTACCTTCTTCTAATAATAAAAACAAATTAAAATAACAGTAATATTAAATTAATAATTAAAATATTAATTAATATTGTTATTACATGAATGGGAAAAAATACGGCATAAGAATATTCATTATCTAGCTCATGAATAGTTCAGATCGCTTCAATTTGTATAAAAACAACTGCCCTGGCAAGGTGATTGTGAAACAGATAAGGAATTGAATATTTATTGAATAACGAAAAAGGATGTTAGATCCATTTGACGAAAAGAAAAGCTCTTAATTTAATATTTAAGCATATTACTTAAGTAGTGGTGTGCATAAATCTTATTTGATACAGTCATCCAAAGTTGTTTGACCCCAATGTAATCATTCCCTTAGAATATGTTTGACGGAAATACACCTCTCTCGATTATACGACAGATGTTAAACAAAACAAGCATATTTACATTATTTAATTTTAGTACTTCGTAAGTCTCTCATGGAAGATTCGGACTCCCCTAAATAGTCCTTGGCTCTATTACATGTAAGTTGTATTGCGATATTCGTCAATGTGTGTTTTTCTTCTTTCAGACACTCGGAAAAAGTTTTGTCTTATCACAGGAAACATGTCGGGTTTATAAACGGTGGGGGCTGGAAAGAAAGGTCCGTTATGGTCAGACTCTGACCTGCATGAATGGGGGGAGAGTAGCGGACAGGGAACCTTGTGGTCTGCTTCTTTCGACAGAGAAACCCTCCTTCCAGTTGCCTTCGAAGGGGGAAAAGGAATCAATATTGGCAAGACTAGGAAGAATAAATGACATCTGTCCGCTGCTTTTTTCGAGAGACGCTGATACGGGCTCTTAAATAGGCTTTATAAATAAAGTGAAGAATGTGAAAATTCCTATTTTGCACTACATAGGTTGCGGTAAATAACGATAAATATAAGTTTAAAAAATATTTTTGAGTGTCTGGTCAGCAACCAATTTTATAAGCAATATTTTTCGCATGGCCTGAGAACACACGCAGCTGAACCCTTTCATTTATCTTGCACGTGAGCAGCACGGATATTTCATAGAAGAATGATCATTACAAAGCATAGCTTTCCTTTCTCCTATCGCTCCTTCTTCCATTATTTAAATCGGTACAGATTTGTAAAACTGCTGCATGTGTTCGCTCACCTTGGGCTACCCATCCGGAACTGGACGCTCGAAGCAGACGACAAACGAGCTCTCCCTAAGGAGTGACGTAGTAACATGGCGGCGGCGTTTTTTCAGCGCAACGCTAGCCTCGCAACTTTGGAAGTCTCGTTTCTGCCTTAAACTGGACGCAGAGAAACGCGAGAACTTGCAGGGATCATTTTTCCAGGGTGTAGTTTTTAAAATTGTTGTAAAAAAAATTGAGTGGAAATGTCCATTGATTACCTTTTTCCGTGTGAGAAAGTAGTGCCAATTAACGCCACGATTTTCACACAAAAAGACACAACGTAACTACGTACTTTAAAAACCTAATTACAATATATTAAAAAAGTAAAAACAAGTCATAATTATAGGCACCCGCCAAAAGTTTTACGGCAGTGCTGCCGTCAGACCTTCTGTTGTAAGAAGGCGTTTTGGTAATCCTAAGAAGGACCCTGTAATCAAGGTATCACGGGTTAGAAACCGGTGGAGACACATAATGGTTCAGATTCCACTTTAAACTGTAGATCCAGTCCCGATTAGCCTATATGGGTATAAAGTGAACTTCAGAAAACAATCAATCATAATCCTAAGGGAAGAAAAGGGCTTCGGTGGGCAAGAGCGTCGAGTGGTCTGGTTTGGCAGTTTGTGACTCTTCATCAATTCCAAGGTCAGTTCACGAATGGCCAAATATGGAAGAAAATAGGAAGAATACAATAATATAATACTGATTTATGAACTATCGTAAAATATTAGTATAAAATAAAATATATATATAATAAAAAAGTGACCCTAGATTATTCTTATTTCTGTATTTTTGCGCAGCCTTGGTGTTCGAGAGCGTTATTTGGTCGACTACGAAGTTCTCAGGTTCGAATCCTGTGCATGGATGTTCCATGCATCAATTACATCATATCATCATTCATCCCCATCTTCGCAAATTAGCCAAGTAGTGGTACAAGAAGTGAAGTAAAATAAAAGCAAACCAATCAATCAATCAACCTTCATCCACTTAATCTAATGATCACTCACCCTCATTGTCCCGATTAGCCAAAACCGGAAGGAAAGCTACTTAACCGCCAGGACCGGTTTTAATTCTCAGGGCAGCTTTTCGCGCATTCCATTCATCTGCTGAGCTAGAGAAAAGTATAAAGAACCAAGCCGGGCGCTCATAATGGATTATTCCCATTTGATTTTCTTTGAATTTGCCTAACCGGGGCATTACGTGCGATGCCGAGCCAAGCCAAGGCGCCCACTCGCTTTCTCCCCTTTCTCTACCGTTACGCGCGGCCTTGCTCCACAGGTTCCCGAGACAGACTTCACTTGTTTGTCTCTTGCTTTCTATCCTAGAACCTTGTATTCCATAAAACAAAGCAAATTACAATTACTTGTACTTTCTACTTTTACTTTACTTTTACTTTTACTTTTACTTTTACTTTACGCCACCTTATGCAACTTTGGGTTAATCGCGACTATGAGAAAGAATGATTTAGATGAAACTGATTAAGAGAAACTCGCCTAAGTACACATTTCCAGATCAGGACTTGAACCCGGTACCTTCGTTAGCGAGATTGTGAGTCGATCACTTAACGCGCTCGAGAAGTTAGCGTGATGGTTAATTTACTGGAAACGCCCATTTTCCCCAACATGCACGAAAATTCTCACACAGTAAGATAATTTCTTTAATTGAAAAAGACCGTGACCCAACAGGCCCTTCATAGTTCAAGCAACTTTCCATGTGACATTCAATGTCTCACACTTTCCCAGGGATATTTACGCAACCTTTTACGCAATCCTACAGGTAAGAAAAAGTAGTTTTACTTACGTGTGATTCCAAGAAAAACAAGTTGTAAATGCAATAACTCTGAAACCGACATATCCTCCATAGGTACTAATAAGAAATTGGCATATCGATATTTCATTATCTAACTCTTCTGACCAATCAGGTAAACTTACATCGAAGTAAACTATATAGTACTTATAATAGTTGCTAAGTTAGTCAATATAAATAGCAATATCTTGGATTATTAATTTGAACAATCAAATGATATCAAGAATAGTAATAATGAATGAATTTGATACATGTGTTTCGGTTTTCCTATTTTGTAGATTGAATTGTTTCATAAATAACAAAGTATAAATGATTTTGCTTGATTGGTTTGGTACACATGGGCAAACGGGTGTGCATTGAAGTTTCTATTATAAACTTTTGTTTGTATTAGACACGATATGTTTGTTTTGCCGATGCTTTGTAATATATTTATGGACGCAAATTTAACGAATATGTTGATGAACATTTAGAGTACTACACTTCAACTTGAATGTTAGTCGAAGATCATACGTATCAACAGAATAGTAGGCTTTCAGTCATTAAATGTTATATTTGTATTGCGAACAGTTTTTGAATGGTTGTTGGGTGTTAATCGGCTTTGCGGACCAATAGAGAGTGATATATCGTATTCAGGGATCTTTCAACTCACCAAATTAAATGTCTGTTGCTTGAATAGTCTCGAAGATACCTTTTTTTGTAAAATTAATAATTATGTTGTTATTCAATTCAATTACTGCTACAGACAGTTGGACTGGAGAATCGAAATAGTGCGTGTCGTGTTACACTAGGATTAAAAAATACACATTGATTTTAATTACTTTGCGATACATCGATATATTCGGTTTATCGAACGGTGCATCTAGCTTCTCTCAGGTCTACCTATTCATCCGTTTATTTCTATAGTTCTGGGAGTTGCCAAGGAAGTAAATATAGGCGGATGCTACAGTACCGCCGTATTAGGATACTCTTTTAAAGTCACCGTCTCGGTATCCGAGCGCATCCGATTGAAGTCCCAGCCTGGACATGAGTGTTATCTTAATCAATTTCAACCTATTGTCGCTCATTCTCCTCACCGTAATCAGCCAAAATTGGCAGAAAAAGATACGTAAAATAGGAAACGTACAACCACACTGAAATATTTCCCTTACCATGTAGAGTAACAGTGAAGAAAGCGAGAGAATGAGAAAGAGGGGAACGAAGGAGAGTGAGAGAAAGAGAGAGAAGAGATAGAGACAGAGATAATCTCGATAGAAGTAGAGAGGAAGTGAAGTAATAATAACACTGAGTTAAGAAAGGAATAGAAATAGGAATAGAGGGGAATATAGATTACACAACTATAAAGCTACAGAGAGAATATACGCAAGAGATAAGTAAGTGAGGGAGAAAGAAGCAAGAACAAAGAGAGAGGGAGAGGGGTAAGTGAAAATAAGATAGAAGAAAGCAACAGGATTAAAAGTGCAAACGAGCGATGCAGGAAGATGGAGAGAAATAAAAATAAGGGAGGAGTAGAGAGAAAAAGAAGCGATAGTAACACAGACTTAGGGAAATAATGTAAGTAGAGAGATATATATAGAGCTTAGAAGACATATTACCCTGATCCTCTGGAAGTGAAAAATTGACTGCAAATTTCAGTAAGGAAAAAACACCATTTACGTTTTTACATTGAACATACACATTTCCTGAGACAATTTATTTCAAAATTAATACAATGCACGACAAGACAATTAAACTCTCAGCTCTCACTTTTCATCATCATGAAATGACAGCTGAAATACAAGAAAATGAATCGAAGTTGTGGAAAACGCTTCCTGTATTGAGATGCTCCAGGTCGGGCTTGTTAATAAAGATGACAGACAGTTACTGTTGATGTAATTTATGATCAGAAATTCCATTTTTAAAATTTGGCTCGACCTCTTGACAAGACATGTTGAACTGTAACAATGAAAATAAAATGTACTTTTAAAGTGTTAACGAGTATGTAATTTTATTCTTAAGTCTGTTGGTATCGGTGAAAATTTTACTTTTAACAAACAACTTTGTAAGAATCTTTTCTATTTGAGGTTGGAACATATAATTTTAAATATATTTCTGTTTTAGAAATGATTAAATTATGTGTAAAAACAAAATAAAGTTTTCTTTAAATAACTACTTATACCATTATATATTATATAGTTACAGTCACGGACAAGGATGTAGTGATCGTACTGAATGTAAATGGATTCCTTATAATTCAAAAGTGTCCATGACTACAATCCTGTGCATGCATTATGAAATTACCACCGATAATGTTAGAGGGCACAATATTGTA
The DNA here is from genome assembly GCF_977018435.1 of Lepisma saccharinum. Taxonomy (NCBI): domain Eukaryota; kingdom Metazoa; phylum Arthropoda; class Insecta; order Zygentoma; family Lepismatidae; genus Lepisma; species Lepisma saccharinum. The sequence continues at coordinate 111,323,972 of NC_139231.1, forward strand.
AGAGTATACCAATTATACTGCTTTCCTTACTTTTAGTGCCTATTATCTTGCCTATTTTATACACTCTTAGTGCCTTTTTAATTGCCATTTTGGGGTCTAGTTCTACTAACCATTTTGATTGGTCGCTATGGCTTATTTTACATCACTTATCTGCCACTTTTGGCTAATCGTGATGATCAAAATGAGTGACGATATGATGAAATTGTTGAAGGAACACTCACAAAGAACACCAATGCTGGGCCGGGATTCGACCCCGGGGCCCTGGCGCCGTAGCGCGCTGTGCTAACCACTACGCCACGGAAGAAGTCGACTAACAAACCATTTCATTTAGCATCAGTTTCACTCTTACGTGATTATAAGTAAATGGACATTTATTGGAAATGCTGAAGTATAGCAATTCCATGTTACTCACAGTCAGTCATTTGGGGAGATATATGAAGACTTACCTGAAGCCTCTGAAGACGCAGGGATCCAAATTGCTTGCAGAAAGTTGCAACCCATAGGCAAAACGAGAAAAGGCAAATCCACTCGCTTACAGCACTTGCAACGTGCATCTCATATTCTTCATCCTCAGGCGACCATTGGAGCCGATTCTTTCCTGTAGAACAACACAAAGTACATAATTATTTCCAAAGGGTATGGGTTATTACTAGTGTTTTAAATTCAATTCTATAAAGTGTAAGATCAGGATTATTATTTAAAAGATTCTCCGGGGAAAATAACGCCTCCCCTCAAATTCCACACACATATGGCTTTTATTTTCGGTGGATAACAGTAACATTGCTAAACTTTCGTTATGCATCTATTCGTTGGGCAGATAATAAGGTTACACTTCCAGAATATATATATTAGATATAGATTGATAGACAGATCTAAGAGATTGATTAGGAATAGAACATTGCAGGAGGAATACCATCTCATCTTATGAAACTAGTCATCAACGAGGGTAGCCTTTAAAAGAACGTATTTTATTGTTCTACTTATTTTTATATTGTAAACGTTAATATCTTTGAATCCACAAAATAATGTATTTAATAAATCATGCGTGTGCGCGTGTGTGTGTGTGTGTGTGTGTATATATATACACACACATATATGTACATACACACGCACAATAAATATATATATACATTGGACATTTTAACGGTCAACGTCCTCCATAAATGACCTCAATGCTCTTCGGTTTTTCCTACGTACTCGTATGTGTTTATTCGTGCGGTCATTGACCACTTACCTTTGAATTTACTGAAAGATTTTATTGCAGTAACAAATGCGATAATCATTGAAACTGTTGATATCGTTGCAAACACAGTTCTCAAATTGGCAGTGAATTTTGTGACGTATTTAGGACCCAATGAGTAGTCGAAAACCACCTAAAAGAAATAAGAATTACGCAACATTAGTTTCGTTGATTCTTATGTTAAAGTACACCAATTAAGTTGTATATTTTTATACTTTGGATTCTTAGTGTATTCAATCTAGGTATGAGCCAAATCTGACATCAAGTGCACTCTAAACTCACACTCCCTTTCACGTGTTACACCCGTTGGTAATTGCTAACGAGGCTCTGGCGTGTCTGTGAGTCCAGCCACAGCCTGTTTATCCTCTGTGAAGTTGTGTTACGTCCTTGAGCAACTTCCTATCATCAGAAACAAAATAGATGTATATGAACAAAATTCACAACTTCTCGACTGGTCGTGGAATTTGAGATGCCTGGGAAGAAAAGTGAATGGAAGTCGAAGGGAAGATGTAAATTTGATAATAGATACTTTTTCATGCTACAGACTATATTTAATAATGAAATGCATGTCAGTATAATTAAAGTAATTAATAAATATTATTGTTATTTATTAAAATTTGTTCCATATGTTAGTCTGAAGCGAATTAAAATTATACGAGATTATAGCAGACAGTATAAAAACCGCGGGACTTCCAAGTTAAATCTAATCTTGCTCAATGGTCCATCGAGATCATTTGATTTGATACTATGTCAATCAGCGAGCTTCAGCTCATAAGTAATTTCATTAATCCTGAACACTACTAACACTTATCTTCAAGAAGTAGTTTGCCAGTAAATATTTCTTTACAATTTCATGTAAGCATAACCACGTGAATTCCGAGAAATTGTTCCTTTCCTCTTTGATATTTCTGATATTGGCTTGTTCTTAAATGTATTGGTCGTGGCTGTAAAGCTCATAATATAAGGTTGCACAACTTCTGTACAGTAGGTAGGCTTTACTACATGCGCTGTATTCCTACGCGTATGATTCATACAGAGCTGTCATTCGAATAACCAATACGATTTCTCAAAAACCAAGTGAATTTGTTTACATTGACTTCACTCTTACAGCGAACGGAGAATAGTTGTAGATATGGTGCAATCACAGTTTTGATTTCAGGAGTAATTCACATGTGAAGAGTAAAGGAATATCTTACTCAAATATGTCTTGATGCGTTATTCATTAAAATCACAATAATGTGAACTAGTCAATAGTGTAAAATGCTTTTTATTACAATCTTAGCGACTACTGCACCAAATGTCATTAATTTGTAGCGTTCATGTAAATCTTACACGGAAAGAATGTTGAAACGATAGCTCTGACAAAAACAGACAAACCTTTGCATGTTGAATAAAAATGGGTAGGAAATGAAATTTACATAAATAAGAGAGACATTTCTAAAAAGATTTAAAACAAAACTAGAAAGAAGCTTAAAAACAAAATAAAAATTAGTATAAATATAACAGGAAGGCAATATGGGGGAATGTAAATAAAGAAGAGTGGAAATAAAGATTGGCAAAGAGGAAGCAAACTATGAAGTGAAGAAACTAGGGTAGATATAAATAAAGCGATGAAATAATAGAACAAATGGAAAAATTACTTGCCTGAATCAACATGTAAATATCACCCGCTGAAAACCCAACGGCGGCAAACAAGATGTGTGTAGCAAGCACATGTGTAGATTGACATATTCCAACCATATTAATGGAAAAAAAGAGAGCCAACCCCGCATAGAGACCTAAAGAATTCAGCAAATTCAAGCGAGGATTGTGCGCTGTTCTTAGAAATACCTCCAACTCGCGGTAGTGAATATAAACCAAAATGACACCTGGAAAAAGAAGAGGAAATTAACTGTGTACTAACACCTCATTGCTGTATTTCTTATTAAGAGAAGAAACCAACCTAGGTGTTGGCTGGTAGTGTTACGAGTAATTACATGATTATTGGTCGTGTGAATCACACAATTACTACAAATTTTTGTACCTATTATATAGCTACACTGCTAGGTACAGTCACCGTTAATAAAATTGAGACACCTAGATCCTGAAATATTCTCTTACCTGCAAGGAATTATGTGTATTGCCTATCTTTACGGCGATAAGCGAATTCTAATGATATATTCTTTCAATGGCAACTTCAACCATCGCCGTAGAGTTAGGCAACACAGCGAACATTTTAGGATCTACGTGTCCAATTTTTATTGCCGGTGAGTGTACATTAGGGTTGTGAAATAACTTTACAAGATGATTAACGGAAACGTTCCCACTACGTGAACTTGCCCCCGGAGTACCCGGACAAGGAACATGGAAAATATTCCCAGACTCTCATTCATACAGAGTTTGTAACAGATTGTTTACAGAACGTTACGGGAAGAAAGAGAAAGAAGCAAAAGGAATCGAAACACCCCTTTTTGAAATAATAGACTAAGTCCGGTACACAAAGGGAAGTAAGCACTGGTAGATTTGCGCGGGGAGTAGTTGAAGCAGTTGGCGCGGAGATTTTGACTGGAAGGTGGTCGCGCTAGTTGGTGCTCTGTCTGTTGAGTTTTGCATAACTCCGGTATGAGAAGTGGCGAAGTGGTAAAGTAGTCTTCAGTCGGAAGACCACGGTAGTCCGCGGTTGTTTGCAGAGGCACAAGAAACGTTAAATCGGCATTAAGGCTCTCCGGAAAAGAGATCGTGCGGAAGTGAACTCACTCTGCAGCAGTTTCGCAGATTTTCAGTCAGTGACGCGGAGGTTGCAGATAAGGATTTTCTCCAGCCACAAGACACCAAGGATCGTAGGAAAAAGAAGACGGAACAACGAGGATTTTAGTGAAGTGATCCCCAGTGTCGAGAGCTCTCGTGTTTTAACCCCCACAAGCTTGATCTTCTGATGAAAAAATCCCACTAAAGTTTGAAAAGCGCTAATTCTTTCTAAAGGCCGGCCATGTAATCGTGAGTAAAAAGGTTAAATTTGTTCTTTTTTATAAATATATGTGAGAGTGATTTTTTCTTATATTTCTTTTACCAAGATAATCTAAAGTACTGGTGTCAACTCTTGTATTGGGTTTACTCATGTAAACCAAGAACCACCAGCGACTCAGTGTGAACCTTTAATTTTTTTTGTGAAGTTTTTTCTTAGTTTTCTTCTGTAATAAAAGAAAGTAAAGGTAATTGGTTATTCTTTCCTTCAAACATTAAAATCTATAATAATAGTTCAAATCAGTTTATCTCAACCGAACTGTAGCTAAAAAGCAAAGCTAAGTCTAATAATAATAATAACAACGTTAAAATCACATTTTATCGTTATAAGTTCCTAATTCCATATGCTCCGGAATCAGTTTAACATCTCAAACCAGATATAACTAATTTATAAAAAAAATGTGCATAAGTAATTCTATTGTGAAATTGAACTTTATTCAATCTTGGTACTGTTTTGTTTTCTTTAACACTAGTTACAGTATTGTTTGTTTTCGGTTTAAAAAGGCTTCTGCTGTGCTGGAAATTCCTATTAATAAAGAAAAAAACAGCATACATTATTTGGATAAAACCTCCAGAAAAAAATATAATAGTTCATCTTAAACTTTTTCAAATTTGAGTGTTTGCTTGCAAAACTATTATTAACTAATCGTTTAGTTTCTGGACAAATAGTAAGGATATGTTCTCAATTTAGAAGAAATTAACACTTTTACAGAACATTAACTTACCTAAACTGCAGAATATATTCAAAACAAAGGAAAACAAACAGCTTTCTGGTGGCGTGGCACCTGCGTCGCTAATGTAGGGGAAAATTGGTTCAACGTGTCCTTCAATGACTGCAATCGCGTAGCTGAAATTAATTACAATAATTAATATTGACATTATTTGAAATAAAATTTAAGATATGTGTGTGCGAGTGTGTACATATATGTATATTTGTATGGCACTATTTGATGGGAAAGAAGGATCATCATAAATTTGTTAGTGATACAAATGAATTACGTATAGCGAAGCAAAGTTATTCACAAGAATTACTAAAAATACAGTGCTATATTCATAAATGATACATTGTTTGATATCTCATACGATTACTTTTTATTCTCAAGCATGACAATGGTGCAGGAATGGCGAATAGCCAGGCAAAAAATCACTATGCGTGTGTTTGGTGCGTGAGAAGACTTCTAATTGACTCACCACATACATTCGTGTTCTGCAGGTTTAAATTGGTACATATCAAATACCACTGCGTTCAGATGTCATCATAAAGATATCTGCAATAACGGATTTTAATTTGGAAAATGATTGATTGATTTGGTGTTTTAAGTCCACTTTATGCACAGTAAGTCTAATCGGGACTTGACGTACAGTTTAAAGTGGGATCCGAACCACTATGTGCCTCCACAGGGTACCGAACCCGGGATCGCTTGTTTAAAAGGCGGCGACGCTACCACTGCCCCATCGGGGAGGCAAATTTGGAAATTGAGTACACTGATTTATGATGAAAGAAAGTAAATTAAATGTACAACTTACGTAATACAAAATCCAACGGGAAAAACCAGTGACTGCAACAGTGGGATGAGATACAACTTACTCCAACGCTCGTCTGAAATTTAAAAAGAAGAAAGTCATGAGAGTAAATAATGTGTACGTGAAAGCATAACATTATTTATTTCTACCTTAGTTAATACAGATTCAAATTTTGTTCTTGAAATATGAATTAATTCAAAAGCATTTGGGTAAAATTTTGTAATGATGACTTTGCTTGTTTTCTAGTTCTCATACATATTAATTACTTAATCCAATTATATCTATTACAAGTAGCTAGGCAATAAGATTTGTTTTCATATTCGTTATTGCCAATAACGAATATGAAAACAAATCTTGTGAAAGCTCGTTTTGAAACTCAGTTTATGCTGGATATAAGTTATTCGGGACATGCCATACAGTTTTAAGTTAATTGATTTGTTCTACTTCATAATTCGTTTTTCTCCCACTATTTATTTATTTATTGAGAAAATTTCGGATACAGCACGTAGCAATTTTACACTGAAATCAGTAACAATGATAAGAACAAAAATAAAAATAACAAAATAAGACAAGATATTAATATAAAGAAGTCAAGATAGCACAATTAAATATTATTTGGCAACATATGTTCTGATGGTTGACCGAAAGGCGTACTCTGTGGAAAATACATCAGCATTTGATGGGAGGTCGTTATATTGAGTGAGAAGTCTGTGGAAGAGCGATCTTTTTTGAATTTCTAGTCTGGACTTTTTTGTGTAAAATAGATGTGTGTTGCGTGTTGAGCGCATAGGCACTCGAAAGTGGAATTCCTGGAGGAGCGTGTTGCAACGGATTTTGCCATTGACAATTTTGTAAAGATTCCTAAAATCATTCAGTAAACGGCGCTGATAGGGAGTCTGTAAGTTTAGAAAGGACAGGAGATGTGGTGTTGAAATATTGCGTAATGAATGAACCCTGTAACGAACTATGCAAGGAAAAAGTTAAGAACAGAATCGATTCTGGAGAGCTGAATGGGACATGCCATGGACATGGGGAGAGCAGTATTCTATTATTGGGGAAATGAATGATTTGAAGTACAAGGTGAGGGTTGAGATGTCACTAACTTCGGTGAAACGATACAGCAAACCTAATAGACGCATAGCCTTTTCTGTCCTGCCTGTAATATGTTCTTGAAATGTGACTTTTTGGTCGAAAACAATGCCTAGGTCTTTATGAGAGGATACTGCTTTGATGTTATTGCCGAAGATGGAGTAAGAGGACTTTAACAGGTTATTTTTGAAAGATATGGTGAGAGTAGTACATTTTTCAGGATTTAATATAAGTTTCCATGTTAGGCACCATGAAAAAAAATTTGTAATGTCATTCTGGAGAAGATGAGTATCGTTGTAAGTGGAGATTTCTCTGAAAATCTTACAGTCATCTGCAGAAAGAAGGTGAGGCGGCTGTGAGATGGTCGGTAAGGTCATCGACGAATAATATGAACAAGAGGGGTCCTAGAACACTGCCCTATGGTATACTCCAGAAAATTAGATAGAGTTCCTGGAAGGACTACACGTTGTTGGCGATCGCTAAGGTAATCTGTGAGCAAGTTAAGAAAGATACCATGAATGTTGAATATATTGCATAATTTGTGAATCAAAAGACGATGACTGACAGTATCGAAAGCTTTGGCCAAATCCAAATATATAACGTCCAGTTGTGAATTGTTTGAAATACATTTCATAGCATGCGAGAGAGAAACAGACAGGTTCGTAAGACAGGAACTACCAGAAAGAAAACCATGTTGATTTGAACTTAGGTACGGAGAAACAAATTTATATAGCCTGTCTTTGATTTTTTCACAAATGATGGACAGAGGAGAGAGTAACGAGATTGGCCTATAGGAAGAAGCAAGGTTTTTGTTGCCACTTTTTTTTTAATGGAAGTGATGTTAGCTTGCTTCCAAGCGGTGAGGAAAGACGCCCTCCGAGAAACATCTATTCAGAAGAATGCAGAGGAGATAAGAAAGGGATTCCGCAGTTTTTCAGGAACATGATGTTGATATTGTCCTGCGCTAGGGCACGGTAAGCTGGGAGAGACGACAATAAACTTTTCACTACATCGGTTGTAGTGGCAAGCTTTGTTAGAGAGGAAGAACAGACTGATATTACGTTTGGCAACGTTGCAATGGGGAAGGCGGACAGAAGTTACCGTGGAAATAAGCATTTGGGAGTTCAGACCTTTGGCCACCTTTCGCACCTTCACTATTGTGTGTAATTTCAAGAGGAATTCTGCTGTTGTTTCTTCTCGAGTTTATTAGGTTGAAGAAGTTCTTTGGATTTTCCTGGATTTTTGCATTGATATTGTTTATGTATTCTTTGTATTTGTTTCGGAGAAGGTACTTTGAGTGCCGTCGAAGAACAGCGAAAGTATTGTAAGTGAAGTTCTTCCAAAGTTGGCAGGCTAAATTCTTGTTAGCCAATACATTGCGCACTTCGGAGTCGAACCAACTTGGAAATCGGCTAGATGCTATTCTTTCCGAAGGGACAAGGTCGTTCACCGTTGCATGAATGGCAGCTGTAAATAGCTCACCTGCATCGTCGACTGTTCTATCTTCCAAAAGGCCCCAGGGGAAGTAGTCGAGGGTACGTCTTATCTCCTCCCACGGCGCCCGGTTCCACAGGTGGCGCTTCTTCTGGATCGAGGGGCGATGACCTCTTTTAGTATATGGGGGATGATAATGGACACGTCCAAACTACCGTGGTCAGAACTGAGGAGCTTACGCGGCGTAATGTTTATATATTGTTCAATGTGGACACTATATACTGTAGATTACTGTTCTTCCTGGTGTTGAATAAATTATGCTGTCTTAGTACGAGTACACCTGGATTAAAGACAAACTCAGAAAGAACACTGAAAATTCTCGAAAAACGGGACGACGATGAGCGCAGCTTCTACTGCTTACCGCCATCTTTAATATCCATAGTGAGGATAAGGATAAAAGGTAATAAGATAAAAATGATGAAACGATAATCACCAACACACATGGTTAGAACACAACAGATTATTATATTGGTTGTGTCCGGACACCAGAGCCTCGTTAGTCTGCAAGAATGCAGTCGTGGGTGTGCTACATTGAAGAAAGATTGACATGTGGTCACCCTGTACATCTCTGTTTAAAGTGGAATCCAGACCACTGCGCATTGTGCCTTCATCTAATCCGGAACACTTGATGGTAAGGCGACAGTGATCCCTCTAGAGTACTGTAGGAAAGTACTGTATAGGAAAAAGGTAGAATTTTTAAAAGCAATGCTCATAAAACTTGACACCTGAAACTTGACTTGCACTCGTTTTAATAACAAAAGTTAGTTTCCTTTTTACATCTATTAAAGAAGTATAGTTTACCTGTATTTGTAGTATTAATGTCTTCATTATAATAAAAAATAGTCCAAAGAACAGCTTTCAAGCAAAAATATGAACAAGGCCAAGGTTGTTTTTCGCCTTGCGCACAGATAGGCTAATAGGGACTGAACCTACAGTTTAAAATGGGATCCGAACCACCATGTATCTCTACGAGTTCGAACCCGGGACTTCTTGATTCCGAGGCGTTAGTATTACTATGCCTTAGGTAAAACCCTGCAAAAATATGCGTAACACTACGCAGATTGCAATAGTGTATAATATATATTGGACAAGAAGAGACATCATAAAATTACAATGCTTTGAAATTACATGTAAAAACAGTAGTGTGCTGATAATTGTCACATAGGATACTTCCAGCAACATGTATGTAAGCATAGGTTCAGTAACTGAATGCGTAGTATTAGTCCTGGATCCAGCCTATACCGTCGTAGAAATATTTAGGTTCCGTCTCCATTAGGCTAAAGAGGCAAGAAAGACTATAAGTAAGACCTATACAGCAAATAAACGAAACGCTTCATTGCTTATCCACTTACCCTTAGGCACTGGTTTCATTGTCCCATTGTTGTTGTCCATCGCTGTTGTAGACAGGAGCATTGTTGGACCTGGCGAACAATACAATGCAATAGTAGTTCACGTACCATGACGCAGCTTCGCTTGAGAAAAACGTGCTAATTACAGTCGTGGGAGATTTAAAAATTGAAGAAGGAAATTCAGCTAAAAATATAAAAAGCAACAAGAGGCTTGTACTTTCTCGCGTCATTATTCAAGGACGAACTATTGCGGAAAACCCTCAGAAAGTTAGCTTCATTTTAATTTTTATTGTAGAACTGTTGTATAATCTCTGTAGTTGTATTTTGTATAACTTTTCTGCATCTTTTGGCTAATCTCTACAACGAGGATGAACGTTAACGTACGCAATAGTTTTTTCGCTAGGACTGGAATCGTATAGGTTGATCTTACACAGCTGCATAAAATATTTGTTAATTGCCATTTTTAAGCTTTGTTTTAAAAGTAGTTCAAAACAAAACAGATAACCTGGAGTTATTTTCAGCAAAGTTTGGTTTCACCACTTGATTTTTTTCCCGAGTTCATTACTTACTACTTTCATTTGGATTTTTTAAATTATTTTTTTCAAAATTCCGGGAGAGGCTGTAGCAGTGGGGTGCCCTTGATTTTCCAAAACATGGGGGTTAAGGACACATTTTTAGTAATCAGTCCTCATTTTGTCATCATTTCCTGCCTTGGAAGTTCATTTTTTATGAGTACTGGGCCAAAGGCGGAGTTCTGACCCCCACCACCAACCCCCTTTGGGTACGCCACTGGCTGTAGCTCCATCTGATCAGCGAGAGAAGAGGGGAGACGCGAGAGAGAGAGAGAGAGAGACAGAGAGAGAGAAAACATAGACAAGTCGGAAAGGAATTAAGAGAAAAGAGAGAAGGAAATGTTAGAAAATATGGAAAGAAGCGAAATAAGAAGATAGAAAGAAACGAGAAAGAGATAAAGGATTGAAAGATGCAAGGGGGAAAGAAGAAAGAGTGAGAAGAGATAGAAGAAAGCGAGAGAAAGAGAATGAGATGAGAGAGAAGGTAATAGAAACAGGAGGAAGCGAGAGATACAACAAAGGGAAGATAAATAAAGACAAAAGAAGAAATGAGGAGTTGGTAAGCTATATGAACAGGGAGATAGTATAGAGCGAAAGGGAAGATGTAAGCGAGATTTATCACCTTTGCACTTAATCCCAATTGCAGTTATTTCATACATCAGCCAAATCATGCATTGTCAGCATCATTGTACTTATCTCACACTTTATTAAGCCATTCCAAAGTCATATTAACCAGATGCTCTGTAAATGAAAAATTAACATTAAACTTCATAATAAGAAAATATAATATGACAATTTATTTCTCAATCAATACAACAATGAACAACAAAAGAATTAACAATTAAATTTTCATTCTCAGGCTAATGAGAAACGTTTGTCTTTATGTGTATGATGATGCCCAACAATATTTGTTAATTAGGTGGCTATACCGAGTTACTGTTGATGAGGTTTCTGATCAGAGAAACTCGTCCCATTCTGAAAATTTCTCACTTCTTCCATGTCGGAGATGATGACCTGTAAGAATGACAAAATGATTCAATTGGTACATTGTTAATAAGTATTCACCATTGTTCTAACATTATCTACGTAGTATGTCATGGAAAAAAATGTACATACAAAGACTCTGTATCTTCTTTAGAGTATATCTATATTTGTTTATTATACAGGATGTTTCCATACAAAACTGCCCAAATTTCACAGCGTGTACAAGACTTCAAGACGAACAACTTTTTTCTTTAACGTTTTGATCTTTGATGCATTTTCTATTCTTTGTGGATGCAGCCATGCGGTAGAATTTCGTGGATGCCACGGGCATTATTTTTTTTCTGTTTATAAAACACGAATTTTTTAGTACTCTACTGACAGACTGTGTTGGGGTGTGAAGACTTCCAGGCAAAATCCATGTAACCGAATACAACATGGCTGTTAATTTCTTCTGGCCAATATCATTAAATTTATTTGGCAAATGTGATTTCCATTGGCATGTTCCATTTCGGACATCGAAGAATTATAATTAATCAGAATATTTCCACTTCAATATATTTGTTAATGAAACTTGCTGCACAAACTAAACTGAGCTTGGTACCCGTCCGTTAGCACCCAAAGTTGGACGCAGGAAGAAACGAGCCTTCTGTTAGATCGTTTGATTGCTCACTGCTACTGTCGCGAAACCAATTTCTGTTATCGCAGTCGAACTCAAACTCGAAAATGACCGAACCGTTAACATTCAAATTTGCAGGCTGCACGGTTCACAGTCCTCTCTACTGCGAGAAAGGATTCCCTCTTATCGCAGGTGAACCCTGAATGAAAGGTAATCTCTCCAGGTGGTTTACCAGCTTAGGCTGCAAGTTCCCACATCCTTCCGGTTCTAACTCGAGAAAGACCCAACCGTTAACATTCAAATTTGCAGCCTGCACGCTGCAGTCTTTTCAGCCAAGCCGTTTTTCGTTCAAAATTGGCTTGTTTTATGTTTATAATTGAATACATTTATTTAGACATGTCCTTACATTCTTTATTTGTGTATTTCAATTTACAAATGTTTATTTTTTATTTATTACTTTATTTCTCTTCACTCAAGTACAATGATTCGTTGCTGTTCTTATATAATATCTACATATGTATCTTTGAGTATAAATAGTTTTATGATATTTATTTATTTTTGCTTGTAAATAATGATCTTCTTTCATACTTCATTTGTCTCTTTCAGTTTACAAATGTTTACAAAAGTTTATTTTCTTTTATTTCTTTGCACTCATACAATAATAAGTTGTTTTTCTTGTGCGTCCATTTCCTTGCGAGGCCGAGAGATCGGGAGAAGTGTGGCGGGAGAATGGTACCTTCTTGCGTCGGTAGCAGGAACTCCAATGGAAGAATTGAAGAGCGAAAGGTAGGGTAGCGCTAATAATGTGTAGACAATGTGGTTGTGGGGTAACAAAGTCCCCCAACGAGCCCGCCCGAGGGTTAAGGGGAAGAGGGACAATTTCCCCTAGGTCCTTCTCTCTGAGGCAGCTGGGAGTACTGTTGCCAACTTAGCTCTTTTGGGGCCAGATCTGGCTCTTTCGTGCACTCGTTTGGTTGTTAACTGTGGCACCCGCCCCCTGCCCCACCATGATGCCATCACTGGCTCCCGCCCATATAGACCAACTTTCGCCATGCGTATACATTTTGCACGTGACGTGATATTGTTATTTTGGCTGCGTCTCCCACCCCCCTCTTACCTCCCCAGCTACTTTAATATAGCCATTGGCTGAGGTTAAGATGACAATATTCTTATCCAGTAATCCCTTATTTTCGATTTCATACAACCATCGGTGAATTATTGAGATGGGTCATGTTGTGAGATCTACACGGTAAAAACTAAGAATAAATTGTCATCACTTTAAAGTTACCGGTAAAAGCATCGCCCCACACCATGGGCACTTTATTCAGCCTTCGTAAATCAAGCTCCTTGAAAGTCAACTTTAGCTCAACTTAAGGTGGAATTAACTCTTTTATGTGCATTAGGTTTGGCAGCACTCCCAGGATGACCGTAGGAGGCAAGGGGAAATGCATTACGCTTATGAGAGAATTATTTTATTCGTTTTCTTGGGTATATCAAACTTCCGATGGCGAAAGTAAACATGTGATCGGGTAGATGATCCATTGAAGATTATATTTTCGCTAGAAAAAGTCGACACTCATATTTGTTTAGCCGTAAGGAATACATGGGATTCTGTAAATACTTATTCATCATATTTTTCAAACAAACTTTTAAAACCGCTGTCACTTGCAACATGTGGAGAAATTCATACTCTAAAATTACGAGTGGATTTTCTTTAGTAGCAGTGCCCTTCGGACGATATTTAAATAAATGCATGCCTGGTGCGAAATTGTCACACCTCATCTTGATCGTACTGAGAACCAAGACTTACCTTGGGTTTTTGAATATGCAGACGTGTGATTTGCTTCGTGTAAGTTGCAATCCATAGGCATTGTGCGAACATGTATGTCCACTCGCTTATAGCACTGATAACATGCATCTCGTATCCACCATCCTCAGGCGACCATCGCAGTCGATCCTTTCCTGTAAAACGAGAAAAATATTGCAAACTTATTTCTAAATATTTACTTTATTACTAATGGTGCAGGTGGTTGTAATTAAAGCTTTCTACTACTAGCCCTTTCCAAATATCGTGTTACTGTGAAACTTAGTATAGAGCTATGGAAACCGAACGCTAACGTGAAAACAAAAGTTCAAATTTTCACCATCAGGTGGAAATGTGGCGCTGAAGTATGGTGCACAGTGCACAACATCCTGCTGTCTTACTCTTCCAAAGAGTTATTCACGTTGACAGCGCGCATATTTGACACTTTTTGTACTGGCAAGTTTTGCATGTCACGATTTTTGGTTGTTGTTATTTCAACACCACATTTCCACCTGCTGGTGAAAATTTGAACTATTTGTTTCGTCAGCATTCGCTTCGTCATGGTCTCTCCATAGCATCTATGGTTGGACCTTGCTCCAGAGATTCCCGGGATAGATTATGATGTCAGGAGATCCTATCTTGCATCTTCGGAAGTTAATTTACAATTACCTTGTTCAAAAAAGTAACTCGCTCACAGTTATTATTATTGTGTGTGTGTGTACAGTCACCCGCAATAATAATGGAGCATCTAGATCCTGAAAAACTAGCTTCCCTGCAAGGCGTTGTGTGTGTTGCCTAACTGTACGGCGATAAGGGGATTTTTAGAGCAAATTTTCAATGGCAAATTCTGCCACCGCCGTAGTTTTAGCCAACGCACATAACATTGTGCATAACAGTATTTCAGGTTCTAGATGTCCTATTATTAATGCCGGCGACTGTACCAATACGCTCTAGATGTGACTGCCCTTGCCTACGTGTGGGAGTGCTCACTTATCATACACTGTTAATTGGACATTATTTATTTATTTAATAAAGAAATGATGCCACAGAACATTGTTCCATTGAGGCATGCACACATTTTGTGCATTATATTTGTGCATTACATACATTTTGTGCATTTTATTTGTGCATATCGTAATTTGTTTTACTAATTACTATACACACGAACCCCTCACTCCTTTCTCCACTGATCCAGTAAGGCTCCTTGAATGCTGTTCATATCAACGCTTGGATCATTTGTTACCACTTCATTATAATTTTTACACATCGGAGATATCTTTACAAAATTTGTTCTAGATTTTGGTTCATGAAACAACCCGTGTTTCGGTCTGGTTCTCATTTGAGGTACACGATATTGTAATGCAGATACTAACCCCATAGGGTCTATTTTTTTATTTACAATTTTATATAGCGTGCCCATCAAATTTGGATTAAACCTTTCTTCAATTTCTTCGATGTTAAACTGTGATACAAGCTCAGAGTACGGAGTGAAATTAGGGTTCACTTTGTGTAGGGCTTTTAACTGTACAGGAAAGTAGACAAATATGGTATAGGGTGATAAATATGGAATACCGACGTATCTAGTTTAATATGTGTTGATACCTGGCAAAAAGCTGATAAACCCAATCTTAGTAGCCGGACGTTATTTGTGAGACTGCTTTGGTGAAACCTGGACATGTTTGTTGGTTAATGCACAAGAAAAACTGTTTTCGGCTGTGGAAAAAGATTTTCCAGGTATGCATGTAGTCGATTTAGTGCATGTGTGTGCCATGAATGTGTGTGTTGGTGTTGAAATGCGCACATTTGGAGCTATCAATAGGGAGAGGTGTTCAAATATCTTTCGAAGAATGGTGCCTGTTGCGAGAAAGACAAATCCAACATGGCGGAGCGATAAATTTGGAATACCGAAGGGGTGATAAATATGGAATGGTATCATCAAGGTGAGCAGTGGATACAGTGTGCCCTGTGTCAAGAATGTGTGCAGGATATTCAGGCTAAGTGTATGTTTGGGATATATGCAAATAGTTTCATGTCTCATTAGACCCATCTTGGCTGTTGGAACAGTTTCTGCTGTTCTGTCCATCATTGCTATCTAACAGGGTATATTTGACGATTGTCATGTTTCGCGAGTGTATTAGTTTGTCAATATATTGCCCTTATTTTGGTGTACAGAGATAAAATTTAGGTCTTATATTTTATTTTTTACATAGTGTAGCACAAAGTATTTTGTCAACCCTTTCCCAAATGTAAACATTTGTCTTTTTCTTACTTTTGTTTACTTTGGTGCTAAGTGTCTATCTTCTAGTAAGCAAGATATATGCCACATTACACCTAACATATCTCTGTACATATCAGTGCAAAATCTTAAATTTTTACTTCTTTTTTTAGTTATGACCCAAAACAAAAATGGTATTATTTATTCGTCTACTTTGCTTGACTTATTGTAACACTACGTTTTGAGTATCTCTGCTCTCGTTGTGGCCGCGGTGGCTCAGTCGGTAATGCGTCTGACTACCATGTTAAATGTCCCGGGTTCGATTCCCGGCAGGTTCAAATCCGGGAACTTTTCTAATGTTGGAATCGGCCCCGGCGCCCAACCAGCGTCGAGTGACATGGGTACCTGGGGCGTGAAGGCTGTCAGGGGCTTGATGCTGATAACAACACCCCCACTCCCGACCTGATCAATAAAGTGTGGGGCGTTTCCCGCACACACCCTATACGCCTTCATGGCGTGGTGCTAAGCACAGGGGAACACTTTCCCTTCTTTTATCTCTTCTTTCGTTTTCAGGTGAACTCATTTATTTTTGTTCCTTTTGGGTGTTCGCCACTGGATTATTACGTCACGGTAGATACCCAAGAGTTATGAGACTCTCCTTAATTTTATGCTACACTGAGCATTCTCAGGACGTATAATTAGAAAAAGAAGTAGCTTCTTGCCTTTTTACAATTTTGGTAACACCTTTTACTCCAAAATAACACAGCTATACTTACAACAGCAATCACTTTTCAATAAGCTGCGGCTTTTCTTTTATAACAGCGTTTTTCACAAAATTAACATCATCTCACGCAACTCAACTGACTTTTCGTCCCACCACCATGCTACATGATACCACGCACTGTTGTCCTGGCAACGAAATCAATAAAAGATTGTACAGTTCTATAAATGTTTATAAACCGGAAATGACTTCCGCTTCCGATGTTACTTTTAATTACACATAAATAAAAGAAACTATAAATTTGATGATATTAACACAAAACAAATAAAACATATTGATGTTGAAAATAAACAAAGCGTATCAGATGGTCAGCCAGACTTGTAATTTTACTACAGATCTGGTGCGCCACGACACCCCAGGAATTGTATGTTACTGGTCAGTCGTAAGTTCGATTCCAAATGGATAATGTCAAAATTACATTGCATGTTAGTAAAGGACCATTGTCGGTAACATTCATTAAATTATTGCTATGCTCACTTACCTTTGAATTCCAGTTCAGCTAATCCTCCAGCCACAAATGTTATTACTACTGAAACACTTGCTTTTATTGTAAACAGAGTTCTCAAGTTAGCAGCCGTTCTAGAGGTAAATAAAGGACCCAACGAGTAGTCGAAAATCATCTTTAAAAATCAGAATTACACAATTAACACTAGCTTGGAATTTCACACAAGAAAATATTAAAAATCATAATAATATTTTTTAAAGAAAGAGATTTAGAAAAGAATGGAACTTTTAACGTCGTAGCTTACTGATCAATGGGTTCCAGGTTTGATACCTGGTGGAAGCTCATAATGGTTCAGAACCAACTTTAAACTGTAGGTCCAGTCCCGATTAGCCTATCTGTGCACGAAATAGACTTAAAACTCAAGATTTAAAACGAAAGAGGGCACGTGGGAAAAAATAAAAATAAGGAGGAAGAAAAAGATAATAGAAAATCACAAAGAACCGAAATATAAGAATACTTATAAGAAGAAAAGAAACTGTGAAGACTTGAAATCATCGAGGAAATGAAATAAATGAGAAAGAGAAGGAGGAAGGAAAGCAAATACAGAAAAACAAAGAGATAATGATTAGAGTAACATAAATAAAGAAAAAATGAGAAACCAAGAATGAGAGAAAAAATATCAAAAGGTTAGCAAGGGCATGGAAGAATTAAGAAAGGAAATAAACATGAGAGAGAAATGAAAATAAGAAGCAAAGAACAACGAGGTGATAAGGAAAACTATATAGATTTGATTTGATTAGATTTTTGTTATTTATGGTCACTTTTTTGCCACTTTTTCAGCTAATTCGAACGACGAGGATGCGTGATGTTATGATGAAACTGATAATGGAACATTCACAAAGATCACTCAGGCCAGACCGGGATTCGAACCCTGTTATGTACCCAATAGGACCAAGTAATGTAAATAGTTTGCCAAAGAGGATTTGAGATGGCAGCACCAGGCGTACAAGATTAAGAACTGGCATAATATATGTGAATAACTTTATAAATAAGAACAAAGCAAATTGGAAAGATTAAAAACAATAGAATATATTATAAGAAGACAAAGAATAAATATGAAATAAATAAATTAATATATATATTTTATAAATCAAATCAGTGATCATATGTAAGTTAATATGAAAATTAAGGAAGTCAAAGCACTGATACAAGTTTGTGACTTTGAACAGATATTGCATCTGTCTGATTGATTTGTCATTCCCATAGCGGAAATTTTGTTTACATCAGTGGCGAGCGCGTTCCAATCGACGCCCCACAGCACTTTTTGGTTGCGCGTTTTAACCGTAGCACCTACTTGGATGCGGGTGTCAATCGTTTGCACCAAGTATACACTCTGTTGTACTCAGTTAGTGTTGGCGCGTTCCAATCGCAACCGCAAGGAAGGATATTAGTATTATTCCCAAAGCTTAAAGGAAAAAGTTGGAAAAGGATAAAGGAATTCGTTAAATAGTCAAAACATAAACAAATTGAAATCCAGAGGGAAGTTTACAAAGAAGACAAGAAGGAAGTCCAGATCCAGAACGTCCATTAAGGGAAGTCCAGATCCTCCATATTGAGAAGGAAGTCCAGATCCAGACCGTCCATTGAGAAGGAAGTCCCGATCCAGACAGTCCATTAAGAAGGAAGTCCAGATCCAGATCTGTCCATTACGAAGGAAGTCCAGATAGAAGAATATTCAAATAGAGAAAATAAATAATAAAAAGCATATTGAGATGAAAATTGACTGTAAACGAGAAAATTAAAGAAGAAAGTAACTTTTCATGTAAATATTCTTACTCCATGTATCCTGTGTTTAAATAATATATTAGTTTAAACGTCTCCATTGGAAAGCATCCTGTCTGGTTTCGTTGTCTACAAAGAACCCTACCCTGTAGATAACCAGCTGAGTTTTAAGATTAAGGTTTATGTACCTTTGCACCAAATGAAGGTAGCAACCCAGGACCCCTGGCGTCGGAAAACTAAATGTATGTATGTGTATATATTTTTACCTTTTTATCTTATATATATACACACATATACCGGGTGGTCCAAAAGTCCAGGAACGGTCAGATATCGTGAGAAATACACATCGAATCGGAAAACGAAAAAATACGTGTTTAATAAGTGAAAGAAAGCTATTCAATGATATCACACTTGATTCCCCACCCCCTTCCATGTATTCTATTGAAAAGTTTTGACGTGCAGATTTTGAATGTGCAATCGCTTTCACTTTAGCTCAATTAGGGGCAGAGCGTTCCTTTGAATTTCTTTTTGGGTTTTATGAAATTTTCACGTGGCTATGAGGATGGTTCATTTGCTCGTTGGACTCGGAATGAAGGCCTCTTTCCGATTCTACAATACAAAATGGGGGTTTCCATTTTAAAGTTTCACAGTTGTACTCCGCCCCGCCCCCACGGGAACTTCTGGACCACCTGGTATATACATGAACACTTGCCTGAATCCACATGTAACTGATGATCGTTAGAATACCGACAGTGGCAAATATAAAATGGGCAACAAGCATAGTTGTGGATTGACAAACACCAACGAGGTTCATGGCAATAGCGGAAACCCACGCCAGCCAGAGACATAACCAGTTTAGAGACCTTACGTTAGGATTGGGTGTGGTTCTAAGGAATTTCTCCACCAGCAGGTAGTTAAGATACGCTAGGAAGGCACCTGGAAAAAAAAGAGCAATTTTACTTCTTGAAGCTTAAAGTTGGTCACCCACTGGCACATGCATTTTTCTACAAGGGTAATCATCTATATTACAAAAATCAAATTAAATTAAGGCGCTTCGTTATGGTATGTGTCTGCATACTTGCCCTTCACTGTCTGATTGAACATACTTCAACTGTTCTATTCAGCACGTGCTCGCTCTTTCAAGATATAAATAACTTTCTTTTGCACTTACCTAGTGCAGTGCTTAAAATTTCACTTACCTAGTGTAGTGTGAGGTGTATCATGCTTTTTCTTTTTCAAAGACAACAAAGTCAGAATATGAGACACAGAAATTTACACTTGGCACAGATAAGGGTAGAAGGAAAAAAATACAAAGTGTTACTCAACTTTTGTTCTCAATCAAGATTTATCAAGTGATAAAGTGACGCCTATATACTTCCTTTGGGGGGTTAGCACATGAAACAGATTAGATGTCACCATTCAACTCAGTACATGACATTCATTGTGTGTGTGTGTGTGTGTGTGTGTGTGTGTGTGTGTGTGTGTGAGAGAGAGAGAGAGAGAGAGAGAGAGAGTTTATTTATATATTTCAACACACACTCAACTTGCCCCGAATTAGTACTCGTATTATGTATATTATATGTATTATGTATTTTAATTATTGTACTTAAACTTTTTCATTTGCCAAAATATAGTAGTAATAGTACGTTTCTAAATATGTTCTTCAGACACTAAGACACAATTTAAATATTCTTAAATATTCTAACTTTTTTCTAATCAGAAATGAAAAACCTTAAATCCTTAAATGTAGCTAACCTGTATTATTTTTAATGTTTTTTTCTTTGTTTCCTCATTGCATCCTTATTTGTAGGATGTATATATCGTAACGATCCGTAGTATCTTTTAATTATTATGGACAACGAATTCCAACTTTCAGTCATTTCAACCATCGTTTCCTAATTAGGAAATATTTAGAAACATCAAAGCGTCAAACCATAACCCTACCTCTGGTGCCAAAATGAGGACTAAAAGTGGGAAACGTTGTAAGTGCCAAAAGCGAAAGTGTTGGGAAATCGCATCGTTCCGCACATCAGCTCGTAATAACGTGCACACTAGTAATCTCTTTACAAGCCCTTTGAACTACTTAGAGGGCTACCAGCCACATTTCACGTTTACCCCATTTTCAAGCATGGCACATTTCACAGTTTAACGTGGAAAACGGTGTTTGAATTATTGCTACACTTACAGCGTTTACTAATTTTAGTCTTCAAATATCTAGGCACTGGGCTGATGACCCATCTTCAAGTAATCCCGAAAGAAATGTTCAAGTGTTAAAATGATGGTTAATATACCTAGTTACATTTAATTTAATTTAATTACATATCGGAGGAAACTCGCAATTTTAAAGTTTTAGCATTGTTTTATTAGCAATATTAGTAATTTGAGGTCTATGACATCCCTCTGTGAAATTTCATTAATCCCTCCGGTTAAAAGCGATTGGATTGAACACTGTTTGTTTTCCTTTGTCAGTCAAATTAGAAGGAAGCTTTTCTAGGTGACTGACAATAGGCTGTCTTTGAAATTTATATAATGACTGATTTGTGCTAATTTTGAAAATGAAATATAAGCAAAAGCAACATCTGTGAGAATATCTTGCATATGGTGTTCATATATGTGCAACAAAATTATCAGACTCTGGCTGATTGATTGATTGATTTTGTGTAGAAATTAGTCTTTTTTTTTTACTAAATGTGTGCCGTGACGAAGTACATTAATTAATTAACGATTCATATTGCTGCATCTGGAAGCTATTTCTTTTTCCATTTAAAATTTAAATTCATGAAAAATGTATATTCCTTTCATTGTTACATCTGCCTCTGTGGCAAAGGGCCATGAGTGGTTGGGAACAGTGGCGGCGATTAGGAAAGGCGAGGGGGGTAGTTGTCCCCACTTTTCGCCACTTTTGCCCCCGCACTATGCTAAACCTTATCTACAAAAGGAAAGATACTGTCTTTGCACCCCCCAGTTTTAACATCTTGGTTTTGGAACCCAATCGCCGCCACTGGTTGGGAGTGAATTCAAACCTAATTCTATAGGTTTGAGTCTACCAATGGGATAAACTAGGAGAGGAAAACATAATTTATTTAGACATTCATATAGTTGTTGCGGCATATTTCTATGTTCTAGGACATGCTCATGCAAATTTTACGTTCTAAAATTCCTAAACGTACCTGACAATATAATTTAGAGCACATATTTCTCGCTTGATTCTACCAAAAAGAAATCTTACACAACGTAAAATAATAATAATAAAAAAGTCTAACTCTATCAGTATCGCTTTCTGCGATGGTCCATCACACCACGCCGAGTAACCCATACGTTCAGAACTCAATTTTAGAAGGAGAAAAAATAGGGGTGCCACTCACCTATAAGACAAGCGACATTGAAGACAAATGTAAACAAAGAGCTTTCTGGTGGTGTGGCACCTGCGTCGCTAATGTAAGGGAAAATTGGCTCTACGTGCCATTAAGCACAGCAATGGCGTACCTGAAATGAAACAACAAAAATAATTACAATCATTATTGACATAATTTTAAATAGGGTTCCAAAGAGCTTGATCGAAAATACAGAGAAAGTGAAAAAAATAACTCTCCCCAAACGGTAAATTGGTCCATCACACCACGCCGATTAACCCATACGTTCAGAACTCAATTTTAGAACTATTAAAAAAAAACATATTAAGTCAATATATACAACATACATATATATTCTATACAACATTAAGTCAATAGTGTTTAGAAAGTGAAAGATATTCAACAACAGTTTGGAACATATACAGGGAGGTCACAAAGTGGGCGTACCCCACCCTGTATTTTCGACACTACGATGGTTATGGTTGATTGATTGATATGAACACATACCTGATGGCTTAAGTGTCCGGAACATTGGTATAGAGATCGTCTTTTTCGTAGCACGGCCGAACTTTGGCACACTTCGCGATCCAAGTGTGAGTGAATAAGACCTTTTTCCGGACGGTGACGTTGCCCTCAATAACGTTCTGAAGGGCGTCCAAGAAGTCCCAGAGGTGGATAATCAATGACACAGGTATGTGTTCATATCAAGTAATCCGACAATTACCATCGTAGTGTCGAAAATAAAGGGGGGTACGCGCACTTTGTGACCACCCTGTACCTGCACTCCGCAACTTTGGCTAGAAATCGCAAACGCGGTGTGTGTGTGTGTAGTTGCATGTGGCCATAACATAACCGAGTTCCACACATCAAAACTGGTGCATATCTGATATTCCTGGTTGGTTGATTGATTGATTAAGTTGGTGTTTTAAGTTCACTTTGTGCACAGTAAGGCTAATCGGTATTGGACCTACACTTTAAAGTGACCCGGCGGCGACCCTACCACTCTGATATTCCTAGGTCTGATTGCACAGCATGAGGGGTGTCCACGACACGATAGTGCACATGCCTATACTACAATAATATGATATTAATAGAGTTTAAAAAATGTACGACTTACGTAATGCAAATTCCAATTATCAAGACCATAGACTGTAATAATGGGAGGAGATACAACTTGCTCGAACGTTCATCTGAAATAAAGAAAAAAGGTCTTGAGAGTAATAATATGTAAGTGTGAAAGCATAACATTATGTCTTTTTATAAGTTCTAGTTTACGTAGTATTATTCACCCTTTCCCTTCATATTGTTTCTATAGCATCGCATTCGCTTGTTGCCCAAAAGCAAATTATTAATCAAGTTATTACTTTTCTAAGCATAATATACTATAGCCTTAGATTTTCCAAATAGCATTAATTAGAAATTTTTGATGTTCAGTGTGCAATGCCAATTAAAATCAGCACTTAGCGAATTAATTTATAATGTTGGCCTCACGATACTACAACATATCACTAGATACAGTAATAATAATAATAATTGACAATAATAAAGTAAATAAATTACGTACTATGTTCTACAGCACTGGTTATGCACTTAATATTAGTCTCTGGTTTCACTGTTCCATTGTGGTTGTCCATTGATGTAGCAGACTTGAGAATTGTTGAGTAACTGGAGAACAATGCTTAGCAACAGCTTTGTCTGTGGTATGATGCAGCTTCGCTTAGGAATCAGATGGTAATTAGAACCGTGGGAGTTTTATGAGAGAAATTATTCCCCTTCAAGAAGGAAAATAAACGTTGAAAATAATCGCAAGCAAAGAATATTCTCATATCATTGTTGAAGGTCGACTCCAAAGCCAAAAACTCTCAGAAAATCTGCTTGCTAATTTTTATAATCTTCTTTTAGCAATGGTTTTCAAATTCTTTCGTAACATAAGTTTTATATAATAAATTTGTGCATTTTTTATTTAACGTTGTTCTTTTAAATTTTGAATTGTTGATTTAAGTCCACTTTATGCACAGAGAGACTAATCGGGACTGGACCTACAGTTTAAATTGGGATCCGAACCACTGTGACATGTGCCTACACCGGGAATCGAACCCGGCACACCTTTATTACAAGGCGACGAATATACCACTACACCATTGGGGAGGTACATTTACGTTGCTTTTCTGGCACTTTCTAGCTAATCGTGACAACGAGGGTTAGATGAAATTGATGAAAGGACACGTGTACGAAAGAACATTCCTTAGGCCAGGACTGGAACCCGGAACCTTCGTGATTCGACCAATCAACGCGTGACACCAAGGCGACTGCGTAAGAGTCAAACTAGGAACTAGTCTGTAACGAGCGGCGCAAGAAATGTCAGCTGCCCTTAAGTGAATTAGTTTCAGCAGTGACCATAAAGCAATATTCTTTATGCACACCCAAATGACTCAAACGGTACCATTTTGACCCCCGCATTAGCAGCCAACGTCATCGAGGTTACATTCCAGAATTATAAGGTTGATTACAAGAATGCAGTCCAAAAGTTTCCACTCAAAAGGACCTAGGTATTATCATGGATCAAAAACTCATTTTTAGTTATCATATTATAGCTACCACTAAAAAAAGCCATGCGCCTTCTTGGTCTTCATACAAATTTAGTGAAATTCAAAACCCATCATCTCTTGCCTTCTTCTTTAAATACAGCTTGCCCATCCTTGAATACTACTTCCCTATTTGGGCAATGGCCTCATAAACCAATCTCACCAGAATAGATTCTGTTCTCAGTTTATTTCTTGCCATTGTTCGCCATAGAACACCTTCTTTCCGACATGTATCCAAATCAGACACCATGGCTGTTCTGAATGTTCACTCTTCATCCTTTCGTCGTGATCTAGCTGACATGAAATTTTTATACAAGATAATAATTGGCAAAATCAGAACTGATCTCCTAATCAGTGAATTTACACTTACGGTACCCCAAAAGCAAACGCGCAACCTGCAACTCTTCCACAACGCTCCTTGTTTTATATAAAGTGTCTCAACCTTAAAAGTCAGTATGGAAGTAAATGGAGTACTTCCCTCTCTCTCTCTCTCTAATACATGAGTTTTGCCAATAACTCTGTCCTTCTCTACCACCGCTGCGTTGCGAGATGTTACAAAATTTACAAAATGTTTTTTTTTTTCCTAGTAAATACTTCAAAAGCCATAAGTATCAAACCGCTTGAACAACTTCTGCAGTTATTTTTCTACGGGATCTATAATGTTTGTAGATATGATATTCTTCGCCTGAGTGAATTAATTGGCTTACGAGGAGAGTTATATATATATATACACATTGGATATTTTGTATAAATCATCAGACCGGAACACGAGAAAGTTGGTTAGCGAGAAACTTTTCGGTTTATCGCGATACACATGCAAACCAAACGAGAAAAGTGTTGACCATTGTTTGAAGTTATTTTTAGAATGCATTGTTACTCCACAGCACCGTCATTTATTCCGTAATCGTAGTTTGTTAATGCAGGCTGTCTGGCGTATCAAATTCATTGCGCCCCACCAAGTTACAGGCAGGTGTCCCGTTTTGTAGGAAGTGCAGTGTGCTTTATTTTCCGTAAAAAATGTATCCTAATGTTTGTTTTTGCATTTATTTAATTCTGTTTATGTAAAGGATACAACATTTAACGAAAGAAGTAATAATAGTTGCGTGTATTACACATATAATGCACATGTAAAATGGTGAATAGTTACGTCGAAATATAAACATTTACATGCAAATCTTGAGGTAACTTTCGTTTCTTTTTCGAAAATGCATCAAATTCATAGATTTTGATGATTTGTTATACGATATTAAGGAAGTAAATTTGTCGCAATCATTAGCGATTAACAGCGACTCGATGCGACTCCATTTGTTGATCTGGCAACGCCGTGCTCTATTTAACTCATACTGACTTTTAAGTTTGAAACGCTCTATAGGCTGCCAGAAATCTACAACAAACTTCTCATGGATGTAGATATTTTCCTTCCAGAAATAAATTTTTGTACATTACTGACCAAGAACATGTAAATCTATCTCAGTTTGTTATTGTTTATATCTTTTGTAATCTTTTGTTTCTACTTCATGTTGTTTCAGTGTAAAATGGCCAAATAAGACTGTATCTAAAACTCTGAGTAAATAAATAAAAATAAATTAATAAATAATACACTTGATTTAACCTTTGAAAAATTGTAATTACAATAACTAGTGTTTATAAACAAACATATATATATCAGGGTGCATCGAACTTTATTAGCTGCGCAAAAAATTCACTGTACTACTGTATTGATGTAATTATACAACATAATACTTTACATGAAACATTTGATTGGGAATTTAATTATAATATAAGGCTTATAGTACTTATTCCTACAATCCGTTATAGGAATTTAATATATTCACACATAGTTACATAAGAAAGGAAGGCCCAGGATAAAATTTATATCCAGGCGAAGTCGATTTTTGGCACCCCAAATGTCCACCCTGTCAACCCCCGCCTCAACTTTCTACCCATATACCATAAATGTGC
Organism: Lepisma saccharinum; assembly: GCF_977018435.1. NCBI lineage: Eukaryota > Metazoa > Arthropoda > Insecta > Zygentoma > Lepismatidae > Lepisma > Lepisma saccharinum. Next base: position 111,350,770 of record NC_139231.1, read on the forward strand.
CTTCATGGCATGGTGCTATATGCATAGGGAACTTAACTTTACCTGTATATATTGTACTCGTTTCTCTACCTCTGAGTAAATATGTTTACTTTTTACTTACGCGAACCCTCTTCTATGCCAATGGCTGAGGCCTCCCTATAGACCTACTTGTCTCCGCCCCCTTCCCCCAGTGCGGGGTTTTGCGGCTTGTAGATCCGGCACTGTCTTTTAGTCACTTTTTCATCATGCCAAACAAATATTTCTCAATTTTGACCTGGAAAAGTTGAGGTATTTTTAATTATATTCCATATGGAACCACTACAATATAAAACCCAGTCATTACACGATCCAAGGATATTATATTTTAATTGATTGTTTAATTCTGAATATACAGTGCCCTGTATATAATATCATGAACAAACCGTTTCACCAATATCTAATTTAAGCATTGAATGTATACTTGCTGTGACTTATCAAACGAAAAGAGATTTACAAAGTAGAAGATCGTGATAAGTCAATCACATTGGCTATTGTTGCTAGTCAAACCAGCTGTGTCTCTGGCTCACTACCCGTCCTTATTCGTTTTTTAAAACACGTTTTTCAGTTCCATCTGTTCGCAATTAGGGCATGGAAGTATTTCTCAATTTTGTGTGTTCGGAATTAGGACCATTTAGGCGTTGTTCGTAATTAGGACTGTTCGCAATTAGAACAGAACTTTTGGTTGCGAGAGAACGTTTTGATTGCTAGCGTGTTTTGCTCGTGTGCGATATTCAATATAAATATTTTATAGGGGGTGGTATACAGTGTCGCGAAACACCTCACTACACGTAAAGCAGAGCTGTCGCATTGCTTAGCACTGTATCTGTTCTATTGGGCTCCCTGAGTGACTGTACGAAAGTTCAACCCGCATACCAAACAGTAGAAGTTCGTGATTGAGAGGGAACAAACTGGTGGTGAGGCAGGGAAGTAACTGGCATAAGAAAGAACTGGCTCAACATGCTTAATGCTCATGGTAGCGCCGGAGGGTGCGAAGGGGAGAAGGTGTACTTCCCATTACTTAACATTTCTGCTACTTTTGGTTAATCGTGAAGATGAGGATGAGTGATGATATCATGAAATTGATGAAGGGACACACAAACAACACCCATGTCAAGGCCGGGATTCGAACCCGGGACTACTGGTGTCGTAGCGCGGTAGGAGGTTAAATGTAAAAGACGTACAACAGAGTACACAACATTGCCTTGTTCGAAGACTCGTTCAGTAGCTACACATATCTGCGAGTTGTTTTTAATTGATTCAGTGCCAGTTCAGAAGAAAACTCATTGACAATTTGCCTTCTATTACATTTGCCACCCACTGTACACGTCCATTATCCCCACTCGCACAGAAATTTTCACCGAGACCATTACGAAGGTTAAGATTTAGTTCTGTAATTGGACTAGAAACCTATTCTGAATCTTGGATTTTCCAGCTGGAATTAAATGCTAAATAATGCTAATAAAGGCACACTTGGACATGCAATTATTTTCGAAATGCAACACGTGAAGCAAGAAATGTTTACTTTAAAAGAATTTACTAGTCCAGGAAATTTACAATTTGACGTAGGCAAAATTGCTTAAGAATGTTTTTAAACAGTTTCTAGCTCAGAAATCATTGCTGAATAACATATCCAAAATCAGAAAAAATCGGACCACGGGGAAAACCCCCAAAACGGATTTCAAAAACGGATTTCAAAATGGGAGACTGCCTGTTTTCTACTAAAGGCGAAAAATAAAGTAATTTACGGAGTTTAGAGAGAGGTAATGCTTTTATTTACCTTTAATAATACTTATACTAAAACTATCTTTCAACATTATATCATTTCATATGCAATTTTGATATTATTTATAGAAGTTAACACTGAGAAAATAACAATTACTTCAAATAAAATTATTTTAAGTTCTCTTAATTATAAAGTCAACTTCTAAGGATGGAGAAAGTTTAATTTACCGTCTTCATCACCGTAAACACTTACTTACACATGGGGGGGGGGTACAGTCCCTCCTGACATTTTGAGAAAAATTAAATTTTTAAAATGGAAACTGCAAAGAATTTGGGAATAACGAAAGTACTAAATGCAAATCACTCTTTCATTAATCCTTAGATTTCAATGTTGAGTGAAAGTTCGAAATATACGAAATCAGTAGAATTTAGGTAATTCCCATTTTTACAATTCCAGCAAACCCCCCTCCCCCATACTCCCAAAAAGTGAATCCTGAGTGCGCTAATAACTGTCATCATATAATTATTGCAACCACTCGCCACGAGTTGTTGGAGAGGACAATCGATTACGCTTGCATCTACATCGTGAAGTATCATCAAGTTTCGACGTGCACGAACAACAAACCATCTTAAGGAGGAAATTTAGATTTAGTGGGTGTACAGCATAACAGGAATTATTCTTTACATACCAACCCCTTCCTTCTACCTTGATCGTCTCTTCTCTATACTTCCAGATTCTTATTTGAAAGTGTGTGCGAAATTTAAGGTGCTTTGTGGACGAATCTGTAAGTTTTAAATTGCACGAAAATACTCACAGAGTAAGATAATTTATTTAATTGGAAGAGACCGTGACTCATCAAGCCCTTCATAATCCAAGCAATTTTCCATCTGACACTCAATGCCTCACACTTTCCCAAGGATATTTACCCAACCTTTTACTCAATACTTCAGGTAAAACAAGTCGTTTTACACCAGGGACATGAAGCATAACGTAACTTGCAACGCTTTCAAGTTACGAACGGAACTATCGATATGCGTTACAAAGGTAGTACCGGAAGGACGGGACCTACCAACAACCTTAGTAATCTAGGCGTACCGTTACTCAACAACCTAATCGCTTCAGGTACTGAGTTGAACGAGTCTCGGATCGAACGGGTACGAACGTTCATACTGTACCGCAACGGTGGCTACAGGGTACGAAATTGAACCAGGTTGGTAACTGATAAGGATGCACCACGACCAGCGCTTGTGATTAGAATACCAGTACGTGGATAGAACTGGAAGAAGGGGGTAACATTTGTAACCGGAAGTTACAGTAACCATAACACATACTGGGAGTATACGATTTAAGTTTACTGTCATTAAACTTCCACAAAAGCAAAAAGAAGTAGCTATAAAATTATACTTCTTGTTTAATAACTATTGTAATAAGTTAAAAAATAATAATTCGTCGCCTTTCTGGTTAATTATTTATCAGAAACATATCTTAAAATACCTTTTAGTTTCTATTTTAAAATGGGTTGCATAGAAGAACTACACATTCATCGTTTTGGCAATTATTAATATTAAGAATGTACGCTAAGTACTATCATGCTAATTTGTTAAAAACAGTAATAAGCTAAGCAAGATGTTCGAAGACCATCACTCAGGAAAACTATTAACAGTAGATAACATTAGGTTTACCTGTTAGTGAAGAAAATACTAATTATAACGACGTGCGCAAACTCAACTTCATGCACAGAAAATCTCATCGGGACTAGACCTACAGTTGAAAGTGAGATTCCATCCACTATGTGGCTTCACTGCGTATCGAACTCGGGGCCCTTTGAACAAAAAAGGTGGAGATTGTATAATTTGGTTTATATTGCATCGCATCGACACAGTGATAAAGTCTTCGCCTTTTAGCACAGCACACGATACAACGCTAGGGATCGCAGGTTCGAATCGCAACCTGGGCATGGGTGTTCTTTGTGAGAGTTCATTCATCCATATCATCATATCATCATTCATCCTCATATTCGTGAATAGCCAAAAGTGGCAGAAAAGCGAAGCAAAATAAACCAAATTATACAATCTTCACCTTTTTTGATCAAAGGGTCCCGAGTTCGATACGCAGTGAAGCCACATAGTGGATGGAATCTCACTTTCAACTGTAGGTCTATTCACGATGAGCCTTTCTGTGCATGAAGAGGACATAAAAATAAACTCAACAGTAATATTGAATTTATTTAAATATGTATTAATTGAAAGTATCTATGGACCTTTTTAGGCAAAAGAAATATAGAAAAAAAGACAAAACGCTTTTCAAATCATCTTCATTCACCTTCTAAATAGAAATTACAACATATTGACTCAATTTTCATCATAATCGGTCAATTATTAACAGAGATATGAGCAGTTTTGTGATTGAGTGGCCGCAATCTTCGATAACATCATAGCGGGAAAATGTACCACGTGACGGATGTCCACCCAAGCCAAAAATACTTCCTAAGACACCTACTAAGCAATGATGAAAAAATATTCTCTATACTCAAAATTTCCTACAGAACCATAGCCAGTCCTGGACTATCAAGCACTGTGAAATCAAACGTTTGGAATTAAAACGGTAGCATGAATGTTTTTGTTAATGTTCTACCTTCAATTTCGTTTTTCCTCTCATATATGATAGAAGTCGTCATTAAGGTTAGAGAAGTATATTCATCTTTAAATAAATAAGAAATGTATGATGATGATATTTATCACTTCTCATGTGCTAGCCGGTTGGCTGTACGAACTACATGCATATTTTATACATTTGTGAAATATAAATAATTACTTGAATATTATAAATAGCATACAGAACATATTTAATAATTATTCGGTCCCAAAAGTTAATATTGGCCACATTCTTAATCGAAACCGCATTACCGACTGCGGGACGGTATGGGTTAGACTCGACTTGGATTCAGTCTCTTAGTTTTCGGCCTTTGTATAGGACCGCTGGTAACCCACCATCGTGAGGAGATTGGGGAGCTACGAGTGAGTAGCGTAATCCGGTCTCGGAAATCTCCTATAATGGCTGAGGGTTCGACGTGCTGACCTCACGTCACCCCATTAGTGGTTGAAGATCTCCACACCTCTAGTCAGGATTGTGTGAGGAAGACTGGCAGTCGGGAAATAGGCCAAGGCCCTTCACTTCAAGAGCTGTCGATCCACGGGTTATTAGCTGTGCATATGTGTGTAGTGAAAATGTGATGTTTTTCGATTTAAAATGTGTGTTATTTATTGTTGTTATGGGGAATTGGAAGAGTAGCTTTCGTATTTGAAACTCAATCCCTCCCTCGACGAGAAATAATTGATAATTTGTTCCCTCCCTACAGGCATACCTTCCGCCTCTATTGAATAATATAAATGTGTGAAGAGTTATATAATTAAGACTTTCGAAACAACCAGAAGCATAAATAAAATGCATGTGTAAGTCTGCACATATTATATTATTCCAGTTAATGATCATCATCAGTTATACATACAATGTAATTGCTTGCAAGAAAATTTCTGTTCGAAGTAACTGTAAAAGTAGCTTACCGTTACTTTTCAAGAACCAGTAACTGTTACTTTCTAAAACGTGTAACTGTAACTGTAACTCCGTTACTTTTTGAGGCAAGTAACTGTTAATTGTAACTAGTTACTTTAAAAAAGTAACTTTCAGAACATTGCCAATATCTAATACGTGAAGTAAAACAAAACAATGCACTGTATAAGGACTGCATTCGAGATAATGGTATTGTAGTTTCGAATCTGCAACCTCATTCCCTTTTGCCATTTTGATCCACTTCATCGCAGGAGAATATGATCTGCAAGTATACCAATAGGATTTAGTTAACAAGGAATCTACGAGATATCTGTGAAGCATTTCTTCTCAACTCCTGAAACGAAAATACGTATCTTGAGAAGGATATGGGAGAGTTTAGGCACTGCGAAAAATTGACTGGAGACCGTCAAATTCACAAATTGGGCTGCCATCAAACAACCGTAAAAAAGGCCGTGACTGTTTCTAATGTATTAACGGCAACTATATTCTTAACGGTAATCAACTTAATGTCAAGGATGATTTTTTTAAAAAATTATATTGCACACAACTGCAGCCTACAGCCTACCTGTTATTTATCTTATTCATGATAAAATATTCAAATATTCAAAGTTTCTCTCTACCTCCCTTTTCGTCCAGTCGAACCAGGTGTACGTACGTCCTGAGGACTTTCAGGCACGTATGTGAGGACTAAATCAAATACTTATGATAAATAAAACTGAGTCTGCAAGGAACATTCAGTAAGTAATAAGGATACGAGGACAATACCCCACATCCACCGGATTCAGGATTGCCGTTTTCATTACATGCATTCTTGAACTGGTGTAGAAATCGTCAGTTTAACATACCTGAGGTTTAAGCTTTAGGAGTTTGAATTGATGTCCGTACGTCGCCATCCACAGACACGCTGCGGTGATATAAAACCATTCGCATGCAACGGCTAAAACATGCATCTCGTATCCACCATCCTCAGGAGTCCATAGAAAGTAACTATTTCCTGTGAAATAAATTACAAGAAAAAAATACCGATTTATTCATACAGACTTTTCTCGTTGTAAACATTTTAGTAGAATACTTATTAAGAAAATATATGGACGTCATTGTGATGCCGAGTCCTTGGACAAATTTGAATAACTTTATGGAAAATAAAATGTGCGAACCTCATTCGTTCAGTTTTTTTGCCATCTAGCACAGTGCTAAAACTGCGCCGTAATGATTTCCGCATGTAGCTCGCCTGGCGTGGTGATGTTTCTGCCCGCTTAACATCTCTCTAACATTACATGCATAGTCGTAGCTACGGGGTGTGCCGGGTGTGCCTAGGCACACCCTAATGGGATGCTTTATCAAAGAGAATTAAAGACAGATATTTCAATAAGAGAGAAAATAAGCGGCATCTTTACGTTTAATAATTTTGTCCGGGAAAAAGAGAGATTATTCGAAATATTGAACTCGCTGAGTTTATCCCCGAATCCCAACCCCTTCCTCAATATTGGTCTAAAACTTACCTATATTTGTGGAAACAGGTTATTTTCTTTACTGAACACTCGAAATTAAAAACTGATATAATACAGGGAAACAATATGTATAACAATAACAACAATGTCACAGTAACATATTTGCTGCCAACAATCGCCTTCACCTCCATTCTCACAATCAACTAATTATTGTATGCTTTCTGTGGTGCAGAAAGCTTATCAGTAAACATTTTGACAATGCAACTATATTGTTGGAAGTTTATTTATCAATGTCGCTGGTGGTTTGTATTTAAATCTCTTTCCAGAACTGACTAGTTTACTTCGTTGTAACTGTCGTTGTACTTGCTTTTTCGGATTCTGTTGCAAATTCGTCTCTCGGAATAATCGAAGGAGCCATTATTTGATGAAAATTTCCGCTTGTGGACGTGATATTTCGTCGTGTAAACTTACCGTACTTTTATTAAATAGCGAGTTTATGCTCTAAAAGAAGATGGATCGTTTTGTCGTAAGACTGAAAAGAAACGAAGGTGGTCCCGATCGAAAGCAGACAGTTGAAAAATGAAGTGGTAGTGCCTGTGATAGTGCACGTTGTAGTGGTATCGGTGAACTTGTAAATAACAAACCATCCTTTTTCGATTCTTCTTTGTAGCTACAGTGGTGATTTATTCAATCTAGTTTTTGGACTTTTAACCGCTGTTATTTTTAAAAGAGATTTACCTACGTTTCGGAGGCTGAGTCTATCTCCGTCTTCAGGGTAGCGTATAGTCTGTTAGATAATATAAATGGTCTATAAATGGTTGCCTTGGAAGATTATTCTTGGTAGCCTAGACTCCACCGTGTCTGTCGGTCACAAGGACATCTATATTCATAAAGTTGCCAGGTAGGATTATCAGTGGCCCAGGCTCCACTTCGTCAGATGACCACGTCAAGGTCACGATCAAGGCTTCGTGTTTCACCGTTCAAACACATTCCACGAGCCTAAGACACTCCGTTGTGTGTCTGCCGGCCGGCACAAGTCTCTACTCTACAGCAAGAGCTCTCTGCCGGCAGATATGCAAGTTGCAAGGTCATGCCGGCAACCTGTTTATTCTTAACGTGCTTTCGTTCTCGTGCTCTACAGTTGGTTCAACCTAAAAGACACATCTTTCTGCCTGCACATCTAACAGACTACACGCTACCCTGAAGACGGAGGCAGATTCAGCCTCCGAAACGTAGGTCAATCTCTTTTAAAAAATAACAGTGGTTAAAAGTCCAAAAACTAGATTCCTGTTTCAATGCTCCTGATGCTGAACAAACACCAGGTAAGCCTACTGACATATCAGTAGATCCTTGTGACCCTGTGAATGCATTGCCACACAACAGAACAGAATGTGATGTAAGGTAAAATTAGGACCGTACCAATAAAACCTGGTGGTTTTCCCTAGAAGTGGAATAGGTGGGAAAGAAAGGACTTTTCAATCTAGCTGGTTTCACAGTTAGAAATTGTTGGAATATCGTATAGCTGTTGACTCTGCATTTTGTTTTTACTGTATAGTTTTTGCTTCAAACAATGCATCAGTGAGAGGGCACCTTGATCAAGCATTCATTACGCGAGGTCTTAAAAACTGGCATAGAGCAAACGAATGTTTTCGAAGTCATGAAAAATCTAAAGGACACCAGCAAAGCTTAAGTTCCTGGTCAAACTACAATAAAAATAAACCAATTGACGTCCAATTAGAGGAGTGAAAGAAGGCCTTTCTTCCGAAGCAAGAACAAACAAGACTGCATAATCGATAAATCATGGAGAGGCTAATAAACATAATTCTTTGTCTTACAAAAGGAGGCCGCCCATTGCGAGGTCATACTGAGAATAAAGAAGCATAGGACAGGGGGTTATCTCTAGCTGTAGTTTGAAAAATGTTCTTGTAAGGAAGTTGAAAATGTCATTACTTGGTACAAACGTTTGTGGTATTGATGAGAGATTTCGTGAAGAAACTGTTGGGGTCATGTGTGCCATTGGAAATCTGGTTGACTTGAATGTAAATGATGAAGAAATAGCCGTCTTAGCTAGAACATTCAAATTGTCAGGCGACGAGTTGGCAGCAGAAGTAAGACTTCTGAAAGGAAAATCCTCTGTACCTAAGGGAAGTTCTTCTGTTACGCTACAGGAGTGGTTTGAGTGGTTGGAGAAAGAAGAGAGAAATAAATTTACTGCATTCTACTCTGTACTACAGCGCTTTTCTTCTTTACCTGTCACAAGCTGCAAGTGTGAGAGAGCTTTCTCCAAGCTTGCTCAAGTTAAAACTAAATTAAGAGCAACTCAGAAGCAGGATAGATTGGAAGCCCTGCTCTTGCTATTTGTGGAACAGGAAAAAGCTTCGTCTATTGATATACATGAAGTTATTGATGAGTTTAAGAACATTGTACCTTTTGACAGACGTCTCTTGTTATAGATGACGTGTATTTTGATATCTTCCTTTGTAACATTTATGAACATTGTGTGTGTGTGTAATTTCGATGCAATTTGATTTTTTTCTACTATATATATTCAGAAATTTTCAACACTGTCATTTAGTGAATTTATATTCCTTTATAAACATCAGTGCAGTTAAAGAGCCAAGTGATTGTATTGCAAAATATGCTATTAAAAAGATACAAGACCTCATTTTTTCTTTGTGCAGACCCAAATATAAAGTTCTAGCTACGCCTATGATTATATGTAGGAGTATTCTTAATCTAAAACCGTCATTAGCCACTTCTTCACATTGCAAGATATAAATATGAAAACTGTTTCTTTGTTTGTAATTTTAACATACCGAATACAATTGGACCGTTTGAATTCCGAAGTCCTTGGGCCAAAGTTGCAAAGTGCATTTTCATAAAAAATATAGAGTCTATTAACTCTCAGAAATGCTATTATAGTAAGTCATAGATGAAGATCATACATAAATCTGCACAGAATGAAAACAAGCCATTGACTTTCAACCACCACTGACGCCTGTCAATGTAACGCATTAGGTACTAGCCAGATATTCGAAGCAAATAAATGCAATTTCAAAATACATTTTCATACATTATTTTAGCGTGAACTCCAACATACTTCTATACATCAATGGTTTCCACTTACCTTTGAACTCTGAGAACGATATTCCTGTTGCAATTCCACAAATTACCAGAACAACGGTTGTTATTGTAGTAAGCAGGGTTCTAAAATCAGCAGTTCCTTTTGTGACGTATCGTGGACCCAATGTGTAGTCGAAGATCATCTAGAAGAAATCAGAATTACAAGATCATAGCTAATATGGTATTAACTACAGTTATTTGCTACAATAAATGTTAAATTTAAAGTCTTTATTGATATGTGTATTTGTTTGTAAATACAGACTCATCCACTATTCTAAATATTTATAGCGACTTTCTGTTTGCAAGAGTTCAAAAGATTCTGTGAAACTTGTTGAGTGTTGATAAATGTTTGAATTGTTATATGTCATACTTGATTATCAACTTTCATTTGTTTGTAGAGGTGTTTATAGACATATTGATCCAGAATGTATATGTTAAAAGTCATTGTTACTGAGATTCCTCGCATTGTTTATCAAGACGAAATAACATGTGCGCATATTAGTGATAAAATACCAGTTTTCCACATACACGACAAAACCTTGCACGAATGGAGATGCTAGCCCACATTTAAATGGAAAAGCATCAATTTTCTATGCTTTCATTTTTAACATATTCTAAGATTTGAAATTGTTCCAAAGGCAAATTAATTACAGTGATCAACAAAATGATTTCTTTTGAACATTAGAGTAATTACTCGATCCTAATATAACTTTTCGGATTGAGCCCAAGAGCCGCTCTATACGGGGATATTGGTTGAATAATTATAATTCCTATACAGAGATCACCCGCCTAGGGAATCGAACCCGTGTCTCATGTATAGTTCACGTAAGGGAGGGGGTCAACTTTTGGTATGATTAGGGTTGCTGTATTTCATAATTGAGAACCAGGACAGTGCTGACCAGAAGCATGTAAGGGAATGGTGGGGAGAATTACAATATTAGAATTACTATTTCCCTCCTTGCTACAAAATTGAAAATAACATCATCGGTGTTATTTTAATATTCCTATGTACACTTAACAGTGCAGGGTCCATTCGTCGAGAATCTCCCGTTGAATTTGAAAGACATGATTTCAACATCTTGAATGTTGAAAACATCCTATCGGGTGTTGCAGTTGAAACTGCAGTGTAGTCAACTTCACCAACAATTTGTGCATATTTGAGTAAAAGGGTTTGTCACAACTTTCTAGTGCCTACAATGCAGACCCTGGACGTGTCTATCCAATTACTGTTTGCCACTTATTTTGCCAGATTTGTCATTCAGATTTGAAAATTTAAAAATTATCAACCAGACCATCCAACATTTTTTAAGCACTGTTCCAATGAATGAGGGATACTCATTTCACATTTTGTTAGAAGTTGTTGCAATTTTGCAATGTGTTGACTGTGTTCAGAGAAACGTGAGTTCATTTCTGCTACAAAATGGTCCAAAAATGGATGACAGATATTTCAAACTCCTCAAAGGTTACACACTGAAGAACCTGAAAAGCTTGCTGAAATGTTTCTCTTGTTCTGGTAAATTGTAAAGTCTCTAAGTTTCTGCAATTAGAGAAAACAATAATTGCACAAGTCACGCTACTTAGCATTGGTACTTTTCTGTCCATCTTGCGTCAAACAACTTCAGAATGTTACCGTTTTTACCTTTCTTGCACTGCGTTTTATAAAAACTAAATTCCTTTGAGAAGTCTCGAGGAAGAAAATATAACTGATTTCACAGTCCCAATGTAGTATCTTATCTCAGAAATTTCACATGAATAGGCAACAGCTAGAGTTAAAAATATGTGCTGAACAATGCACAAAATTTGCTTGGGACACTTCTCTGAAATTAAATCTACCACGCATTACATCAGCACCATCATATCCTTGAGCAACAATTGTTTTCCTACCCAAAAAAAGTGATAGCTGAAGGTAACCCAGACACAGTTACATCTCCAACAGGAAAAAATTGGAAAGAGAATTCCCAATTCCGATCTAGGCTTTGGGATTCTCGCGATTAACGAACAGTTCGGAAAATTTAAATTCTCAAAAAAATAGAACTTGAGGAATGTTTAATTCTTCCATTTCGGGAACTTATAATTAAATGGTAATATTCGTACTACAAGTTCACGAACAACTGCTTAGGACAAAAATTACATGTAACATTTTATAACTTGCGAGATGTCAGGAATTTTCTAAGCATTTCCAGATATATTCCGAAACTATCAGGAAATTGAAGGAATTTGGTCTGGAGTTCCATCTGGTGTGTGGATTTAATTTCTTTCCCATCCGTATCCCGTCCTATACGACTCTAATTAGGAGAACAAAATAAATCTGAGTATTTTTTTATGAACAAGCGGATAGAACAGGTAATCTGGGAGTTGGACCTGTTTAACCCCCGCTTAAATACGCCCATGGTCTCATTCATAGCAATCGGACGTCCTACTGAACAAACAGAAGAGATAGAAGAGAGGAATAGTAATGAAGAATGGAAAAATATAAAATCAATAATACTAAAAACAGCCGAAGAGAAAATAGGAGAAAAGAAAAGAGAATATGGAAAACCATGGTTTGATGAAGAATGCGAAGAGGCCATCCAGAAGAAGAATGAAGCAAGAAATAAGAAGTTACAGAGATAAACTAGAAGCAAATGTGCAAGATACACAGAATTAAGAAGAGCCGCTAAAAGAATACGTACCCAAAAGAAAAGACAATATTTAAAATAAAGATTAGTGGAAGTAGAGGAACAAAAAAAAATGAGAGAAGAAAATTATATCAAGCCATGTTCAGTCTTACAAAAGAATATCAACCAGAAATTGAAGGATGTAAAGATAAAAATGGAGAAATGCTGTATGAAGAAAGTCAGATCAGAAAACGGTGGGCAGAAAGTTTCAAAGAAAAACTGTCAAGAAGAGAAAATGGAATAGAAGCTGGAAATACAGAACGGGAACTAGAAGAAGAGAAAGAAGAAACAATAGAACCACCAACGTTAGATGAAGTAACAAAAGCAATCACGAGATTAAAAAATAATAAAGCACCAGGAAGTGATAATATGGTAGCCGAAATGATTTAACATGGAGGCGCACAACTATACCCGAAAATACACGAGCTGATTAGTAAAATATGGATAAAGGAGGAACACCCGGACGAATGGAGACAAGGAATTATATGTGCCATTTATAAGAAAGGAGACAAATATAATTGTAGCAACTATAGAGGAATAACATTGTTAAATGTTGGATATAAAATATTCTCGAGCATATTAAATAAAAGGATACAGGAAATAATTGAACCCAGCCTTGAAGAGTATCAAGCAGGATTCCGGGAAAATAAGAGCACCATAGATCAAATATTTGTAATTAGACAAATATTAGAGAAACATTATGAACATGGGAGCGAACTACATATGCTATTTGTAGATTTCAAACAGGCCTTTGATAGTGTACAAAGAGAAGAAGTAATTAAAGCAATGGAAAGAATTGGTATACCCAAAAAATTAAGACAACTTGTACAGATGACTCTGATGGACACCTCAGCAAGAGTAAAAGTAAAAGGACAACTCAGTGAAGAGTTTACATTTGACAAAGGTGTAAAACAAGGGGACGGATTGTCGACTACACTATTTAATATAGCATTGAATGATGCTATAAAACAGATTGACCAAAGAAATAGCATCTTTAATAAAAGCTCACAAATCTGCGCTTATGCCGATGATATAGTAATCATTGCAAGATCTATGAATAAGTTAATACAAGTATTTAACGACATGGAGAACTATACTAAGGAAATGGGCCTAGAAGTAAATATAAATAAAACAAAATATATGAAAATAGCACGAAAACCAGAAAGAAGAAAAAAAATAGAGATAGGTAATAAGAAGTTCGAGGTAGTACATGAATTCAAATACCTGGTTAATCAAATAAATGAAATAAATAACATTGGAAGATGCGTGGAAGGAAGGATCAGAGCAGGAAATAGAGCATATTATGCAAATAGAAATCTGCTGAAAAGTAAGATAATAACAAGAACAACAAAAATGAAAATATGCAATACATTAATTAGGCCAGTAGTAACATATGGAGCCGAAACTTGGACGTTGACCAAAGATACAGAAAGAAGGCTAATGGTATTTGAAAGAGCAATATTAAGAAAAATATTTGGACCAACTAGAGAAGAAACAGGATGGAGAATAAAATACAATCATGAACTAGAGGAACTAATAAAACATAAAAATATAGTTCGCTTCATTAAAGCCAGGAGAATCAGCTGGATAGGACATGTATATCGCCTACCAAAAGATGCCATGCCGAGAAGAATAATAGAGAGTAAGCTATATTCAACTAAAAGGAAAGGAAGACCTAGAAGCAGATGGAAGGAAGAAGTATGCACGGACTTAAACAAGATAGGAGTAACAAGATGGAAACAGAAATGCCAGGACAGACAGAAATGGAGGGACATAGTGGAGGAGGCCATGGCCCGACAGGAGCTGTAGCGCCGGATGGTAAGGTAAGGTAATCAGGAAATTGAAGGAATTTGGTCTGGAGTTCCATCTGGTGTGTGGATTTAATTTCTTTCCCATCCGTATCCCGTCCTATACGACTCTAATTAGGAGAACAAAATAAATCTGAGTAATTGTTTATGAACAAGCGGATAGAACAGGTAATCTGGGAGTTGGACCTGTTTAACCCCCGCTTAAATACGCCCATGGTCTCATTCATAGCAATCGGACGTCCTACAGAATGGGCCACCTTGCATCAATTAAATATAATTTAGTTCCTAAAATTCTAAAACGTTTATATATAAAGATAGAGAAGAAATAATATAAAATTACAAGAATATTGAAAGGTTGAAAATAAGATGAAATAGAACATGAAGAAACAAATCGGGAGGAATATAAAGTGAGTTAACAAAGATAACATGTCAAGAAAAGACTCACCTGTATCCACATATCAAAAAGGTGGAGCGAAATTGTACTACCAGCAGCAATAAAGTGAATATCGTACAGTGATGAAGGCTGAAAATTGGCTACGATGCTCAGTGAAAATAGAGAAATCGTCTCCAGCCACAAACAGAATGAATTCAGGGATCTTAAGCGATAATTTTGTGTGGCTTTGACAAGTACGCCCACTTGAAGATAGCGAATGTACATTGTAATCATACCTGAAAAAAAGAACAATGTGGCGGGTCTATAAAGGTTGCTCACAACTTGAAAAATTAATAATATGACTTGTTAAACACATACTGTAGCTTACTTGATACATTAACTCGATTTTTTGTGTGTTCGGTCTGCTTCAACGCTCTGTTAAGACGTAGAGCATGATACGTTTTTCAACTGTTGTCCTTTCTGCTTCTATGCATTCAAAAAGTGAGAAACTATGAAGGAACTTCCCGAAGAAAGCGAACGATATCATTGAGTTGGAACATTTATAATATGTAATACTATATATCGGCACCTTTGGATAGAAATCGCTAAGAAATAAGTAGTGTGACTCATCGAAACGACCACTACATATTTCAACTCTGTCTGTAAGTCGTATTGGCACGTGGACATGGGCGTGCGGCGCAGAACCTCTGATTACGAAGGGACGGGCAAAAAATTGATGAAAGTTCATTTGGAGAAAGAAAAACGTCATTAAATCTCACTGTTTTATTGTATTGATGGGTATGAAAAAGGGGCGTATCCGCCGAATATCTCTGCATTAGAAGAATTCAAACTTCCGCGGCGCTAATGTTCTTTGCCCCTTCTGTATTTCCCCTGTCTGTGATTCAGATACTATTTTACACATAAATATAGTTTCGTACATCAGATTCTTCAAAACAACTACACATATAATATATGTCTCTTAATGATAAGCCTTGTCCTTACCCCCAGGGGTGCCCACAGGAGGGGAGGGGAGGATTATGGCGCAGACTGCTTCATCGAGATTTTTGGGGGGGATTTTTCTTTGCCCCTTCTCTATTTCCCCTGTCTGTGATTCAGATACTATTTTACACATAAATATAGTTTCGTACATCAGATTCTTCAAAACAACTACACATATAATATATGTCTCTTAATGATAAGCCTTGTCCTTACCCCCAGGGGTGCCCACAGGAGGGGAGGGGAGGATTATGGCGCAGACTGCTTCATCGAGATTTTTGGGGGGGATTTTTCCCTCCAAATAATATAAAATTCAACATTTATATATTTCTCTAAAACATGCAATATATTTAATCCATTAGATGAAGAAAAGAAAAGGGGCAGAGGTGCCCATATGTGGGTTTGTGTATGCACGTTACGTTCACCCAACTTGGGAAGGGGGGGGGATATTTTTAGGATGGACATTTGACGTGAACAATATAGCATTGGACACAATTTGAATTACGTTATCAATTAACCATTGCTGCTATACAAATAGCAATTTGTATAAACTTCCAAGGGAATTGTAAAAGGTAATATGGATTATCGTGGGGGATATCCAACTCTTACATATTATGTACAAGACGGTCTCGTCTTCGCAAACAAATTTTCCGGTTCTGAAGTTATCAAGGTTACACAAGGAAAGTGAGTAACGTTACAAGGTACAATTGTAATTACTAACGCAAGTACAGGAAAAGTAACACACTACTTCCAAACTCTGACATAGGGTACATTTTGTACATTAAGTGTGTGATCTGAAACCCATTTTGGAGAATTCGTAAAGTTATGGGATAATTACCTACCTATTATTAATGTTTTAGTGTTAGCTGTACTCATAATATTAAACTCACTTGTCAGAGAGAACAAATTCATGACTTGAGCGAACAATCTGCTCTCTGGTGGCGTTCCACCGAAGTAACTGGCAAAAGGAAGGACTGGCTCAACATGTCCGTTCATGACAGCTAGTACGTAACTGGAATTAAAAGACAAGGATATAAAATTTTGGTTCAAATAGGAATGAAATAAGTTTAATGCACTACGAGAACAGTATAAATGAGGGATACTTGTAAATATAATCATTACACAATTACGTACAAGATCGGGTGCAATAGTTTTATCAAGTTACCATTATTCCTCCAATAGAGCACTTAGTCAATTAGACTGGAATGTAGAACAGACAGACAATAGCAAGGATAGGAAGCAAATTGAATCATTATTTTCATTTCTTATTATTGTACATCCCGTATTGTGTTTAGGAATGTGATTCTGTTGATGCAAGGTAGATGTTGAATGAATGCATAATTTGACTACAATGGCCTTTGTGCCGTTGAGTGTACAACAAAAAGTATATTTAAAAGGTTAATTACATGTTATGTGACGTACTTCTGAAATTGCAAAAATGCTTATATGGCTTTGAATCTCACTATACAGGATGGGCATTGGACACTTCTTAGCTTGAAACTGTAACTACCGTACACAATAAACTACGCGTTCACTTCATCAAATAGTCGTATAAGGTCGTTTTTTGTGCCCTCCGCCCCCATTCCCGCCGTAGAATACAATAACGTGGCAGTGACAACTCCAAAGGAGAAATAATCCGTTTGTTAGCGAATCCTCGCTCCCCAGATAAGAAAACCTGATAAGCAAACGAACTTTAACCATAAATATTAAAATTTTAACACACCTTAAAATTTTAACCTTCTGTTTCTCCTTCTGCTGTTGTTGTGATTTGGGTCCCATTATCAACATTTCGCATAGCGCCACCTACATAAAAGAGCACAGAGGTACCAGGTACCACTCATTGAAGCAGGGTTCTCATAAATCATCCCCTTCGTCCACAAATTGTTCGCTTCCTAGAACTTTTGGAATCTACCCCACGTAAAATAGCGCATAAAAATAGTAAAAAAGATTAAAGAAATCTCAACTTATGTAACACATAATCCAAGAAAAAACACCAACGAACCGACGATCGGGATAAGATAAAATTTGGTCCACACCTCATCTGAAATATGAACAAAGGATTTTAAAATATCAGTTGTCTTGTATTTCTATTTTATTGTTTTATGAAACTTTCGGCCAATCGCACGAAGAAGATGAGTGACGTTTAGATTAAATTGTCGGACACTAATTTAAAAAAAAATAGCCAAATCTATGCCAGGACTCGAACCTTTGGTGATGGCGTCGTGGGTCGATCACCACTTGGTCAGTAATGCAGCAATACAATCACTGTCAGAATTACTGTCGTAAAATCATTACATTACATATTACACGTATTACATATTACGCTTGCAGCTCACTAAGCTGACTTCAGATAGTAGTATGGGAAGATGATCGTGCCCGGGAGCCTATTTCGAGTAATAATTTGCTGGGCTGCTTTCCGAGTTGAAAATTTTGGCCACTTTGCACTGATTCTCTGTTGGCAACAATATCAAGTGGTGCTGCGCAGTGATGAGAAAACCCAACAACCTGCGGCACGTGTCTGCTTGCAGTTGCGGCCATCAGAGAAGTATGACGTTCGAACTGCAATCTGCTGGCCTTCTGAACAGAGAGGCAGCGCTTCCAGCTGATAAGAGTAAGGTAGATTTCACACCAAAGCGACAACCGACACGTGTCGCTTGGAAGCGAATCTTCAGTAATCAATGCAACCTTTCAAACCGATCAAACACAACAAGCTGAACTTGTCGCACGGACCGGGACGTTTTCTCAATACCGTGCATCGTGCTGCCTTAGCCCGTTGTTTGCGCATCCGCGGCGAATGTTTTGCTTTTGACTGATAGGGCTCGTGTCGCTTGCAGCTTCGGTGTGAAATCTCCCTAATACAGCCAATAGAGTATAATTGTTTCCACTTACCTTGCTGTCCTGTACTCAGTCTTACACTTTTGTTATTCATCGGTACTGAAGGCGTGAGCAGTGTACCAAAAGAAAAGAGTTTGGCATAAGCTGCTGTTCTTCCCGCTCTTGAACGTTCGCCTTTCTAGAAGAAACAACGCGGTGTTGTAGCCGTCTGATGTCAACCCCAAGTTGTGAGGAACACACAAAACGTAAAAGCTAAACAAGGATGCACAAATGTATGTGCAGCAGACTATCCAATACCACAAAAACTGGTCAAAACGAACTTTCCCAGTAAGGCATTAAATAAAGTGATGAATACACCACGAAGTGGCAACAGCGTGTGCGTGAGAGCTCTCTCTGTCTAGCATACTTCATTTTCTTCGTTTACAATTGGTACAAGTACTGTCGACCGATCGCTATCTTGGGAAAAGCAACGGGCTGCACCACATTCGGCAAATTGTGACTACAGTATGAAGCAGATAATTGATTACCTTTTTCCGTGTGAGAAATTAGTGCCAATTAACGCCACGATTTTCTCAGAAAAAGATACGTACTTTAAAACCCTAATTACAATATATTAAATAAGTAAAATCAAGTCCTAATTATAGGCACCCGCCAAAAGTTTTACGGCAGTGCTGCCGTCAGACCTTCTGTTGTAAGAAGGCGTTTTGGTAATCCTAAGAAGGACTCTGTAATCAAGGTATCACGGGTTCGAAACCGGTGGAGACACATAATGGTTCAGATTCCACTTTAAACTGTAGATCCAGTCCCGATTAGCCTATATGGGTATAAAGTGAACTTCAGAAAACAATCAATCATAATCCTAAGGGAAGAAAAAGGCTTCGGTGGGCAAGAGCGTCGAGTGGTCTGGTCTGGCCGTTTGTGACTCTTCATCAATTCCAAGGTCACGTTCACGAATGGCCAAATATGGAAGAAAAACGACGTAAAATAGGATGAATACAATAATATTATACTGATTTAAGAACTATCGTAAAATATTATTATAAAATAAAATATAAATAAAAAAAAGTAACCCTAGATTATTATTATTTCTGTATTTTTGCTCAGGCTTGGTGTTCGAGAGCGTTATGTAGTCGACTACGAAGTTCTCAGGTTTGAATCCTGTGCATGGATGTTCCATGCATCAATTACATCATATCATCATTCATCCCCATCTTCGCAATCAATCAACCTTCATCCACTTAATCTAATGATCACTCATCCTCATTGTCCCGATTAGCCAAAATTAGAAGGAAAGCTACTTAACCGCCTGGACTGGTTTTAATTCTCAGGACAGCTTTTCGCGCTGAGCTATAGAAAAGTATAAAGAACCAAGCCGGGCGCTCATAATGGATTATTTCCCATTTGATTTTCTTTCAATTTGCCGAACCGGGGCATCACGTGCTATGCCGAGCCAAGCCAAGGCGCCCACTCGCTTTCTCCCTTTTCTCTACCGTTACGCGCGGCCTTGCTCCACAGGTTCCCGAGACAGACTGCACTTGTTTGTCTCTTGCTTTCCATCCTAGTACGTTGCATTCCATAAAACAAAGCTAATTATAATTACTTGTACTTTCTACTTTTACTTTACGCCACCTTATGCAACTTTGGGTTAATCGCGACTACGAGAAAGAATGATTTAGATAAAACTGATTAAGAGAGACTCGCCTAAGTACACATTTCCAGATCAGGACTTGAACCCGGTACCTTGGGTAGCGAGATTGTGAGTCGATCACTTAACGCGCTCGAGACGTTAGCATGACGGTTAATGTAAACGCCCATTTTCACCAACTTGCACGAAAATTCTCACAGAGTAAGATAATATCTTTAATTGAAAGAGACCGTGACCCAGTAGGTCCTTCATAGTTCAAGCAACTTTCCATGTGACATTGAAAGCCTCACATTTTCCCAGGGATATTTACGCAACCTTTTATGCAATCCAATAGGTAAGAAAAAGTAGTTTTACGTACGTGTGATTCAAAGAAAAACAAGTTGTAAATGCAATAACTCTGAGACCGACATATCCTTCGTAGGTACTAATCAGAAATTGGCAAATCGATATTTCATTATCTAACTCTTCTGACCAATCAGATAAACTTACATCGAAGTAAACTATATAGTACTTATAATAGTTGCTAAGTTAGTCAATATAAATAGCAACATCTTGGATTATCTTGGATTATTAATTTGAACAATCAAATGATATCAAGAATATTCATAATGAATGAATATGATACATGTGTTTTGGTTTTCTTATTTTGTAGATTGAATTGTTTCGTAAATATCAAAGTATAAATGATTTTGCTTGATTGGTTTGGTACACATGGGCAAACGGGTGTGCAGTGAAGTTCCTATTCTAAACTTTTGTTTGTATTAGACACGATATCTTTGTTTTGCCGATGCTTTGTAATATATTTATGGACGCAAATTTAACGAATATGTTGATGAGCATTTAGAATACTACACTTCAACTTGAATGTTAGTCGAAGATCTTACGTATCAACAGAATAGTAGGCTTTCAGTCATTAAATGTTATATTTGTATTGTGAACAGTTTCTGAATGGTTGTTGGGTGTTAATCGGGTTTGAGGACCAATAGAGAGTTATATATCGTATTCAGGGATCTTTCAACTCACCAAATTCAATGTCTGTTGCTTGAATAGTCTCGAAGATACATTTTTCTTAAAATTAATAATTACGTTGTTATTCAATTCATTTACTGCTACAGACAGATGGACGAGAGAATCAAAGTAGTGCGTATCGTGTTACACTAAGATTAAAAGAAATACACATTGACTTTAATTACTTTGCGATACATCGATAAATTCGGTATATTGAGCGTTGCATCTACCTAGGTAGCTTCTCCCAGGTCTATCTATTCAGCCGTTTATGTCTACAGTTCTGGGAGTTGCCAAGGAAGTAAAGATAGGCGGATACTACAGTACCGCCGTATAAGGATACTCTTCTAAAGTCACCGTCTCGGTATCCGAGCGCATCCGATTGAAGTCCCAGCCTCGACGTGGGTGTTATCTTAATCAATTTCAACGAATTGTCGCTCATTCTCCTCACCGTAATCAGCCAGAATTGCCATAAAAAGATACGTATAATAGGAAACGTACAACCACACTGAAATATTTCCCTTGCCATGTAGAGTAAGAGTGAAGAAATCGATAGAATGAGAAAATGGGGAGCGAAGGAGAATGAGAGAGAAGGAAGTGAGAGAGAATGAGAGGAAAATAATCGATAGAAAGACAGAGACTAACAGATAATCTCGATAGAAGTAGAGAGAAAGTGAAGTAATAATAACACTGAGTTAAGAAAGGAATAGAAATAGGTATAGAGGGGAACATAGATTACACAACTGTAAAGCTACAGAGAGAATATACGCAAGAGAGAAGTAAGTGAGTGAGAAAGAAGCAAGAGCAAAGAGAGAGAGAGAGGGGGGTAAGTGAGAATAAGAGAGAAGAAAGCAACGGAATTAGAAGGGCAAGCGAGCGATGCAAGAAGCTGGAGAGAAATGAAAATAAGGGAGGCGTAAAAAGAAAGAGAAGCGATAGTAACCCAGAATTAGGGAAATAATGTAAGTAGAGAGGTATATAGAGCTTAGAAGACATATTACCCTGATCCTCTGGAAGTGAAAAATTGACTGCAAATTTCAGTAAGAAAGAATACCATTTACTTTTCTACATTGAACATACACATTTCCTGAGATAATTTATTTCAAAATGAATACAATGCACGACAAGACAATTAAACTCTCAGCTCTCACTTTTCATCATCATGAAATGACAGCTGAAATACAAGAAAATGAATCGAAGTTGTGGAAAACGCTTCCTGTATTGAGATGCTCCAGGTCGGGCTTGTTAATAAAGATGACAGACAGTTACTGTTGATGTAATTTATGATCAGAAATTCCATTTTTAAAATTTGGCTCGACCTCTTGACAAGACATGTTGAACTGTAACAATGAAAATAAAATGTACTTTTAAAGTGTTAACGAGTATGTAATTTTATTCTTAAGTTTGTTGGTATCGGTGGAAATTTTACATTTAACAAACAACTTTGTAAGAATCCTTTCTATTTGAGGTTGAAACATATAATTGTAAATATATTTCTGTTTTAAAAATGATAAAATTATGTGTAAATACAAAATAAAGTTATCTTTAAATAAATACTTATACCACTATATATTATATAGTTACAGTCACGGACAAGGATGTAGTGATCGTACTGAATGTAAACGGAATCGTTATAACTCAAAAGTGTCCATGACTACAATCCTGTGCATGCATTATGAAATTACCACCGATAATGTTAGAGGGCACAATATTGTAAGAGTATACCTATTATACTGCTTTCCTTACTTTTAGTGCCTATTATCTTGCCTATTTTACACACTCTTAGTGCCTTTTTAGCTGCCATTTTGGGGTCTACTTCTACTAACCATTTCGATTGGTTACTATGGCCTATTTTACATCACTTGTCTGCCACTTTTGGCTAATCGTGATGATCAAAATGAGTGACGATATGATGAAATTGTTGAAGGAACACTCACAAAGAACACCAATGCTCGGGGCCGGGATTCGACCCCGGGGCCCCTGGCGCCGTAGCGCGCTGTGCTAACCACTACGCCACGGAAGAAGTCGACTAACAAACCATTTTATTTCGCACCAGTTTCACTCTTACGTGATTATAAGCAAATGGGTATTTATTGGACAGGCTGACGTATAGCAATTCCATGTTACTCACAGTCAGTCATTTGGGGAGATATATGAAGACTTACCTGAAGCCTCTGAAGACGCAAGGATCCAAATTGCTTGAAGAAAGTTGCAACCCATAGGCAAAACGAGAAAAGGCAAATCCACTCGCTTACAGCACTTGCAACGTGCATCTCATACGCTTCATCCTCAGGCGACCATTGGAGCCGATTCTTTCCTGTAGAACAACACAAAGTACATAATTATTTCCAAAGGGTATGGGTTATTACTAGTGTTTTAAATTCAATTCTATAAAGTGTAAGATCAGGATTATTATTTAAAAGATTCTCCGGGGAAAATAACGCCTCCCCTCAAATTCCACACACATATGGCTTTTATTTTCGGTGGATAACAGTAACATTGCTAAACTTTCGTTATGCATCTATTCGTTGAGCAGATAATAAGGTTACACTTCCAGAATATATATATTCGATATAGATAGATAGACAGATCTAAGAGATTGTTAGGAATAGAACATTGCAGGAGGAATACCATCTCATCTTATGAAACTAGTCATCAACGAGGGTATCCTTTCAAAGAACGTATTTTATTGTTCTACTTACTTTTATATTGTAAACGTTAATATCTTTGAATCCACACAATAATGTATTCAATAAATCATGCGTGTGCGTGTGTTTGTGTGTATATATATATACACACACACACACACACATATATATGTACATACACACGCACAATAAATATATATATATATATACATTGGACATTTTAACGGTCAACATCCTCCATAAATGACCTCAATGCTCTTCGGTTTTTCCTACATACTCGTATGTGATTTTTCGTGCGGGCATTGACCACTTACCTTTGAATTTACTGAGAGATTTTATTGCAGTAACAAATGCGATAATCATTGAAACTGTTGATATCGTTGCAAACACAGTTCTCAAATTGGCAGTGAATTTTGTGACGTATTTAGGACCCAATGAGTAGTCGAAAACCACCTAAAAGAAATAAGAATTACGCAACATTAGTTTCGTTGATTCTTATGTTAAAGTACACCAATTAAGTTGTATATTTTTATACTTTGGATTCTTAGTGTATTCAATCTAGGTATAAGCCAAGTCTGACATAAAGTGCACTCTAAACCCTAACTCCCTTTCACGTGTCACACCCGTTGGTAATCGCTAACGAGGCTCTGGCGTCTCTGTGAGTCCAGCCACAGCCTGTTTATCCTCTGTGAAGTTGTGTTACGTCCTTGAGCAACTTCCTATCATCAGAAACAAAATTGATGTATATCAACAAAATTCACAACTTCTCGACTGGTCGTGGAATTTGAGATGCCTGGGAAGAAAAGTGAATGGAAGTCGAAGGGAAGATGTAAATTTGATAATAGATATTTTTTCGTGCTACAGACTATATTTAATAATGAAATGCATGTCAGTATAATTAAAGTAATTAATAAATGTTATTGTTATTTATTAAAATTTGTTCCATGTGTTAGTCTGAAGAGAATTAAAATTATACGAGATTATAGCAGACAGTATAAAAACCGCGGAACTTCCAAATAAAATCTAATCTTGCTCAATGGTCGATCGAGATCATTTGATTTGATACTATGTCAATCAGCGAGCTTCAGCTCATAAGTAATTTCATTAATCCTGAACACTACTAACACTTATCTTCAAGAAATAGTTTGCCAGTAAGTATTTCTTTACAATTTCATGTAAGCATAACCACGTGAATTCCGAGAAATTGTTCCTTTCCTCTTTGATATTTCTGATATTAGCTTGTTCTTAAATGTATTGGTCGTGGCTGTAAAGCTCATAATATAAGGTTGCACAACTTCTGTACAGTAGATAGGCTTTACTACATGCACTGTATTCCTACGCGTATGATTCATACAGAGCTGTCATTCGAATAAACAATACGATTTCTCAAAAACCACGTGAATATGTTTACATTGACTTCACTCTTACAGCGAACGGAGAATAGTTGTAGATATGGTGGAATCACAGTTTTGATTTCAGGAGTAATTCACATGTGAAAAGTAAAGGAATATCTTACTCATATATTTCTTCATGCATTATTCATTAAAATCACAATAATGTGAACTAGTCAATAGTTTAAAATGCTTTTTATTACTATCTTAGCTACTACTGCACCAAACGTCATTAATTTGTAGCGTTCATGTAAATCTTACACGTAAAGAATGTTGAAATGATAGCTCTGACAAAAACAAACAAACCTTTGCATGTTGAATAAAAATGGGTAGGAAATGAAATTTACATAAATAAGAGAGACATTTCTAAAAAGAAGCTTAAAAACAAAATAAAAATTAGTATAAGCCAAGCGTCAGATTAACCTTGCAGCAGGTTTTATGTATCAATCCGCGCGAGAACTGAGCTCAGAATCTTCCGTGCCAGTCTTGCCTCAACCGCCGAGCTGCTTACATCGCAGACACTGAGAAAATCCACATTATTGCCAACCGCACAACACATCAAAACCCGCATGTATGTCAAGCGGAATATATTTGTGTTTCTTTTTGTCTCCTGAAACATAACATTTTAGAAGTACTTTCGGCGCATAAATTATTTAAAAAAATGTGTCATTACTTAATATAAATGCGAAATATCTTCGAAACATGAGAGTATTTTTCCCAGGGGGGCAAACAAGTCACATTTCCCCCAAAAGAGTGTAGTTCCCTAATAACATTGCTTAAATTTGAATTTATTGTGTTAATGCAATAATTAACACATATTATTGTGGCTAAAATGAAATTATATGTGTGAAATACATAATTTTTGGTTGACTTTCATTTTCCAGGGAGGGAACGGCCCCCTTGCCCCCCCCTTCCAGACGCCCATGAGCATGTGTGTATCTTTCGAGCACGCAAAAATAAAAATAAACAAAGATATAAGAAAACAACGACAGGCCCTCTTGAATTTAATGACAAATTATTGTTTTTGGTTTATAAAAAAATACGTTTATGAAAACCTTTGTTACTGTAAGACACACGCACTTCAAGTTATACCAGCAAAAAAAAAGAAAGGATGATTTGTTATTGTGGATATATACAATCAGGTGCATTGTCTGCTGCTATTATTCTGGTTACAATTTATGAATCACTTCACTAAACCAGGATTCAAATCTTGGTCTGTCCATTTCTTGCAAATCATCCATCCCTTTCCTTGCATGGAACAGTAAATATATGCGCCTTCAACAAAGACGTCATTGCCGTCAGTGGGTGAAACAATAAGCCTCCCCCTTCCCCTCTCCCTTTCTCGTCGGTTTCTTCAGCCCTGGCGGTGGTTTTGCATGGTGATATATATATATAAAAAAAATCAATATAACGCCCACCCCCCTCCCAGAGTTAAAGCACGTCTGGTCCAAATAATAAACATGTTTCTTCTCACGGGGATATCTTTTAATACCGGGGACATTCTTTTGTAGTCAAACAACAAACAATCGTTTCCTCTTCCTAAACTCAAACCGCAAATCATTCAACACCCGGGATACAGTTCGTGCCCCCATTGACGGCAAATCACCTCACGCCCTGTTTTACTTTGATCTTGTTTCCGTAAGGAGGATTATGCATTTTAAACAACTTGCTTGATTTGAAGAGTTTTTTCCTTCGGATGAAGCCCACAATAACACTCGCTGAACAGGAGACCTTGCTTGATTCAGCCATTCTCGCCGATGTATAGCACGATTATTAATCACAATAAACATAGGGTTAAAATAGTGGGATGTGCAACACTGGTATCACGGATTCCACACGCTCTGCAACGTATTCAGTCTTGCTCGACTCGCACTTGGGCTTCAGGGATTCCTCAGCTCAATACAAACTCCAGTTGGCGAATCTGCGGATCCAAGTTCGTCTGCACAGTGATTGCAACCGATCAAGTCCACACCTGCTAATGGATGTATTATTTTGTCTGTATTTTACAAATTAAATAACTGTTTTCTTGCAAGTATGCAGTTGTGTCGGAATAGAACCCGTCTCAGTGGAACTATATTCTTGCGCGCACGTTTGGATCTACATATGCGAAAACCTGCTGCAAGGTTAACCTGACGCTTGGCTTAAATATAACAGGAAGGCAATTAGGGGGAATGTAAATAAAGATGAGTGGAAATAAAGATTGGCAAAGAGGAAGCAAACTATGAAGTGACGAAACTACAAGGGTTGGACAAAAAGTAATGGCAACACTGCTGTCCCGTGAAAGGAGTGAGTCACAGCGCCACAAGCGTTTCGTGGCTGATAAAGGAATGTCAAACGAGGAAGTATAGTGAGTGGGAGCGATTGTATGTTATTCAGTCAAAAACAGCAGTGCTCTGAAGCAGAGGACAAGAGTGCAAGCGCCCTAACAATATGTTTAGGCAAGAAGAACAACATCTCTCAGGCAGACGGTCAACGCAGCCTACTTCTGCACCTTCTTGCAACACCACCTTCGTCTCGCATTAAGAAGGAAGCGACGGCACGGTGTCCCATCATCCTGCTTGACAATGCAAGGTGTCACACTGCGAACAATGTGACGGCGCTCCTGCATAACTGGTAGTGGGAGGTGCTGGAACATCCGCCGTATTCACCGGTATACCGGTATGAGACCGTGTGATTACGACCGTTTTGTCAAAATGAAGGAACCACTGTGCGGGAAGCACTACGACACGCGCGAAGCCATCATACGTGCTATAGGGCGGTCACTGCGGGACATCGACAGAGATGGACGCGCTGACGGTGTACGACGCCTTCCATATGTGTGACAGAAGGTCGTAGAGATGAGGGGCGATTACTTTGAAGGAATGTAACACTTGCTCCTCTGCCAATACAGTCAAGTACCAATTATACCAGTGTTGCCATTACTTTTTATCCAACCCTTGTAGGGTAGATATAAATAAAGCGATGAAATAATAGAACAAATGGAAAAATTACTTGCCTGAATCAACATGTAAATATCACCCGCTGAAAACCCAACGGCGGCAAACAAGATGTGTGTATCAAGCACATGTGTAGATTGACATATTCCAACCATATTAATGGAAAAAAAGAGAGCCAACCCCATATACAGACCTAAAGAATTCAGTAAATTCAAGCGAGGATTGTGCGCTGTTCTTAGAAATACCTCCAACTCGTGGTAGTGAATATAAACCAAAATGACACCTGGAAAAAGAAGAGGAAATTAACTGTGTACTAACACCTCATTGCTGTATTTCTTATTAAGATGATTAACGGAAACGTTCCCACTACGTGAACTTGCCCCCAAAGTACCCGGACAAGGAACATGGAAAACATATGCTCCCGAATCAGTTTAACATCTCAAACCAGATAGAACTAATTTACAAAAGAAATTGTGCATAAGTAATTCTATTGTGAAATTGAACTCTATTCAATCTTGGTACTGTTTTGTTTTCTTTAACACTAGTTACAGTATTGTTTGTTTTCGGTTTAAAAAGGCTTCTGCTGTGCTGGAAATTCCTATTAACAAGGGAAAAAAAACAGCACACATTATTTGGATAAAACCTCCAGAAAAAAAATATAATAGGTACAGAACTTGAAATGAGAATGGCACGTTCAGTCGGCACTAGTTCATCTTAAACTTTTTCAAATTTGAGTGTTTGCTTGCAAAACTATCATTAACTAATCGTTTAGTTTCTTGACAAATAGTAAGGATATGTTCTCAACTTAGAAGAAATTAACACTTTTACAGAACATTAACTTACCTAAACTGCAGAATACATTCAAAACAAAGGAAAACAAACAGCTTTCTGGTGGCGTGGCACCTGCGTCGCTAATGTAGGGGAAAATTGGTTCAACATGTCCTTCAATGACTGCAATCGCGTAGCTGAAATTAATTACAATAATTAGTATAGACATTATTTGAAAGAGAATTTAAGACATGTGTGTGCGAGTGTGTACATATATGTATATTTGTATGGCACTATTTGATGGGAAAGAAGGATCATCATAAATTTGTTAGTGATACAAATGAATTACGTATAGCGAAGCAAAGTTATTCACAAGAATTACTAAAAATACTGTGCTATATTCATAAATGATCGTGTATATATATTCTTTGATATCTCATACGATTACTTTTTATTCTCAAGCATGACAAAGGTGCAGGAATGGCGAATAGCCAGGCAAAAAAATCACTATGCGTGTGTTTGGTGCGTGAGAAGACTTCTAATTGACTCACCACATACATTCGTGTTCTGCAGGTTTAAATTGGTACATATCAAATACCACTACGTTCAGATGTCATCATAAAGGTATCTGCAATAACGTATTTTAATTTGGAAAATGATTGATTGATTTGGTGTTTTAAGTCCACTTTATGCACAGTAAGTCTAATCGGGACTTGACGTACAGTTTAAAGTGGGATCCGAACCACTATGTGCCTCCACAGGGTACCGAACCCGGGATCGCTTGTTTAAAAGGCGGCGACGCTACCACTGCGCCATCGGGGAGGCAAATTTGGAAAATGAGTACACTGATTTATGATGAAAGAAAGTAAATTAAATGTACAACTTACGTAATACAAAATCCAACGGGAAAAACCAGTGACTGCAACAGTGGTATGAGATACAACTTACTCCAACGCTCGTCTGAAATTTAAAGAGAAGGAAGTCATGAGAGTAAATAATGTGTACGTGGAAGCATAACATTATTTGTTTCTACCTTAGTTAATACAGACTCAAATTTTGTTCTTGAAATATGAATTCATTCAAAAGCATTTGGGTAAAATTTTGTATTGATGACTTTGCTTGTTTTCTAGTTCTCATACATATTAATGACTTAATCCAATTATATCTATTACAAGTAGCTAGGCAATAACGAATATGAAAACAAATCTTGTGAAAGCTCGTTTTGAAGCTCAGTTTATGCTGGATATAAGTTATTCGGGACATGCCATACAGTTTTAAGTTAATTGATTTGTTCTACTTCATAATTCGTTTTTCTCCCACTATTAATTTATTTATTGAGAAAATTTCAGATACAGCACGTAGCAATTTTACACTGGAATCAGTAACAATGAAAAGAACAAAAAGAAAAATAACAAAATAAGACAAAATATTAATATAAAGAAGTCAAGATAGCACAATTAAATATTATTTGGCAACATATGTTCTGATGGTTGACCGAAAGGCGTACTCTGTGGAAAATACATCAGCATTTGATGGGAGGTCGTTACATTGAGTGAGAAGTCTGTGGAAGAGCGATCTTTTTTGAATTTCTAGTCTGGGCTCTTTTGTGTAAAATAGATTTGTGTTGCGTGTTGAGCGCATAGGCACTCGAAAGTGGAATTCCTGGAGGAGCGTGTTGCAACGGATTTTGCCATTGACAATTTTGTAAAGATTCCTAAAATCATTCAGTAAACGGCGCTGATAGGGAGTCTGTAAGTTTAGAAAGGACAGGAGATGTGGTGTTGAAATATTGCGTAATGAATGAACCCTGTAACGAACTATGCAAGGAAGAAGTTAAGAACAGAATCGATTCTGGAGAGCTGAGTGGGACATGCCATGGACCAGAGGGGAGAGCAATATTCTATTATTGGGGAAATGAATGATTTGAAGTACAAGGTGAGGGTTGAGATGTCACTAACTTCGGTGAAACGATACAGCAAACCTAATAGACGCATAGCCTTTTCTGTCCTGCCTGTAATATGTTCTTGAAATGTGACTTTTTGGTCGAAAACAATGCCTAGGTCTTTATGAGAGGATACTGCTTTCATGTTATTGCCAAAGATGGAGTAAGAGGACTTTAACAGGTTCTTTTTGAAAGATATGGTGAGAGTAGTACATTTTTCAGGATTTAATATAAGTTTCCATGCTGTCACCATGAAAAAAGTTGTTATGTCATTCTGGAGAAGATGAGTATCGTTGTAAGTGGAGATTTCTCTGAAAATCTTACAGTCATCTGCAGAAAGAAGGTGAGGCGGCTGTGAGATGGTCGGTAAGGTCATCGACGAATAATATGAACAAAAGGGGTCCTAGAACACTGCTCTATGGTACTCCAGAAAATTAGATAGAGTTCCTGGAAGGACTACACGTTGTTGGCGATCGCTAAGGTAATATGTGAGCAAGTTAAGAAAGATACCATGAATGTTGAATCTATTGCATAATTTGTGAATCAAAAGACGATGACTGACAGTATCGAAAGCTTTGGCTAGATCCAAATATATAACGTCCAGTTGTGAATTGTTTGAAATACATTTCATAGCATGTGAGAGAAAAACAGACAGGTTCGTAAGACAGGAACTACCAGAAAGAAAACAATGTTGATTTGAACTTGGTACGGAGAAAAAATTTATATAGCCTGTCTTTGATGATTTTTTCACAAATGATGAACAGAGGAGAGAGTAACGAGATTGGCCTATAGGAAGAAGCAAGGTTTTTGTTGCCACTTTTTTCAATGGAAGTGATGTTAGCTTGCTTCCAAGCGGCGAGGAAAGACGCCCTCCGAGAAACATCTATTCAGAAGAATGCAGAGGAGATAAGAAAGGGATTCCGCAGTTTTCTTCAGGAAGATGATGTTGATAATGTCCTGCGCTAGTGCACGGTAAGCTGGGAGAGACGACAATAAACTTCTCACTTCATCGGTTGTAGTGGCAAGCTTTGTTAGAGAGGAAGAACAGACTGATATTACGTTTGGCAACGTTGCAATGGGGAAGGCGGACAGAAGTTACCGTGGAAATAACCATTTGGGAGTTCAGACCTTCGGCCACCTTTCGCACCTTCACTATTGTGTGTAATTTCAAGAGGAACTCTGCTGTTGTTTCTTCTCGAGTTTATTAGGTTGAAGAAGTTCTTTGGATTTTCCTGGATTTTTGCATTGATATTGTTTATGTATTCTTTGTATTTGTTTCGGAGAAGGTACTTTGAGTGCCGTCGAAGAACAGCGAAAGTATTGTAAGTGAAGTTCTTCCAAAGTTGGCAGGCTAAATTCTTGTTAGCCAATACATTGCGCACTTCGGAGTCGAACCAACTTGGAAATCGGCTAGATGCTATTCTTTCCGAAGGGACAAGGTCGTTCACCGTTGCATGAATGGCAGCTGTAAATAGCTCACCTGCATCGTCGACTGTTCTATCTTCCAAAAGGCCCCAGGGGAAGCAGTCGAGGGTACGTCTTATCTCCTCCCACGGCGCCCGGTTCCACAGGTGGCGATTCTTCTGGATCGAGTGGCGATGACCTCTTTTAGTATATAGGGGGATGAAAATGGACACGTCCAAACTATCGTGGTCAGAACTGAGGAGCTTACGCGGCGTAATGTTTATGTTGTTCAATGTGGACACTATATACTGTAGATTACTGTCCTTCCTGGTGTTGAATAAATTATGCTGTCTTAGTACGAGTACACCTGGATTAAAGACAAACTCAGAGAGAACACTGAAAATTCTCGAAAAACGGGACGACGATGAGCGCAGCTTCTACTAGTTGCCGCCATCTTTAATATCCATAGTAAGGATAAAAGGTAATAAGATAACAATGATGAAACGATAATCACCAACACACATGGTTAGAACACAACAGAGGATTATATTCGCTGTGTGTCCAGACACCAGAGCCTAGTTAGTCTGCAAGAATGCAGTCGTGGGTGTGCTACATTGAAGAAAGATTGACATGTGGTCACCCTGTACACCTCTGTTTAAAGTGGAATCCAGACCACTGCGCATTGTGCCTTCACCTAATCCGGAACACTTGATGGTAAGGCGACAGTGATCCGTCTAGAGTGCTGTAGGAAAGTACTGTATAGGAAAAAGGTAGAATTTTTAAAAGCACTGCTTATAACGCCCAAGTTCACACCTGAAATTTGACTAAAGTAACACGAATATTGTTTATTGGCTAAGTGCACACGTTTTAATAACAAAAGTTAGTTTTCTTTTTACATCTATTAAAGAAGTATGGTTTACCTGTATTTGTAGTACTAATGTCTTCATTATAATAAAAAAAGTGCAAAGAGCAGCTTTCAAGCAAAAATATGAACTAGGCCAAGGTTGTTTTTCACCTTGAGCACAGATAGGCTAATAGGGACTGAACCTACAGTTTAAAATGGGATCTGAACCATCATGTATCTCTACGAGTTCGAACCCGGGACTTCTTGATTCCAAGGCGTCAGTATTACTATGCTTTAGGTAAAACCCTGCAAAAATGTGCTTAACACTACCAGATTGCAATAGTGTATAATATATATATGACAAGAAGAGACATCATAAAATTACAATGCTTTGAAATTACATGTAAAAACAGTAGTGTGCTGATAATTGTCACATAGAAACTTCCTGCAACATGTATGTAAGCATAGGTTCAGTAACTGAATGCGTAGTATTAGTCCTGGATCCAGCCTATACCGCCGTAGAAATATTTAGGTTCAGCCTCGATTAGGCTAAAGAGGCAAGAGAGACTATAAGTAAGACGTATACAGCAAATAAACGAAACGCTTCATTGCTTATCCACTTACCCTTAGGCACTGGCTTCACTGTCCCATTGTTGTTGTCCATCGCTGTTGTAGACAGGAGCATTGTTGGGCCTGGGGAACAATACAACGCAATAGTAGTTTCGTACCATGACGCAGCTTCGCTTGAGAAAAACGTGCTAATTACAGTCGTGGGAGATTTAAAATCTGAAGATGGAAATTCAGCTAAAAATATAAAAAGCAACAAGAGTCTTGTACTTTCTCACGTCATTATTCAAGGACGAACTACGGCGGAAAACCCTCAGAAAGTTGGCTTCATTTTAATTTTAATTGTAGAACTGTTGTATAATCTCTGTAGTTGTATTTTGTATAACTTTTCTCCATCTTTTGGCTAATCGCTACAACGAGGATGAACGTTAGCGTACGCAATAGTTTTTTCGCTAGGACTGGAATCGTATAGGTTGATATTACACAGCTGCATAAAATATTTGTAAATTGCCATTTTTAAGCTTTGTTTTAAAAGTAGTTAAAAAAATGGTAACCTGGAGTTATTTTCAGGAAAGTTTGGTTTCTCCACTTGGTTTTTTCCCGAGTTCATTACTTACTACTTTCATTTGAATTTTTTAAATTATTTTTTTCAAGATTCCGGGAGAGGCTGTAGCAGTGGCGTGCCCATGATTTTCGAAAACAGGGGGGTTAAGGACACATTTTTAGTAATCAGTCCTCAATTTGCCAGCATTTCCTGCCTTGGAAGTTCATTTTTTATGAGTACTGAGCCAAAGGCGGGGTTATGACCCCCACCACCAACTTCCTTTGGGTACGCCACTGGTTGTAGCTCCATCTGATCAGCGAGAGAAGAGGGGAGACGAGAGAGAGAGACAGACAGAGAGAGAGAAAATATAGACAAGTCGGAAAGGAATTAAGAGAAAAGAGAGAAGGAAATGTTAGAAAATATGGAAAGAAACGAAATAAGAAAATAGAAAGAAACGAGAAAGAGATAAAGGATTGAAAGATGCAAGGGGGAAAGAAGAAAGAGTGAGAAGAGATAGAAGAAAGCGAAAGAAAAGAAAAAGAGATGAGAGAGAAGGTAATAGAAACAGGAGGAAGCGAGAGATACAAGAAAGAAAATATAAATAAAAACAAAAGAAGAAATGAGGAGTTGGTAAACTATATGAACAGGGAGAGAGAGTATAGCGCGAAAGGGATGACGTAAGCGAGATTTATCACCTTTGCACTTAATCCCAATTGCAGTTATTACATACATCAGCCAAATCATGCATTGTCAGCATCATTGTACTTATCTCACACTTTATTAAGCCATTCCAAAGTCATATTAACCAGATTCTCTGTAAATCAAAAATTAACATTAAACTTCATAATAAGAAAATATAATATGACAATTTATTTCTCAATCAATACAACAACGAACAACAAAAGAATTAACAATTAAACTTTCATTCTCAGGCTAATGAGAAACGTTTGTCTTTATGTGTATGATGATGCTCAACAATATTTGTTAATTAGGTGGCTATACCGAGTTACTGTTGATGAGGTTTCTGATCAGAGAAACTCGTCCCATTCTGGAAATTTCGTACTTCTTCCATGTCGGAGATGATGACCTGTAAGAATGACAAAATGATTCAATTGGTACATTGTTAATAAGTATTCACCATTGTTCTAACATTATCTACGTAGTATGTCATGAAGAAAATGCACATACAAAAACTCTGTATCTTCTTGAGAGTATATCTATATTTGTTTATTTATTGTACCATGCGGTACAATTTCATGGTTTGCCACTGGCGTTATTCTTTTCTGTTTATAATACACCAAATTTTTAGTACGATACTGACAGACTGTGTGTGGGGTGTGAAGACTTCCAGGCAAAATCCATGTAACCGAATATAACATGGCTGTTATTTTCTTCTGGCCAATATCATTAAATTTATTTGGCAAATGTGATTTTCATTTGCATGTTCCATTTCGGACATCGAAGAATTCTAATTAATCAGAATATTTCCACTTCAATATATTTGTTAATGAAACTTGCTGCACAAACTAAACTGACTGTGGTACCCGTCCGTTAGCATCCAAAGTTGGAGGCAGGAAACAACGAGCCCCCGGTTAGATCGTTTGATTGCTCACCGCCACTGTCGCGAAACCAATTTCTGTTATCGCAGTCGAACTTAAACTCGAAAAGGACCGAACCGTTAACATTCAAATTTGCAGGCTGCACGGTTCACAGTCCTCTCTACTGCAAGAAAGGATTCCCTCTTATCGCAGGTGAACCCTGAATGAAAGGTCATCTCTCCAGGTGGTTTACCAGTTTAGGCTGCAAGTCCCCTCACCCTTCCGGTTTTAACTCGAGAAAGACCCAACCGTTAAGATTCAAATTTGCAGCCTGCACGGTGCACAGTCTCTTCACCCAAGCCGTTTTTCGTTCAAAAATTGGCTTGTTTTATATTTATAATTGAATACATTTATTTAGACATGTTCTTACATTCTTTATCTGTGTGTTTGAATTTAGAAATGTGTATTTTTTTATTTCTTACTTTATTTCTCTTCACTCGTGTACAATGATTCGTTGCTGTTCTTATATAATATCTACATATGTATCTTTGAGTTTAAACATTTTTATGATATTTATTTATTTTCGCTTGTAAGTAATGAGGTTCTTTCATACTGTTTTTGTGTCTTTCAGTTTACAAATGTTTACAAAAGTTAATTTTCTTTATTTCTTTGCACTCATACAATAATAAGTTGTTTTTCTTGTGCGTCCATTTCCTTGCGAGGCCGAGAGATCGGGAGAATGGTACCTTCTTGCGTCGGTAGCAGGAACTCCAATGGAAGAATTGAAGAGCGAAAGGTAGGGTAGCGCTAATAATGTGTAGACAATGTGGTTGTGGGTAACAAAGTTCCCCAACGAGCCCGCCGGAGGGTTAAGGGGGAGAGGGACAATTTCCCCTATGTCCTTCTCTCTGAGCCAGCTGGGAGTGCTGTTGCCAACTTAGCTCTTTTGGGGCCAGATCTGGCTCTTTCGTGCACTCGTTTGGTTGTTAACTGTGGCACCCGCCCCCTGCCCAACTATGATGCCATCACTGGCTCCCGCCCATATAGACCAACTTTCGCCATGCGTATACATTTTGCACGTGACGTGATATTGTTATTTTGGCTGCGTCTCCCACCCCTTCTTACCTCCCCAGCTACTTTAATATAGCCATTGGCTGAGGTGAAGATGACAATATTTTTATCCAGTAATTACTTATTTTCGATTTCATACATAATTCGGTGAATTATTGAGATGGGTCGTGTCGTGAGATTCACACGGTGAAAACTAAGAATAAATTGTCATCACTTTAAAGTTACTGGTAAAAGCAGCGCCCCACACCATGGGCACTTTATCCAGCCTTCGTAAATCAAGCTCCTGGAAAGTCAACTTTAGCTCAACTTAAGGTGGAATTAACTCTTTTATGTGCATTACGTTTGGCAACACTGCCAGGATGACCGTAGGAGGCAAGGAGAAATGCATTACGCTTATGAGAGGAATGTCTTATTCGTTTCCTTGGGTATATCAAACTTCCGATGGCGAAAATAAACATGTGATCGGTAGATGATCAATTGAAGATGATATTTTCGCTAGAAAAAGTCGACACTCCTATTTGTTTAGCTGTAAAGAATACATGAGATTCTGTAAATATTTATTCATCATATTTTTCAAACACGGTATCTATCTAATAATCAACTTTAAAAACCGCTGTCACTTGCAACATTTGGAGAAATTCATACTCTAAAAGTACGCGTGGATTTTCTTTAGTAGCAGTGCCCTTCGGGAGATATTTAAATAAATGCATGCCTGGTGCGAAATTGTCACACCTCACCATAATCGATGAGAACCAAGATTTACCTGTAGTTTTTGAATATGCAGACGTGTGATTTGCTTCGTGTAAGTTGCAATCCATAGGCTGTGTGCGAACATGCATGTCCACTCGCTTATAGCACTGAAAACATGCATCTCGTATCCACCATCCTCTGGCGACCATCGCAGTCGATCCTTTCCTGTAAAAAAAGGAAAAGATTGCAAACTTATTTCTAAATATTTACTTCATTACTAATGGTGCATGTGGTTCTAATTAAAGTTTTCTGCTCCGAGCCCTTTCCAAATATCGTGTTACGATGAAACTTAGTATAGAGCTATGGAAAGCGAACGCTAACGTGAAAACAAAAGTTCAAATTTTCTTCATCAGGTGGAAATGTGGCGCTGAAATATGGTGCACAGTGAACAACATCCTTCTGTCTTACTGTTCCAAAGAGTTATTCACGTTGACAGCGCGCATATTTAACACTTTTGTACTGGCAAGTTTTGCATGTCCCGATTTCTGGTTGTTGTTATTTCAGCGCCACATTTCCATCTGCTTTGGTGAAACCTGGACGTGTTTGCTGGTTAATGCAAAATAAAACTGTTTTCGGTTGTGGAAAAAGGTTTTTCAGGTATGCATGTAGTCGCTAATTTAGTGCATGTGTGTGCCATGAATGTGTGTGTTGGTGTTGAAATGCGCACATTTGGAGCTATCAATAGGGAGAGGTGTTGAAATATCTTTCGAAGAATGGTGGCTGCTGCGAGAAAGACAAATCCAACATGGCTGAGCGATAAATTTCGAATACCGAAGGGGTGATAAATATGGAATGGTATCATCAAGGTGAGCAGTGGGCACAGTGTGCCCTGTGTCAAGAATGTGTGCAGGATATTCAGGCTAAGTATATGTTTGGGATGTCTGCAAATAGTTTCATGTCTCATTAGACCCATCTTGGCTGTTGGAACAGTTTCTGCTGTTCTGTCCATCATTGCTATCTAACAGGGTATATTTGACGATTGTCATGTTTCGCGAGTGTATTAGTTTGTCAATATATTGCCCTTATTTTGGTGTACAAAGATAAAATTTAGGTCTTATATTTTATTTTTTACATAGTGTAGCATAAAGTATTTTGTCAACCCTTTCCAAAATGTAAACATTTGTCTTTTTCTTTCTTTTGTTTACTTTGGTGCTAAGTGTCTATCTTCTAGTAAACAAGATATATGTCACATTACACCTAACATATCTCTGTACATATCAGTGCAAAATCTTAAATTTTTACTTCTTTTTTTAGTTAAGACCCAAAACAAAAATGGTATTATTTATTCGTCTACTTTGCTTGACTTATTGTAACACTACGTTTTGAGTATCTCTGCTCTCGTTGTGGCCGCGGTGGCTCAGTCGGTAATGCGTCTGACTACCACGTTAAATGTCCCGGGTTCGATTCCCGGCCGGTTCAAATCCGGAAACTTTTCTAACGTTGGAATCGGAATCGGCCCCGGCGCCCAACCAGCGTCGAATGACATGGGTTCCTGGGGCGTAAAGGCTGTCAGGGGCGTGATGCTGATAACAACACCCCCACTCCCGACCTGATCAATAAAGTGTGGGTCGTTTCCCGCACACACCCTATACGCCTTCATGGCCTGGTGCTAAGCACAGGGGAGCACTTTACCTTCTTTTATCTTGAAACCTACACATTTTTATCAACATAAAACTAGATTCCAATATTAATATTTCTTGTATTCATAACTTAGATATGATACATAACTTTTTACAAACTATTTACTATATTCGATAGTAATTTTTTTCATTTTGAACACGTACGTTCATAAATTCACATTACAAACTCATCATAACTCAACATAACACAACACGTACTTTCATAAATTCACATTACAAACTCATCATAACTCAACATAACACAACATTGTAACTATTGTGCTCGTCACAATATAATCCCCTCCCTCAGAAAACATTTTCTGCGTGAGACAATTATTCAATATACATTAAGTTGTCGAACAAGAAGAAAATTTACAATAAAAGGGGCACGATTACAAACTGCTTTCTACAAACACTAACGCAATAAAATGCCATTCATACATAATTTAGGCAATTTTCTTTGTCATATTGTCTTTATACAAAGAAGCAAATTTTATGACTTTCATAAATATACACAAATATTTCATTGAGATCACAGAAAATAAACACAACATTATACACAAAAATCATTTGTGTTACACATTGTTTGCTTTCAATAGCTCTCTTCTCTTTTCTTCTGTGCAATTGAAAAGATTAAGATTTGTTAAGTTC
This sequence comes from Lepisma saccharinum, assembly GCF_977018435.1. NCBI lineage: Eukaryota > Metazoa > Arthropoda > Insecta > Zygentoma > Lepismatidae > Lepisma > Lepisma saccharinum. The sequence continues at coordinate 111,390,647 of NC_139231.1, forward strand.
TGCTTTTGTTCCTTTGCTGGCGTCGACAATGATATTATATGTGCTTGGTTATTCTTAACTTCCTTGACTTGATAAGGACCAACATACAAGCTGAAAAATTTGTGAATGCTATCACTAATAGCTTTGCTTTTAAGATGGTTTCTAACAAGAACCAGGTCACCAGATTTTATCGGATGCTTAGGTTCATTAAAATCCCTTTTAATCTTTTGGTTTTTCTGTTTTATATTTGCTTCAGCCATTATACACTTTGTCTTCCAGGGTAAATGTTTCAAGTCATCTGGCCAACTTATTTTGTCTATTATTTCATCGTGATAATCAACATGCATAAAAAGTTCAGATGGTGTGAAACCGGTTGTTTACGATTTTGAATTATTCAATAGATGAACGACAATATTCACATAATTAAACCAAAGTTTATGGTTATACTTACAAAACATTCTCAATAGTCTCACCAGCTCTTTATTGTAACGTTCGACAGGATTGGCAAAAGGTGCATATGGTGAAGTTAACACATGTTTAACACTCACAGAATCCAAATAACTTTTAAATTCAGTTGACTTAAATTGCGAACCATTGTCGGTGAGAATTACCTTACACTTTGGGTAATGATTAAAGTAAATTCCAAACTTGTTAATTATTTCCTTTGAGGTTGCACGTCGAAGACAATAAACCATCACAAATTTACTCATTAGATCTACAATGACTAATATATGTTGGAAACCTTTAGACAAAGGTAATGGACCAATTAAGTCGGCTGCAAGTAAGTAGTGAGGTTTGGTTGAACACACATGTAATTCTTCCTTTGAAATTTTAAAGGTGCATTGTTTATCCCTTGCACATGAAAGACAGTTTCTTAAATAGTCCTTAATACTTTTATGCATTTTAGGCCAATAATAAAACCTTTTACAAAAATCATAAATTTTAAAATAGCCGAAATGTCCCTTTAAATCATGCTGTTTATACAAAACATCTCCAATTAAAGCATTAGGAACTATTATCTTTCAATTATCATCTACATAAGGTTTAAAAAATAGTATGCCAGTCTATCCAGTCCAGTCTATCCTGCTTCTCTGGACATAAACAGAAGAAGTAAGAAAACGGGCAGGGGAGAATTGGAAGAGAAAGAAAAATAGGAGAGAAGGTTTGGAATAAGGAGTATGGGGAAGACCACAGAAAAGATATGCAAAGTGCTTAGGATAGCGGGAATTAAAACTTACAGGAAGGGAGGGAGAAGCATCTTAGGAATAGCGAAGAATGCAAGCAAGAAAAAGGAGAACAGAGAAGAGGAAGAGGAAGGGATTATCTACGAAGTGAAATGTAAAGAATGTCAGAGTGTGTACATAGGAGAAACGAAAAAAAGGCTGAAAGACAGGTTGAAACAACATAGGGATGATGTACGACTTAAGAGAGAGAGAAATGCAATATTTAAACACACGAGAGAAACAGGACATGACATAGAGTGGGATGAGGCTAAGCAGAGAATGCTAGTGAGAAAATGGAAGGAAGCCAAGGAAATAAAGAAGAAAGGTGAAGAAGACATAATGAACTGGAATGGGGGACTGAAGTTAAACAAAGAATGGAAGAAGGTGTTAGAAAGAGTGGAAAGGACAAGAGAGAAAGAGGAGAGGAGAAGGGAGAAAAATGAAGGAAAAAGAGCATGAGATATTCTATATGAATATCTCTTCACATTCTATATTAGCCTTTTAGGTGAGAGTACAGTTGGAAATTGAAAGCCACCTGCTAGAAAGTTCCTAACAACTTTCTAATAGTCTGGAGGGAGTAATGTTTGTGTATATATAATGCCCTTTTTGTGTATCTTGTTACTTTTCTACTTGATACAGAGTTTGATGAAGACCTTGCTAGAAGGTTGAAACGTTACTTTTTAGTTTATGTTTTTAATAAAATAAATTACTGCCTTGGTCAGCATATTTAGTTTTTCATAATCATGGAAACAAGGCTTAATGGTGTTATTCATTAATCGGTTCCACACGAACTAGAGGAGATATCACATGTTTATTTAAACGATGAAAATCAACAACTGGCCGCCACTGTCCACCAGCTTTTGGAACTATATGTAGCGGATTTAAATAAGGTATTTAAATAAGGTGAAGCCGATTCTTGAATGACTCCCCAAGACTTCCATTTAGTGAGTTCCTTCTCCAAATCATCTCTTCGAGCTATAGGTATAGGATATATGAGAGCCACAATTGTTTCTGTTGTATTTAATTTAATCTCGTAAGGCTCTACTTTAGCTTGCCTTGGTTTATCAGAAAACAATGTTCTGAAACTTAACAATAACTTAAAAAATAAATCATACATTTCATCAGTAGCAATCAACAAACTACTATGAGCTAAGAAGCTTTAAGATCGGTTTCTGATGCTAAGTAGTTTTCATCCTCTTCTTCCACAGAATTCTTAGCAAATGTTACAAAGTTACTTTGAAAAGAACATGAAGGGAATGTGTCAGTCGTTTCTAAAACATAATTAGATTGAACTCCCTTATCACTTGATAATGTGATATTTTGCTTCTTGAAATCAATTATTGCTCCGAAGCGCCAAAGAAATGGCAATCCTAATATTACTTCAGCATGTAACTGCTTAATAACATATAACTCTATATGAAAGTGCTCTGAAGCTATTATTAAACTAATATTCTTAGAACCAATAACTCTAAATCTTTTGTCACCAGCAAAAGAAAATAATTTAACATTATCCACTGAATCTAATCTAGCAGTAGGAATAATAGTTTTCAATTTTAACCAAGTTGCATAATCCATTAAATTTGCTTGACTCCCACAATGAATAATACAGTTAATGGTTAAATCACAAATTTGAACTGGCAACACAATAACTCTTCTGTTTGAAACAAGAACACCGTCATCGTCCATTACCCATTCTGGTTCAGCTTCATACCAATCGAGTACAAAGTTTATAGTAAGAACTTCCTTTTCCGTTGGGAACAAAGCTGTGTTGCTCTGAAAATTGACATTATCTTCAATTGATGTTGGAGTATAGTGATGAATATGCTCCTTGTAATTAACTGGACAGAGGAACCGGAGCTCATTACTCTGCCTTACATGTTTAAGGATGAGTGTTCACTTGTATTAGCAGTCGTTCCTGTTAAATTTCACACTCGACTACTCGAAGGTACTTGATTTTGGGTCACGTTACTGCTAGTCCCGGGTTATGGTAACAAATTGGAATTATTACCATACCATAAAGAGTTATTCGCTGGATATATACTCTGCGAAGGCCAGAACCACGGTTCAGCTAAAGAAGGTTGAGATTGTTGTTTAGATTGTTCACTGTTGCTTCGTACTGTGTTCCAATTACATTTACCCCGTTGGTTCCTTACTGGACGTTTATTATAACCACTTTGTGTATTTGGTTGAACACTATTCGGAGATGAAAAGCCTTCATCCGTTCGTAAAGTATTTTGTATCTGTTGATCTGAGCATGGATTTGATTGCTGAACGTTGCTCGAAATTCGGCTTGCACCACCAATTGTTGTAGGCTCAGTATTTTGGGAATATGCAAAATTTCTGGTCTTACGAAAATCTTACGTTTTGACAGAAACTTGTCCAACATTGAATGATTGTTTGGATTTGTTGTTCAGAAATTTGGATGTCTTATTTCTTCTCATAAATTCTTCCTGGTCCTCTGGAACTCTAGAAGATTTGTTTTTTCCCGAATGAACCAAATCAATTCTGTCCAAAATATATATCAGTCTGTCCGTATGTCATGACATGACACATATTCTGACACATTTCTCGGTATTTGTCGCAACACTAACTCAATCATATCAGATTCAGATGGGTCTTCTTCCAAATTTGAATAGGCAGAATAGAGTTTCAATGCAAAAGTAGCTAAGTTTTCATCAACATTAGGATCATATTTTCTTGTTCGTAGAGCTGCCAATTGCGCTTGTACTACTTGTTCAGAAGCATAATGATGCAAAAACTTTCCTACGAAATCCTGAAAACATGAAAATCTCTTCTTATGAGAATTATACCATAACAATGCCTTGCCGTAAAAACACTTATATATACTATTCAGCCTGTATTCCTCCGGAACTCCCATTAGATTGAATGTTGAAACTAACTGATCAATATAGTCTCTACGACTTTGTTTCTCTAAATTTCCCCCGAACTTTGGGAGTAGGTTCAAGTCACTCACTTTTAATATGCGTTGCATAGTCTCATTACAGCCAGTTACTATTGCTTGTGAAGGACGGTTATTCAACGAACTCATCGGATTCTGAAGAGGAGGTGTCATTGTGTCAAACGGTACTGTAGTTACTACTGTGCTATCCTGATTATTCGGACTTATGAAGTGTGCATTACTTCTGGCAGTACCAAAACATGTGCCGCGTTTATATGTAGCATTAATTCGTTCAGAATTATTGTCTAACACACAACTACACTGCCCTCCAGAAATTAAGCAACAACAAGAAAATGTGAGATAAAAGAGAAAACAGTTGGAGAAAAGAGAAGAAGAGTTGTGGGCACGCTGAAAGAAAGCAACGAATGCGTTAGGGAAAACAGGTGAGTCATAAAGTGCGATCATCGTGCCCTCGCACGGATTTCTGGCGTACCAGGTATTGGAGTCGAAGACGCACGTTCACGGAAGAGGTGTGTGTCTCTATCTGGAGAGTGCAGAGGTGAGTCAAGTGTGCGGAAAGGGTCGAATATGGCAACCAGGCATCATTTGGCTGATGAATTACGGTGGCGTGCCATCGATAGACTAGAAGCAGGGCAGCGTCAGGATGAAGTGGCCAGATGGCTCAATGTCGATCCTTCAGTTGTCAGTAGGTTATGGAACAAGTTCCAGAGAACGCAAAATGCATCGCGGAGTTTCAGTGGAGGTCGACCGCGTGTGACATCGGTCAGGGATGACCGTTATATCCGTTTGACAAGTCGGCGTAACAGGTCCGCAACAGCTACCCAAGTGCGTGCAGCGGCTATTGCTGCCACAGGACGGCCTATGTCAACGAGTACAGTATGCAGACGGCTACGCGAGGGTGGGTTGTATGCCAGGAGACCAGTGTTGTGTATACCACTCACCCAGCGTCAGAAGACAGCCCGCTTACGTTGGGCACGAGAACATGTGAACTGGACACTGGACCAGTGGCAGTCCGTTCTCTTCACTGATGAGTCCAGATTCTCACTGGACAGTGATTCGCGACGCCGATTGGTCTGGAGAGAGGCAGGAACTCGTTTCCATCCCTCCAATATTGTTGAAAGGGACAGATATGGTGGTGGAGGTGTGCTTGTACGGGGTGGCATTTCTATTGGTGGACGTACTGACCTCTATATCCTCCCACGTGGCACCATGACAGGTCAGCGCTATAGGGATGAGGTCCTTGCACGTTATGTGGAACTATTCTCACGAGAACGAGGTCCGGGCTTCATTCTGCAGGACGATAATGCCCGTCCCCATAGGGCAGGACTAGTCAATCGGTTCTTGGACGAACACCATATTCAACGCATGGTGTGGCCATCTCGTTCCCCGGACCCTAACCCCATTGAACACATGTGAGATGCTCTGGGGAGACGTCTCGCTGGTCTTGTGCCCCCTCCACAAACACTCCAAGACCTTCAACTGTCTCTCTCCCAGCAATGGACCCTCATACCCAATGAGTTGGTGGACAACCTTATTAGCAGCATGCGGCGGCGTTGTGAGGCGTGCATTGATGCGCGCGGTGATGATATCCCTTATTACTGTCAGATAATGGTCACTTTCCGTCTCCAACGTTTACCACCTGTGATGCTCCATGCGTACATTTCTTTTCTTTTGCCCACGAGTGTACCTTGTTTTGTGTTTCTTCTGTTCTGTAAGGCGTGGGACACTTGTTTCTTTCGTTACAAATAAAATATGTACAGCCTCCGGCCTTGTGTTTGATTCTGTTGGATGATCACCATTTGTTGCTTAATTTATGGAGAGCAGTGTATTTCTGCAAACTGTTAATGGGCAGGAATTGGTATGAATGCTACAGTTAATAGAATCCGTAGTCATAGCATTTGTTGAACAGCCCGAGAAACAAGCATGGACATTGCTAGTACAATTGTCAGGCGAGTTGTGAACAGAACCGGTGTTAAATTGCTCTTGTAATGAATTATCACAACCGCATGTATCTCGTGTGACATATGAATTAGTGAAAGAAGCATTTGTACAGTGTTTAGAATTAACATTATTGATGGCCTGATAACGCTTCCTAACTAATCTGCTTCTCTTCGTTCTCTTGCCTTTGTACATTTGCTTTACATGCGTAGTATTCGAATCTTCACTCCCAAAATCTGTTACATCTGTATCGGATGAAGTTGCGTTTGTATTTTTGCCTTTAAAAGAAACAAATTTCTTCTTTCTCTTAACATGGTTTCTAGTTAAAGCTGTTATTGGAGTAGTTTGTGCAGTTTGAGAATTGACATCGACTTGATTGGCCTCAGACACGTCAGATATTTTATCAACGATTGGTGCATTATCATTCTCAGGAGCTAACACTTTTGTACTACTAATGTGCCCCATTCTAGTTTTAATATCACCAATCTCATCTTCTAAGCGAGAAATAGATACTTGTTGTTCATTTAGTGTAATTTTAACAGCACTTATATTGCAGACTTGTTCTTCCGCTTGTGTCGTTAGTTCGACGAGATGTTGCTGATGAGAAGAAGTCTTTGCAATAAGTGATTCTATATTAGACTGCACAACAATTAATTCCTCTTTAACATCATTTTTAAGGGCGTTAGTACTTATTTTGGAAGCATCAGCCACCTGTTTTATTTCTTCTCGGAGTTCAGCGCGAAAAGTAACAAGAGACTGTTTGAAACTTTCTGAAAGAGTCGCTGTTATTAACTCCTGACTTTCAGAAATTTTTTTCATTTGATCAGTGAGTTGCTGTTTCATATGCTCTTGGTTGTCTATAAGCTGTTGTTTCATCTGCTCTTGGGTGTCTGTAAGCTGCTGTTTCATCTGCGCTTGGCTGTCTGTAAGCTGCTGTTTCATCTGCGCTTGGCTGTCTGTAAGCTGTTTGATCTGCGCTTGGCTGTCTGTAAGCTGCTGTTTCATCTGCGCTTGGCTGTCTGTAAGCTGCTGTTTCATCTGCGCTTGGTTGTCTGTAAGCTGCTGTTTCATCTGCGCGTGGCTGTCTGTAAGCTGCTGTTTCATCTGCTCTTGACTTTCTGTAAACTGCAACTGAACCTCATCCATTTTATGAATTATTGTCTCCAATAATGCATTGAAATTAGTATCTTTATTGTGTTCAGTCCCATGCTGGCCAAACATCGGATCGCATACTTTGCCCAAGTACTGATCAAATGTATCAGAATTACTGGAATGTAACGCTGCTAACTGTAGACATTTATGGTGATATAACTTTCCACATTTGCGACAAGTTATACACTTAGCATTCTTATCTGGATCCTTACAACAACCGAAATTTTCAACATTGATTTCCGCATTGTCAGAAATCAAGCTTTCATCAATAGTTTGTCCTTTTCGTGTTGATCTTTTCCCTTTATCTGTCATTATTTAACTATATTATTAAGAAAAACGTATAGCTAAACACTTACTAATTCGAATCCCGGAAACTGGGTCGTCAAATTATTGAAACCTACACATTTTTATCAACATAAAACTAGATTCCAATATATACTTTTTTTTTATATATAAAATATTTATTGGTTGTGGACAAAATCCATGCACCAGTTAACAATTTATCAATTGGTATTATATACATGTATGCACATAATATTTACTCACAATTATTCCTGTCATAATAAATAGTTTCCAAATTTCATTACACTTTTACAGAATTATATTAGACTTATTAAGATATTTTTTAAGAATATAGATTACCTAGGATGAAGGTGAAGTCAGTAAACAAGGCAGTGTCAGTGGCGTTTGATGTCCACTCCTGTACAATTCCTGTAGAAATGGTTCTCTGTAAGTTTCATTAAATTGCATTGAAATATAATGTGGTTTGGAGTTGCAGTATATTCATTGCACAAACAAACTGGTGAAGTCACTAAATTCTTCTTGTAAAGGTGAGCTGTGGCGATAGTGTGATTTAACCTGCAGCGCATTATAGTTGTGAGGGAACTCCGGGAGAGTTGAATCTGTTTAAACCAACATTCCTTTGGAATTGTTTCTTGTATAGAATAGTAGGCCTTACCGCATTGAGTGTCAGTATTTGTCCACAAGCTTTGCGAGTCAGTAAATAGTATTTTTCTAGTGTGTGATTCCAAAACGGAATCTTTATTGAAAGCGGCCGTTGGATTGTTTGATTCGCTGCATATTTTGCCAAGTATCTGCTATATTGTTCCCTTCTATTAAAGAATGTCCAGGTGTCCAAATAAAGTTGATATCATATCCCAATCTCGTTAATTTCAGTGTGAGTATTCTTATGTTAACAATGTACCATTCCGTATGACATGACCATGATGCAAACTGTAAAGAATTTAGCACAGAGGCTGAATCGGTTGCAATTAGAACTGAATTTAACTTCTTCTTTTGTACATAAAGCAATGCCTGTCGTATTGCAAAAGCTTCTGCAGTGTAAATGGACAGATACGATGGCAAAGGAAAAATTTTGAATTCTGCAGAATTATCACAGTAAAATGCTGCTCCTGTTTTTCCAGACGTTGATTTTGAAGCATCTGTATATATGTGATATTCACATTGTAATTTTGAATGTATGTAGTCTTGATATATATTATTTGAAATTGTAGGGATTGTCTTCCTGAAAACTCTACTTGGGTAGGCAGGATAATGAATCCTCATGGGAGATATCATATTAAAGTAGTCTGTCATGAAGCATGGTGCATTAGGTAAACGAATAATATTAGCTTGAAATTTATTAATGTCCTTATAAGCATAATATGGTATAGGTAATGTGGATTTATATTTTGCTGTACGTCTGTTGAGCATCAAAGAGTCTAACAATTGAAGTTTTGGTATGATCGAAGATGTCGTGTTGGCAATTTTCTTAAGTAAAAATTTGCTCGCAAGATATTTAACTCTAAGTTTGTATGGTGGATCTCCCACTTCTACGAAAGTTGCTTGTTTTGGAGTTCCTTTCCAAAGGCCATAAATCCTGGATAAACTGCTATATTGGATAGAAGATAGCGTGTTAAAAGCCCAACTTAGATTATCATTGTACATAAAGGAACCATACTCTAGTCTTGAGTTTAGCATCTGTTTATGGATCTGATGTAATAATTTAGGATCAGCACCCCACTTTTTCTTAACTGTCAACTTTTTTATTATGTTAAACACTTGAGATCCCTTACATTGTGCCAGTTCTACTTGTGACTTCCATTTCAGTTTTTCATCTAATAAAGTCCCAAAAAATTATGACTTCTTTGTTAACTAATAGTTTTTCCGTTTATATTTATTGATATGCATGAATGAGATCTCTTCTTATTAAAAACTACCACCGAAGACTTATCTGGATTTACTTCAATTCCATTGATATCACACCATGATGATAATTCATCCAGAGATTTTTGAATTTTTTGAGCCCCTTCTTGAATATTTTTACTACTAGTGTATATAACAATATCATCTATCCGCATATTGTAATAGACGAGTGTGTTGAAGAATTCTGGAGCCTAAATCTGCCGTGTACATATTAAATAGCATGGGACTCAGCACTGCGCCTTGTGGTAGACCATTATGTGTATAACGTGCGGTGGATAACTGTCCTCCATATCGAATGTACAACTTACGTGCCAATAATAATCCAAGAATACTTTTTATAAAATTACGTGGAACATTCATTTTCTCCAATTTTTGTAACAGTATATTTGGAAGGACAGAATCATAGGCGCTACTTAGATTGAGAAAAACTACGATACAAAATTCCCGCCGTATGAAAGATAGCCATATATCTAAAATTAGTGTCGCTAATACATCTACTGTTCCAGTTCCTTTCCTAAATCCCATCTGATGTTTCGGTAATTTCTGATTATATTCGACCCACCATGTGAGTCTGTTCAGTATTAAATGTTCATATAATTTAGCAAGGCAGGATGACATTGCAATAGGTCTATAGTTCGTATGTATTCCTGATTGTTTACCTGGTTTTAATATGGGTATTATAACCACTTCTTTCCACTGTGATGGAATTTCTCCACTATTAAATATTGAATTGTATGTATTTAGTAAAATTTCATATCCATTCAAAGGCCAGTGTTGAATACATTCGTATGTAATACCATCTAAACCCGGAGACGTTTTCTTTCGTTTATGAACAACATATTCTAATTCATCCATAGTGAATAGCGATTCTAACATGGATGTTTCTGGATATTTCATAGAGTTTAATAATTGACAAAGATTAGTTTCAACCGTATCTGGTGTCAACTTGCGGTGAAATTCTTTTATCCAGGCTGAATTGATATCTCCTCCAAAATAATGATAAGTATTATTATTGGACATACTTCTTATTATTTTCCAAGTCAATGAAATAGAAGAATCTTTAGTTAATGTAGAGCAAAATGACTTCCAAAAGTATGATTTTGATTTCTTTAGGAACCTCTGAGTTTTTGCTGCAATTTCTTTATATCTAATAAAATGATTGATCGTAGGATTCTCCTTATAATTTATGTATGCTTTTTGTCGTTCGTTTACCCATTTCTGGCAATCCGTTGTCCACCACGGAGTCACTTTTCTTCTAGATCCAAAATTAGATACTGTTGCATTTATTTGTTCTTGTCGAATGAGAGACACCAATGTGTCATACGATACTTCTTGTTTCAACAATTCATTCTTTATTGCATTGTTTACATTTCCGGAGAATTTCTGCCATTCAACCCTTCTTGTAATATATTGACTATTGTTTTGTTCAGAGCTAATAGTAAACCACGTTATATTTTTATTATGTTGAAAGGTTATCATAATTGGCATGTGATTACTGTTGTAACACTTCTCTAATACACTCCAATGGATTTTTGAAGCTATACCATTTGAGGTAATAGTTATGTCTGGAGCACTCGGCTGTTCATTAGGTCTTGAGATTATTGTAGGTGTTCCGTCGTTGAGTAATACAGCTGAGGAATCTTGCAAGTAATTATACAAATCTTTACCTGATCGATCAGTTAGAGAACAGCCCCACATAGGGTGGTGTGCATTAATGTCCCCTGCCAGCACAAATGAAGTGTTTGGTGGAAGCTGCCCAACGATATTCTGCCACACTGTAACAGGGAGGTGCACTGTGGGAGGGCAGTAAATTGATACATAAGACGTATCAGCAATCCGAACACCTGTAATCTGAATTTGACTGTTTATATTTTGAAACAAAATAATGTCATACTGTATATTTCTTTTAACACCTATAGCTGAACCACCGTATCCATCTAAAGGATCATCTCTTATCCAATTGCAACCTTTAAACTTCAATGTTGAGTCAGTTTTCAACCACGTTTCTTGTATAAGAAGGACATCTGCAGAAAAGTAAGATAAAATATGTTGTAAATTAAGTCTATTAGGAATTAAACTTCGTATATTCCATTGTAATATTTTCAAGACTTTGTCTGGCATGCTGGTTGTTGAAATAAGTATTGCAAAATACTTGTAGCAATGCAAGTCCAGTCCTGGTTAACGTTCAATGTCGAAGTCCCTGCTAGGCTACATAATTGTTCTATAAATAATGAAAAATTATTTAGGAATTTTGTAGAATTTTGTTCCTGTGACCGATTTGGCTGGATAGCTTGAGCCGCCTCTGCAAGAACAAATAATTTATTTTGTTGGCATGTTGTCGACAATCCGGAGCATTGTCTTTTCGAGATCCTGACAAAGAATAATCAGGGTTTGTCATTCTCTTTTTATATTCATTTTGTCCAAATGGTTTCAATGTTTGAGAAGATTTCTGGCGTTTTCCTTGAGAAGACCCAGTCTCTTCCAAATATTTTCCAGCTTTCTTTGAACTGTACAATGGCCTTTTATTAGATACACTGTATTGATCTTGTATTATATTATGATGATATGAGGTGCTACTCAAATTGTTAGATATCGAAGCATATGTAAATGGCATTACTGTCTTTTCTATTTCCTGAACATGGCCTGTAGATATCTGTTCATATCCATACATATAGTTAATTTTTGAGACTTTCTTCATAGCTTCGTTAAACGTAACATTCTGAACTGTCATAATTTTGATTATTTCCTTTTGTCGTTGTTTTTCAGGACAGTTTTTGTCAATTGCAGTGTGCTCCTGATTACAATGGAAACACTTGATCTTATTTGTGCAAGAGGACGATTCGTGATTCTCACCACAGCGTTTGCATTTTAATTTACTTCTGCAATTAGCCCTGAAGTGCCCATAATAAACGCAATTAGTGCACTGTTTAATCAAGGGAATGTACCTATCAATATCAAACTTTCTGTAAAACAGTGTGACATATTGTGGTAAGGATTGCGAGTCGAATGTTACAATTACCGTTCGAGTTGGAACAGCAACGCGAGTACCCTCCTCGTACTTATACTTCACAATGCGTTTTACCTTTATTACTTTGGCTGTTGATGAATTTATATTTTGCAAAATTTCATCTTCACTTATTGACTGATGTACATCTTTCATAATTCCCATTCTTCGTACTCGGTGTGATGGAACAAAACCTTCCCAATTATTCTGTAACAGTAATGGATTCGAAAGGAAATCATTTGTATAATTAGATGTCGTAAATGTAAGTCTAGCTAGATTTTTCCCAAGGCTATCTATCTCTTTCAAACCTCTAATATTTTCTTTGCTGACTATAACTCAACATAACACAACATTGTAACTATTGTTCTCGTCACAATCTCTTCTCTCGTTTTCAGGTGAACTCATTTATTTTTGTTCCTCATGGGTGTTCGCCACTGGATTATTACGTCACGGTAGATACCCAACCTCCCTGTGCGGCGAAGTTATGAGACTCTCCTTAATTTTATGCTACACTGAGCATTCTCAGGACGTATAATTAGAAAAAGAAGTAACTTCTTGCCATTTTACAAGTTTAATAACACCTTTTACCTTTAAACAATCACAGCAAAATAACATAGCTATACTCACAATAGCAATCACTTTTCAATAAGCTGCGGCTTTTCTTTTATAATAGCGTTCTTCACAAATTAACATCAATTCACGCAACTCAACTGACTTTTCGTCCTACCACCATGCTACATGCTACCACGCACTGTTGTCCTGGCAACGAAATCAATAAAAGATTGGACAGTTCTATAAATGTTTATAAACCGGAAATGACTTCCGCTTCCGATGCTACTTTTAATTACACATAAATTAAAGAAACTATAAGTTTGATAACATTAACAGAAAACAAATAAAACATATTAATGTTGAAAATAAACAAATCATATCACATGGTCGGACAGACTTGTGATTAAACTACAGATCTGGTGCGCCACGACACCCCCGGAATTCTATGCTACAGGTCAGTCGTAAGTTCGATTCAAAATGGATAATGTCCAAATTACATTGCATGTTAGTAAAGGACCATTGTGGGTAACATTCATTAAATTATTGCTATGCTCACTTACCTTTGAATTCCAGTTCAGCCAATCCTCCAGTCACAAATGTTATAACTACTGAAACACTTGCTATTATTGTAAACAGAGTTCTCAAGTTAGCAGCCGTTCTAGAGGTAAATAAAGGACCCAACGAGTAGTCGAAAATCACCTTTAAAAATCAGAATTACACAATTAACACTAGCTTGGAATTTCGCACAACAAAATATTAAAAAGCATAATAATAATTTTTAAAGAAAGAGATTTAGAAAAGAATGGAACTTTAACGTCGCAGCTTAGTGATCAATTGGTCCCAGGTTTGATAGCTGGTGGAAGAACATAATGGTTCAGAACCAACTTTAAACTGTAGGTCCAGTCCCGATTAGCCTATCTGTGCACGAAATAGACTTAAAACTCAAGATTTAAAACGAAAGAGGGCACGTGGGAAAAAAAATAAGGAGGAAGAAAAAGATAATAGAAAATCACAAAGAACCGAAATATAAAAATAATTATATGAAGAAGAGAAACTGTGAAGACTTGAAATCATCGAGGAAATGAAATAAATGAGAAAGAGAAGGAGGAATGAAAGTAAATACTGAAAAACAAAGATATAATGATTAGAGGAACATAAATAATGAAAAATTAGAAAACATGAATTAGAGTAAAGAAAGATCGAAAGCTTAGCAAGGGCATGGAAGAATTAAGGAAGGAAATAAACATGAGAGAGAAATGAAAATGAAAATAAGAAGCAAAGAACAACGAGGTGATAAGGAAAACTATATAGATTTGATTTGATTAGATTTTTGTTATTTATGGTCACTTTTTTGCCACTTTTTCAGCTAATTCGAACGACGAGGATGCGTGATGTTATGATGAAACGGATAATGGAACATTCACAAAGATCACTCATGCCAGGCCGGGATTCGAACGCTGTTATGTACCCAATAGGACCAAGTAATGTAAATAGTTTGCCAAAGAGGAATAGAGATGGCAGCACCAGGCGTACAAGATTAAGAACTGGCATAATATATGTGAATAACTTTATAAATAAGAACAAAGCAAATTGGAAAGATGAAAAACAATAGAATATATTATAAGAAGACAAAGAATAAATATGAAAAAAATAAATTAATATATATATTTTATAAATCAAATCAGTGATCATATGTAAGTTAATATGAAAATTAAGGAAGTCAAAGCACTGATACAAGTTTGTGACTTTGAACAGATATTGCATCTGTCTGATTGATTTGTCATTCCCATAGCGGAAATTTTGTTTGCATCAGTGGCGAGCGCGTTCCAATCGACGCCCCACAGCACTTTTTGGTTGCGAGTTTTAACCGTAGCACCTACTTGGATGCGGGTGTCAATCGTTTGCACCAAGTATACACTCTGTTGTACTCAGTTAGTGTTGGCGCGTTCCAATCGCAACCGTAAGGGAGGATATTAGTATTATTCCCAAAGCTTAAAGGAAAAAGTTGGAAAAGGATAAAGGAATTCGTTAAATAGTCAAAACATAAACATATTGAAATCCAGAGGGAAGTTTACAAAGAAGACAAAAAGGAAGTCCAGATCCAGAACGTCCATTAAGGGAAGTCCAGATCCTCCATATTGAGAAGGAAGTCCAGATCCAGACCGTCCATTGAGAAGGAAGTCCCGATCCAGACAGTCCATTAAGACGGAAGTCCAGATCCAGATCTGTCCATTACGAAGGAAGTCCAGATAGAAGAATATTCAAATAGAGAAAAGAAATAATAAAAAGCATATTGAGATGAAAATTGACTGTAAACGAGAAAATTATAGAAGAAAGTAGCTTATCATGTAAATATTCTTACTCCATGTATCCTGTGTTTAAATAATATATTAGTTTAAACGTCTCCATTGGAAGGCATCCTGTCTGGTTTCGTTGTCTACAAAGAACCCTACTCTGTAGATAAGCCAGCTGAGTTTTAAGATTAAGGTTTATGTACCTTTGCACCAAATGAAGGTAGCATAAATAAATGGCGACCAACTTTTGGGGCTAGAGAATTAGGAACCAGACAGCGAAGAGACAAAGAATAATTGAAAATGGAGGAAAAGGATAAAGATGGAAATGAGATTGGAGAAGCTACAATGGAGGAAGACGGAGAAAAAAGGGAAACTTTCATTTGTTGCGGAGAGGAAGGAAACAAGGAAGAAATTATTTTCTGTGTCACATGTAAGGAAATGAAACATTGGACGTGAGAAGGAATAAGAAACGAGAAATATATATCAATAAGTAAAAGGGAAGAAGATTATACATGTAAGGAATGCAAGAAGGGAAAGCTAAAAGAAAAGCAGAAGAAGGCAGAAGAAATAAACTTAATGCAAAAGTTCCAAAAGCTGTCATTGCAGATACATGAAAATAACAGAGAATTGAAGGAGAAGATTGATGAGAGTAATAGAACAGTAGAAGAAAAGGTAGAAGAAAAGTTAGAAGAAAGTAATAGAAAGGTAGAAGAAAAGTTAGAAGAAAGTAATAGGAAGGCGGAAGAGAACAACAGAGAAGTAAAAGAAAAGTTAGAAGAAAATAACAAGGAAGTGAAAGAAAAGTTAGAAGAAAAGAACAAGGAAGTGAAAGAGAGGCTCGATGAAAATAGTAGAAAATTAGAAGCAGTAAGAAATGAAATCAAGAAAATGTACGAGAAAATAACCGAGACATGTGAAGAAAATAGAAGATCATTGGAATAGAAGATAGAAGATATAACACTGCTAATTAAAAACAAAAGCGTGGATATAAATAGGACGATCGAGGAAGAAGTTTCAAAACTTAGAGAGGAGAATATACACAGAACCAACAGTATGGAAAGAAAAATTGTTGAAAATAAATCGCAAATAGAAGCAGATGAAACTGATAGCAAGATAGAGGAAGCAAAGGTCCTAATGGAAGACAGAAGCTGGGAAACACGCAATAGAATGGAAAAGGAAGTTCTAAAACTGAGAGAAGTAAGTACGCGGGAACTGCAAGAAGTTCAAGAAAAAACTAGCAGTATGGAGAAGGACATTGCGGAAAATCAAAGTAAAATTAATGCAGCAGATAAGAAAGGAAAGGAATTAGACAGAAAATTAAATGGGGCAGTGTCAAAGATAGATAAGACTGAAAAGAAAGTAGAAGAAGTGGAAAGAAACTTAGGAAAGCTATTCATCAAAGATGGAAACATAAATCCTAGGTTTCGAGAAAGTGAAGGAACGAATGTTCAGAAAGAGCTGAGAGAATAGAGTTCAAGCGATGAATCGACGACGGAGGAAGAAGACAAGCATAAGAGATATAGAATAGCGGGAGGTCACAAGAAAAGGAAATGGAAGAATAGCGAAGATGGAAGTAATAATGAAAGGCTGTTAGACATATTGGAAAATGAATTCCCGAGAGACGAGAACTATAGGACCAGGATACCTAGGCCACAAGAATTGCAGCATCTTCCAAAATTCAATGGGGATATATCTGATTAATGTCCCAGAAAGTTTTTAAGGGGACTAACAACAAATGTCAGACTTATGAGGATCCCCGAAGGAATGATTTTGAACGTCATAGAGACATGTTTTGAACAGTCGGCAGCAGGATGGTATCAACTAATTGAGCACAAATTTCGAAATTTTAAGAAGTACAGCCGAAAATTCCTGAACTACTACTGCAGTGAAGACATAAAGAAAAGGCAGCTAGAAGCATTAAAAAGAAGATATGTAGATTGGTCAAAAGTCGACAGCCTGGAAGAACATACATGGGAGACTCTTAGAAGCTTCAAAAAACCTAAAGGAAGGATGCAGTGAAGAGGAGCTGGTTAAACAAGTTGTCCAAACATTGCCATTAAGAATACAGAGAGCTATAGCAGCGGTTAAGATAAAAGCAGTTGATGATTTGATTGAATATCTAAGACCGAAGATGTGCTAAGAAAAACTCCGAATTCCTGGAACGATAAGGAAGGAAGATTCTATGGAAAGAGGCAACATTCAGAAGAAGAAGGGCGCTCAAAACCAAAATTCCGGAGACAAGAATTTGATGTAAGAAGAATAGAAGTTAGAAATCAGAGACCAAGTGCAGAAAGAAGAGACGTAGGAAGAAACAATGGAAGATATGAAAGAAACATAGACTCTGTGGAAGAAAGAGAGAGAAACGATGATAGATATCGAGGAAATTGGAGAAACTTGAGAGGCCGAAATAATTTCCGAAGATACGGAAGAGGAGGAAATCAGCGATGGAGGAACATAAATATGAACAGAACGAAAGAAAATACCGAGTAAGTGTGCCCAATGAAGAAATGGAAAGAAGAAATGCACTTCCGGATGTAGAAAGAGACGAAGCCATGGAATTAGCCAGAAATTATTGTAATGACGCAAGAAGATTCCAAGAGGGAATTACAGCAGATGAAGATTCACTGAACGCAGAAGAGAATAGAGGGTCAAACACGCAAGGCTCTTGCAGCATCTCCCAGGTGTGAGAGCAAAAACAGAGAGAAATGTAAGGCAGGGAGAAATTGTAAATAGAAATGTACATAGTGAAAGAGAAAGTCTTGAGTTATATTTAATAGAAGAGCCGAATTTCAATGACCTGAAGCAAGGGAAAACTTTTTATGTAAAGGCAAAAATTATAGAATTAGAAGTAAAATGCCTAATAGATTGAGGTAGTGTGGTAGAAGTAATGAGTTATGATTGTTGGAAACGGATAAAAGGAAAATATCCACAAGCTCGTCTAGATGCATCAGAAAGGGATAAAATAAGATTGGTCATGGCAGCAGGGAAAGAAGAATATAAAATACAGGGAACCGTCGGCGAAATGATGAACCTTCAAGGGTTAAATTTTCCTGTCAGATTCCTCGTAGTTAAAGGTCTAAGAAGTGATATGATATTAGGAATACCATTTTTGGAAAAATATGATGGTCATATTTATATCAAAGATAGAAGATTGAAACTAGAGTCATTGGAAGAAGAAAGACTAGATGTTCCTATGGAAACTGTAAACAACGAAATGGAGAGAAAATAATGCATTGGCAACCTCAATTTAATGTACGGGCAGATGAAGGCAGTACCAAATGATATATGTGAAGAAATTGAAAGTGAAATGAATAAAGACAATTATGAATACACTGCATCTGTTGAAGAGATAAATAATAAGGTTGATGAGTGCAAAGATATCTCCAAAGAGGAGAGGAAGGAATTACAAGAAGTTTTGTTAGAGCATAGGAATTTGTTTAGCCAAAAGCCAGGACTCACCAGAGGGTATTCCTGCGAAATAGAAGTAGATACAGAAAGACCTATAGTATCTAAACAGTATCCGATACCTTTTGCGAAAAGAAAAGCTGTAGAAGAAGAACTTCAGAAATGGTTAAGATGGGAAATTATAGAAGATTCAAATAGCATACATGTAAGCCCGATGCATGTAGTTGACAAACCCAATGGAGGAGTTAGACCAGTCTTAGATCTTAGAGAACTAAACAAACACGTATTACTTCCAAGAAACCAGAATAGATGAGATGCTACACTCATTTGCAGGAAGCAGATACTTTACTTCTTTTGATTTGACCCTGGAATACTTTCAAATTGAGATCGAGAAGAAGTCAAGAAAGTATACAGCATTCAGATATGGCTCAAGATTGTTCCAATTCAGAAGATTGCCATATGGTTTAAATTCATCTGTTTCGGCATTTATGATTGCGTTGAACAAGATATTTGAGATAGAAACTAAGCATTGGTTAGCCATATATGTAGATGACATGTGCATTCACAGTAAAGACTGGGATTCACATATATGAAGAATAGATTGGGTATTGAACAAATTAGGAAAAGCAGGATTAACCGTCAAACTGGAGAAATGCTCTTTTGTCAGAAAGGAAGTTAAGTTTTTAGGTCATGTTATATCCGGTGGAGAAATTAAGCTATGTACAGATAAGGATGAAGCGATATGACTTTTCCCTAAGCCAATTACAAAGAAACAATTACAGAGATTTCTTGGAATGTGTAATTGGAGAAGCAAGTTCATTAGAGATTTTGTACAAAAGGCAAGACCATTGTATGAGCTATTAAAGAAAACTAACAAGTGGAATTGGCGCGAAGAAGAAATAATAGACTTGTCCATATATAATTTGAAAAAAAATTGTATCTGCATATATATATATATATTACGATAATTTTTTTATGGCCAACGGGGGGAATATTGTGTTACGTACCCAATAGGACCAAGTAATGTAAATAGTTTGCCAAAGAGGAATAGAGATGGCAGCACCAGGCGTGCAAGATTAAGAACTGGCATAATATATGTGAATAACTTTATAAATAAGAACAAAGCAAATTAGAAAGATGAAGATAAAAAAAGGTAAAGTGTTCCCCTGTGCATAGCACCACGCCATGAAGGCGTATAGGGGGTGTGGGGGTAACTCCCCACACTTTCTTGATCCGGTCATGAGTGGGGATGATGTGATCAGCATCACGCCCCTGACCGCCTTTACCCCCCAGGGTTTCCCCCAGGTACCCATGTTATTCGACGCTGGGTAAGCGCCGGGGCCGCTTCCAACGTTAGAAAAGTTCCCGGATTTGAACCGGCTGTAATTTCAGTGCCCATCTCGTTAAACGAGGGTTCAATGACTTTGCAGTTTCCAACCAGGAAAGTGACTTATGATCCGAGTATATGTGGAAATGCCTTCCCTTAAGGTATATCGAAAATTTTTCTACTGCAAAAAGAATAGATAAACACTCTAGTTCATGAGTACTGTAAGTCGCCTCTGTACTACGAAGTGTACGACGTGCATATTGAATGACACGTGTTCCATCACTTGCTTCTTGCCACAATACACTTCCTAATCCTTTCTGACTAGCATCAACGGATATAGAAAATTTCAAACTGAAATCCGGCTGTCGTAGGACTGGGGCAGCTACTAATTCATTCTTTAACTTAACGAAAGCTTCTTGATGTATCGGATTCCATTCATAAATAGTATCCTTACTTAAGAGGCTGTATAATGGTGTGACAATATGTGAGTAGTTAAAAAATAAATCGGCTTCTCCAGTTCGCCAATCCAATGAATTTTCTCAGTGATTTCTTATTGTTTGGGACTGGAAAAGACAAAGAATAAATATGAAATAAATAAATTAATATATATATATTATAAATCAAATCAGTGATCATATGTAAGTTAATATGAAAATTAAGGAAGTCAAAGCACTGATACAAGTTTGTGTCTTTGAACAGATATTGCATCTGTCTGATTGATTTGTCATTCCCATAGCGGAAATTTTGTTTGCATCAGTGGCGAGCGCGTTCCAATCGACGCCCCACAGCACTTTTTGGTTGCGCGTTTTAACCGTAGCACCTACTTGGATGCGGGTGTCAATCGTTTGCACCAAGTATACACTCTGTTGTACTCAGTTAGTGTTGGCGCGTTCCAATCGCAACCGCAAGGGAGGATATTAGTATTATTCCCAAAGCTTAAAGGAAAAAGTTGGAAAATGATAAAGGAATTCGTTAAATAGTCAAAACATAAACAAATTGAAATCCAGAGGGAAGTTTACAAAGAAGACAAAAAGGAAGTCCAGATCCAGAACGTCCATTAAGGGAAGTCCAGATCCTCCATATTGAGAAGGAAGTCCAGATCCAGACCGTCCATTGAGAAGGAAGTCCCGATCCAGACAGTCCATTAAGAAGGAAGTCCAGATCCAGATCTGTCCATTACGAAGGAAGTCCAGATAGAAGAATATTCAAATAGAGAAAAGAAATAATAAAAAGCATATTGAGATGAAAATTGACTGTAAACGAGAAAATTAAAGAAGAAAGTAACTTTTCATGTAAATATTCTTACTCCATGTATCCTGTGTTTAAATAATATATTCGTTTAAACGTCTCCATTGGAAGGCATCCTGTCTGGTTTCGTTGTCTACAAAGAACCCTACCTTGTAGATAAGCCAGCTGAGTTTTAAGATTAAGGTTTATGTACCTTTGCACCAAATGAAGGTAGCAAACCAGGACCCCTGGCGTCGGAAAACTAAATGTATGTATGTGTATATATTTTTACCTTTTTATCTTATATATATACACACATATACCGGGTGGTCCAAAAGTCCAGGAACGGTCAGATATCGTGAGAAATACACATCGAATCGGAAAACGAAAAAATACGTGTTTAATAAGTGAAAGAAAGCTATTCAATGATATCACACTTGATTCCCCACCCCCTTCCATGTATTCTATTGAAAAGTTTTGACGTGCAGATTTTGAATGTGCAATCGCTTTCACTTTAGCTCAATTAGGGGCAGAGCGTTCCTTTGAATTTTTTTTGGGTTTTATGAAATTTTCACGTGGCTATGAGGATGGTTCATTTGCTCGTTGGACTCGGAATGAAGGCCTCTTTCCGATTCTACAATACAAAATGGGGGTTTCCATTTAAAGTTTCACAGTTGTACTCCGCCCCGCCCCCACGGGAACTTCTGGACCACCTGGTATATACATGAACACTTGCCTGAATCCACATGTAACTGATGATCGTTAGAATACCGACAGTGGCAAATATAAAATGGGCAACAAGCATAGTTGTGGATTGACAAACACCAACGAGGTTCATGGCAATAGCGGAAACCCACGCCAGCCAGAGACATAACCAGTTTAGAGACCTTACGTTAGGATTGGGTGTGGTTCTAAGGAATTTCTCCACCAGCAGGTAGTTAAGATACGCTAGGAAGGCACCTGGAAAAAAAAGAGCAATTTTACTTCTTGAAGCTTAAAGTTGGTCATCCACTGGCACATGCATTTTTCTACAAGGGTAATCATCTATATTACAAAAATCAAATTAAATTAAGGCGCTTCGTTATGGTATGTGTCTGCATACTTGCCCTTCACTGTCTGATTGAACATACTTCAACTGTTCTATTCAGCACGTGCTCGCTCTTTCAAGATATAAATAACTTTCTTTTGCACTTACCTAGTGCAGTGCTTAAAATTTCACTTACCTAGTGTAGTGTGAGGTGTATCATGCTTTTTCTTTTTCAAAGACAACAAAGTCAGAATATGAGACACAGAAATTTACACTTGGCACAGATAAGGGTAGAAGGAAAAAAATACAAAGTGTTACTCAACTTTTGTTCTAAATCAAGATTTATCAAGTGATAAAGTGACGCCTATATACTTCCTTTGGGGGGTTAGCACATGAAACAGATTAGATGTCACCATTCAACTCAGTACATGACATTCATTGTGTGTGTGTGTGTGTGTGTGTGTGTGTGTGTGTGGGTGTGTGTGGGTGTGTGGGTGTGTGTGTATGTGTGTGTGAGAGAGAGAGAGAGAGAGAGAGAGAGAGAGTTTATTTATATATTTCAACAGACACTCAACTTGCCCCGAATTAGTACTCGTATTATGTATAGTATATGTATTATGTATTTTAATTATTGTACTTAACCTTTTTCATTTGCCAAAATATAGTAGTAATAGTACGTTTCTAAATATGTTCTTCAGACACTAAGACACAATTTAAATATTCTTAAATATTCTAACTTTTTTCTAATCAGAAATGAAAAACCTTAAATCCTTAAATGTAGCTAACCTGTATTATTTTTAATGTTTTTTTCTTTGTTTCCTCATTGCATCCTTATTTGTAGGATGTATATATCGTAAAGATCCGTAGTATCTTTTAATTATTATGGACAACGAATTCCAACTTTCAGTCATTTCAACCATCGTTTCCTAATTAGGAAATATTTAGAAACCTCAAAGCGTCAAACCATAACCCTACCTCTGGTGCCAAAATGAGGACTAAAAGTGGTAAACGTTGTAAGTGCCAAAAGCGAAAGTGTTGGGAAATCGCATCGTTCCGCACATCAGCCCGTAATAACGTGCACACTAGTAATCTCTTTACAAGCCCTTTCAACTACTTAGAGGGCTACCAGCCACATTTCACGTTTACCCCATTTTCAAGCATGGCACATTTCACAGTTTAACGTGGAAAACGGTGTTTGAATTATTGTTACACTTACAGCGTTTACTAATTTTAGTCTTCAAATATCTAGGCACTGGGCTGATGACCCATCTTCAAGTAATCCCGAAAGAAATGTTCAAGTGTTAAAATGATGGTTAATTATACCTAGTTACATTTAATTTAATTTAATTACATATCGGAGGAAACTGGCAATTTTAAAGTTTTAGCATTGTTTTATTAGCAATATTAGTAATTTGAGGTCTATGACATCCCTCTGTGAAATTTTATTAATCCTTCCGGTTAAAAGCGATTGGATTGAACACTTTTTGTTTTCCTTTGTCAGTCAAATTAGAAGGAAGCTTTTCTAGGTGACTGACAATAGGCTGTCTTTGAAATTTATATAATGACTGATTTGTGCTAATTTTGAAAATGAAATATAAGCAAAAGCAACATCTGTGAGAATATCTTGCATATGGTGTTCATATATGTGCAACAAAATTATCAGACTCTGGCTGATTGATTGATTGATTTGGTGTGGAAATTAGTCTTTTTTTTTACTAAATGTGTGCCGTGACGAAGTACATTAATTAATTAACGATTCATATTGCTGCATCTGGAAGCTATTTCTTTTTCCATTTAAAATTTAAATTCATGAAAAATGTATATTCCTTTCATTGTTACATCTGCCTCTGTGGCAAAGGGCCATGAGTGGTTGGGAACAGTGGCGGCGATTAGGAAAGGCGAGGGGGGTAGTTGTCCCCACTTTTCGCCACTTTTGCCCCCGCACTATGTTAAACCTTATCTACAAAAGGAAATATACTGTCTTTGCACCCCCCAGTTTTAACATCTTGGTTTTGGAACCCAATCGCCGCCACTGGTTGGGAGTGAATTCAAACCTAATTCTATAGGTTTGAGTCTACCAATGGGATAAACTAGGAGAGGAAAACATAATTTATTTAGACATTCATATAGTTGTTGCGGCATATTTCTATGTTCTAGGACATGCTCATGCAAATTTTACGTTCTAAAATTCCTAAACGTACCTGACAATATAATTTAGAGCACATATTTCTCGCTTGATACTACCAAAAAGAAATCTTACACAACGTAAAATAATAATAAAAAAAAGTCTAACTCTATCAGTATCGCTTTCTGCGATGGTCCATCACACCACGCAGAGTAACCCTTACATTCAGAACTCAATTTTAGAAGGAGAAAAAATAGGGGTGCCACTCACCTATAAGACAAGCGACATTGAAGACAAATGTAAACAAAGAGCTTTCTGGTGGTGTGGCACCTGCGTCGCTAATGTAAGGGAAAATTGGCTCTACGTGCCCATTAAGCACAGCAATGGCGTACCTGAAATGAAACAACAAAAATAATTACAATCATTATTGACATAATTTTAAATAGGGTTCGAAAGAGCTTGATCGAAAATACAGAGAAAGTGAAAAAAATAACTCTCCCCAAACGGTAAATTGGTTCATCACACCACGCCGATTAACCCATACGTTCAGAACTCAATTTTAGAACTATTAAAAAAAAACATATTAAGTCAATATATACAACATACATATATATTCTATACAACATTAAGTCAATAGTGTTTAGAAAGTGAAAGATATTCAACAACAGTTTGGAACATATACAGGGAGGTCACAAAGTGGGCGTACCCCACCCTGTATTTTCGACACTAAGATGGTTATGGTTGATTGATTGATATGAACACATACCTGATGGCTTAAGTGTCCGGAACATCGGTATGGAGACCGTCTTTTTCGTAGCACGGCCGAACTTTGGCACACTTCGCGATCCAAGTGTGAGTGAATAAGACCTTTTTCCGGGCGGTGACGTTGCCCTCAATAACGTTCTGAAGGGCGTCCAAGAAGTCCCAGAGGTGGATAATCAATGACACAGGTATGTGTTCATATCAAGTAATCCGACAATTACCATCGTAGTGTCGAAAATAAAGGGGGGTACGCGCACTTTGTGACCACCGTGTATAATAGTACCTGCACTCCGCAACTTTGGCTAGAAATCGCAAACGCGGTGTGTGTGTGTGTAGTTGCATGTGGCCATAACATAACCGAGTTCCACACATCAAAACTGGTGCATATCTGATATTCCTGGTTGGTTGATTGATTGATTAAGTTGGTGTTTTAAGTTCACTTTGTGCACAGTAAGGCTAATCGGTATTGGACCTACAGTTTAAAGTGACCCGGCGGCGACCCTACCACTCTGATATTCCTAGGTCTGATTGCACAGCATGAGGAGTGTCCACGACACGATAGTGCACATGCCTATACTACAATAATATGATATTAATAGAGTTTAAAAATGTACGACTTACGTAATGCAAATTCCAATTATCAAGACCATAGACTGCAATAATGGGAGGAGATACAACTTGCTCGAACGTTCATCTGAAATAAAGAAAAAAGGTCTTGAGAGTAATACGTGTAAGTGTGAAAGCATAACATTATGTCTTTTTATGAGTTCTAGTTTACGTAGTATTATTCACCTATCCTTTCATATTGTTTCTATAGCATCGCATTCGCTTGTTGTCCAAAATCAAATTATTAATCAAGTTATTACTTTTCTAAGCATAATATACTATTGCCTTAGATTTTCCAAATAGCATTAATTAGAAATTTTTGATGTTCAGTGTGCAATGCCAATTAAAATCAGCACTTAGCGAATTAATTTATAATGTTGGCCTCAGGATACTACAACATATCACTAGATACAGTAATAATAATCATAATTGACAATAATAAAGTAAATAAATTACGTACTATGTTCTACAGCACTGGTTATGCACTTAATATTAGTCTCTGGTTTCACTGTTCCATTGTGGTTGTCCATTGATGTAGCAGACTTGAGAATTGTTGAGTAACTGGAGAACAATGCATAGCAACAGCTTTGTCTGTGGTATGATGCAGCTTCGCTTAGGAATCGGATGGTAATTAGAACCGTGGGAGTTTTATGAGAGAAATTATTCCCCTTCAAGAAGGAAAATAAACGTTGAAAATAATCGCAAGCAAAGAATATTCTCATATCATTGTTGAAGGTCGACTCCCAAGCCAAAAACTCTCAGAAAATCTGCTTGCTAATTTTTATAATCTTTTTTTAGCAATGGTTTTCAAATTCTTTCGTAACATAAGTTTTATATAATAAATTTGTGCATTTTTTATTTAACGTTGTTCTTTTAAATTTTGAATTGTTGATTTAAGTCCACTTTATGCACAGAGAGACTAATCGGGACTGGACCTACAGTTTAAATTGGGATCCGAACCACTGTGACATGTGCCTACACCGGGAATCGAACCCGGCACACCTTTATTACAAGGCGACGAATATACCACTACACCATTGGGGAGGCACATTTACGTTGTTTTTCTGGCACTTTCTAGCTAATCGTGACAACGAGGGTTAGATGAAATTGATGAAAGGACACGTGTACGAAAGAACATTCCTTAGGCCAGGACTGGAACCCGGAACCTTCGGTGCCGAAATCGTGATTCGACCAATCAACGCATGACACCAAGGCGACTGCGTAAGAGTCAAACTAGGAACTAGTCTGTAACGAGCGGCGCTAGGAATGTCAGCGGCCCTTAAGTGAATTAGTTTCAGCAGTGACCATAAAGCAATATTCTTTATGCACACCCAAATGACTCAAACGGTACCATTTTGACCCCCACATTAGCAGCCAACGTCATCGAGGTTACATTCCAGAATTATAAGGTTGATTACAAGAATGCAGTCCAAAAGTTTCCACTCAAAAGGACCTAGGTATTATCATGGATGAAAAACTCATTTTTGGTTATCATATTATAGCTACCACTAAAAAAAGCCATGCGCCTTCTTGGTCTTCATACAAATTTAGTGAAATTCAAAACCCATCATCTCTTGCCTTCTTCTTTAAATATTTCATCTTGCCCATCCTTGAATACTACTTCCCTATTTGGGCAATGGCCTCATAAACCAATCTTACCAGAATATATTCTGTTCTCAGTTTATTTCTTGCCATTGTTCGCCATAGAATACCTGCTTTCCGAAATTTATCCAAATCAGACACCATGGCTGCTCTGAATGTTCACTCTTCATCCTTTCGTCGTGATCTAGCTGACATGAAATTTTTATACAAGATAATAAATGGCAAAATCAGAACTGATCTCCTAATCAGTGAATTTACACTTACGGTACCCCAAAAGCAAACGCGCAACCTGCAACTCTTCCACAACGCTCCTTGTTTTATATAGAGTGTCTCAACCTTGAAAGTCAGTATGGAAGTAAATGGAGTACTTCCCTCTCTCTCTCTCTAATACATGAGTTTTGCCAATAACTCTGTCCTTCTCTACCACCGCTGCGTTGCGAGATGTTACAAAATTTACAAAATGTTTTTTTTTTCCTAGTAAATACTTCAAAAGCCATAAGTATCAAACCGCTTGAACAACTTCTCCAGTTATTTTTCTACGGGATCTATAATGTTTGTAGATATGATATTCTTCGCCTGAGTGAATTAATTGGCTTACGAGGAGAGTTATATATATATATATATATATATATATATATATATATATATATATATATATATATACACACACACACACACACACATTGGATATTTTGTATAAATCATCAGACACGAGAAAAGTGTTGACCATTGTTTGAAGTTATTTTTAGAATGCATTGTTACTCCACAGCACCGTCATTTATTCCGTAATCGTAGTTTGTTAATGCAGGCTGTCTGGCGTATCAAATTCATTGCGCCCCACCAAGTTACAGGCAGGTGCCCCGTTTTGTAGGAAGTGCAGTGTGCTTTATTTTCCGTAAAAAATGTATCCTAATGTTTGTTTTTGCATTTATTTAATTCTGTTTATGTAAAGGATACAACATTTAACGAAAGAAGTAACAATAGTTGCGTGTATTACACATATAATGCACATGTAAAATGGTGAATAGTTACGTCGAAATATAAACATTTACATGCAAATCTTGAGGTAACTTTCTTCTTCGAAAATGCATCAAATTCATAGATTTTGATGATTTGCTATACGATATTAAGGAAGAAAATTTGTCGCAATCATTAGCGATTAACAGCGACTCGATGCGACTCCGTTTGTTGATCTGGCAACGCCGTGCTCTATTTAACTCATACTGACTTTTAAGGTTGAAACGCTCTATAGGCTGCCAGAAATCTACAACAAACTTCTCATGGATGTAGATATTTTCCTTCCAGAAATAAATTTTTGTACATTACTGACCAAGAACATGTAAATCTATCTCATTTTGTTATTGTTTTTATCTTTTGTAATCTTTTGTTTCTACTTCATGTTGTTTCAGTGTAAAATGGCCAAATAAGACTGTATCTAAAACTCTGAGTAAATAAATAAAAATAAATAAATAAATAATACACTTGATTTAACCTTTGAAAAATTGTAATTACAATAACTAGTATTTATAAACAAACATATATATCAGGGTGCATCGAACTTTATTAGCTGCGCAAAAAATTCACTGTACTACTGTATTGATGTAATTATACAACATAATACTTTACATGAAACATTTGATTGGGAATTTAATTATAATATAAGGCTTATAGTACTTATTCCTACAATCCGTTATAGGAATTTAATATATTCACACATAGTTACATAAGAAAGGAAGGCCCAGGATAAAATTTATATCCAGGCGAAGTCGATTTTTGGCACCCCAACTGTCCACCCTGTCAACCCCCGCCTCAACTTTCTACCCATATACCATAAATGTACCTTCATGGCATGGTGCTATATGCATAGGGAACTTTAACTTTACCTGTATATATTGTACTCGTTTCTCTACCTCTGAGTAAATTAGTTTACTTTTTACTTACGCGAACCCTCTTCTATGCCAATGGCTGAGGCCTCCTTAAAGACCTACTTGTCTCCGCCCCCTTCCCCCACTGCGGGGTTTTGCGGCTTGTAGATCCGGCACTGTCTTTTAGTCACTTTTTCATCATGCCAAACAAATATTTCTCAATTTTGACCTGGAAAAGTTGAGGTATTTTTAATTATATTCCATATGGAACCACTACAATATAAAACCCAGTCATTACACGATCCAAGGATATTATATTTTAATTGATTGTTTAATTCTGAATATACAGTGCCCTGTATATAATATCATGAACAAACCGTTTCACCAATATCTAATTTAAGCATTGAATGTATACTTGCTGTGACTTATCGAACGAAAAGAGATTTACAAAGTAGAAGATCGTGATAAGTCAATCACATGACTATTGTTGCTAGTCAATCACATGACTATTGTTGCTAGTCAAACCAGCTGTGTCTCTGGCTCACTACCCGCCCTTATTCGGTTTTTAAAACACGTTTTTCAGTTCCATCTGTTCGCAATTAGGGGATGGAAGTATTTCTCAATTTTGTGTGTTCGGAATTAGGACCATTTAGGCGTTGTTCGTAATTAGGACTGTTCGCAATTAGAACATAACTTTTGGTTGCGAGAGAACGTTCTGACTGCTAGCGTGTTTTGCTCGTGTGCGATATTCAAGATAAATATTTTATAGGGGGTGGTATACAGTGTCGCGAAACACCTCACGACACGTAAAGCAGAGCTGTCGCATTGCTTAGCACTGCATCTGTTCTATTGGGCTCCCTGAGTGACTGTACGAAAGTTCAACCCGCATACCAAACAGTAGAAGTTCGTGACTGAGAGGGAACAAACTGGTGGTGAGGCAGGGAAGTAACTGGCATAAGAAAGAACTGCCCCAACATGCATAATGCTCATGGTAGCGCCGGAGGGTGCGAAGGGGAGAAGGGGTACTTCCCATTACTTAACATTTCTGCTACTTTTGGCTAATCGTGAAGATGAGGATGAGTGATGATATCATGAAATTGATGAAGGGACACACAAAGAACACCCATGCCCAGGCCGGGATTCGAACCCGGGACCCCTGGTGTCGTAGCGCAGTAGGAGGTTAAATATAAAAGACGTACAACAGAGTACACAACATTGCCTTGTTCGAAGACTCGTTCAGTAGCTACACATATCTGCGAGTTGTTTTTAATTGATTCAGTGCCAGTTCAGAAGAAATCTCATTGACAATTTGCCTACTATTACATTTGCCACCCACTGTACACGTCCATTATCCCCACTCGCACAGAAATTTTCACCAAGACCATTACGAAGGTTAAGATTTAGTTCTGTAATTGGACTAGAAACCTATTCTGAATCTTGGATTTTCCAGCTGGAATTAAATGCTAAATAATGCTAATAAAGGCACACTTGGACACGCAATTATTTTCGAAATGCAACACGTGAAGCAAGAAATGTTTACTTTAAAAGAATTTACTAGTCCAGGGAATTTACAATTTGACGTGGGCAAAATTGCTTAAGAATGTTTTTAAACAGTTTCTAGCTCAGAAATCATTGCTGAAAAACATATCCAAAATCAGACAAAATCGGACCACGGGAAAAAACCCAAAAACGGATTTCAAAATGGCAGACTGCCTGTTTTCTACTAAAGGCAAAAAATAAAGTAATTTACGAATTTTAGAGAGAGGTAATTTTACATTTAATAATACTTATACTAAAACTATCTTTCAACATTATACCATTTCATATGCAATTTTGATATTAAAAGTTATTTATAGAAGTTAACACTGAGAAAATAACAATTATTTCAAATAAAATTATTTTAAGTTCTCTTAATTATAAAGCCAACTTCTAAGGATGGAGAAAGTTTAATTTATCGTCTTCATCACCGTAAACACTGGCTTACAAATGGGGGGGGGGGGGGGCTACAGTCCATCCCGATATTTTGAGAAAAATCAAATTTTTTAAATGGAAACAGCAATGAACTTGGGAATAACGAAAGTACTAAATGCAAATCACTCTTTCATTAATCCTTAGATTTCAATGTTGAGTGAAAGTTCGAAATATACGAAATGAGTAGAATTTAGGTAATCCCCATTTTTACAATTCCAGCCCCCCCCCCTCCCCCATACTCCCAAAAAAGTTAATCCTGCGTACGCTAGTAACTGTCATCATATAATTATTGCAACCACTCGCCACGAGTTGTTGGAGAGGACAATCGATTACGCTTGCATCCACATCGTGAAGTATCATCAAGTTTCGACGTGCAGGAACAACTAACCATCTTAAGGAGGAAATTTAGTTTTAATAGGTGTACAGCATAACAGCAATTATTCTTTACATACCAACCCCTTCCTTCTACCTCGATCGTCTCTTCTCTATACTTCCAGATTCTTATTTGAAAGTGTGTGCGAAATTTAAGGTGCTTTGTGGACGAATCTGTAAGTTTTAAATTGCACGTAAATGCTCACAGAGTAAGATAATTTATTTAATTGGAAGAGACCGTGACTCATCAAGCCCTTCATAATCCAAGCAGTTTTCCATCTGACACTCAATGCCTCACACTTTCCCTTTTACTCAATACTTCAGGTAAAACAAGTCGTTTTACACCAGGGACATGAAGCATAACGTAACTGACAACGTTTTCAAGTTACGAACGGAACTATCGATATGCCTTACAAAGATAGTACCGGAAGGACGGGTACCTAAAAACAACCTTTGTAATCTAACTCAACAACCTATTCGCTTTAGGTACTGAGTTGAACGAGTCTCGGATCGAACGGGTATGAACGTTCATACTGTACCGCAACGGTGGCTACAGGGTACGAAATCGAACCAGGTTGGTAACTGATAAGGATGCACCACGACCAGCGCTTGTGATTAGAATACCAGTACGTGGATAGAACTGAAAGAAGGGGGGTAACATTTGTAACCGGAGTTACAGTAACCATAACACATACTGGCGTATACGATTTAAGTTTACTGTTACTTAAACTTCCACAAAAGCAAAAAGAAGTAGCGATAAAATTATACTTCTTGTTTAATAACTATTGTAATAAGTTAAAAAATAATAATTCGTCGCCTTTCTGGATAATTATTTATCAGAAACATATCTTCAAATACCTTTTAGTTTCTATTTTAAAATGAGTTGCATAGAAGAACTACACATTCATCGTTTCGGCAATTATTAATATTAAGAATGTATGCTAAGTACTATCATGTTATTTTGTTAAAAACAGTAATAAGCTAAGCAAGATGTTCGAAGACCGTCACTCAGGAAAACTATTAACAGTAGATACCATTAGGTTTACCTGTTAGTGAAGGAAATACAAATTATAACGACGTGCGCAAACTCGCCCTCTTCATGCACAGAAAAACTCATCGGGACTAGACCTACAGTTGAAAGTGAGATTCGATCCACTATGTGGCTTCACTGCGTATCGAAATCGAGGCCCTTTGATCAAAAAAGGTGGAGATTGTATAATTTGGTTTATATTGCATCGCTTTTATGCCACTTTTGGCTATTCACGAAGATGAGGATGAATGATGATATGATGAAATTGATGAATGAACACTCACAAAGAACACCCAAGGCCAGGCAGGAATTCGAACCTGGGATCCCTAGCGTTGTAGCGTGTGCTGTGCTAAAAGGCGAAGACTTTACCACTGTGTCGATAATCATAATGCAATGATACCATAAATAAATTGGCTTTATACTACCATTAAAATTCATATTTACCAAGAGTGATTGTATTACAATTTCAGATTTTATCTGATATGGGTTTATCCGTTCCCTGATATTGCCACACATACAAAAGGAGCAACAGGTTAATTCACGTTCCCTACAAATGCATGAAGATCTAGTACATTCTTAATAATTATAGGACTTAGTTCTTTTCTGGAATATAACCATCTACTATCAGTTGAAAACCAAATCCAGAAGGATCTGTGCGAACAATCAGGTCATCTCAATGCATTGTTGCAATAAGATCTCAGAAAATGTTCCCTAGCATCTGCTTGTAGGTGGCAAATCTTCAATGTCTGTATTCTTCCCATGAAGATACCGCCACAATATGAGTTCAACTAAATATTGCAAAAGGATCATCTTTTGCAGGTTTAGAGTTTTTTTTTATATCTCCTCCCAGACAGGTGATGCTCCAAAGTTCTCCAAATTCACAAATTTAAATTCACTGTAAAGAGATCTTTTCTTGTATCTAGATATTACATTGTTGGCTGGTAAATACTATGAACAGGCAATAATCGCATTGAATCAACAAGTCTTATGCACGTCCATATTTATTGTACACCAAATCGATGTAGAATAGTCCAATGAAACTTAGCCAAAACCAAAATATCAGTAGAGATCTAACAAGAACTGTTTTAGAGTAAACCCACTCTGGGATGTATGTTTTGAATGAATCAACATTGTTAAGTCAGCTTCCCCACCGACGAAAATTATGTACTTCTAGCTGATTTATTCGCTTTCTATGTTGCACAGATATATAGTTGATTGATATTTCGATTCGTTCATCACCAGAAAAGGAACTAAATGTGTGGATGGCACATCAAAATATCTATTACTGGTTGCTTAGTCGGCGAGTTCCGTGGAAGTCTTCAGAGAGAGCGGACGCGGAAACTAGTTGCTCCGTGAAGGTCAGTGAAAAGTTGCCTTCAGCAAACAACGAGCGGGAGTGCCGTGTGTGTGTTGAGTGTGGCGTTTGGTGCAGTTGGCTGGCAAGTAAGTAGAATTGGAAAAGTACTTTAGATTTGTAAAAAGATGAATATTATTTGACAAAATACCATCCAGATACGTTTTGCGGTCGGGGCACCGAGGCCGCCGGCGAGAGAAATTCATGACTTTTTATACATGGACAATTTCAACTCCACGTAGATGAGATCTTGGGAATACAAATACCTACACATTTTCCATGTGTTTTCGTAAAATGTATCAGAGACGCAATAATGACGCGAATATTAGAGAAATGTGGTCCGGAAACAAACTTTTGTTATGATAATGGTGAAACTGTAAAATTGCTTTTGGGTGATGCGGGGAGGGAAAGAAAAGCGGTAAGAGTGTTTAACTTACCACTAGAATTAGATGATGACTGTGTGAAAGAAAAAATGACGGAATTTGGGAAGGTTGAATGTATAGACAAAGAAAAGTGGTCTGATAACTTTAAATATCAAGTTTATAACGGGGTGAGAATTGTGAAAATGGAACTAAAAAAACGATTCCGTCGTTCATTACAGTAAAATCTCATCAGTGCCATGTGATATACGACGGACAGCCGAGAACGTGCAGGGCGTGTGGAAAAGAAGGACACGATAGCTGGCAATGTGATAGTCGTCAGATAACAACGCTTCGTGTGAATAAAAACCGAGAGAGAAATTATAGTGATATAATAGTGGAAAAGGGGAGTTCCTCGAACGTGAACAATCAGTTCCAACCAGATAATAATCAAAACAAATCGGAAGGTCTACAAAAGGTGATAAAAGAATAAAAGAAAGATAAGGGGATAAAGAATGTGCCAAGTGATACCAGCCCGGTGGAAATGTTACCACCGGTAAATACGGCGACCACAAAGGAAGAACACAACCAGAAAATATTATCGATGGACACAAAACAACCGTGAACATCTCACCTAGACAAACAAGAGGAAAAAGGAAGTGAAGAAATGCAGGATGACCAGATGCAGGACGAGGGAATTCACCTGATCTTCCTCCCATCCCAGCTGCAAAGGACAATGTCCGAAAGGAGGAGGACAAGGGACCTTTGAAAGACTGTAAGCTGGAAAGTGAATTTAATACAGAAGAAGAAAGTGACAAACAAACAACAAACAAAACTAGTCAGGGGTCCATCATATTGGAAGCTAAATATACAGTTATTAGAGCTTCCACATATCAATGAAATATTTGCACAAAAATGGGTCGAATGGTGTAAACAACAAAAGCATTACAGTAATCATAATGACTGGTGGGTTCGATATGTAAAACCAAAATTAAAAACTTTTTTCTGCTGGTATGGAAAGGAAAATGCAAAAGACAGAAACGGTTTGATCAACTTTTATTACCAGTGTTTACACGAGGCATGTCAAGGGAGAGATGTCACCAAAAATTACCAAGCCATACAGCAGTATAAAGCCAAAATCTTAACACTCCAGAGGCAACAAATGGAAGGCATAACAATAAGAACCAATTCCAAGAATTTAATTCAAGATTAAAGAACTTCGATGTATCACTATGTACAGATGCAAAAACAACAAAAAACACTCATGATCAACAATCTTGTGGATTCAGGTGGAGAATTGCATGGGAATCAGCCAGGAATCATGCAAACATTGTATGACTATTATGGGGAGCTTTATCAGACCGGGGAGGGGGAATCAGAAGCAAGAGAGACAATACTGAAATCGCTAAATAATGGTTTGCAAGAAAAGGATAGATAACTTTTAGATACTGAAATAACAATAGAAGAAGCATATGAAACGTTACGAACATGCAACCTTAAAGGAGCACCAGGAAAAGATGGTATTGGTTACAAGTTTTATTTGAAGTTTTTTGAGATTATAAAATATGAGCTAATCAAAATCATACAAGATGTCTTTAAAAATGGAAACGTTTTACAAAATGAAGGCATCATCATATTGATACCGAAAAAAACACACGCAAAACAAGTAGACGACTACAGACCAATGACATTACTAAATTGAGACTATAAATTAATGGCAAAGATCTTAGCAAATAGGTTAAAGTTAATTTTACCACGGATACTCAGCGAGAAACAAACATGCATTGGCAAAAAGCATAACATATTCAGTGTAGTTGGAGGGATTCGCAATCTGATATCCTATTATATGGTGCAGAAACTTGATGCATGTGTGCTTGCTTTTGATTTAAAAAAAGCGTTTGATTTAGTGTCGCATGACTGCCTGTTTGAGGTGCTAAAGGCATATGGACTCAGTGATAAATTTATTCATATTTTGAAAGGTTTCTATCAACAGGCAACATCTCGGATAATGGTCAATGGATTCCTGTCGTCCCCAATAAATATAACAAGATCAATTCGGCAAGGATGTCCACTAAGTATGCTCTTGCTTGCTTTAACCCTGGATCCTTTGCTGTAATATATCAGGAAAACTACTCCCGACGCGATACACGCCTTTAAGGAAAACCAAGTGTTTGCTTTCGCAGATGATCTATCCGCTTGTATCACCACAAACGAGCAAATGCAGAAAAATGATGGCAGCGATACGTATATACTGCCGTGCTAGTAGGGCCAAAATAAATATGGAAAAATCAAAGGCGCTACCCTTTGGCATATGGCTCAAAAATATCCAGATGTAGGGATACCATATGTACAGGAAATTAAAATATTAGGAATAATTTTTCACAGGGACGAGGAACAAATGTTAGAATCCAATTGGCAAAAGATAGCTAGAGACATTCGCATACAATGTTATCAAATGCACAGCAGACAGTTGAACATGATACAACGGGTGTGGTTTTTGCAAACATATATGCTTAGTAAATTAAACTATATGGCCCAAGTGATCCCAATCAATCAAAAATACCTCAGAATAATGAATTCAGCAATTGGTTGGTTTATGTGGTATGGACATCTTTTTTGAATATCACTATCCAATCTATGGCAAATGAAACTAAAAGGAGGATTGGAGCTCACAATCGACTTACCGCATTGAAGAACATTTTCCCAATAACAGATGGCAAAATATTTGGAAAAATTAAATAAGAAATTTCTGGATACATCAGTGTATAGTGTTTGGTACAATGTAATACATGATATTATACCAACTAATGAACACTTACATAATATCAATAGACTAACAACTAATAAATGCCACATATGTGGAGAGATAGACACCATTGAACATAGAATAGTAACATGTAATGGAGTACAGGAAATTTGGAAATGCCTAACGACATATCTAGGACAAATATGCCGAACAGCACCCCGGTACTTTCAACCGTCGATGTGTACAAGACCAGATTTCAAATATTTTCCTGAAAAGAAAAACAATGCAGTAATTTGGTTAATAGCTAATACAATATATTATGTATTTTGTAAAAAGTATGAAAGCAATAGCATTTTGTTCACACAGTATTTAAAAAGAACTAGATGGAAAATGTTACAATATCCAAAAATGTATGAGTATTTTGGAAACTAACTACCTCTGAGTTGTTTAGACAACAATAATTGTATACTTGTGGTGTGAAAGTGTAAACAGGTATTTAATATATGAAGAAACGTATATTTGTATTACAGGTACAACTGCATGTTTACGCCAAAAAATATTGTATAACATAGAGAAAATGGGACTCTTACTATATTACTTACTATGTTAAAAATTCTATACAATACTTTTAACAAAATTTATGTAAGGAAAAAGATCTATTTTGTATATATGCTGATAAAATAAAAGTTTGTTAAAAAAAGGTCGGTAACGCGTCTGACTACCATACTAAAGGTCTCGGGTTCGATCCCCGGCCGGTTCAAATCCGGGAACTTTTCTAACGTTGGATAATGCCCCTCACATATGAGAAGAAAGCATGGACAGATCCCAAAATGTATTCTTAAGTCAGCTGTCCCACCGAAATATATATATATATATATATATATATATATATATATTTATATATATATATACATATATAAGGGTGACTGGTAATTAGATATATTCCCTGAAAGGGGTTAAAGTAGAGACAATTTGCAATATATTTGACCATATGATACCCCGTCCGAAAATTAGTAGTTTTCGAGATAATCGAATTTCTATTGTTTTTTTTAAAAAAAAAATTGACAATTTTCCACATAAAAAGATGAATTGAGAAAAAACTGCTCATTGTATGGAACTTATTTCAGCGTTTTCTGATAGCTAACAAATAAGTGGTTCGTTAAAAAAAGGTTTTCCCAAATAACAATCACATGTAAGTAACGGGTGGGTCTAAATTTACAAGTGATGATAGAAAAATGCACTCTTAGTTTACTTGGCAACGTATTAATAACAAAAATGGTATGACACGAAGCGTGCAAATTACTTAAATTACTTCCTTGAGTCATCAGCTATCCAACAAGGTACAAATGTTGCTAACATTCACATTTGTGTAAAAGAAATAATACTTCATTCATCTTCAGGTGAATGGAATCAATGGACAATACAATTAAAGAACATTACACGTCTTGCTTAAATAGGACACCTCCATTACGAATGCAGGCACGCAGGTTTTTACGGACATTTGGTCTCGTAACTCGTGATGTGATGGTGTTCTTGAAGTGTTGACCAGCTGTTAATATCCTCTCCCTGAGCTCTTCTTTCGAGTTTACCGGTGTCTTGTCATGTGGCTCCAAATGTAAAAGTCGCAAGGCGTCAAATCGATCGGGGGATCGAGCTGGGCAGTCATGATGCTGAGAAATCATGTCAGATCTTGTAACTAGAGGCACATCCTCCAACAAAATTGCCACCCCGTTCCTCAAAAAATGTTCATAAATGATGCCATTTAAGATTTGGGGCAGGAAAATGGTTCGATCAAATGATTGTTGATTACGCCCATTCATACTTCTGCCTGGGCGTGCGACAGTGGCTGGTTGAAAATTAAGCAAAGAAATGGATTGGCCGAGGCGGCTCGATTCCCTGGCCGGCTCGATCTCCCGATTTGTGGCCTTGCGACTTTTACATTTGGAGCCACATGACAAGACACCGGTAAACTTTCAAGAAGAGCTCAGGGAGAGGATCTTAACAGCTGGTCAATACATCAAGGGCACCATCACATCACGAGTTACGAGACCAAATTTATTGCAACTTGTCTCTACTTTAAACCCTTTTAGGGAATACATCTAATTATCAGTCACCCTATATATATATATATATATATATATATATGTGTGTGTGTGTGTGTGTGTGTGTGTGTGTGTGTGTGTGTGTGTGTGTGTGTGTACATTGTGGACCTTTTCATATCTGTCCTGGGTTTTCTTAGAGGACTCGTGGTGGACGTTCAAACCTTCGAGAAAGTAATGCAGTCCGTTACTTCCCGAAATAGACTGGATATCATCCGATGCTCATCACGTGTTATCTTCCATTTTCCACAGACTGCTTTGCTTAGTATGCCCTATGACATCAGATGATCTCTTTTGAAATCAAATGATTATTTGCTTAAATTCCCATGTCCGCAGCAAGAGTGGTCTCCTCATGTCATCTATTTAGATATAAAGAAGTAGACAGAATCAAACACAGAAAATAATAGCCGAAATTTCTATACCGTATCTAGGTGTAGTTGCCTGACACCTTGTCTACCAGAACAGATCAGATTCTTAAGAAGTTGGAGAAGTCGTAGAAAATAATCCCAGATCAGATTACACTAGTAAGTTTAGTGATAAAAAAATATCTCTTTACAGTGAATTTAATTTGTGAATTTGGAGAACTTTGGAGCATCACCTGTCTGGGAGGAGATATAAAAAAAACTAAACCTGCAAAAGATGATCCTTTTGCAATATTTAGTTGAACTCATATTGTGGTGGTATCGTCATGGGAAGAATACAGACATTGAAGATTTGCCACCTACAACCAGATGCTAGGGAACATTTTTTTGAGATCTTATTGCAACAATGTATTGAGATGACCTGATTGTTCGCATAGATCCTTCTGGATTTGGTTTTCAACTGATAGTAGGTGGTTATGTTCCA
The DNA here is from genome assembly GCF_977018435.1 of Lepisma saccharinum. NCBI lineage: Eukaryota > Metazoa > Arthropoda > Insecta > Zygentoma > Lepismatidae > Lepisma > Lepisma saccharinum. The sequence goes on from NC_139231.1 coordinate 111,430,637, forward strand.
GAAAGGAACATATGTCCTATAATTGGTAAGAATGTACTAGATCTTCATGCATTTGTAGAGAACGTGAATTAACCTGTTGCTCCTTTTGTATGTGTGGCAATATCAGGGAACGGATAAACCCATATCAGATAAAATCTGAAATTGTAATACAATCACTCTTGGTAAATATGAATTTTAATGGTAGTATAAAGCCACTTTATTTATGGTATCATTGCATTATGATTATCGACACAGTGGTAAAGTCTTCGCCTTTTAGCACAGCACACGCTACAACGCTAGGGATGCCAGGTTCGAATCGCGGCCTCGGTATGGGTGATCTTTGTGAGTGTTCATTCATCAATTTCATCATATCATCATTCATCCTCATCTTCGTGAATAGCCAAAAGTGGTAGAAAGCGAAGCAAAATAAACCAAATTATACAATCTCCTCCTTTTTTGATCAAAGGGTCCCGAGTTCGATACGCAGTGAAGCCACATAGTGGATCGAATCTCACTTTCAACTGTAGGTCTAGTCCTGATGAGCCTTTCTGTGCATGAAGTGGACATAAAAATAAACTCAACAGTAATATTGAATTTATTGCAATATGTATTAATTGAAAGTATCTATGCACCTTTTTATGCAAAAGAAATATAAAAAAAAAAAAGACAAAACGCTTTTCAAATCATCTTCATTCACCTTCTAAATAGAAATTACAACATATTGACTCAATTTTCATCATAATCGGTCAATTATTAACAGAGATATGAGCAGTTTGGTGATTGAGTGGCCGCAATCTTCGATAACATCATAGCGGGAAAATGTACCACGTGACGGATGTCCACACAAGCCAAAAATACTTCCTAAGACACCTACTAAGCAATGATTAAATAACATTCTCTATACTCAAACTTTCCTACAGAACCATAGCCAGTCCTGGACTATCAAGCGCTGTGAAATCAAACGTTTGGAATTAAAATGAAATGTTTTTCTTAATGTTCTACCTTCAATTTCGTTATTCCTCATATATGATAGAAGTCGTTATTAAGGTTAGAGAAGTATATTCATCTTTAAATAAATAAGAAATGTATGATGATGATATTTATCACTTCTCGTGTGCTAGCCGGTTGGCTGTACGAACTACATGCATATTTTATACAGTTGTGAAATATAAATAATTACTTGAATATTATAAATAGCATACAGAACATATTTAATAATTATTCGGTCCCAAAAGTTAATATTGGCCACATTGATAATCGAAACCGCATTACCGACTGCAGGACGGTATGGGTTAGACTCGACCTGGATTCAGTCTCTTAGTTTTCGGCCTTTGTATAGGATCGCTGGTAACCCACCATCGTGAGGAAATTGGGGAGCTACGAGTGAGTAGCGTAATCCGGTCACGGAAATCTCCTATAATGGCTGCGGGTTCGACGTGCTGACTTCACGTCACCCCATTACTGGTTGTGAATCTCCACACCTCTAGGCAGGATTGTGTGAGGAAGACTGGCAGTCGGGAAATAGGCCAAGGCCCTTCTCTTCAAGGGCTGTCGATCCACGGGTTATTAGCTGTGCATATGTGTGTAGTTAAAATGTGATATGTTTTCGATTTAAAATGTGTGTTATTTATTGTTGTTATGGGGAATTCGAAAAGTGGCTTTCGTATTTGAAACTCAATCCCTCCCTCGACGAGAAATAATTGATAATTTGTTCCCTCCCTACAGGCATACCTTCCGCCTCTATTGAATAATATAAATGTGTGAAGACTTACATATTTAAGACTTACCAAGACTTTCGAAACAATCAGAAGCATAAATAAAATGCATGTGTAAGTCTGCAGATATTATATTATTGCAGTTAATGATCATCATCAGTTATACACTACCGACAATAAGTTTAAGACCACCAGGAAAAAGTGCCAAAAATCAGTAGAAATGAATGTATATCATAATTAATGTACAAGAAACAGGTGTAAGAATCTACTTGGCAATGTACAAACATAGGTACAGCCACTATACACACTAATGTCACCTCAAATTTTGCTTTCATCAATATGCCCGCCATGGGCCTTAATGACATCAGCGCAAACACGTGGCATGCACTCCAATAGTTTTTTCCAGATAGGATGGTTGAATGTTACGCCAGGCATCGTTGATGAATTCCCATAGCTGTTGAGTGTTGCTGGGTAACTTCTTCCTGATGTCCCTATCGATTTGGTCCCATAGCAGTTCAATTGGTGAAAGATCAGATGACTGTGGTGTCCACGTCATGAGAACTAATGCCTCTGCTGTTGCCTTGCGTTCCAAATACCGCGTGCACAATTTGGATGTGTGTTTGGGATCATTATCTTGCTGAAAAATAAACCCATTACCAACAAGACGACGACCAGAGGGGATGGCATAGTGCACCAATATCTGATGATACCCTTCTTTTACCAATGTTCCCTGAATTTTATGAAGGTCGCCCATCTGGTTTCCGGCAAAACATCCCCACACCATTACACTTCCACCCCCATGTTTCACTGTGGGAACAAGACACTCTTCTTTCATTCTCTCTCCAACCTTTGGACGCACAAAGGTTCGCCTATTGCTGCCAAATAATTCATATTTGGATTCGTCGGTCCAAAGTACCCGTTTCCAGTTATCCACAGTCCAACCTTGGTGCATTTTAGCCCAGGCCAATCGTTTCGTCTTGTTCACACGTCGTAACAATGGCTTTCTAGCAGCTACTCTGCCATGCAGCCCTTCTTCACGCAACCTATTCTTCACCGTTGACACAGCCACAGACGTCACTCGGCTGTTATTCAGGGAAGCAGCGATGACTGGTGCTGTTAGGCGCCTGTTCCATTTGCTAGTTACTGTAATATATCTATCGTCAGCTGCAGACGTTACACGAGCTCTTCCACTACGTGCACGGTCAGCATGACTGTTGGTTTTAAGGTATCTGTCCAATGCACAATGAACAACAGTCTTAGAAATATTCAGTTTTCTTGCTATCTTGCATTCCGAATAACCTTCATCTTTCAGTGCACATATCACAGCATGCTTTTCAACCGAAATCGCCTCTTCCCCACGATGACGGGCCATTTCACATAGCCCCACTTACCTTGCACACCTCACACACAATAATGGGCTCGCAATGTCGCCTGCATGAACATCAACTGACCCTGAGACACTGATAAGGATGTGCATGAGTCTGGCTACCGTACTGACCGGTTTCACGCACACAGCTGCAATGTTGCCAGCTTCAGCAACGTTTTTGTCACTTTCCATTTTGCCAACCACATGCTACACATTCGGAAAAAAATTGGTTTCGCGTCTTACGGGGTTCAAACTAGACTACATTGCATTTTCCATGTGTATCATCGTCACGTCTTTCTTGGACAGGAACTGTTGGTTCCATATAACACTCCATACTGATTTTTTGGCCATTTTTCATGGTGGTCTTAAACTTTTTGTCGGTAGTGTACATACAATGTAATTGCTTGCAAGAAAATTTCTGTTCGAAGTAACTGTAAAAGTAGCTTACAGTTACTTTTCAAGCACCAGTAACTGTTACTGAGTTACTTTCCAAAACGTGTAACTGTAACTGTAACTCAGTTACTTTTTGATGCAAGTAATTGTTAACTGTAACTAGTTACTTTAAAAAAGTAACTTTCCGAACATTGCCAATATCTAATACGTGAAGTAAAACTAAACAATGCACTGTATAACGACTGCATTCGAGATAATGGTATTGTAGTTTCGAATCTGCAACCTCATTCCCTTTTGCCATTTTGATCCACTTGATCGCAGGAGAATATGATCTGCAAGTATACCAATAGGATTTAGTTAACAAGGAATCTGCGAGATATCTGTGAAGCATTTCTTCTCAACTCCTGAAACGAAAATACGTATCTTGAGAAGGATATGGGAGAGTTTAGGCACTGCAAAATATTGACTGCCATAACAAAAGGCCATGACTGTTTCTAATGTGTTTTTGGCAACTATATTGTTAACGGTAATCAACTTAATTTCAAGGATGATTTTTTTGAAATTATATTGCACACAACTGCAGCCTACAGCCTACGTGTTATTTATCTTATTCATGATAAAATATTCAAATATTCAAAGTTTCTCTCTACCTCCCTTTCCTTCCAGTCGAACTAGGTGTACGTACGTCCTGAGGACTTTCAGGCACGTATGTGGGGACTAAATCAAATACTTATGATAAATAAAACTGAGTCTGCAAGGAACATTGAGTAAGTAATAAGGATACGAGGACAATACCCCACCTCCACAGAATCCAGGAGTCCATAGAAAGTAACTATTTCCTGTGAAATAATTAAAAAAAAAAAGATTTATTCATACAGACTTATCTCGTTGTAAACATTTTAGTAGAATACTTATTAAGAAAATGTATAGACGTCATATGATGCCGAGTCCTTGGACAAATTTGAGAAACTTTAGGGAAAATAAAATGTGCGAACCTCATTCGTTCAGTTCTTTTGCCACCTAGCACAGTGCTAAAACTGCGCCGTAATGATTTTCGCATGTAGCTCGCATGGCGTGGTGATGTTTGTGCCCGTTTAACATCTTTCTAACATTATATGAAGGAGTCTTCTTAATCTAAAACAGTCATTGGCCACTTCTGCACATTGCAAGATGTAAATATCAAAACTGTTTCTTTGCTTGTAATTTTAACCTACTGAATACAATTGGACAGTTTGAATTCCCAAGTCCTTGGGCCAAAGTTGCAAAGTGCATTTTCATAAAAAATATAGAGTCTATTAACTCTCAGAAATGCTATTATAGTAAGTCATAGATGAAGATCATACATAAACCTGCACAGAATGAAAACAAGCCATTGACTTTCAACCACCACTGACGCCTGTCAATGTAACACATTAGGTACTATCCAGATATTCTAAGCAAAGAAATGCAATTTCAAAATACATTTTCAGACATTATTTTAGCTAGAACTCAAAAACACTTCTATACACCAATGGTTTCCACTTACCTTTGAACTCTGAGAACGATATTGCTGTTGCGATTCCACAAATTACCAGAACAACGGTTGCTACTTTTGTAAGCAGAGTTCTAAAATCAGCAGTTCCTTTTGTGACGTATCGTGGACCCAATGTGTAGTCGAAGATCATCTAGAAGAAATCAGAATTACAAGATTGTAGCTAGTATGGTCAAATAACTACAGTTATTTGGTACAATAAATGATAAATTTAAAGTGTTTATTGATATGTGTATTTGTTTGTAAATACAGACTCATCCACTATTCTAAATATTTATAGCGACTTTCTGTTTGCAAGAGTTCAAAAGATTCTGTGAAATGTTTGAACTGTTATATGTCATACTTGATTATCAACATTCATTTGTTTGTAGAGGTGTTTATAGACATATTGATCCATAATGTATAATGTACAAGGTCCATTCAATAAATAACCGGAAAAGTTGTATAAAAAATCGAAAATACGACCATGTTTGGTGTTTCTTTGTTATTTTGGGGTGGTGTCCTAGAACTATTAACAGATGGGCCTGGGACGCCTGCCTCTAGAACGGGGTGCTGGGAATCAGTGAAACAAGATGGCGGCACCCTTGCAGGTTTGCACCAACTTGGAGCAGCGAAGTGTCATTAGATTTCTGTTAGCTGAAGGGTTGAAACCAATCGAAATTCACCGTCGGATGGCAGTGCAATATGGTGAAAGCTGTTTGAGTCGAAGACAAGTGTACGGGTGGGCAGAGAAGTTCAAACAGGGTGTAACAAGTGTAATAGATTCGCCACGTCCAGGACGCTCTGTCCCTGAAGTCACGTAGAACAACATTGCGAGAGTTGACGAGTTGATACGGGAAAACAGGCGTATTACGGTGAGTGAGATTGCATCAGAGATGAACGTTAGTTTCGGATCAGCCCACCATATTGTTCATGACGTACTGATGTTAAAGAAAGTGTGTGCGAGGTGGGTTTGAAAACATTTGACACCAGAAATGAAAGAAAGGCGCATGGATGTGTGCTGGGAGCTCTTGTGACAGGACGAGGCTGAAGGGGAGGCATTTCTTCGCAGTATTGTCACGGGAGATGAAAGTTAGGTACATTTTTACGAACCTGAACGAATGCGGGCTACAATGGAGTGGCGACATTCTTCATCTCCAAGAAACAAGAAGGTGCGAGCTGAAAGAAGTGCTGGGAAGGTCATGTTGACTTTGTTTTGGGATCATAAGGGGACAATTCTTAAACATTACATGCCAAGAGGTCAAAATGTAAACAGTGTGACGTACGCAAACCTTATGCGTGAAAATTTCAAACCAGCAATTTTGAAGAAGCGACGTGGTCTGGTGTCCAGTGGCGTCCTGTTACTGCATGAGAACGCGAGACCATACACTGCTAGAGTCACATTAGCTACCATCAATGACCTAAAGTTCGTCTGCTTACCCCCACCCCCGTATTCCCCGTATCTGGCACCTTCAGATTATCACATTTTTGGCTCACTTAAAGACGCTCTTAGTGGCTCATGGTTCGAGGATGATGAAGACGTCCAGGCAGCAGTGCATGCCTGGTTACGCACACGCCTAAGAGAATTCTTTTCACGTTGAATTGGGAGGCTTGTCGAGCGCTGGTGCAGGTGCATTGAACTTGTGGGGGAATACGTTGAAAAATTATCATGTGTTGTATTCCATTCTAATAATAGATTCTGTACAAAAAATATTTCCGGTTATTTATTGATGTTAAAAATCATTGTTACTAGTTTCCTCGCATTGTTTATCGTACCGAGACGAAATAACGTGTGAGCATATTAGTGATAAAATACCATTTTTCCACATACACGACAAAACATTGCACGACTGGAGATGCTAGCCCACATTTAAATGAAAAAGCATAAATTTTCTATGCTTTCATTTTTAACATATTCTAAGATTTGAAATCGTTCCAAAGGCAAATTAATTACAGTGATCAACAAAATGATTTCTTTTGAACATTAGAGTAATTACTCGATCCTAATATAACTTTTCGGATTGAGCCCAAGAGCCACTCTATACAGGGATATTGGTTGAATAATTATAATTCCTACACAGAGATCACCCGCCTAGGGAATCGAACCCGTGTCTCATGTATAGTTCACGTAAGGGAGGGAGTCAACTTTGGGTATGATTAGGGTTGCTGTATTTCACAAGTGAGAACCAGGGACAGTGCTGACCAGAAGCATGTAAGGGAACGGGGGGGGGGGGGCTGGACCAGACAAAGTTGTGTGTATGTACAACATAATTATTACGTACATTTGCACAGTCCCATTATCATATTCTTTACACTTCTTAATAAAAACAGAAATCCACTTAAAAGTATATCATGAACCTTGCAAATCCTTTTTGGTGTCATAATGAACTAAGCTGCTATTTCACAATGTCGAAACTTTATTTGAAAACTGCGGACTGAACATTGCAGGCACCCAACCACTGACTGTTTACAGTAAGCAGCTTACTATACAATGGAAGAGATTTGCAACTAAAATTGAGTGCTGCTAGCAGACGGAGGTGCCATCGTGAAGTCAAATATCTTTGCAGAAGCTTCTTGTAACTCGATAACTCTTGTACACACATTATCGAGAGGGAGCGGTTCAATGTACTGTACAGTTAAGATTATTTTTTAAAATGAGTGTTTTAAAATTACGTCCACGCATTTAAATATAAATACAGTTCATGAAACTATGGACTTAATAATTTCTTCTTTTCCACCCGATTCCAGGATATTTGTGCATCCAGAAGAAACTATTTGGAACACCGGAACAAATTATATCATTCCGGGATTGTCCCGGAAAATCCTAGGTATGATAAAGCTATTGATTGATTCAGTTGGTGTTTTAAGTCCACTTTATGCACAGTAAGGCTAATCGGGACTGGACCTACAGTTTAAAGTGGGATCCGAACCACTATTTGCCTCCACAGGATATCGAACCCGGGACCTCTTAATTGCAAGGCGACTACGCTACCACAGAGCCATCGACGAGGCCGATAAAGCTATCAAAATCCAATCTGCCACCAAATGGAGGGACACAACTTTATTAAATTTGATCTATCTACAAACTTCTAACTTCTCAATATAAAATGAGTAGAAATTGCTTTTGAAAAAGCTAGCTATTCCAAGATTCAATTTATAAAAGAATTACAATATTAGAAATACTATTTCCCTCCTTGCTACAAAATTGAAAATAACATCATCGGTGTTATTTTAATATTCCTACGTACACTTAACAGTGCATGGTCCATTAGTCGAGAATCTCCCGTTGAATTTGAAAGACATGATTTCAACATCTTTAAAGTTGAAAACATCCTATCGGGTGTTGCAGTTGAAACTGCAGTGTAGTCAAGTTCACCAACAATTTGTGCATATTTGAGTAAAAGGGTTTGTCACAACTTTCAACTGCCTAAAATGCAGACCCTGGACGTGTCTATCCAATTACTGTTTGCCACTTATTTTGCCAGATTTGTCATTCAGATTTGAAAATGTAAAAATTATCAACCAGACCATCCAACATTTTTGAAGCACTGTTCCAATGAATGAGGGATACCCATTTCACATTTTGGTAGAAGTTGTTGCAATTTTGCAATGTGTTGACTGTGTTCAGAGAAACGTGAGTTCATTTCTGCTACAAAATGGTCCTAAAATGGACGACAGATATTTGAAACTTCTCACAGGTTACACACTGAAGAAACTGAAAAGCTTGCTGAAATGTTTCTCTTGTTCTGGTAAATTGTAAAGTCTCTAAGTTTCTGCAATTAGAGAAAACAATTGCACAAGTCACGCTACTTAGCATTGGTACTTTTCTGTCCATCTTGCGTCAAACAACTTGAGAATGTTACCGTTTTTACCTTTCTTGCACTGCGTTTTATAAAAACTAAATTCCTTTGAGAAGTCTCGAGGAAGAAAATATAACTGATTCACAGTCCCAATGTAGTATCTTATCTCATAAATTTCACATGAATAGGCAACAGCTAGAGTTATAAATATGTGCTGAACAATGCCCAAAAATTGCTTTTGAACACTTCTCTGAAATTAAATCTACCACGCATTACATCAGCACCATCATATCCTTGAGCAACAATTTTTTCCTAAACCCACAGAAGTGATAGTTGAAGGTAACCCAGATACAGTTAGATCTCCAACAGGAACAAATTGGAAAGAGAATTCCCAATTCCGATCTAGGCTTTGGGATTCTCGCGATTAACAAACAGTTCGGAAAATTTAAATTCTCAAAAAAATTAGAACTTGAGGAATATTTAATTCTTCAATTTCAGGAACTTATAATAAAATGGTAATATTCGTACTACAAGTTCACAAACAACTACTTAGGACAAAAATTACATGTAACATTTTATAATTTGCTAGATGTCAGGAATTTTCTATGCATTTCCAGATATATTCCGAAACTATCAGGAAATTACAGGAATTTGGTCTGCAGTCCCATCTAGTGTGTGGATTTAATTTCTTTCCCATCCGTATTCCCTTCTATACGACTCTAATTGGGAGAACAAAATAAATCTGAATATTTTTTTTATGAACAAGCGAATAGAACAGGTAATCTGGGAGTTGGACCTGTTTAACCCCCGCTTAAATACGCCCATGGTCTCATGCATAGCAATCAAACGTCCTACAGAATGGGCCACCTTGCATCAATTAAATATAATTTATTTCCTAAAATTCTAAATCGTTTATATGTAAAGATAGAGAAGAAATAATATAAAATTACAAGAATATTGAAAGGTTGAAAATGAGATGAAATAGAACATGAAGAAACAAATCGCGAGGAATATAAAGTGAGTGTTAACAAAGATAACATGTCAAGAAAAGACTCATCTGTATCCACATATCAAAAAGGTGGAGCAAAATTGTAATAGTACCAGCAATAAAGTGAATATCGTACAGTGTTGCAGACTGAAAATTCCCTACGACGCTCAGTGAAGATAGAGAAATCGTCTCCAGCCACAAACAGAATGTATTCAGGGATCTTAAGCGATAATTTTGTGTGGCTTTGACAAGTACGCCCACTTGAAGATAGCGAATGTACATTGTAATCATACCTGAAACAAAAAGAACAATGTGGCACAACTTGAAAAATTAATAATATGACTTTTCAAACACATACTGTGGCTTACTTGATACATTAACTCGATTTTTTGTGTGTTCGGTCTGCTTCAACATTCTGTTAACACGTAGGGCATGATAGTTTTTCAACTGTTGTCCTTTCTGCTTCTATGCATTCAAAAAGTGAGAAACTATGAAGCAACTTCCCGAAGAAAGCGAACGATATCATTGAGTTGGAACATTTATAATATGTAATACTATATATAGGCACCTTTGGATAGAAATTGCTAAGAAATAAGTGGTGTGACTCATCAAAACGACCACTACGTATTTCAACTCTGTCTGTAAGTCGTATTGGCACGTAGACATGGGTGTACGCCGACCCTCTGATTACGAAGGGACGGGCAAAAGCCTTGATGAAAGTTCATTTGGAGAAAGAAAAACGTCATTATATCTCACTGTTTTATTGTATTGTATTCAAACTTCCGCGGCGCTAATGTTCTTTGCCCCTCCTCTATTTCCCCTGTCTGTGATTCAGATACTATTTTACACATAAATATAGTTTCGTACATCAGATTCAAAACAACTACACATATAATATATGGTCTCTTAATGCTAAGCCTTGTCCTTACCCCCAGGGGTGCCCACAGGGGGGAGGGGAGGATTATGGAGCAGACTGCTTCATCGAGATTTTTGGGGGGGATTTTTTCCCTCCAAATAATATAAAATTCAACATTTATATACTTTTCTAAAACATGCAATATATTTAATCCATTAGACGAAGAAAAGAAAATATTTAGGGGCAGAGGTGCTCATATGTGGGTTTGTGTATGCACGTTACGTTCACCCAACTTGGGAAGGGGGGAGGATATTTTTAGGATGGACATTTGACGTGAACAATATAGCATTGGACACAATTTGAATTACGTTATCAATTAACCATTGCTGCTATACAAATAGCAATTTGTAGACTTCTAAGGAAATTGTTAAAGGTAATATGGATTATCGTGGAGGATATCCAACTCTTACATATTAGGCCTTAATTTGGCACGTAGATTCTGGAGGGTATTGAGAATTAAACTTTGGAAAAGACTATATCGAACTCTTGTATATCAGTGTTAAGTCTTAGATTATGGAGGGAGGTTATTCTGGTTAGGGGGATTGAGCATTTAATTGAGGGGGGATCCAATTCTTGTGTATTACTATTGTCTTAGAATGTTGCGGAAATTCTGGAGTGGGGATTGATAATTATTTGTTTTGGAGGGGGCAAATTTCCACTCTTCAATATCAACAGTAGGTCTAAAATTGGCATTGAAATTTTAGTGGGAAAATTGAGTATTAAATTTAAAGGAAGAGGTATGACGCTGTTGATAAAGTGTTAAATCTTAGATTGTGAAGGGATCTCTGTAGTGGGGAATATTTAGCAATATAGTGTCCACATGTTTTCGGCGCCGAACGTGCGAAAGGAAAAGTTGGAAAAGAATAAATATCGCGGAATCCTATGAAAGCATTGACACCCCATTAAATTAATATTTTTGGAAGCCTGAACAGAAATAGATGTAAAAATTTCCTTGCTCGGTTAGCTGGCAATCATGTCTTACGAATATGCATGTTTGGTAGTTTCCTGAGGTGAATCTCAAGGTTTTTTTTACTGTAGTTGCTTTACAAGACATGAACGATATTCTCGATATTGATTAAAAACATCACTTCTTAAATATATGATGATTATTAGTGTTGGTATACTGTTTGATTTAAAGCAGTTGCATCATTTGGATGATGTACTTCTATTAGCAATATTATTGTATTATTGATTCCCTGTATGCTGTAATACACTAAGTGTATTTCATATAGTAACACCTTGCAAGTTACCCAATAAAACAGAAACATAAAAAATATGAAATTCGCATTTCTAATTTCTTGTCACAGGACAATTTTACTTTAACTAGTGAAATTTGCACTCTAGATAAAATCCACGTAATTATGGATTACTAAAATAATTATATTTACCGCAAGCAGAGGGGGCGAGTTTTTTGAAGGAGAAACCGTATTATATTCTCGCCCTGAGCTTGGAAATTTGTATCTAGGGTTCTGTAATGTCTCATGAAACAATGCAGTATTTCAATCTGTCACACGGCGTGTTATTTGGTTTGCCCTGGTTGAATTTTCTATCTTAAGTTGTGTAACAATTTGTGTTAAATACTGAAATTGTGGCCTTTATAAATTTTATTCTACATTCACAAACACTTTAACTGCATATTTAAAAAATGTATTACATTTATTCAATCAATGTGATAGCTTTCTGTTATTTTGACATTTGAACAACTAAAAAAGTATTTACAGTTTAACATGGTATTATATTCACATAAACATAAATTATTACGTATTCGTCCAAACTATTTTGGGGGGATTATAAATAATTAACGATTTGGGGGGGGTTATGCATCCACGGTCTTGGTGTCATGGGCACCCCTGTTTAGGCAGGAAGGGCAGATCAAATATAGTGTTCAGTAAAGCTACCAAAAAAGTTTCTTTCAGTAGACACGCTGTCGTAAGTACATACTTTATGGGGATTATGACATGGTTAGAGCGGGCAAATGACATGATTTGGTGGGATGCATGACGTGATTTGGGGAGACACACGACATAATTTTGGGGGCACACATGACATGATTTGGGGGAATGCGACATTGGCCTTGAGGGGGATTGCCCCCTCCCCACCCAATCGCCGCTACTGATTTCCAATGTATGGGCAATTTATTCTGCAAACACACAGAGGTAACGCAACTAACGAATAAAGTCTGTGGGAGAGTTAATAACAAGCAATTTGATAGAGAACGCAGTTGGAAAGTTCAATTTCATAGGAAATAATACTTTCCTCCCCGTTTCTAGTTGCTTCGAACTTTCGTCGGCTGGAAAATATTTCAATTTTTTAAAGAGCATAATATTGTTTAACATCGCTAATAAGATTCCTCTACACTAAATTTATAAGTGAGAATATTACGGGGGCAACTGTCCCCTCTTGCTCCCCGTGCGCACGCTTATGAGTGGCAGCGGCAATATTCACATTATTCTCAGGAGTTAGGTGCACTTGCTCTTCAATGCAAATCCACAAAACGTCCAAGGGTATAAAGTCAAGGATTATAAAAGGCCAGGTGATTGGGTAGTCTCTTCCAATTCACCATAGAGTATGAAAATAGTTGGAATAACAACTAGATGTCGTTTTGGGCAAGAAAGGTGCAAAACTGTAACTTTACATGCATAAGTTTGCAAAGCAGGCAGTGATGTGCCGTAGACTATAAGTGTACGTCTACATACGTTATCTACGCGTAATCTACACGAAGATTTCATTGGCTTCTAGTTTACATTGTCTACGGAGACAATGCAAACAACAGGGAAGAAGAAAATACCAATGCTCTTTGAAAGAGAAAGTATTTTTTCCTCAAACATGTCGATAATCTGGGCCTATAAAAAACTTAAGACCATCCGACGTAATCAAAGTTATCGAAAAAGAAGAAAAAGGACTACCGAAAAAAGCAACAAATGACAGCCATAGTGAAAACTGACACTATTTTCTACACTGACAAAAGGGAAGCCTAAAAATAGTTAGTTTTTGTGTTATTACTGCATGGGAAAGTGAATGTGTGTTTAAACCAGATTTTTCCACGTGTGAAATGGTGGAAATAGAAGGAAAAGAAAATCTTGTCATTCTACTACGGACATCGCATTTCTTTGGGTATGTCGCGACAAGTTTATTTGATAGTTCAATTAATACGTAGTGAATTTGTTGAACGTAAACAAATGCTTAAAACACTTATTTCTGGACAATGGAATACTTCACGGTTTCTATATCCATCTGTTGATGCTGGTTGCTGCTTCTAGAACGATGCGCTTGCCTTGCACGAATAACGCCATGTTGTCAATATTGATTACGTAGAATACATAGTTTACATAGTCTACACGTAGAATGTAGACAATCGTTGTTTACGCGTAGACGGTCTCGTCTTCGCAAACAAATTTTCCGGTTCTGAAGTTATCAAGGTTACACAAGGAAAGTGAGTAAAGTTACAAGGTACAATTGTAATTACTAACGCAAGTACAGAAAAAGTAACACACTACTTCCAAACTCTGACATAGTGTACATTTTGTACATTAAGTGTGTGATCTGCAACCCATTTTGGAGAATTCGTAAAGTTATGGGATAATTACCTACCTATTATTAATGTTTTAGTGTTAGCTGTACTCATAATATTAAACTCACTTGTCAGAGAGAACAAATTCATGACTTGAGCGAACAAGCTGCTCTCTGGTGGCGTTCCACCGAAGTAACTGGCAAAAGGAAGGACTGGCTCAACATGTCCGTTCATGACAGCTAGTACGTAACTGGAATTAAAAGACAAGGACATAAAATTTTGGTTCAAATAGGAATGAAATAAGTTTAATGCACTACGAGAACAGTATAAATGAGGGATACTTGTAAATATAATCATTACACAATTACGTACAAGATCGGGTGCAATAGTTTTATCAAGTTACCATTATTCCTCCAATAGAGCACTTAGTCAATTAGACTGGAATGTAGAACAGACAGACAATAGCAAGGATAGGAAGGAAATTGAATCATTATTTTCATTTATTATTATTGTACATCCCGTATTGTGTTTAGGAATGTGATTCTGTTGATGCAAGGTAGATGTTGAATGAATGCACAATTTGAGTTGAGTTGAGTTGTTGTTTTAAGCACATTTTATGCACATGTAGGCTAATCGGGACTGAATTTACAGTTGAAAGTGGGATTCGAACAAATGTGCAATGTGCCTCCACCGGGTATCGAATCCGGAATCCATTGATTACAAGGCGGACGACGCTACTCAATCGGGGAGGCTATATGCATAATTTGACTACAATGGCCTTTGTGCCGTTGAGTGTACAACAAAAAGTATATTTAAAAGGTTAATTACATGTTATGTGACGTACTTCTGAAATTGCAAAAATGCTTATATGGCTTTGAAGCTCACTATACAGGATGGGCATTGGACACTTCTTAGCTTGAAACTGTAACTACCGTACACAATAAACTTCGCGTTCACTTCATCAAATAGTCGTATAAGGTCGTTTTTTGTGCCCTCCACCCCCATTCCCGCCGTAGAATACAATAACGTGGCAGTGACAACTCCAAAGGAGAAATAATCCGTTTGTTAGCTAATCCTCGCTCCCCAGATAAGAAAACCTGATAAGCAAACGAACTTTAACCATAAATATTAAAACTTTAACACACCTTAAAATTTTAACCTTCTGTTTCTCCTTCTGCTGTTGTTGTGATTTGGGTCCCATTATCAACATTTCGCATAGCGCCACCTACATAAAAGAGCACAGAGGTACCAGGTACCACTCATTGAAGCAGGGTTCTCATAAATCATCCCCTTCGTCCACAAATTGTTCGCTTCCTAGAACTTTTGGAATCTACCCCACGTAAAATAGCGCATAAAAATAGTAAAAAAGATTAAAGAAATCTCAACTTACGTAACACATAATCCAAGAAAAAACACCAACGAACCGACGATCGGGATAAGATAAAATTTGGTCCACACCTCATCTGAAATATGAACAAAGGATTTTAAAATATCAGTTGTCTTGTATTTCTATTTTATTGTTTTATGAAACTTTCGGCCAATCGCACGAAGAAGATGAGTGACGATTAGATTAAATTGTCGGACACTAATTTAAAAAAAATAGCCAAATCTATGCCAGGACTCGAACCTTTGGTGATGGCGTCGTGGGTCGATCACCACTTGGTCAGTAATGCAGCAATACAATCACTGTCAGAATTACTGTCGTAAAATCATTACATTACATATTACACGTATTACATATTACGCTTGCAGCTCACTAAGCTGACTTCAGATAGTAGTGTGGGAAGATGATCGTGCCCGGGAGCCTATTTCGAGTAATAATTATAATTTGCTGGGCTGCTTTCCGAGTTGAAAATTTTGGCCACTTTGCACTGATTCTCTGTTGGCAACAATATCAAGTGGTGCTGCGCAGTGATGAGAAAACCCAACAACCTGCGGCACGTGTCTGCTTGCAGTTGCGGCCATCAGAGAAGTATGACGTTCGAACTGCAATCTGCTGGCCTTCTGAACAGAGAGGCAGCGCTGCCAGCTGATAAGAGTAAGGTAGATTTCACACCAAAGCGACAACCGACACGTGTCGCTTGGAAGCGAATCTTCAGTAATCAATGCAACCTTTCAAACCGAAGAAACACAACAAGTTGAACTTGTCGCACGGACCGGGACGTTTTCTCAATACCGTGCATCGTGCTGCCTTAGCCCGTTGTTTGCGCATCCGCGGCGAATGTTTTGCTTTTGACTGATAGGGTTCGTGTCGCTTGCAACTTTGGTGTGAAATCTCCCTAATACAGCCAATAGAGTATAATTGTTTCCACTTACCTTGCTGTCCATTACTCAGTCTTACACTTTTGTTATTCATCGGTACTGAAGACGTGAGCAGTGTACCAAAAGAAAAGAGTTTGGCATAAGCTGCTGTTCTTCCCGCTCTTGAACGTTCGCCTTTCTAGCACAAACAAAGCGGTGTTGTAGCTGTCTGATGTCAACCCCAAGTTGTGAGTAAGGCACAAAACGTAAAAGCGAAACGAGAATTTCAAATGTATGTGCAGCAGACTTACCACAAAAACTGTTCAAAACAAACTTTCCCAGTAAGGCATTAAATAAAGTGATGAATACACCACGAAGTGGCAACAGCGTGTGCGTGAGAGCTCTCTCTGTTTCCATTCGTCCCTCTGTCTAGCATACTTCATGTTCTTCGTTTACAATTGGTAAAAGTACCGTCGACCGATCGCTATCTTGGGAAAAGCAACGGGCTGCACCACATTCGGCAAATTCTGACTACAGTATGAAGCAGACAAATGATTACCTTTTTCCGTGTGAGAAAGTAGTGCCAATTAACGCCACGATTTTCTCAGAAAAAGACACAACGTAACTACGTACTTTAAAAACCTAATTACAATATATTAAAAAAGTAAAAACAAGTCAAAATTATAGGCAGCCGCCAAAAGTTTTACTTCAGTGCTGCCGTCAGACCTGTTGTAAGAAGCTGTTTTGGTAATCCTAAGAAGGACCCTGTAATCAAGGTATCACGGGTTCGAAACCGGTGGAGACACATAATGGTTCAGATTCCACTTTAAACTGTAGATCCAGTCCCGATTAGCCTATATGGGTATAAAGTGAACTTTAGAAAACAATCAATCATAATCCTAAGGGAAGAAAATGGCTTCGGTGGGCAAGAGCGTCGAGTGGTCTGGTCTGGCCGTTTGTGACTCTTCATCAATTCCAAGGTCACGTTCACGAATGGCCAAATATGGAAGAAAAACGACGTAAAATAGGATGAATACAATAATATTATACTGATTTAAGGACTATCGTAAAATATTATTATAAAATAAAATATAAATAAAAAAAGTAACAGTAGATTATTATTATTTCTGTATTTTTGCTCAGGCTTGGTGTTCGAGAGCGTTATGTAGTCGACTACGAAGTTCTCAGGTTTGAATCCTGTGCATGGATGTTCCATGCATCAATTACATCATATCATCATTCATCCCCATCTTCGCAATCAATCAACCTTCATCCACTTAATCTAATGATCACTCATCCTCACTGTCCAGATTAGCCAAAATTAGAAGGAAAGCTACTTAACCGCCTGGACTGGTTTTAATTCTCAGGACAGCTTTTCGCGCTGAGCTATAGAAAAGTATAAAGAACCAAGGCGGGCGCTCATAATGGATTATTTCCCATATGATTTTCTTTCAATTTGCCGAACCGGGGCATCACGTGCTATGCCGAGCCAAGCCAAGGCGCCCACTCGCTTTCTCCCTTTTCTCTACCGTTACGCGCGGCCTTGCTCCACAGGTTCCCGAGACAGACTGCACTTGTTTGTCTCTTGCTTTCAATCCTAGTACGTTGCATTCCATAAAACAAAGATAATTATAATTACTTATACTTTTTACTTTTACTTTACGCCACCTTATGCAACTTTGGGTTAATCGCGACTATGAGAAAGAATGATTTAGAAGAAACTGATTAAGAGAGACTCGCCTAAGTACACATTTCCAGATCAGGACTTGAACCCGGTACCTTGGGTAGCGAGATTGTGAGTCGATCACTTAACGCGCTCGAGACGTTAGCATGATGGTTAATGTAAACGCCCATTTTCACCAACTTGCACGAAAATTCTCACAGAGTAAGATAATATCTTTAATTGAAAGAGACCGTGACCCAGTAGGTCCTTCATAGTTCAAGCAACTTTCCATGTGACATTGAAAGCCTCACATTTTCCCAGGGATATTTACGCAACCTTTTATGCAATCCAACAGGTAAGAAAAAGTAGTTTTACGTACGTGTGATTCAAAGAAAAACAAGTTGTAAATGCAATAACTCTGAGACCGACACATCCTTCGTAGGTACTAATCAGAAATTGGCAAATCGATATTTCATTATCTAACTCTTCTGACCAATCAGATAAACTTACATCGAAGTAAACTATATAGTACTTATTATAGTTGCTAAGTTAGTCAATATAAATAGCAACATCTTGGATTATCTTGGATTATTAATTTGAACAATCAATTGATATCAATAATATTCATAATGAATGAATATGATACATGTGTTTTGGTTTTCTTATTTTGTAGATTGAATTGTTTCGTAAATATCAAAGTATAAATGATTTTGCTTGATTGGTTTGGTACACATGGGCAAACGGGTGTGCAGTGAAGTTCCTATTCTAAACTTTTGTTTGTATTAGACACGATATCTTTGTTTTGCCGATGCTTTGTAATATATTTATGGACGCAAATTTAACGAATATGTTGATGAACATTTAGAATACTACACTTCAACTTGAATGTTAGTCGAAGATCTTACGTATCAACAGAATAGTAGGCTTTCAGTCATTAAATGTTATATTTGTATTGTGAACAGTTTCTGAATGGTTGTTGGGTGTTAATCGGGTTTGAGGACCAATAGAGAGTTATCTATCGTATTCAGGGATCTTTCAACTCACCAAATTCAATGTCTGTTGCTTGAATAGTCTCGAAGATACATTTTTCTTAAAATTAATAATTACGTTGTTATTCAATTCATTTACTGCTACAGACAGATGGACGAGAGAATCAAAATAGTGCGTATCGTGTTACACTAAGATTAAAAAAAAATACACATTGACTTTAATTACTTTGCGATACATCGATAAATTCGGTATATTGAGCGTTGCATCTACCTAGGTAGCTTCTCCCAGGTCTATCTATTCAGCCGTTTATGTCTACAGCTCTGGGAGGTGCCAAGGAAGTAAATATAGGCGGATGCTACAGTACCGCCGTATTAGGATACTCTTTTAAAGTCACCGTCTCGGTATCCGAGCGCATCCGATTGAAGTCCCAGCCTCGACGTGGGTGTTATCTTAATCAATTTCAACGAATTGTCGCTCATTCTCCTCACCGTAATCAGCCAGAATTGCCATAAAAAGATACGTATAATAGGAAACGTACAACCACACTGAAATATTTCCCTTGTATGTAGAGTAAGAGTGAAGAAATCGATAGAATGAGAAAATGGGGAGCGAAGGAGAATGAGAGAGAAGGAAGTGAGAGAGAATGAGAGGAAAATAATCGATAGAAAGACAGAGACTAACAGATAATCTCGATAGAAGTAGAGAGAAAGTGAAGTAATAATAACACTGAGTTAAGAAAGGAATAGATAGGTATAGAGGGGAACATAGATTACACAACTGTAAAGCTACAGAGAGAATATACGCAAGAGAGAAGTAAGTGAGTGAGAAAGAAGCAAGAGCAAAGAGAGAGAGAGAGGGGGGTAAGTGAGAATAAGAGAGAAGAAAGCAACGGAATTAGAAGGGCAAGCGAGCGATGCAAGAAGCTGGAGAGAAATGAAAATAAGGGAGGTGTAAAGAGAAAGAGAAGCGATAGTAACCCAGAATTAGGGAAATAATGTAAGTAGAGAGGTATTTAGAGCTTAGAAGACATATTACCCTGATCCTCTGGAAGTGAAAAATTGACTGCAAATTTCAGTAAGAAAGAATACCATTTACTTTTCTACATTGAACATACACATTTCCTGAGACAATTTATTTCAAAATTAATACAAGAATGTAAAACAAGACAATTAAACTCTCAGCTCTCACTTTTCATCATCATGAAATGACAGCTGAAATACAAGAAAATGAATCGAAGTTGTGGAGAACGCTTCCTGTATTGAGATGCTCCAGGTCGGGGTTGTTAACAAAGATGACAGTTACTGTTGATGTAATTTATGATCAGAAATTCCATTTTTAAAATTTTGCTCGACCTCTTGACAAGACATGTTGAACTGTAACAAAGATAATAAAATGTATTTTTAAGTGTTAACGAGTATGTAATTTTATTCTTAAGTTTGTTGGTATCGGTGGAAATTTTACATTTAACAAACAACTTTGTAAGAATCTTTTCTATTTGAGGTTGAAACATATAATTGTAAATATATTTCTGTTTTAAAAATGATAAAATTATGTGTAAATACAAAATAAAGTTCTCTTTAAATAAATACTTATACCACTATATATTATATAGTTCCAGTCACGGACAAGGATGTAGTGATCGTACTGAATGTAAATGGAATCGTTATAACTCAAAGTGTCATGACTACAATCCTGTGTATGCATTATGAAATTACC
Source organism: Lepisma saccharinum (assembly GCF_977018435.1). NCBI lineage: Eukaryota > Metazoa > Arthropoda > Insecta > Zygentoma > Lepismatidae > Lepisma > Lepisma saccharinum. Next base: position 111,451,425 of record NC_139231.1, read on the forward strand.
ACCGATAATGTTAGAGGGCACAATATTGTAAGAGTATACCTATTATACTGCTTTCCTTACTTTTAGTGCCTATTATCTTGCCTATTTTATACACTCTTAGTGCCTTTTTAGCTGCCATTTTGGGGTCTAGTTCTACTAACCATTTCGATTGGATGCTATGGCCTATTTTACATCACTTGTCTGTAACTTTTGGCTAATCGTGATGATCAAAATGAGTGACGATATTATGAAATTGTTGAAGGAACACTCACAAAGAACACCAATGCTCGGGCCGGGATTCGACCCCGGGGTCCCTGGCGCCGTAGCGCCCTGTGCTAACCACTACGCCACGGAAGAAGTCGACTAACAAACCATTTTATTTAGCATCAGTTACACTCTTACGTTATTATAAGCAAATGGGCATTTATTGGACAGGCTGAAGTATAGCAATGCCATGTTACTCACAGTCAGTCATTTGGGGAGATATATGAAGACTTACCTGAAGCCTCTGAAGACGCAGGGATCCAAATTGCTTGCAGAAAGTTGCAACCCATAGGCAAAACGAGAAAAGGCAAATCCACTCGCTTACAGCACTTGCAACGTGCATCTCATATTCTTCATCCTCAGGCGACCATTGGAGCCGATTCTTTCCTGTAGAACAACACAAAGTACATAATTATTTCCAAAGGGTATGGGTTATTACTAGTGTTTTAAATTCAATTCTATAAACTGTAAGATCAGGATTATTATTTAAAAGATTCTCCGGGGAAAATAACGCCTCCCCTCAAATTCCACACACATATGGCTTTTATTTTCGGTGGATAACAGTAACATTGCTAAACTTTCGTTATGCATCTATTCGTTGAGCAGATAATAAGGTTACACTTCCAGAATATATATATTAGATATAGATAGATAGACAGATCTAAGAGATTGATTAGGAATAGAACATTGCAGGAGGAATACCATCTCATCTTATGAAACTAGTCATCAACGAGGGTATCCTTTCAAAGAACGTATTTTATTGTTCTACTTATTTTTATATTGTTAACGTTAATATCTTTGAATCCACACAATAATGTTTTCAATAAATCATGCGTGAGCGTGTCTGTATATATACGCGCACACACACATATATGTACAGACACACGCACAATAAATATATGTATACATTGGACATTTTAACGGTCAACATCCTCCATAAATGACCTCAATGCTGTCGTATGCCGATTGAACTTGAACGCCAGACCTGGTTATTAAATGTTGTTCGTTATCAGTCTGTGCATTGTTCCTGTCATGTATGTCTAAAAAGTCATAGCCGTTCTTCGTGACGAGACTTCTTTCATTTATACCAATATGTAAGTTGTTGTACTTGTTCTGTTACTGTGTTCCGGAATTATACACTTTTGTTTGTGTTACAAATACTGTCTTATTCTTAACTCCATTTTCTGGATTACGGAAGAACTGAAAGAACCCAAAACCCAAAACTCAACAATGGCGACGAGGATCTTGGAAACTTCATTTGATACTTACTTCTCGTAATTTTACATATTTCGTGTGATTGTTCTTCAAGCTGTCTGTTGGAGGTAAGAATCTCTGTACACAATGCAAAACTTGTCACAATTTTCTGAATTCTGCAGGGAGCAGGAAAGTATTAAACAATACTTCGATAGATTGTGAAAAATGTAGGACGGGCTCTAGATATGGAAGTGGAAAAGGAAATGATAGACACTTGCCATAGGTTAAGGAAACTTCCCTATCAAAAATCAGCAGGTATTATTGTCAAGTTTATAAGGCGGGCAGACAAAGAGAAATTTGTACAAAAACGTAAGGTTAAAAGGAATCTTAATTGTATCCATGTAGGATTTTCTGGTAATGACAGTGTATATATTAACGAAAGCTTAACACCACTTCGTAAGACCATATATGGTCAAGCAAGAAAAATAAAACGAGAGAAAAATTATGCATTCTTGTGGGTCGACAGTTCAGGTACGATTAAACTAAGAAAAAGAGAAGGCGACAGAAATGTTTTTGTTTTAAAGACAATTGAAGATATTACTAAATTGGCATGACTTTAAATGGCTTCCCCAAATGACATTTCCATTTACTATCTAAATGTTAGAGGTCTAAATACAAAAACACAAGAGTTTTACGTAAATAATATTGTGAATAGCTACGATATAATTGTTATTACTGAAACTTGGTTAAATAGTGGTGTATACAGTAATGAATTGTTTGATGATAACTATAATGTGTTCCGACATGACAGGTTAGAAAATAAGAGAGGAGGAGGCGTATTCATAACAATATCTGGTAGTGTTAAGTTAAGAATGAAAACAAATGATTCGGTGGTTCATATACTAAACTCAATAAATGATGTTCTCAACTTGAAGTAAAGGTATGACCGAAACCAATAACTATTTTTCAATATATTATCAAAATGTAAGAGGAATTAGAACTAAATTAGATCAAGTATACAGGAGCATATTAACCGCCAACTACGACTTTATATTGTTAACTGAAACTTGGTTAAATAATAGTATTTTTGACAGCGAATTTATAGATGATAAATACCTTGTTTTTCGTCAAGACAGAAATTATAGAAATGGGGGTGGTTCATTAATAGCTATCTTAAATTGCTTCCGTGCTCAACAAATTGAATTTAACATTGACAACGTACAAGTGGTTTGTATTAAGGTTGTAATAGACGGAAATGTTTACATTATTGTCTCAGTATATTTTCCACCAAATTCAAAAATTGAAACTTATGATGATTTTTTTGTAAAATTTGAAGATGTCATTAATTTCAACCCTTATAATATTATACTTATTGGTGATTTTAATCTACCTCTTGTAACTGGTCCAGATTATGATCTACTGGAAGGTGATCGTATTTGTTTAGCATTAGCAAATTTTCTTTCTATGTTTAATCTCCATTCTTCCAATAGTATTAGGAATGGCAATGGAAGAACCTTAGATTTAGTATTAACTAATTTAACTAATATTAATGTCATTAGATCTACTGATACGATTGTACCTGAAGATTACCATCACCCTGCATTGATTGTCGAAATTGTAAATTCTTTTATAAAATTCAGAGAAAAGATCAGTGGCGTACCCACTTATAATTATTCAAAAGCGAATTTTCTTGGCCTATATAAGGACCTGGAGAAAGTAAATTGGGATCAAATAATTAAATATCATAATCCAAATATTGCATTATCACAATTCTACTCATTACTAGATGCAGTTATAAGTAGGTATGTCCCTAAAAGGAAAAGATATAAAAGATCATATCCAAGCTGGTTCACATCTGAAATAATAAGAACTTTAAAGAACAAAGAATATTATAGGAAAAGGAAGAACTTATCCTATTATAACAACATTATGTTTATAGAGACACGTAGGAATTTAAAGAGTATGATAAGTAAAGCATACAAGTCTTATTTGAGAAATGTTGAAGAAAATATCACTGATAACTCAAAGATGTTTTGGAATTTCATTAAAAACAAAAAGAGAAATTTAAGTAAACAGAAACAAATGACTTATGAAGCCCAAAATCTTGAGTCCAGCAAGGAAATTGCCGATTCCTATGCTAAGTATTTTAACAGTGTGTATTCCTCTTCTCCCTCATCATATTCAATTCCTGAACCTTCCTATACTGAAGTAACTCATTGTCTTAACATTCACTCAGTAACTAATGATGATTATAACGAATCTGTAAAAAAATTAAAATCGAGTAAATCTAGTGGTGCGGATCAAATTCCTACTTATATATTTAAAGCTTGCGCTGACGTATTACGCATACCACTTTGTCATATATTTAATCAGATATTAAAAACCCAAATATTTCCCGATATTTGGAAAATTAGTAAAGTAATCCCCATTTTTAAATCTGGTAATGCTTGTGATGTAAAAAACTATCGACCTATATCTCTTATATCCGCTCCGTCTAAGATATTTGAACAAATTATTTATAAAAAAATATTTAACCATGTCAAACCATTTATAACTACAGAGCAACATGGGTTTTACCCGAACAGAAGTACTACAACTAACTTGATCACATTAACCCAATTTGTTTTTGACTCATTTAATGAGGGATCCCCAGTAGATGTAATATATATTGATTTTGCCAAAGCTTTTGACAAATTAGACCATTCAATTTTGCTTCAGAAATTATCAAACTTTGGCTTTTCCATAAGTTTATTAAAACTAGTAGCTTCCTATTTAAGTAATCGAACCCAATTTGTAACATATAATCAGGTAACCTCTTTTCCGTTTATTGTGCACTCTGGCGTACCACAGGGTTCAAATTTGGGCCCTTTATTTTTTCTATTATATATTAATGACTTACCACGAACAATTAAATACTCCAAGTGCTTATTGTTTGCCGATGATGTAAAAATATACAAGAGAGTAAATCATGAGACTGACTGTCTAGCTCTCCAATCCGATTTAAATAAATGTTGCGTTTGGTCACAAACAAATAAGCTTTCTTTTAATGTCAATAAATGCTTTGTACTTTCTTTTGCTCGACGACATATGAGATACACTCACAAATATATAATTAACAGTAATTCTTTAAGTAGAAAAAGCATTACCAAGGATTTAGGAATATGGTTAAACAACAAACTCACCTTTGATACTCATATTGAAAAAGTAGTTAACGACTCTTATAAAATGCTTGGCTTTGTTTTAAGAAACTCCAAAGATTTATTTAATATCAACTCTTTAGTATATTTATTTAATAATCTTGTACGAGCAAAATTAGAGTACGGGAGTACGGTATGGAACCCATATATCTCATGCCATATCAATAAAATTGAAAAAATTCAGAACAAATTTTTACGACATATTTACTACAAAAAATACAAGAGATCTTCATATGCAGATCGCATCTCCTATATTAAATTACTAAATGAATTCTCATGTGATACACTTCAACGAAGACGCGAAACGGCTGACCATATATTCCTATACAAACTTGTCAATGGTATACTTGAGTGTGAAAATCTTATACAGCTGATAAACTTTAACGTCAATTATAAGGTATTAAGAGTAAGACAACCATTTTACTGCAATAAATCAAACACAAAATTCCATCAAAATTCTCCAATCATTAGATTATTAAGTAAACATAATAATATTGTCCCGAATGGAATTGATTTGGATTTTGCTTTTAATATTAAAAACTATCTATATAGTTTAAACAACATATTAGATATAATATACAAATAAAACAGATCTAATTCTAGAGTGATTTATTTATAGTCTCAATTACAATTTATAGCTTTCCAAATTTTGTATACATATAAACGAATTCAAATTTGAACTTTTGCTTTGTATTGATTATTCCTGTTTCCTATTTAAATAGTGCTATTCGTATAATTTCTTTATTCTTCTCAAGCTTTTATAGTTTGTTACTTGTTTATGTTTTGTTTCTTCTGTCCTTTAGTTTTCTCCTCTGTTCAAAATTTGTAATATGTATATGTATGTAATTTTTTGTATTTGTGTAACTTTTGTATTTGTATAACTTTTTGTATTCATATTTATCTAATGTTTTGTGTAATAATTACTATGTGTTTGCATCATGTATTATATATTTATGTAAACTACACTGTATATAGCCTATTGTAATTGGAGCATTCGCTCTGTTATAGGTGATTGGTTAATAAATAAATAGATTCGAGTATTTCTGCAAAGCTTCAGACATTACCGATGATAAGGCTAAACATGTTCTATTAGCAGCAATAGGGCACAGAACGTATGCTGATTTATACAATCTCATACAACCTAAATCAATATCAGAGCTCAGTCTTGCTCAAATTCAACAAACATTGATCTGTCATTATGAGCCCAAGAAGAATCTCGTACTTGAAAGGCATAAGTTTTTTTCTTATTAAACAGAAAGATAATCAAAGCATTCCTGATTTCATTGTGCAAATCAAAGAGCAAGCCTCAAAATGTGATTTTGGTGATCTCATTGATTCAATGTGTCGCGACGTATTTATTCTTGGTATGAGAAGTGTGCGCGTTAGAAATAGACTGTTATCAGATCCAGATTTGACCTTGAAAAAGGCAATAGATACGGCCATGTATCTCAACGATCTAGAATTAAATGAGGGAATTGTTAACCAAAGTCGCTCAAAGAATACTGTGGAACATTCTGAAACCCCGACTGAATTCACTTCGCAAATCCAAAACAGGTACAAGGGCAATCTTCGAATGAACATCAGACAAAATAGACCTGATACAAGGAATATTGGTAACAAATCAAACAATGATTCTGGTGAACCGTGTGATAATTGTAATTCTTTTCATCCTAACGGGAAATGCCCAGCTTTCGGGGCTACTTGCAGATATTGTAAAAAGAAAAATCATTTCTTGACAGCCTGCAAGAAGAGAGAATATAACAATTCTAGCAAAAACAAATTGGTTTCTAGCACAAACATTGTGCTTAACACACGTATCAATGAAAGATCTATCAATGTTTCAGCTAATTCAAAACCGACGATTGTACCAAACAATCACAGCAATTTCAAACATATAATCCGAGAATCATCCATTGATTTTTCAGATTTTAATGTGCCGTGCATTCCCATAGATCACAAATTTGCAGATATTCAAGAAGAAAAATCTAAGAACGAATTTGTTGATTACAGGGCCGCTGGTATCGAACGTAACGCTCAGTGTCCAGAAATTTTCACTACTTTCGTTTCTGAAGAAAGTGAATCTGTTTGGCATACACAGGGATCGTTGTTTATCGAATTACAAGTCAACAATTCTAAAATTCCATTCCTAGTGGATACAGGTTCTGTTTATACTTTAATTGATAGTAGACAATTTGATTCTTCATTGCGAGGTTGCACTATACACAATTTTCCTATCATCTTGAAAGCAGCAAATGGTAATAATCTTGGTGTTTTAGGAAAAGTTAACATTGAAGTTGTATTTCAAGGAATAAAACATAACTTAGATATGATTGTTGTAAAGACAAAATTGAATCGAGCGATTATGGGTTTGTCTTGGATTGATATTTTCATGCCTGAATGGCGAAACATTTTTGTTTCACATGTTCCTCAGATGGTTGCAACTACTGTTGAATCATCAGCAATAAAAGGAACTGGTTGCGAATCTAAGGAAAGATTTTCCTATACCTTTTGATGGTGACATGTCCAAGTCGATCAAGCGCTTCGAGATAGACTTGTCATGGAAAGACGACGCTACACCAGTGTTCAAGAGATATTGCGACGTGCCGTACTCGCTTAAGGAACCAGTCAAGGATGAATTACAGAAGTTGGTTAGTGACGGAGTCATTGAACCGATCAAATCATCATCGTGGGCTTCTCCTCTTGTTGTTCGTAAGAAAAACGGTGAATTAAGGCTATATGTGTCCTACAAGAACACTGTAAATCCGCAACTTAGGACCTTTTCAACAAGATGGTTGGTTGCAGTTGGTTCGTTTCATTTGACCTTCAAAGGGCTTACCTTCAGTTACGCCTATCTCTACAGGCTCAGAAGGTCCTTGTCTTCAACACGGAATTCGGGTTATTCAGACAGTTGAAGCTTCCCTTCGGAGTAAACTCAGCCAGTGCCATTTTCCAAGCCACGATGGAGCAGATATTGATGGGTGTAGACAAGGTTTCCATTTTCCAAGACGACATTTTAGTAGGAGGACTTACTCTTGAGGAGTGCAATGATAACGCACGAAATGTGCTGAATCTTTTCTCCGATTATGGCGTCCGCATAAATGAACAAAAGTATGTGTTCTTTGTGCAAAATGTGAAGTATCTGGGCCATTCTCTTTCACAGGAGGGAATTCGTCCTCTGAAAGAAAACATTGATAAAATAATTCAGTGTAAGCCACCCACTAATGTTGGCGAATTGAAGTCATTTCTCGGTATGGTCACGTATTACGCTTCGTACCTGCCAAACCTAGCTGACTGTGTTTTATGATTTGTTGAAGAATGGGGTGCGCTGGTCATGGACAGATGTTCATCAGAAAGAATTCCAGGATGTCAAGGATCTGCTATCTAAGGACTTAGTACGTACTGTATATGATCCTTACAAAGACTTATACCTCATGTCGGATGCATCTCCTACCGCTACGGGAGCAGCCATAATGCACAAGATAAACGGAGTGCTAAAGCCTATCATGTGTATGGCCGGTACTCTATCCGCTGCGGAAAGGAACTACACTCAATTAGAAAGGGAATCACTTGCATTAGTCCGTGGAGTCAAATACTTTCACAAGTATCTCATTGGACGACATTTTGTTGCGTTCACCGACCCGAAACCTTTATCTCACCTGCTGGATCCTAGAAGTAACCTGCCTGCTTTAGCCATCAGCAGAATCAACAGATGGAAGTTAGTATTGGAAGAATATGACTTCAAAACTGTTTACACGCCTCATGTTGAGTTGGCTGATGCACTGTCTAGAATTTGTGTTGCAGATGATCCAGTTCATGATTATTATGATGATTTCGCAAGTCAGTTGACAGCTGAGCCGGTTGTCCTTAATCTTATTGAATCTTCGGTGTTGACGCGCATTTCGCTGGAATCACAACGTGATCCTGAGCTTTCTAAAGTCTTCGAATATGTTCAAGGGAGATGGCCACAATTCATCGGGAGAACAAAAGGTCATCCTCTCAGAAAAATATTCGACAGGCGATATGATGTCCACATACAGAAGGGATGTATTTTCGTGGGCGAAAGACTGGTCGTACCTGAATCTTGTATCCAAAGTGTCCTAACTCTGTTGCACAAATTCCACCAGGGAACATGCAAAATGAAGGAAATAGCTCGTTCATCGTTTTTCTGGAACACGATGAACGAAGATATTGAGAGGGTTACGTCTTTGTGTGACACATGTTTGCGATACAATAACAGGCCCAACGTACCGGGTACCGCATTCGAAACGTGGCCTATTGCATCGCAGCCTTTTGATCGTGTTCATTTTGATTTCTTCCATTTCTCAGACATGAATTTCCTGTTGCTGGTTGACGTTTATTCTCATTGGATATCTGTATGGAGAGTGATGAATATGCAATATGACACCATGATTGCTTATTTAGATGAATTTTCTTCATTTTGGATATCCGAAAACCTATTTTACAGACAATGGCCAACCATTTGCATCTTCAGAGCTCAACTCCTATTGCTCAAAGAGGAATATCAAGCTTCTTCACTCAGCTCCGTACACCCCCCAATCAAATGGTCTAGCTGAAAGGAATGTTGGGGTGGTGAAGAACTTACTAGAAAAGAACTTTTCAAATCGTTCATGCATCACGTTGAGAGAGATGGACAAGTTCGTTCTTGAGCTTTTAGGCAGATTAAGGAATACTCCAGTGCACGGATATAGTCCAGCAGAACGTTTGCTTAAGTTTCGGCCAAGAACAGATATTTCCGCTTTTGACACGTCAAATGGTTCCAAGAATCAGCCTATTAGTCCCGTTCCGTTTATGCCGGGGAAAAGGTACTTGTGGAACGTCACAAGAAACAATTCAGCCATGGGTCCAAGTACAAATTCGGAGAAATTGTTAAATTGATAGGCCGGAAGATGGCGAAGGTGATTGTAGATAATGAACTGATTGTTGTTCATCTCACGAAGATCAAGAGGTATCCCGACAAGGTTGGAGAAGACACCTTTGTCCGAAATCAAAGTCGACCGCGCGGAAACAACCCAATACTTGTTAGAGAGGAGGACTATCTCCCAGTACCTGCTACTGAAGATCTAGTGGAACATCCAAATGCGACCTGCAACAATCAACCGGTTAGGAGACCACAGAGACCAAGACGACCGCCTGACCGCTATGGGCAAACTCCATGAAACGGGAGTCTCTTCAGCCGAAGGGGGGAGAGTGTCGTATGCTGATTGAACTTGAACGCCAGACCTGGTTATTAAATGTTGTTCGTTATCAGTCTGTGCATTGTTCCTGTCATGTATGTCTAAAAAGTCATAGCCGTTCTTCGTGACGAGACTTCTTTCATTTATACCAATATGTAAGTTGTTGTACTTGTTCTGTTACTGTGTTCCGGAATTATACACTTTTGTTTGTGTTACAAATACTGTCTTATTCTTAACTTCATTTTCTGGATTACGGAAGAACTGAAAGAACCCAAAACTCAACAAATGCTCTTCGGTTTTTCCTACATATTCGTATGTGTTTTTTCGTGCGGACATTGACCACTTACCTTTGAATTTACTGAGAGATTTCATTGCAGTAACAAATGTGATAATCATTGAAACTGTTGATATCGTTGCAAACACAGTTCTCAAATTGGCAGTGAATTTTGTGACGTATTTAGGACCCAATGAGTAGTCGAAAACCACCTAAAAGAAATAAGAATTACGCAACATTAGTTTCGTTGATTCTTATGTTAAAGTACACCAATTAAGTTGAATATTTTTATACTTTGGATTCTTAGTGTATTCAATCTAGGTATGAGCCAAGTCTGACATCAAGTGCACTCTAAACTCACACTCCCTTTCACGTGTTACACCCGTTGGTAATTGCTAACGAGGCTCTGGCGTCTCTGTGAGTCCAGCCACAGCCAGTTTATCCTCTGTGAAGTTGTGTTATGTCCTTGAGCAACTTCCTATCATTAGAAACAAAATAGATGTATATCAACAAAGTTCACAACTTCTCGACTGGTCGTGGAATTTGAGATGCCTGGGAAGAAAAGTGAATGGAAGTAGAAGGGAATATGTAAATTTGAAAATAGATATTTTTTCGTGCTACAGACTATATTTAATAATGAAATGCATGTCAGTATAATTAAAGTAATTAATAAATATTATTGTCATTTATTAAAATTTGTTCCATGTGTTAGTCTGAAGCGAATTAAAATTATACGAGATTATAGCAGACAGTATAAAAACGGCGGGACTTCCAAGTTAAATATAATCTTGCTCAATGGTCCATCGAGATCACTTGATTTGATACTATGTCAATCAGCGAGCTTCAGCTCATAAGTAATTTCATTAATCCTGAACACTACTAACACTTGTCTTCAAGAAATAGTTTGCCAGTAAGTATTTCTTTACAATTTCATGTAAGCATAACCACGTGAATTCCGAGAAATTGTTCCTTTCCTCTTTGATATTTCTGATATTAGCTTGTTCTTAAATGTATTGGTCGTGGCTGTAAAGCTCATAATATAAGGTTGCACAACTTATGTACAGTAGGTAGGCTTTACTACATGCACTGTATTCCTACGCGTATGATTCATACCGAACTGTCATTCGAATAACCAATACGATTTCTCAAAAACCACGTGAATTTGTTTACATTGACTTCACTCTTACAGCGAACGGAGAATAGTTGTAGATATGGTGGAATCACAGTTTTGATTTCAGGAGTAATTCACATGTGAAGAGTAAAGGAATATCTTACTCATATATGTCTTCATGCATTATTCATTAAAATCACAATAACGTGAACTAGTCAATAGTTTAAAATGGTTTTTATTACTATCTTAGCTACTACTGCACCAAATGTCATTAATTTGTAGCGTTCATGTAAATCTTACACGGAAAGAATGTTGAACCGATAGCTCTGACAAAAAAGACAAACCTTTGCATGTTGAATAAAAATGGGTAGGAAATGAAATTTACATAAATAAAAGAGACATTTCTAAAAAGATTTAAAACAAAACTAGAAAGAAGCTTAAAAACAAAATAAAAATAGGTTTAAATATAACAGGAAGGCAATATGGGGGAATGTAAATAAAGAAGATTGGAAATAAAGATTGGCAAAGAGGAAGCAAACTATGAAGTGAAGAAACTAGGGTAGATATAAATAAAGCGATGAAATAATAGAACAAATGGAAAAATTACTTGCCTGAATCAACATGTAAATATCACCCGCTGAAAACCCAACGGCGGCAAACAAGATGTGTGTAGCAAGCACATGTGTAGATTGACATATTCCAACCATATTAATGGAAAAAAAGAGAGCCAACCCCGCATAGAGACCTAAAGAATTCTGCAAATTCAAGCGAGGATTGTGCGCTGTTCTTAGAAATACCTCCAACTCGCGGTAGTGAATATAAACCAAAATGACACCTGGAAAAAGAAGAGGAAATTAACTGTGTACTAACACCTCATTGCTGTATTTCTTATTAAGATGATTAACGGAAACGTTCCCACTACGTGAACTTGCCCCCAGAGTAGCCGGACAAGGAACATGGAAAACATTCCCAGACTCTCATTCATACAGAGTTCCTAATTCCATATGCTCCCGAATCAGTTTAACATCTCAAACCAGATAGAACTCATTTACAAAAAAATTGTGCATAAGTTCAATTGTGAAATTGAACTCTATTCAATCTTGGTACTGTTTTGTTTTCTTTAACACTAGTTACAGTATTGTTTGTTTTCGGTTTAAAAAGACTTCTGCTGTGCTGGAAATTCCTATTAACAAAGAAAAAAACAGCACCCATTATTTGGATAAAACCTCCAGAAAAAAAATATAATAGGTACAGAACTTGAAATGAGAATGGCACGTTCAGTCGGCACTAGTTCATCTTAAACTTTTTCAAATTTGAGTGTTTGCTTGCAAAACTATCATTAACTAATCGTTTAGTTTCTGGACAAATAGTAAGGATATGTTCACAATTTAGAAGAAATTAACATTTTTACAGAACATTAACTTACCTAAACTGCAGAATACATTCAAAACAAAGGAAAACAAACAGCTTTCTGGTGGCGTGGCACCTGCGTCGCTAATGTAGGGGAAAATTGGTTCAACGTGTCCTTCAATGACTGCAATCGCGTAGCTGAAATTAATTACAATAATTAGTATTGACATTATTTGAAATAGAATTTAAGATATGTGTGTGCGAGTGTGTACATATATGTATATTTGTATGGCACTATTTTATGGAAAAGAAGGATCATCATAAATTTGTTAGTGATACAAGTGAATTACGTACAGCGAAGCAAAGTTATTCACAAGAATTACTAAAAATACTGTGCTATATTCATAAATGATCATATATACATTCTTTGATATCTCATACGATTACTTTTTATTCTCAAGCATGACAAAGGTGCAGGAATGGCGAATAGCCAGGCAAAAAAATCACTATGCGTGTGCTTGGTGCGTGAGAAGATTTCTAATTGACTCACCATATACATTCGTGTTCTGCAGGTTTAAATTGGTGCATATCAAATACCACTGCGTTCAGATGTCATCATAAAGGTATCTGCAATAACGGATTTTAATTTGGAAAATGATTGATTAATTTTGTGTTTAAGTCCACTTTATGCACAGTAAGGCTAATCGGGACTTGACGTACAGTTTAAAGTGGGATCCGAACCACTATGTGCCTCCACAGGGTACCGAATCCGGGATCGCTTGTTTAAAAGGCGGCTGCGCTACCACTGCGCCATCGGGGAGGCAAATTTGGAAAATGAGTACACTGATTTATGATGAAATAAAGTAAATGAAATGTACAACTTACGTAATACAAAATCCAACGGGAAAAACCAGTGACTGCAACAGTGGGATGAGATACAACTTACTCCAACGCTCGTCTGAAATTTAAAAAGAAGAAAGTGATGAAAGTAAATAATGTGTACGTGAAAGCATAACATTATTTATTTCTACCTTAGTTAATACAGATTCAAATTTTGTTCTTGAAATATGAATTCATTCAAAAGCATTTGGGTAAAATTTTGTATTGATGACTTTGCTTGTTTTCTAGTTCTCATACATATTAATGACTTAATCCAATTATATCTATTACAAGTAGCTAGGCAATAACGAATATGAAAACAAATCTTGTGAAAGCTCGTTTTGAAGCTCAGTTTATGCTGGATATAAGTTATTCGGGACATGCCATACAGTTTTAAGTTAATTCATTTGTTCTACTTCATAATTCGTTTTTATCCCACTATTTATTTATTTATTGAGAAAATTTCAGATACAGCACGTAGCAATTTTGCACCGAAATCAGTAACAATGAAGAGATAAAAAAAAGAACTAAAAGAAAAATAACAAAATAAGACAAAATATTAATATAAAGAAGACAAGATAGCACAATTAAATATTATTTGGCAACATATATTCTGATGGTTGACCGAAAGGCGTACTCTGTGAAAAATACATCAGCATTTGATGGGAGGCCGTTATATTGAGTGAGAAGTCTGTGGAAGAGCGATCTTTTTTGAATTTCTAGTCTGGACTTTTTTGTGTAAAATAGATTTGTGTTGCGTGTTGAGCGCATAGGCACTCGAAAGTGGAATTCCTGGAGGAGCGTGTTGCAACGGATTTTGCCATTGACAATTTTGTAAAGATTCCTAAAATCATTCAGTAAACGGCGCTGATAGGGAGTCTGTAAGTTTAGAAAGGACAGGAGATGTGGTGTTGAAATATTGCGTAATGAATGAACCCTGTAACGAACTATGCAAGGAAGAAGTTAAGAACAGAATCGATTCTGGAGAGCTGATTGGGACATGACATGGACCAGAGGGGAGAGCAGTATTCTATTATTGGGGAAATGAATGATTTGAAGTACAAGGTGAGTGTTGAGATGTCACTAACTTCGGTGAAACGATTCAGCAAACCTAATAGACGCATAGCCTTTTCTGTCCTGCCTGTAATATGTTCTTGAAATGTGACTTTTTGGTTGAAAACAATGCCTAGGTCTTTATGAGAGGATACTGCTTTCATGTTATTGCCAAAGATGGAGTACGAGGACTTTAACAGGTTCTTTTTGAAAGATAAGGTGAGATTGAGATTAGTACATTTTTCAGGATTTAATATAAGTTTCCATGCTGTCACCATGAAAAAAAGTTGTTATGTCATTCAGGAGAAGATGAGTATCGTTGTAAGTGAAGATTTCTCTGAAAATCTTACAGTCATCTGCAGAAAGAAGGTGAGGCGGCTGTGAGATGGTCGGTAAGGTCATCGACGAATAATATGAACAAGAGGGGTCCTAGAACACTGCCCTATGGTACTCCACAAAATTAGATAGAGTTCCTGGAAGGACTACACGTTGTTGGCGATCGCTAAGGTAATATTTGAGCAAGTTAAGAAAGATACCATGAATGTTGAATCTATTGCATAATTTGTGAATAAAAAGACGATGACTGACAGTATCGAAAGCTTTGGCTAGATCCAAATATATAACGTCCAGTTGTGAATTGTTTGAAATACATTTCATAGCATGTGAGAGAAAAACAGACAGGTTCGTAAGACAGGAACTACCAGAAAGAAAACAATGTTGATTTGAACTTGGTACGGAGAAAAAAAATTATATAGCCTGTCTTTGATGATTTTTTCACAAATGATGAACAGAGGAGAGAGTAACGAGATTGGCCTATAGGAAGAAGCAAGGTTTTTGTTGCCACTTTTTTCAATGGAAGTGATGTTAGCTTGCTTCCAAGCGGTGAGGAAAGACGCCCTCCGAGAAACATCTATTCAGAAGAATGCAGAGGAGATAAGAAAGGGATTCCGCAGTTTTCTTCAGGAAGATGATGTTGATAATGTCCTGCGCTAGGGCACGGTAAGCTGGGAGAGACGACAATAAACTTCTCACTTCATCGGTTGTAGTGGCAAGCTTTGTTAGAGAGGAAGAACAGACTGATATTACGTTTGGCAACGTTGCAATGGGGAAGGCGGACAGAAGTTACCGTGGAAATAACCATTTGGGAGTTCAGACCTTCGGCCACCTTTCGCACCTTCACTATTGTGTGTAATTTCAAGAGGAATTCTGCTGTTGTTTCTTCTCGAGTTTATTAGGTTGAAGAAGTTCTTTGGATTTTCCTGGATTTTTGCATTGATATTGTTTATGTATTCTTTGCATTTGTTTCGGAGAAGGTACTTTGAGTGCCGTCGAAGAACAGCGAAAGTATTGTAAGTGAAGTTCTTCCAAAGTTGGCAGGCTAAATTCTTGTTAGCCAATACATTGTGCACTTCGGAGTCGAACCAACTTGGAAATCGGCTAGATGCTATTCTTTCCGAAGGGACAAGGTCGTTCACCGTTGCATGAATGGCAGCTGTAAATAGCTCACCTGCATCGTCGACTGTTCTATCTTCCAAAAGGCCCCAGGGGAAGCAGTCGAGGGTACGTCTTATCTCCTCCCACGGCGCCCGGTTCCACAGGTGGCGCTTCTTCTGGATCGAGTGGCGATGACCTCTTTTAGTATATGGGGGGGATGAAAATGGACACGTCCAAACTATCGTGGTCAGAACTGAGGAGCTTACGCGGCGTAATGTTTATGTTGTTCAATGTGGACACTATATACTGTATATTACTGTCCTTCCTGGTGTTGAATAAATTATGCTGTCTTAGTACGAGTACACCTGGATTAAAGACAAACTCAGAGAGAACACTGAAAATTCTCGAAAAACGGGACGACGATGAGCGCAACTTCTACTAGTTGCCGCCATCTTTAATATCCATAGTAAGGATAAGGATAAAAGGTAATAAGATAAAAATGATGAAACGATAATCACCAACACACATGGTTAGAACACAACAGATGATTATATTCGCTGTGTGTCCAGACACCAGAGCCTCGTTAGTCTGCAAGAATGCAGTCGTGGGTGTGCTACATTGAAGAAAGATTGACATGTGGTCACCCTGTACACCTCTGTTTAAAGTGGAATCCAGACCACTGCGCATTGTGCCTTCATCTAATCCGGAACACTTGATGGTAAGGCGACAGTGATCCGTCTAGAGTGCTGTAGGAAAGTACTGTATAGGAAAAAGGTAGAATTTTTAAAAGCACTGCTTATAACGCCCAAGTTCACACCTGAAATTTGACTAAAGTAACACGAATATTGTTTATTGGCTAAGTGCACACGTTTTAATAACAAAAGTTAGTTTTCTTTTTACATCTATTAAAGAAGTATGGTTTACCTGTATTTGTAGTACTAATGTCTTCATTATAATAAAAAAATAGTGCAAAGAGCAGCTTTCAAGCAAAAATATGAACAAGGCCAAGGTTGTTTTTCACCTTGCGCACAGATAGGCTAATAGGGACTGAACCTACAGTTTAAAATGGGATCTGAACCATCATGTATCTCTACGAGTTCGAACCCGGGACTTCTTGATTCCAAGGCGTCAGTATTACTATGCTTTAGGTAAAACCCTGCAAAAATGTGCTTAACACTACCAGATTGCAATAGTGTATAATATATATCAGACAAGAAGAGACATCATAAAATTACAATGCTTTGAAATTACATGTAAAAACAGTAGTGTGCTGATAATTGTCACATAGGAAACTTCCAGCAACATGTATGTAAGCATAGGTTCAGTAACTGAATGCGTAGTATTAGTCCTGGATCCAGCCTATACCGCCGTAGAAATATTTAGGTTCAGTCTCGATTAGGCTAAAGAGGCAAGAGAGACTATAAGTAAGACGTATACAGCAAATAAACGAAACGCTTCATTGCTTATCCACTTACCCTTAGGCACTGGCTTCACTGTCCCATTGTTGTTGTCCATCGCTGTTGTAGACAGGAGCATTGTTGGGCCTGGCGAACAATACAACGCAATAGTAGTTCACGTACCATGACGCAGCTTCGCTTGAGAAAAACGTGCTAATTACAGTCGTGGGAGATTTAAAAACTGAAGATGGAAATTCAGCTAAAAATATAAAAAGCAACAAGAGTCTTGTACTTTCTCACGTCATTATTCAAGGACGAACTACGGCGGAAAACCCTCAGAAAGTTGGCTTCATTTTAATTTTAATTGTAGAACTGTTGTATAATCTCTGTAGTTGTATTTTGTATAACTTTTCTCCATCTTTTGGCTAATCGCTACAACGAGGATGAACGTTAGCGTACGCAATAGTTTTTTCGCTAGGACTGGAATCGTATAGGTTGATATTACACAGCTGCATAAAATATTTGTAAATTGCCATTTTTAAGCTTTGTTTTAAAAGTAGTTAAAAAAAATGGTTACCTGGAGTTATTTTCAGGAAAGTTTGGTTTCTCCACTTGGTTTTTTCCCGAGTTCATTACTTACTACTTTCATTTGAATTTTTTAAATTATTTTTTTCAAGATTCCGGGAGAGGCTGTAGCAGTGGCGTGCCCATGATTTTCGAAAACAGGGGGGTTAAGGACACATTTTTAGTAATCAGTCCTCATTTTGCCAGCATTTCCTGCCTTGGAAGTTAATTTTTTATGAGTACTGAGCCAAAGGCGGGGTTATGACCCCCACCACCAACTTCCTTTGGGTACGCCACTGGTTGTAGCTCCATCTGATCAGCGAGAGAAGAGGGGAGACGAGAGAGAGAGACAGACAGAGAGAGAGAAAATATAGACAAGTCGGAAAGGAATTAAGAGAAAAGAGAGAAGGAAATGTTAGAAAATATGGAAAGAAACGAAATAAGAAGATAGAAAGAAACGAGAAAGAGATAAAGGATTGAAAGATGCAAGGGGGAAAGAAGAAAGAGTGAGAAGAGATAGAAGAAAGCGAAAGAAAAGAAAAAGAGATGAGAGAGAAGGTAATGGAAACAGGAGGAAGCGAGAGATACAAGAAAGAAAATATAAATAAAAACAAAAGAAGAAATGAGGAGTTGGTAAACTATATGAACAGGGAGAGAGAGTATAGCGCGAAAGGGATGACGTAAGCGAGATTTATCACCTTTGCACTTAATCCCAATTGCAGTTATTACATACATCAGCCAAATCATGCATTGTCAGCATCATTGTACTTATCTCACACTTTATTAAGCCATTCCAAAGTCATATTAACCAGATTCTCTGTAAATCAAAAATTAACATTAAACTTCATAATAAGAAAATATAATATGACAATTTATTTCTCAATCAATACAACAATGAACAACAAAAGAATTAACAATTAAACTTTCATTCTCAGGCAAATGAGAAACGTTTGTCTTTATGTGTATGATGATGCTCAACAATATTTGTTAATTAGGTGGCTATACCGAGTTACTGTTGATGAGGTTTCTGATCAGAGAAACTCGTCCCATTCTGGAAATTTCGTACTTCTTCCATGTCGGAGATGATGACCTGTAAAAATGACAAAATGATTCAATTGGTACATTGTTAATAAGTATTCACCATTGTTCTAACATTATCTACGTAGTATGTCATGAAGAAAATGTACATACAAAAACTCTGTATCTTCTTGAGAGTATATCTATATTTGTTTATTTATTGTACCATGCGATACAATTTCATGGTTTGCCACTGGCGTTATTCTTTTCTGTTTATAATACACCAAATTTTTAGTACGATACTGACAGACTGTGTGTGGGGTGTGAAGACTTCCAGGCAAAATCCATGTAACCGAATATAACATGGCTGTTATTTTCTTCTGGCCAATATCATTAAATTTATTTGGCAAATGTGATTTTCATTTGCATGTTCCATTTCGGACATCGAAGAATTCTAATTAATCAGAATATTTCCACTTCAATATATTTGTTAATGAAACTTGCTGCACAAACTAAACTGACTGTGGTACCCGTCCGTTAGCATCCAAAGTTGGAGGCAGGAAACAACGAGCCCCCGGTTAGATCGTTTGATTGCTCACCGCCACTGTTGCGAAACCAATTTCTGTTATCGCAGTCGAACTTAAACTCGAAAAGGACCGAACCGTTAACATTCAAATTTGCAGGCTGCACGGTTCACAGTCCTCTCTACTGCGAGAAAGGATTCCCTCTTATCGCAGGTGAACCCTGAATGAAAGGTCATCTCTCCAGGTGGTTTACCAGTTTAGGCTGCAAGTCCCCTCACCCTTCCGGTTTTAACTCGAGAAAGACCCAACCGTTAACATTCAAATTTGCAGCCTGCACGGTGCACAGTCTCTTCACCCAAGCCGTTTTTCGTTCAAAAATTGGCTTGTTTTATATTTATAATTGAATACATTTATTTAGACATGTTCTTACATTCTTTATCTGTGTGTTTGAATTTAGAAATGTGTATTTTTTTATTTATTACTTTATTTCTCTTCACTCGTGTACAATGATTCGTTGCTGTTCTTATATAATATCTACATATGTATCTTTGAGTTTAAGCATTTTTATGATATTTATTTATTTTCGCTTGTAAGTAATGAGGTTCTTTCATACTTTATTTGTGTCCTTCAGCTTACAAATGTTTACAAAAGTTTATTTTCTTTTATTTCTTTGCACTCATACAATAATAAGTTGTTTTTCTTGTGCGTCCATTTCCTTGCGAGGCCGAGAGATCGGGAGAATGGTACCTTCTTGCGTCGGTAGCAGGAACTCCAATGGAAGAATTGAAGAGCGAAAGGTAGGGTAGCGCTAATAATGTCTAGACAATGTGGTTGTGGGGTAACAAAGTCCCCCAACGAGCCGGTCGGAGGGTTAAGGGGGAGAGGGACAATTTCCCCTATGTCCTTCTCTCTGAGGCAGCTGGGAGCAAGACTAGTAGAGTAGAAGGCTGGGACCTTACCTGATCACGTGGTCCTTGACGTCAGGCGTGACGTCACGCGCGGACAGATCGCTCTACGCTCCGGTTTTGCAGCCGAATCAAAGCAGTAATTATGAACAAAAAAGAGCCGTAATTATGCCCAGAAGCTAATTGGGAGTGAATACACAGACTTACTTAGGATCCGACATAACGTATGTCCTTACAGTTGGATTACACAGCCATTTACGCACACATTTTATCGGTAGTTGATAAGTCGTCACATTCCTCTGTGAAACATTAGTTTCATGTAAAATTGCGGTTAATACACCTAGTAATGCATTCTGTTAGGGCAGAAAGAAAAATATATATGTTGAATGCGTAAAATAATTTTGTTAAATAAAGAAAGGCAGAAAGCCAAAATTATGGATAAGTTGAATATGTAAAAGAAAACAATCTCGTCTATTGCTCTCTTTTAGGAGTGAGAGAGGAGCTGTTTTCACTTAACTTCTTCAAATTTGGTAACTTTGCTTCGACTATTGGTATTTATTTCTTAATTAATTTTCCTTATTCAGATTACAATTCTGAGTCTTATGAATCTTTGAACTACACAGGGAGGAATGTGAGGAAGTTCCGTGTGTATTATGTAACACACACTTTAAAAAACTTTTCACTGAACGAAAACTTGAGACATAGAACTGAAGAAAGTCGAGGGTCACTTTATATACTTATACGTATATATAATCAGTGGAATGTCGAACAGGGGTGCCGACAGCCGGGTATGTGAAAGCTGGTTGAGTCCACTTAACTTTGGGGGGGGGGGATTGTGATGAAAATTTGACTGAATAAATAATAGAACAATGGAGGACGGAAGTTGAACTACGTTGTCATTTAAGCATCACTCGTATATAAATAGCAAGTTGTGTATTTTGAAGTGTATGGTAGCCTGATGTTGTGTAATGAGACTACTGGTATTGCAATCCACTAACAAGTCTCGTTAGATGCGATGTGTTCAGTTATATATTGTCGCCCGCTGTTTTTATTTTTTCATCGGAGATCACGACACGTCGCAACACCTCACTGAAGGCAATGTGAACTGCAACACCTCACAACCCACCAGGGTGCGAAATCATTGAAAACTGGTGAGGGGGAGAAAGTTCGTAACCTACAACCCCCCTCCCCACAAACATATGTGTGAATTATACGATGTACATATTTGTAATGTTATTAAAAGTAAAAATAAATTACTCAATTAAAATAATTATTGTGATTATTAATTAGAAATTAATTTGTTACTTTCATACATATCAGATAGTGTAAAGCAGCTAACTAATTTCTTTACTAACCGGTTAAAGATGTTAATAAATTATGGCAGTTGAAGTGGTTTTATTATGTGTAAGTTTTTGTTTAGTTTGTGCACTATGTTAATATAAATCAATTAGATTTCATAGTTATTAATGTTTTGCATTCTTGTTTTACTTTTACTGTGCGTATTGATGTAGATTTGTTAATGATCTCTTGAGACAGAAAGCATTCAACACTCACAACTACACTAATTTGTGTGTGTTTTCAATATTATTCTTAGTAAAGTATATTTGAAATTTAAAGTAATTGCTTATCTTTTCATTGTTATAACAAAAACTCTTTCCCCCGGGACATTTTTGGTGTTTTTTTTTTTTGTGGCCAAGATTGTTGGTGGGGGAAAATCCCCCTCGTCCCCTCCAGGATTTCGCACCCTGAACCCAACAATCGAGAAATACAAGAAAAAAGGAGCGAAAAGAACAAAACAGATCAGCCTTTCCACGTTTCTTTCCGTATGGGGTAAAGACTCAGCTGGGTTTTGTCCGCCCAATGACGTCACACCCGCGGCAGTCGCGAAAAGAGGCGTGTCTGACCCCAGCCTTTCCTTCTAGTAGTCTTGAGCTGGGAGTACTGTTGCCAACTTAGCTCTTTTGGGGCCAGATCTGGCTCTTTCGTGCACGCGTTTGGTTGTTAACTGTGGCATCCACCCCCTGCCCCACCATGATGCCATCACTGGCTCCCGCCCATATAGACCAACTTTCGCCATGCCTATACATTTTGCACGTGACGTGATATTGTTATTTTGGCTGCGTCTCCCACCCCCTCTTACCTCTCCAGCTACTTTAATATAGCCATTAGCTGAGGGGAAGATGACAATATTCTTATCCGGTAATCCCTTATTTTCGATTTCATACAACCATCGGTGAATTATTGAGAAGGGTCATGTCTTGAGATCTCCACGGTGAAAACTAAGAATAAATTGTCATCACTTTAAAGTTACTGGTAAAAGCAGCGCCCCACACCATGGGCACTTTATCCAGCCTTTGTAAATCAAGCTCCTTGAAAGTCAACTTAGAACAACTTACGGTGGAATTTAGCTCTTTTATGTGTATTAGGTTTGGCAACACTGCCAGTATGACCATAGGAGGCAAGGAGAAATGCATTACGCTTATGAGAGAATCATTTTATTCGTTTCATTGGGGATAACAAACTTCCGATGGCTAAAATAAACATATGATCAGGTAGATGATCCATTGAAGATTATATTTTCGCTAGAAATAGTCGACACTCATATTTGTTTAGCCGTAAGGAATACATGGGATTCTGTAAATACTTATTCATCATATTTTTCAAACCAACTTTTAAAACCGCTGTCACTTGCAACATGTGGAGAAATTCATACTCTAAAATTACGCGTGGATTTTCTTTAGTAGCAGTGCCCTTCGGATGATATTTAAATAAATGCATGCCTGGTGCGAAATTGTCACACCTCACCTTGATCGTACTGAGAACCAAGACTTACCTGGGGTTTTTGAATATGCAGACGTGTGATTTGCTTCGTGTAAGTTGCAATCCATAGGCATTGTGCGAACATGTATGTCCACTCGCTTATAGCACTGATAACATGCATCTCGTATCCACCATCCTCAGGCGACCATCGCAGTCGATTTTTTCCTGTAAAACAAGAAAAATATTGCAAACTTATTTCTAAATATTTACTTTATTACTAATGGTGCAGGTGGTTGTAATTAAAGTTTTCTACTCCGAGCCCTTTCCAAATATCGTGTTACGGTGAAACTTAGTATAGAGCTATGGAAAGCGAACGCTAACGTGAAAACAAAAGTTCAAATTTTCACCATCAGGTGGAAATGTGGCGCTAAAATATGGTGCACAGTGCACAACATCCTGCTGTCTTACTCTTCCAAACAGTTATTCACGTTGAGAGCGCGCATATTTAACACTTTTGTACTGGCAAGTTTTTCATTTCACGATTTTTGGTTGTTGTTATTTCAGCGCCACATTTCCACCTTCTGGTGAAAATTTGAACTATTTGTATCGTCAGCATTCGCTTCGTCATGGTTTCTCCATAGCATCTATGGTAGGACCTTGCTCCAGAGATTCCCGGGATAGAGTATGACGTCAAGAGATCCTATCTTTCATCTTCGGAAGTTAATTTACAATTACCTTGTTCAAAAAAGTAACTCGCTCACAGTTATTATTATTGTGTGTGTGTGTGTGTACAGTCACCCGCAATAATAATGGAGGATCTAGATCCTGAAAAACTAGCTTCCCTGCAAGGCGTTGTGTGTGTTGCCTAACTGTACGGCGATAAGGGGATTTTTAGAGCAAATTTTCAATGGCAAATTCTGCCACCGCCGTAGTTTTAGCCAACGCACATAACATTATGCATAACAGTATTTCAGGTTCTAGATATCCTATTATTATTGCCGGCGACTGTACCAATACGCTCTAGATGTGACTGCCCTTGCCTACATGTGGGAGTGCTCACTTATCATACACTGTTAATTGGACATTATTTGTTTATTTAATAAAGAAATGATGCCACAGAACATTGTTCCATTGAGGCATGCACACATTTTGTGCATTATATTTGTGCATTACATACATTTTGTGCATTTTATTTGTGCATATCGTAATTTGTTTTACTAATTACTATACAGACGAACCCCTCACTCCTTTCTCCACTGATCCAGTAAGGCTCTTTGAATGATTGAAGTTAAATTCTGTTCATATCAACGCTTGGATCATTTGCTACCACTTCATTATAATTTTTACACATCGGAGATATCTTTAAAAAAAAATGTTCTAGATTTTGGTTCACGAAACAACCCGTGTTTCGGTCTGGTTCTCATTTGAGGTACACGATATTATAATGCAGATACTAACCCCATAGGGTCTATTTAGTTATTTACAATTTTATATAGCGTGCACATCAAATTTAGATGAAACCTTTCTTCAATTTCTTCGATCTTAAACTCAGATACAAGCTCAGAGTACGGAGTGAATTTAGGGTTGACTTTGTGTAGTGCTTTTACCTGTACAGGAAAGTAGACAGATATGGTATAGGGTGATAAATATGGAATTCCAATGTATAATATGTGTCGATATCTGGCAAAAAGCTGATAAACCCCATCTTAGTAGCCGGACGTTATTTGTGAGACTGCTTTGGTGAAACCTGGACATGTTTGCTGATTAATGCACAAGAAAAATTGTTTTCGGCTGTGGAAAATGGTTTTCCAGGTATGCATGTAGTCGAAGTGCATGTGTGTGCCATGAATGTGTGTGCTGGTGTTGAAATGCGCACACTTGGAGCTATCAATAGGTGGAGGTGTTGAAGTATCTCTTGAAGAATGGTAGCTGCTGCGGGGAAGGCAAAAACAACATGGCGGATCGACAAGTATGGAATACCGAAGGGGTGTTAAATATGGAATGGTATCATCAATGTGAGCAGTGGGCACAGTGTGCCCTGTGTCAAGAATGTGTGAAGGATATTCAGGCTAAGTGTATGTTTGGGATGTCTGCAAATAGTTTCATGTCTCATTAGACCCATCTTGGCTGTTGGAACAGTTTCTGCTGTTATGTCCCTCATTGCTATCTAACAGGGTATATTTGACAATTGTCAATACAATTGTTTCACAAGTGTATTAGTTTGTCAATATATTGCCCTTATTTTGGTGTACAAAGATAAAATTTAGGACTTATATTTTATTTTTTACACAGTTAAGCACAAAGTATTGTGTCAACCCTTTCCCAAATGTAAACATTTGCTTTTTCTTACTTTTGTTTAATTTGATGCTAAGTGTCTATCTTCTAGTAAACAAGATATATGCCACATTACACTTAACATGTCTCTGTACATATCAGTGCAAAATCTTAAATTTTTACTTCTTTATTTAGTTATGACCCAAAACAAAAATGGTATTATTTATTCGTCTACTTTACTTGACTTATTGTAACAGTACGTTTTGAGAATCTCTTCTCTCGTTGTGGCCGCGGTGGCTCAGTCGGGGGGAGTTCCGTGGAAGCCTTCAGAGAGAGCGGACTCGGAAACTAGTTGCTCCGTGAAGGTCAGTGTAAAGTTGCCTACAGGAAACAACGAGCGGGAGTGTCGTGTGCGTGTTGCTTGTGGCGTCTGGTGCAGTTGGCTGGCGAGTAAGTAGAATTGGAAAAGTACTTTAGAATAGTAAAAAGATGAATATCATTAGACAAAATACCATCCAGATACGTTTTGCGTTCGGTGCACCGAGGCCGTCGGCGCGAGAAATTCATGACTTTATACATGGACAATTTCAACTCCACGTAGACGAGATCTTGGGAATACAAATACCTACGCATTTTCGACGTGTTTTTGTAAAATGTATCAGAGAAGCAATAATGACTCGAATATTATAGAAATGTGGTCCGGAAACAAACTTTTGTTATGATAATGGTGAAAGTGTAAAAGTGCTTTTGAGTGATGCGGGGAGGGAAAGAAAAACGGTAAGAGTGTTTAACTTACCACTAGAATTAGATGATGACTGTGTGAAAGAAAAAATGACGGAATTTGGGAAGGAATGTATAGACAAAGAAACGTGGTCAGAAAACTTTAAATATCAAGTTTATAACGGGGTGAGAATAGTGAAAATGGAACTAAAGAAACCGATTTCCGTCGTTCATTACAGTAAAATCTCATCAGTGCCATGTGATATACAAAGGAAAGCCGAGAACGTGCATGGCGCGTGGAAAAGAAGGACACGATAGCTGGCAATGTGATAGTCGTCAGATAACAAAGCTTCCTGTGAATAAAAACCGAGAGAGAAATTAGAGTGATATAATAGTGGAAAAGGGGAGTTCCTCGAACGTGAACAATCAGTTCCAACCAGATAATAATCAAAACAAGTCGGAGGGTCTACAAAAGGTGATAAAAGAACAAAAGAAAGATAAGGGGATAAAGAATGTGCCAAGTGACATCCGCTCGGTGGAAATGTTACCACCGGTAAATATGCAGACCGCAAAGGAAGAACACAACCAGAAAATCTTATCGATGGACACAAAACAACCGGGAACTTCCCACCTAGATAAACAAGACGAAAAAGGAAGTGAAGAAATGCAGGATGACCAGATGCAGGACGAAGGAAATCCAGTTGATCTTCCTCCCATCCCAGCGGCAAAAGACAACGTCCCAAAAGAGGAGGACAATGGACCTTCGAAACACTGTGAGCTGGAAAGTGAATTTAATACAGAAGAAGAAAGTGACGAAAGTGCCACTTCAGTGTCAAAGTGGAAAAAGTCTCAGCAGATGGGTGTAAAAAAACGGACGAAGAATACTTCGAAAGGTAGCGAGAACACAGTAGCGAAGAGGAGATCAGTGACAGAGGTAGGAGGTATGAATAGAGTAATGAACAGAAGAAGTAAACCCTAAAAAAGAAATTTAATTTGATATTTAAATTGTTATTTGTATAATTTTTTTCAAAGTTATGGAAGATGATCGGAAAGTACTATTAAATATGTGCTACATTACTCATTTATTAATGGTATATACCACTAGAATATGTACTATTAATATTAATGGAATCTTTTCGCCTGTAAA
Source organism: Lepisma saccharinum (assembly GCF_977018435.1). Classification (NCBI taxonomy): domain Eukaryota; kingdom Metazoa; phylum Arthropoda; class Insecta; order Zygentoma; family Lepismatidae; genus Lepisma; species Lepisma saccharinum. The sequence goes on from NC_139231.1 coordinate 111,478,663, forward strand.
ATGTAAAATGTTAAAAGGATTTGTACGGGTACACTCCATAGACGTATTGTTTTTGCAGGAAGTTTGTATGTGTGACTTTCCATCAATATATGGTTACGAAGCCATACGTAATATTGGTATCAATGGCCATGGGACAGCAACACTTGTTAGAAACGGCCTAACCATTAATAATGTAAAAAGGTTAGTAGATGGGAGAGGCATAAGCTTTCAAAGTACCAACTATTCTTTTGTGAATATTTATACCCCAACAGGTAATCAAAATAGACAATCACGTGAACAATTTTATAATCAGGACATTTTATATTTGCTACCGTTAAATGAATCTAAAATAATACTTGGGGGAGATTTTAATCAGGTATTGACTCCCAGCGATTGTTTAGAAGCTTATCAAAAAAGTCCAGCACTTGCAACATTAATTGAAGAATTGCATTTGAAAGATATTTGGTTACAGAAGAGACAGGATATAATATTTACATATTTTATTAATAAATCTGGATCGAGAATCGATAGGTTATATACAAATACAGATCAAATAAAAAATATAACATCCATCGAAACATTGCCAGCGTCCTTTACTGATCATATGGCAGTAAAAATGGCAATAAACCTGGAAGAAACAAAACTAGTCATATTGGAAGCTAAATATACAGTTATTAGAGCTTCCACATATCAATGAAATATTTGCACAAAAATGGGTCGAATGGTGCAAACAACGAAAGTATTACAGTAATCATAATGACTGGTGGGTTCGATATGTAAAACCAAAATTAAAAACTTTTTTCTGCTGGTATGGAAAGGAAAATGCAAAAGACAGAAACGGATTGATCAACTTTTATTACCAGTCTTTATACGAGGCATGTCAAGGGAGAGATGTCACCAAAAATTACCAAGCCATACAGCAGTATAAAGCCAAAATCTTAACACTCCAGAGGCAAAAAATGGAAGGCATAACAATAAGAACCAATTCCAAGAATTTAATTCAAGATGAATAAACTTCGATGTATCACTATGTACAGATGCAAAAACAACAAAAAACACTCATAATCAACAATCTTGTGGATTCAAGTGGAGAATCGCATGTGAGTCAGTCAGGAATCATGCAAACATTGTATGACTATTATGGGGAGCTTTATCAGACCGGGGAGGGGAATCACAAGCAAGAGAGACAATACTGAAATCGCAAAACAATGGTTTGCAAGAAGAGGATAGACAACTTTTAGATACTGAAGTAACAATAGAAGAAGTATATGAAGCTTTACAAACATGCAACCTTAAAGGAGCACCAGGAAAAGATGGTATTGGTTACAAGTTTTATTTGCAGTTTTTTGAGATTATAAAATATGAACTAATCAAAATCATACAAGATGCCTTTAAAAATGGAAACGTTTTACAAAATGAAGGCATCATCATATTGATACCGAAAAAATCACCCGCAAAATAAGTAGACGACTACAGACCAATAACATTACTAAATTGTGACTATAAATTAATGCAAAGTGTAATGACCCCGAGTTTGCCATTACTTCGTGGTTTTATATTATTATTATTATATTTTATATTATTATTATTAGTATTATACAGTTGATGATTCATATATATATTCATAAATATGTTAATGCCTTCAACCAATTTTCTAATATGGCCGCCTTTATAATCAAAATTATACGCATATCTACAAGTATGAATAGCGGCAAATTTAAGCAATTTACTTAGTTTCAACATTAATCGTTTCATTTGCTTTTAAATATTCTAAAGATTGTTGTAAGTTTCATTTTCTTCAAGTTAGTGAAGCCTAAGTTATTAATTTCTGAGTTAAATTCCTTATATCTATTTGTTTTTTCATGTTTCTGGCAAACGCCGTTCGTTTCTCTTATATTTTGAAAGCCATTGTTGATTTATTTAAACTCTTGTGGTGTGAGAAGATCACGTGCTTTTCATTGCATTGTTGCCACCACATACCTAAATTCACTGTGCCAGATTACTGTACATTTCTGATATATTACTGTTTGCTTTTATCAAACTACCTAGTATTAAAAGGTTATTGTGTCTGGTAACACTGTGTAACTGAGGAGGGGTTTTCGCCTTCCAGGAAAACGGTTAGTAGTTGCGCGGAGAGATTTGAAGTAGCAAGAGGTGCTTCGCGTTACGGAAAAGATTAGGTTTACGCATCTCGTGCTGTACCGTTCAAAAGTATTTGAATTGTAATTTTTAGTCTTACATGATATACGTGCGTGTCTATAATAAACGTAAAGTTGAACATATTGCGGTTTTTCTTTATTTCGAAAGTGTATTTCGTACTTGTGGATACCTGCATCAGGAGGACAACCTCGTGGGTTGTCATTGGACTTCACCTGTGGATCCAAGGGGAAGGAACGCAGTATCTCAACCCGATCCCTGGGATTATCCAGCATGCTCTGCTGAGCTTATAAGGTAAGTGTACTTGTGAAGTGCACCGCTACGCGGGACGTAGCAAGTTTTTGGAGCCACATCGCGGGGCTCGAGAAGAGTGAAGATTGTCCTTTCTCCCATTGTGTGAAGTGCTTCCCAGTGGTCCCGAGTGTTTTGTGTCCACCCAAAATTTATACCACTTTCCCAGAAGATGGATAGTAAGAACCTAAGGAGCCAATCACGCAGCGTAGTACAGGAGACGACAGCGGCGTGTTGCAGCACTACTTGGACAGAGGAATTTGGATACCGATGTCAAAATTGTGACAGGTTATTCCACACTGGGTGTGTGGCACGAGGAGAGACTGTGGTCGGCGAGAATGACAAGGAGTTGCTGTGTCAAACGTGCTTTGAACAGAGGATGCGGCCGGTGGAACCTGTGCTAGGCACCGTGTCAGTGATCCCGGATTGGATAAAGGCCGTGATGGAGAGACAGGATCAGATGATTGCTGCCATTGCTGAAAAGGAACGTGAGAGAGAAGAGAGAGACCGGCAACGACAGGAACAGTTCGTCACCGCCATGGAACAGAAAGAACGTGAGAGGTTAGCTCAGGAACGTGACCGGGAAGAGGCCAGGTTAGCCCAGGAACGTGAACGGGAAGAGAGAAACCGGCAACGGCAGGAACAGTTCCTCACCGCCATGGAACAGAAAGAACGTGAGAGGTTAGCTCAGGAACGTGATCGGGAAGAAGCTAGGTTAGCCCAGGATCGTGACCGGGAAGAGGCCAGGTTAACCCAGGAACGTGAGAGAGAAAAGAGAGACCGGCAACGACAAGAATAGATAGCGGGAAAGCTAGGTGACATTATGCAACAACTAAGTACTCTTCCTGTTCAAATACAGCTTACATCTGAACGTATTGGGCAAGTCGAAGAAGCACAACAGAGTCTAGTGTCCAAGCAGACTGTCCTTGAGTCCGATGTAGGCGTGTTGAAGGATCAAGTGACCGAACTTTCGCAGGACATTTCTGGTCTGCGGACCCAGCTAAAGGAGACTGTGACGGAGACCCACACGAACCTACAAAACGACATTGCAGACCTTCGGCAGCGTGTGACAAATTTAGTTGTTCGAGAGGAAACTGTTACCCCTCCCGTAGGCGAAAACATGGGCCACAACATTACCTCGTCGCCCCGTCGCATTGCAGGAATGTACGAACAACAGCAGTCATTGCACATTGAGAGAGATCATCGACCTTCTTTGCGCGAGTCCGTTGTATCTGCTCGAGAGACAGTTCGTGATGGACAGTACGACGTTGACGAACGGCGAGTAAGTGATGAAGTGTCCGATTGGGATAGTGCTCCTTTAAGAGAGTGGAATCTTCGTTTGCCACGCATGACAGACATAAACCAATTACCAAAATTTGACGGAAACATTGAAGCGTACTCAGCGGAAAAATATCTGACAGACCTAAACCTTAGCTTTCGCCTAATGCATGTACCTTATGAGTGTCGAGTAGGTTTGCTGTCTCGAATCTTTGTGGGAACGGCTGAACATTGGCTTTCCGCGAACCGTGACAAGTTCCGAAACTATGAGGACTTTTGTGAACAGTTCCGGGCACAGTTTGCTTCCCCGGAAGCTAAGCAACCACAACTTGCTGCTTTGCGACGGCGTCGTTATTCTAGGCAAACTAATGCGTCCATGGAAAGTTACGTCTGGAGTACCTACGCTGCTTTCAAGAACCTGTCGGACAGTTTACGAGAAAATGAAGTGGTGACTTTGATAATCGAACAGCTCCCTTTTCGAGTGCGACATCTGTGCCTTGCCAACGCTCCTAGGAACATTCGTGACCTGACAACATTTCTTAAAAGTTACGAAGTGTGCGAAGAACCGATGGGCTGGCAAACGTACGACAACACTGCTGGCGTACGACGACAGGAAGACTCTAACTTTCGTCGTACACAAAATAACAGAGCTCCACAAGTAAGGATGGTAAGACAAAATAACCGTCCTAACAATCAAAACCAAAATTCATTTCATCCTTACAATACTTCTCGACGTCAGAATCAACAGAACCAGACGTCTCAAACAGATGAGCGGTCAGAAGGAACGAGGCAATGGACACCACCTGCTCGTCGACGACAGCGGTACAGGCCGAGCTACCAACGGTCAAGATCGGACTCTCCCCGTCATAACCCGATGGTGAACGCTGAAACAAACACTGATGAGCCGCCGTTAAGTCACGAACAGCAACAGGCCATAAATGACACTCGAAACTACTACTGGAACATGAATCAGGCAGGTGGGAATTCTCCGGAAAACTCTCACCTTGCTTAATTGATCAGCTCCGTGTTGGGCAAGGGCATCTTGAGGAGCTATCCCACGTTACCGACCCCAGATCTTTTGGAGTGACCACGACGATTGATTTAACTGAAACTGAAAAGGCTGTGATCCGAGGTGCCGTATTTAAAATTCAAAATTTATCTTCAAATAGCACCACTCCGATCGTGAATAGTAATATCGCTGGACTTCCGGTATCTTGTGTCATCGACACCGGAAGCGAGGTATCATTGTTGAATTATGAAATTTGGGAACGTTTAGTGCAGAAATTCAGTGGTATGGCACTTACAAAAGAACCACAAGTTAGGCTGACAGACTTTACAGGAAAACAGCACGTACGTGTGTGTGGAAATCGAAAACTTACAATATCATTTGATGGACAGGAAGTTCAAGTCGACATTTTTGTGATCAAAAACATTCCGGCAGATATGTTTTTAGGAGTTCCGTTTCTGCGTGACTACAAGGCTAATGTGGACTTTCAAACCAATCAGCTGATACTTCGCCTCGATGATGAATCATCCTTGTCTGAGAATATAGATAGTTTTTAACGTGGGTGCAAATGAGCAAAGGAAGGCTGTGCACCACGTTCAGTATGACAAGTGGATGACTAGTGAGGAGGATTTGAAGTGCAAGGTCGATGAAAGTATTACTTTGAGTTTTTCAGAACGAAAGGAACTGTTAGATTTAATTTTAAAATATCAACCGACGTTTTCTGACAGACCAGGAACTGTCAAAGGACTGGAATGTGAAATAAATTTAATTGATCAAATTCCTGTATTTCGGATGCCTTATCCGATTCCCATCTCTAAACGTGCTGCACTCAACAAGAAATTAGAACAGTTGAAGGAATGGAGAGTTATTCAAGAAATGTTTTATTGCGCCTTTATTGTCGACACGAATCACCGATTGTGGTCTAATTTCATCATTGATATTGTTTTGGCTCCCAAACATTCGATCCCACAAGTCATCCGACCCTTGCCCGACAACTCACAAATGGATGCATTTTGACTGAAGGAAGGAATCCCGCAAGTGCAAATGAACTTGTAGATTAAATTGTTGTTTTGTTATTTTTATTACTCAATACTGTCTAACAAAAGAATCCATTGTTCTGTTAAATCTTAGCTTGAAATGCAAGAAAAAAAAAAAGAACTGAGAGTATAAGAAAGATATCTGTTTATTTCTCTTCAAAGCAAGAACGCGCTTTTTCTGTAAAAGCCTGTAACAATGAATGAAGATTGCGACTGTAATTTCCTGTAAATATTTGAATGTTTTCTTTTGGTTTTGTTTTCTTTTGTGGAGAAGCATGACAGTAACAATGCTTATAGATTGGTAACTTTTTCTCATGTTCGGCGATGGTTGTCAAAGTGCCGACAACTTTTCCTTTTGTAATTGTTTTCTGTGATTGTTGAACAGCTTGTATGTAGAGTGGGATCCACTAGTATTACCGTGCAAAATGTCCATCACCATGTTCGTGCACTTTATTTGACCCAATAAGAGCTTCAAAAATTAAAAGAAAACTCAAAACAAGCTGTTGACAACTTCTGCACCAGCATACATAAAAATCCGTCGCTTAAAAACGCATACGGTGTAAGAGAATAATTAATGAAAATAGTCATGGACAATTTGCAGGGTAATACTAGTGGACCCCACTGTACATCGTATATGTTTCTAATGTAAGTTAAAAGGGTAGAATATTTTGACTGTCAAAGAAAAACACGAATTACGTATTGCAAGCTAAAGATTAAGCTCTGTGCACACATTCAAATTCTTTTGGAAGCTTATTTTGTAACAATGCTTTGAATGTTTTTTTTTGTGTACAAGAATAGAATAGTACACTAACTTCGGTTTCTTATCTCCATAATCTGTTTATTGTGAATACGTTGCAAAACATTTGTGTAATCAATGTTTAAGATACATCATTGTTAGTATGTTTTCTGGCACAGACAAGTTTTATATTTGTTTGATATATATATATATATATATATATATATATATATATATAAATACTTTTCTTCGATTTTCTCATTAAAGATTTTTTTTATTTGGAAGAGGGGGGATATTGTAATGACCCCGAGTTTGCCATTACTTCGTGGTTTTATATTATTATTATTATATTTTATATTATTATTGTTAGTATTATACAGTTGATGATTCATATATATATTCATAAATATGTTAATGCCTTCAACCAATTCAACTTTATAATCAAAATTATACACATATCTACAAGTATGAATAGCGGCAAATTTAAGCAATTTACATAGTTTCAACATTAATCGTTTCATTTGCTTTTTAATATTCTAAAGATTGTTGTAAGTTTCATTTTCTTCAAGTTAGTGAAGCCTAAGTTATTAATTTCTGAGTTAAATTCCTTATATCTATTTGTTTTTTCATGTTTCTGGCAAACGCCGTTCGTTTCTCTTATATTTTGAAAGCCATTGTTGATTTATTTAAACTCTTGTGGTGTGAGAAGATCACGTGCTTTTCATTGCATTGTTGCCACCACATACCTAAATTCACTGTGCCAGATTACTGTACATTTCTGATATATTACTGTTTGCTTTTATCAAACTACCTAGTATTAAAAGGTTATTGTGTCTGGTAACACTGTGTAACTGAGGAGGGGTTTTCGCCTTCCAGGAAAACGGTTAGTAGTTGCGCGGAGAGATTTGAAGTAGCAAGAGGTGCTTCGCGTTACGGAAAAGATTAGGTTTACGCATCTCGTGCTGTACCGTTCAAAAGTATTTGAATTGTAATTTTTAGTCTTACATGATATACGTGCGTGTCTATAATAAACGTAAAGTTGAACATATTGCGGTTTTTCTTTATTTCGAAAGTGTATTTCGTACTTGTGGATACCTGCATCAGGAGGACAACCTCGTGGGTTGTCATTGGACTTCACCTGTGGATCCAAGGGGAAGGAACGCAGTATCTCAACCCGATCCCTGGGATTATCCAGCATGCTCTGCTGAGCTTATAAGGTAAGTGTACTTGTGAAGTGCACCGCTACGCGGGACGTAGCAAGTTTTTGGAGCCACATCGCGGGGCTCGAGAAGAGTGAAGATTGTCCTTTCTCCCATTGTGTGAAGTGCTTCCCAGTGGTCCCGAGTGTTTTGTGTCCACCCAAAATTTATACCACTTTCCCAGAAGATGGATAGGAAGAACCTAAGGAGCCAATCACGCAGCGTAGTACAGGAGACGACAGTGGCGTGTTGCAGCACTACTTGGACAGAGGAATCTGGATACCGATGTCAAAATTGTGACAGGTTATTCCACACTGGGTGTGTGGCACGAGGAGAGACTGTGGTCGGCGAGAATGACAAGGAGTTGCTGTGTCAAACGTGCTTTGAACAGAGGATGAGGCCGGTGGAACCTGTACTAGGCACCGTGTCAGTGATCCCGGATTGGATAAAGGCCGTGATGGAGAGACAGGATCAGATGATTGCTGCCATTGCTGAAAAGGAACGTGAGAGAGAAGAGAGAGACCGGCAACGACAGGAACAGTTCGTCACCGCCATGGAACAGAAAGAACGTGAGAGGTTAGCTCAGGAACGTGACCGGGAAGAGGCCAGGTTAGCCCAGGAACGTGAACGGGAAGAGAGAAACCGGCAACGGCAGGAACAGTTCCTCACCGCCATGGAACAGAAAGAACGTGAGAGGTTAGCTCAGGAACGTGATCGGGAAGAAGCTAGGTTAGCCCAGGATCGTGACCGGGAAGAGGCCAGGTTAACCCAGGAACGCGGGACGTAGCAAAAGATCTTAGCAAATAGGTTAAAGTTAATTTTACCTTAGATTCTCAGCGAGAAACAAACATGCATTGGCAAAAAGCATAACATATTCAGCGCAGTTGGAGGGATTCGCGATCTGATATCCTATTATATGGTGCAGAAAGTTGATACATGTGTGCTTGCTTTTGATTTAAAAAAAGCATTTGATTTAGTGTCGCATGACTACCTGTTTGAGGTGCTAAAGGCATATGGATTCAGTGATAAATTTATTCATATTTTGAAAGGTTTCTATCAACAGGCAACATCTCGGATAATTGTCAATGTATTCCTGTCGTCCCCAATAAATATAACAAGATCAATTCGGCAAGGATGTCCACTAAGTATGCTCTTGTTTGCTTTAACCCTGGATCCTTTGCTGCAATATACCAGGAAATCTATTCCCGACGAGATACACGCCTTTGAAGAAAACCAAGTGTTTGCTTTCGCAGATGATCTATCTGCTTGTATCACCACAAACGAGCAAATGCAAAAAATTATGGCAGCGATGCATATATACTGCCGTGCTGGTGGGGCCAAAATAAATATGGAAAAATCAAAGGCGCTACCCTTTGACACATAGGATGAAAAATATCCAGATGTAGGGATACCATATGTACAGGAAATTAAAATATTAGGAATAATTTTTCACAGGGACGAGGAACAAATGTTAGAATCGAGTTGGAAAAAGATAGCTAGAGACATTCGCATACAATGTTATCAAATGCGCAGCAGACAGTTGAACATGGTACAACGGGCGTGGTTTTTGCAAACATATATGTTTAGTAAATTAAACTATACGGCCCAAGTGATCCCAATCAATCAAAAATACCTCAGAATAATGAATTCAGCAATTGGTTGGTTTATGTGGTATGGACATTTTTTTCGAATACCACTATCAAATCTATGGCAAATGAAACTAAAAGGAGGATTCGAGCTCACAAATATTGAGATCAAATTCAAATCCCTATTCCTGGCAAGATCCTATACGCTCTATGCATCCAGTTATGGACGGAGGAACTTCCGCGCAAAATCCGCCAGATCTACGCAGATTGAAAAAAGGACCGTTATATCTCCGAAGTTTGATGCAAGAATTCAGTTATGTGGTGCTTCCGCCAAAAGGTGAAGACGTGAAACTCTCTCAATACTTATATACGCTGTTTCACAAACAGTTGCAGATACCGACTTACCGCATTGAAGAACATTTTCGGAATAACAGATGGCAAAATATTGGGAAAAATTAAATAAGAAATTTCTGGATACATCAGTGTATAGTGTTTGGTACAATGTAATACATGATATTATACCAACTAATGAACACTTACATAATATCAATAAACTAACAACTAATAAATGCCACATATGTGGAGAGATAGACACCACTGAACATAGAATAGTAACATGTAATGGAGTACAGGGAATTTGGAAATGCCTAACGACATATCTAGGACAAATATGTCGAACAGCACCCCAGTACTTTCAACCGTCGATGTGTACAAGACCAGATTTCAAATATTTTCCAGAAAAGAAAAACAATGCAGTAATTTGGTTAATAGCTAATACAATATATTATGTATTTTGTAAAAAGGATGAGAGCAATAGCATTTTGTTCACACAGTATTTAAAAAGAACTAGATGGAAAATGTTACAATATCCAAAAATGTATGAGTATTTTGGAAACTACCTCAGTGTTGTTTAGACAACAATAATTGTATACTTGAGGTGTGAAAGTGTAAACAGGTATTTAATATATGAAGAAACTTATATTTGTATTACAGGTACAACTGCATTTTTACGACAAAAATCTTGTATCAGATAACGAAAATGGGACTCTTACTATGTTACTTACTATGTTAAGTACAATACTTTTAACAGAATTTATGTAAGAAAGCAGATCTGTTTTGTACATATGCTGATAAAATAAAAGTTTGTTAAAAAAAAAGTCGGTAATGCGTCTGACTACCATGTTAAATGTCCCGGGATCGATTCCCGGCCGGTTCAAATCCGGGAACTTTTCTAACGTTGGAATCGACCCCGGCGCCCAACCAGCGTCGAATGACATGGGTACCTGGGGCGTGAAGGCTGTCAGGGGCTTGATGCTGATAACAACACCCCCACTCCCGACCTGATCAATAAAGTGTGGGGCGTTTCCCGCACACACCCTATACGCCTTCATGGCGTTGTGCTAAGCACAGGGGAGCACTTTCCCTTCTTTTATCTCTTCTCTCGTTTTCAGGTGAACTCATTTATTTTTGTTCCACTTGGGTGTTCGCCACTGGATTATTACGTCACGGTAGATACCCAAGAGTTATGAGACTCTCCTTAATTTTATGCTACACTGAGCATTCTCAGGACGTATAATTAGAAAAAGAAGTAGCTTATTGCCATTTTACAAGTTTAGTAACACCTTTTACTCCAAAATAACATAGCTATACTCACAATAGCAATCACTTTTCAATAAGCTGCGGCTTTTCTTTTATAACAGCGTTTTTCACAAAATTAACATCACCTCACGCAACTCAACTGACTTTTCGTCATACCACCATGCTACATGCTACCACGCATTGTTGTCCTGGCAACGAAATCAATAAAAGATTTGACAGTTCTATAAATGTTTATAAACCAGAAATGACTTCCGCTTCCGATGCCACTTTTAATTACACATAAATGAAAGAAACTATAAATTTGATAACATTAACACAAAACAAATAAAACATATTCATGTTGTAAATAAACAAAGCGTATCAGATGGTCAGCCAGACTTGTGATTTTACCACAGATCCGGTGCGCCACGACACCACCGGAATTCTATGCTACAGGTCAGTCGTAAGTTCGATTCAAATGGATAATGTCCAAATTACATTGCATGTTAGTAAAGGACCATTGTCGGTAACATTCATTAAATTATTGCTATGCTCATTTACCTTTGAATTCCAGTTCAGCCAATCCTACAGTCACAAATGTTATTACTACTGAAACACTTGCTATTATTGTAAACAGAGTTCTCAAGTTAGCAGCCGTTCTAGTGGTAAATGAAGGACCCAACGAGTAGTCGAAAATCACCTTTAAAAATCAGAATTACACAATTAACACGAGCTTGGAATTTCGCACAAGAAAATATTAAAAAGCATAATAATAATTTTTAAAGAAAGAGATTTAGAAAAGAATGGAACTTTTAACGTCGCAGCTTAGTGATCAACGGGTCCCAGGTTTCATACCTGGTGGAAGCAAATAATGGTTCAGAACCAACTTTAAAGTTTAGGTGCAGTCCCGATTACCCTATCTTTACACGAAATAGTCTTAAAACTCAAGATTTAAAACGAAAGAGGGCACGTGGGAAAAAAATAAAAATAAGGAGGAAGAAAAAGAGAATAGAAAATCACAAAGAACCGAAATATAAAAATAACACTGAGGAACAAATTTAAACTTTTTGTTTTGCCGCTGGATGAAAATAGGCGATCATTAATAAATCGGGTGCGCTGATTTGAAAAATCATAACTAAAATGCTCTATCACGTACCATTTCTGGCCGAAACCATTTTGAAAAATGTTCACCACACATTTAAAGAAGGGTAAAATATAGCATTTTTCTCCAAACCTTAATGTGATAATGTGAATTTTATTAATACATTGTGTTCATAGAATACCAAATATGATTGTAAATGATGTAGTTATGACATGGACTAAAATTTGCAGTTGCAGTAAAATAGTAAATATTAAAGTAAACAGTAAAAGTAACGCACGTTCAAAACATATCTCTGTATGATTTCCGCTTGTAGCAGGCGTGTTGAACATCTGACACTGTGTTCCAGCAGTAATCCGCTAGTAAACTGGGAGACCATCTGCTTTTATAACGTTTTCCATTTCTGCGATTTGTTGGTGAATGATCTCGCGCTACTCGTCACTCACTGCACCCAGATTAGAGGGGGAAAAATCTAAATGGGAACACAGAAAGTGTATCTTGAGAGACATATTGCATTCCTTTTTTTTTTTTTTTTTTTTTTTTTTGTATGTTGCCAGCATACGTTCTACAAGTTCAGAGTAATTGTGAGCCCTATGGTTGCCAAGGAAATTGCGACGCACACCCTTGAACGCACCCCATGCTGTTTTCTCACATTCACTTAACAGTTCTTTAAAATTTGGATCGTTCATTACCTCCCAGATTTGAGGGCCAACAAAAATCCCTTCTTTTATTTTATCATCGCTTACACTAGGAAATTTGCTTCGTAAGTACTCAAACCTTTTTCCTTCTTTGTTCATGGCCTTCAGAAAGTTCTTCTTGAACCCCAACTTGATGTGCGGGGGGGGGGGGGGAGTAACACATTGTTGGCATCGACAAGATGTTTGTGAGTGACACTTTTTTTTCTCCACGTGTGTAACACTCTCTGTGAGGCCAGTGTCCCATAGACAGAGGAAACAACAGAATTTCGTGAAATTTGATTGCATCCCCAAAAGAATTCCCAGTACCTCCAGATCAGCACAGATTTTCCCCTGGTGTTTGTCGTAGCTAACACTTGTGAGAATCGAAGCAATGTTTTCATATGTTTCCTTCATTTCACTGAGCAAGCGCTGAAGGTGTCTCATTTCCATTATGCAGGAGGACCGCCTTCAAGCTAGTTTTTGACACATCGATGTAGAACTTCCATTCGTCTGATTTATAGTTTTGTCCCAACTTCTGCATTAATCCAGTGACATGGTTGCAGTATACCAGGGAGCCATTCATAGAAAAAAAAGGAAGAATTTTTTTGACGTTTCCTGAATGTAATACTTATCCCTGGTTCCAGCAGGTTCCATTCTTGCAGTTTTGGACCCAGCAGTTCCGTTTCTTTCTTTGTAAGGTTCAAATCACGTACTAAATCATTTAATTCTGGCTGGGTGACTCTTGAAAGTCAGGATCATGTCGGAGAGAAGATATCGGTTCATCTGAGGAAGTTTCTATTTCCTCTTCCGTAGACCATTTCAATAGTGGCTTTGGAACAGGTAATGTCTTATCATGTTAGACTGGTCTTATCGCAGAAGGTAAATTTGGATACTGTAGGATATTTTTGGATTTTCTTGAGAATCCCATAACATTAGTTAAACAAAAGTAACAATCAGTAACATGATCTCGAGGTTTGCGCCATACCATGGGAACAGCGAAGGGCATGGATAGATGGGTACAATGTAACCACCCTCGTAAATATCGCGAGCATCTACTGCAACAGACATGAGGAGCCCACCTTTTATCTTGGTCTCCAATTTTGCATCCGAAATGTAGCTCGTAAACTTTCTTCACTATTGGTGTAATTGAGTTTGGTTGGGATTTTGTCGTGAACTCACTACACACATAGCAAAACAGATGGGGTGAATTTACACAGTTGCGAGGCATCACTGCACTATTTTCAAATACCACACAAAACAATCGCAATGAAGCACACAACCTACACTTCCAGCGAACAGAACGCAACTGATAAAGACACAGTACAATAAGTCACCTTACCTCTTTAACAGACGTTTCTCTACTCTTATCTTATCTTATCTGGTAAAAAATAAACAACAATTTTTGCTCTTTTGTTGTCGTTACTATGCTTTCTTCATATTACGCAGGAAAAACAGCCACTGTATATCATATGGCGAAAGAAAAGCTTTGTCACATTTACTTTAATTTTGTGTTATTTTAAGAACTAGACGTGGTGGAGAAAAGGTAACATCATTTTCGTGTTCAGGAAGTCAAAAAACATAGAAATAGATTGTTTTCCGGTCACGGCAAATTTCATTGTTCCTCAGTGTAATTATAAGAAGAAAAGAAACTGTGAAGACTTGAAATCATCGAGGAAATGAAATAAATGAGAAAGAGAAGGAGGAAGGAAAGCAAATACAAAAACAAAGATATAATGATTAGAGGAACATAAATAATGAAAAATAAGAAACCAAGAATGAGAGAAGAAAAGATTAGAAGATTAGCAAGGGCATGGAATAATTAAGGAAGGAAATAAACATCAGAGAGAAATGGAAATGAAAGTAAGAAGCAAAGAACAATGAGGTGATAAGGAAAACTATATAGATTTGATTTGATTTGATTTTTGTTATTTATGGTCACTTTTCTACCACTTTTTCAGCTAATTCTAACGACGAGGATGAATGATGATATGATGAAACTGATAAAGGGACATTCACAAAGATAATTCATGCCAAGCCATATATATACATATACCGGGTTATCCAAAAGTCCAGGAACGGTCAGATATCGTAGGAAATACACATAGAATTGGAAAACGAAAAAATACGTGTTTAATAAGTAAAAGAAAGCTATTCAATGATATCACACTTGATTCCCCACCCCCACCCCATCCCATTCCAAAACTATTGAAAGGTTTTGACGGCAGATTCCGAATCTGCAATCGCTTTCAGTTTAGCTCAATTAGGGGCAGAGCGTTCCTTTGAATTTCTTTTTGGGTTTTATGAAAATTTCACGTGGCTATGAGGATGGTTCATAGCTCGTTGGACTGGGAATGAAGTCCTCTTTCCCATTCTACAATACAAAATGCGGGTTTCAATTTAAAATTTCACAGTTGTCCTCCGCCCCACCTCCACGGGGCGGCGGTGGGGAATCAGGTGTGATATCATTGCATAGCTTTCTTTCACTTATTGAACACGTATTTTTTCGTTTTCCGAGTCGATGTGTATTTCTCACGGTATGTCACCGTTCCGGAACTTTTGGACGACCCGGTTTATACATGAACACTTGCCTGAATCCACATGTAACTGATGATCGTTAGAATACCGACAGCGGCAGATATTAAATGGGCAACAAGCATAGTTGTGGATTGACAAATACCAACGAGGTTCATGGCAATAGCGGAAACCCACGCCAGCCAGAGACATAACCAGTTTAGAGACCTTACGTTAGGATTGGGTTTGGTTCTAAGGAATTTCTCCACCAGCAGGTAGTTAAGATACGCTAGGAAGGCACCTGGAAAAACAAGAGCAATTTTACTTCTTGAAGATTAAAGTTGGTCACCCACTGGCACATGCATTTTTCTACAAGGGTAATAATCTATATTACAAAAATCAAATTAAATTAAGGCGCTTCGTTATGGTATATGTGTGCATACTTGCCCTTTACTGTCTGATTGAACATATATTAACTGTTCTATTCAGCACGTTTTCGTTCTTTCAAGATATAAAGAACTTTCTTTTGCACTTACCTAGTGCAGTACTTAAAATTTCACTTACCTAGTGTAGTGCAAGGTGTATCATACTTCTTCTTTTTCAAAGACTACAAAGTCAGATTATGAGACACAGAAATTTACACTTGGCACAGATAAGGGTAGAAGGAAAGAAATACAAAGTGTTACTCAACTTTTGTTCTCAATGAAGTTTTATCAAGTGATATAGTGAGGCCTACATACTTCCTTGGGGGGTTACCACATGAAACAGATTAGATGTCACCATTCAACTCAGTACATTACATTCCTTGTGTGTGTGTGTGTGAGAGAGAGAGAGAGAGAGAGAGAGTTTATTTATATATTCCAACAGACATTCAACTTGTCCCGCATTAGTACTCGTATTATGTATATTATATGTATTATGTATTATAATTATTGTACTTAACTTTTTCATTTGCCAAAATATAGTAGTAATTGTACGTTTCTAAATATGTTCTTCAGACACTAAATATTCTTAAATATTCTAACTTTTTTCTAATCAGAAGTGAAAAACCTTAAATCCTTAAATGTAGCTAAACTGTATTATTTTTAAAGTTTTTTCTTTGTTTCCTCATTTCATCCTTATTTGTAGGATGTATATATCGTAACGATCCGTAGTATATTTTAATTATTATGGAAATGAATTCCAACTTTCAGTCATTTCAACCATCGTTTCCTAATCAGGAAATATTTAGAAACATCAAAGCGTCAAACCATAATCCTGCCTCTGGTGCCAAAATGAGGACTAAAAGTGGGAAACGTTGTAAGTGCCAAAAGCGAATGTGTTGGGAAATCGCATCGTTCCGCACATCAGCCCGTAATAACGTGCACACTAGTAATCTCTTTACACGCCCTTTGAACTACTTAGAGGGCTACCAGCCACATTTCACGTTTACCCCATTTTCAAGCATGGCACATTTTACAGTTTAACGTGGAAAACGGTGTTTGAATTATTGTTACACTTACAGCGTTTGCTAATTTTAGTCTTCAAATATCTAGGCACTGGGCTGATGATCCATATTCAAGTAATCCCGAAAGAAATGTTCATGTGTTAAAATGATGGTTAATTAAACCTAGTTACATTTAATTTAATTTAATTACATATCGGAGGAAACTGGCAATTTTAAAGTTTTAGCATTGTTTTATTAGCAATATTAGTAATTTGAGGCCTATGACATCCCTCTGTAAAATTTCATTAATCCTTCCGGTTAAAAGCGGTTGGATTGAACACTGCTTGTTTTCCTTTGTCAATGGAATGAGAAGGAAGCTTTTCTTGGTGACTGACAAAATAGGCTGTCATTGAAATTTATATAATGACTGATTTGTGCTAATTTTGAAAATGAAATATAAAGCAACATCTGTGAGAATATCTTGCACACGGAGTTGATATTTGCAACAAACTTATCAGACTCTGGCTGATTGATTGATTGATTTGGTGTGGAAATTAGTCTTTTCTTTTACTACATGTGTCCCGTGACGAAGTACATTAATTAATTAACGATTCATATTGCTGCATCTGGAAGCTATTTCTTTTCCATTTAAAATTTAAATTCATAAAAAGTGCATATTGCTTTCATTGTTACATCTGCCGCTGTGTGCAAAGGGCGATTAGTGGTTGGGAACAGTGGTGGCGATTAGGAAAGGCGAGGGGGGCAGTTGTCCCCACTTTTCGCCACTTTTGCCCCCGCACTATGCTAAACCTTATCTTCAAAGGGAAATATACTGTCTTTGCACCCCCCAGTTTTAACATCTTGGTTTTGGAACCCAATCGCCGCCACTGGTTGGGACTGAATTCAAACATAAGTCTATAGGTTTGAGTCTACCAATGGGATAAACTAGGAGAGGAAAACATAATTTATTTAGACATTCATATCGCTGTTACGGCATATTTCTATGTTCTAGGACATGCTTATACAAATTTTAGTTTCTAAAATTCCTAAACGTACCTGCCAAATAATTTAGAGCCAATATTTCTCCCTTGATACTACCAAAAAGAAATCTTACACAACGTAAAATAATAATAAAAAAGTCCAACTTTATCAGTATCGCTTTCTGCGATGGTCCATCACACCACGCCGAGTAACACATACGTTCAGAACTAAATTTTAGAAGAAGAAATAGGGGTGTCACTCACCTATAGGACAAGCGACATTGAAGACAAATGTAAATAAAGAGCTTTCTGGTGGTGTGGCACCTGCGTCGCTAATGTAAGGGAAAATTGGCTCTACGTGCCCATTAAGCACAGCAATCGCGTACCTGAAATTAAACAACAAAAATAATTACAATCATTATTGACATAATTTTAAATATGATTCGAAACAGTTTCTTCGAACATACAGAAAAAGTGAAAAAATAACTCTCCCCCAACGGCACATTGGTCCATCACACCACGCCGATTAACCCATACGTTCAGAACTCAATTTTAGAACTATTAAAGAAAAAACATTAACTCGACATATACAACATACATAAAGTGTCTAGAAAGTGAAAGATATTCAACAACAGTTTGGAACATATACTGGGAGGTCACAAAGTGGGCGTACCCCACCCTGTATTTTCGACACTACGATGGTTATGGTTGAATGAATAATATGAACACATACCAGATAGTTTAAATGTCCGGAACATCGGTATGGAGACCGTCTATTTCGTAGCAATGCCAAACTTTGGCACACTTCGCGATGCAAGTGTGAATGAGACCTTTTTCCGGTCGATGACGTTCCCCTCAATAACGTTCTGAAGAGTCTCCAAAAAACCCAGAGGTGGTTAATCAATGACAAAGGTATGTGTTCATATCAAGTAATCCGACAATTACCATCGTAGTGTCGAAAATAAAGGGGGGTACGCGCACTTTGTGACCACCCTGTATAATAGTACCTGAACTCTGCAACTTTAGCTAGAAATCGCAAACGCGGTGTGAGTGTGTGTAGTTGCATGTGGCCATGTGGCCAACAGAGTTCCACACGTCAAAACTGGTGCATGTCTGATATTCCTGGTTGATTGATTGATTGATTAAGTTGGTGTTTTAAGTTCACTTTGTGCACAGTAAAGCTATTCGGGACTGGACCTACAGTTTAAAGTGAGGTCCGTACCACTATGTGCCTCCACCGGCTATCGAACCCGGAACCCCTTCATTACAAGGCGACGACCCTACCACTCTGATATTCCTGGGTCTGATAGCACAGCATGAGAGATGTCCACGACACGATAGTGCACTTGCCTATGGGTGGTCATTCCACATCAAATCAAAGCAAAAAACTAAGATTTTGACACCCACCAACTCCGATCTCGATGAAATTTGGTATACACCTTTCCTTTATTTTTTAAAGAAACCCCATAATTTTTTTTCCACTCTATCTTAAACTGTTTTCATTTTACAGCACTTTGAAATGTCATTAAATCAGTGTTGTCTGTCACTCTGGAAAACCTCGAGACAAGATACCCTTGCTTACATTTTATTTCTTTTCTGCTTAACCAATCATCAGATTTATTTGAAATTTTACACAAACTTCAATGAAATAATGAGGATTTCAGAAAAAATACATGAACACTCAAACAATTTTACAAATGCCTATAAAATAACTAATATTGGATTTGTAGCCTAATTTTTGTGGGGGGAAAAGTAGGTTACGAAAATCTGAATTTTCATCATGTGGGTATGATGGAACCAAAAACTTTTGATGTTGAAAATCATTGCAAAGACATGCTCTTTCTCTACAAGAAATATTTTTTTTTGTTTTTTATTCCTTCTAACGAAAATTTTACGTTTTTTGGAAATTGCCTAAAATTTCAGGGTCAATCCGTACCAAATGGTCCAGCACTGGTCGCTCGACCATTTTTAAAATTGTTCATTTGTTTGTCGTCGTAACCCCTGTACAAGGGTAGTTCAAAACAGGCATTATTTTTCTAAAACTAGACTTGGTTTGAAAATGGTGGCCATGTTTGTTTCATGACTTGCAACATTTTTGGCCTATGCAGACAGTTGCGATAATTATGATAACTCAGCTAAGAAAAATTTTAGAAATCTGGGGTAAAAAACATTGTTTTCAGTACATTTCAGGCTACATTTTATGTTGCGTATCTTTTTTTACCACATCTAATGCAAATGGCTCAAATTTAGGGTCAAAATTGACTGATTTTCAATTTTGAATGGAAATCAATGTATAGGATACTTTTCTTAGTAGGTAAGCAATGAAAGATCAGAGTTATATTTTTTTTAGAGGGAACATTCTCATCCAAAGTTTCAGCAGAAAATATTTGAGCTCTGTTACTGGTTTCCGCACTGAGTTAAAGCTCTTTGAAAATGCTCATTTCCCCCAAAATTTAGCCCCCAAATATATGTCTGGTTGGAAAGGTCTAGTGGCTACGTCGACGTTTTGTAATCAAGGAGTCCCGGTTTCGATACCCAGTGGTGGCACATACTGGTTCGGATCCCACTTTAATAAACTGTAGGTCCAATCTCGATTAGTCTTCCGTGCATAAAGTTGACTTAAAACTGAAATCAAACCAATATCTGGTGGGAAACCTAATAAAATTTAATATTTACTGCATAAAGAGGTACCTGTAAGAATTTCGAAATAGATATTACATGAAAACAAAGTTACAACAGGGGGAAGTTTGGCAAAAATAGACAAATTTACGTTATTAGTTATAGTTATTTACTTTTAATGAACTATCATGCAATTACAATTATTGTACGTATTAATTAATTTCAACATGCGAATGGTAACTATTATCAAAGAAAAGGTGTGTACGGCTGTGTGTCAAATATTTTCTGATGAAACTTTAGATGTCCGTGTTTCCGCTAAAAAGAAATATAGCTTTGATATTTCATTGCTTACCTACTAAGAAAAATATCCTATAGCTACATTGATTTCCATTCAAAATTGAATATCAGTCAGTTTTGACCCTAAATTTCAGCCATTTGCATAAGATGTGGTAAAAAATGATACGGAACGTAAAATGTAGCCTGAAATGTACTGAAAACAATGTTTTTTACCCCAGATTTCTATAATTTATCTTAGCTGAGTTATCATAATTATCGCAACTGTCTGCATAAGCCAAAAATGTTGCAAGTCATGAAACAAACATGGCCACCATTTTCAAACCAAGTCTAGTTTTAGAAAAATAATGCCTATTTTGAACTACATATACAATGACAAACAAATATAAAAATTTAAAAATGGTCGAGCGACCAGTGCTGGACCATTTGGTACGGATTGACCCTAAAATTTTAGGCAATTTCCAAAAAACGTAAAATCTTCGTTATAAGGAATAAAAAAAACCCAAAGAATTGTTTCTTGTAGAGAAAGAGCATGTCTTTGCAATGATTTTCAACATCAAAAGTTTTTGGTTACATCATACCCACATGATGAAAATTCAAATTGTCGTAACCTACTTTTCCCCCCACAAAAATTAGGCTACAAATCCAATATTAGTTATTTTATAGGCATTTGTAAAATTGTTTGAGTGTTCATGTATTTTTTTTGAAAGCCTCATTATTTCATTGAAGTTTGTGTAAAATTTCAAAGAAATCTGATGATTGGTTAAGCAGAAAATAAATAATGTATTTTTTTTGAAAGCCTCATTATTTCATTGAAGTTTGTTTAAAATTTCAAAGAAATCTGATGATTGGTTAAGCAGAAAAGAAATAAAATGTAAACAAGGGTATCTTGTGTCGAGGGTCTCCAGAGTGACAGTCAACATTGATTTAATGACATTTCAAAGTGCTGTAAAATCAAAACCGTTTGAGATAGAGTGAAAAAAAAATTATGGGGTTTCTTTCAACCATAAAGGAAAGGTGTATACCAAATTTCATCGAAATCGGAGTTGGTGGGTGTCCTGACCTCGTGGAAATGGCGTGGAATGACCCTTATACTACAATAATATTATATTAATAGAGTTTAAAATGTACGACTTACGTAATGCAAATTCCAATTATCATGACCATAGACTGTAATAATGGGAGGAGATACAACTTGCTCGAACGTTCATCTGAAATAAAGAAAAATAGTCTTGAGACTAATACGTGTAAGTGTGAAAGCATAACATTATGTCTTTTTATAAGTTCTAGTTTACGTAGTATTATTCACCCTTTCCCGTCCTTCATATTGTTTCTATAGCATCGCATTCGCTTGTTGCCCAAAAGCAAATTATTAATCAAGTTATTACTTTTTTAGCATAATATACTATAGCCTTCGATTTTCCAAATAGCATTAATTAGAAATTTTTGATGTTCAGTGAATTAATTAATAATGTTGGCCTCAGGAAACGACAACATATCACTAGATACAGTAATAATAATAATAATTGACAATAATAAAGTAAATAAATTACGTACTATGTTCTACAGCACTGGTTATGCACTTACTATTAGTCTCTGGTTTCACTGTTCCATTGTAGTTGTCCATTGATGTAGCAGAGTTGAGAATTGTTGAGTAACTGGAGAACAATGCATAGCAACAACT
This sequence comes from Lepisma saccharinum, assembly GCF_977018435.1. NCBI lineage: Eukaryota > Metazoa > Arthropoda > Insecta > Zygentoma > Lepismatidae > Lepisma > Lepisma saccharinum. The sequence continues at coordinate 111,500,800 of NC_139231.1, forward strand.
TTGTCTGTGGTATGAAGCAGCTTCGCTTACAAATCAGATGGTAATTAGAACCGTGGGAGTTTTATGAGATAAATTATTCCCGTTCAAGAAAGAAAATAAACGTTAAAAATAAACGCAAGCAAAGAATATTCTCATATCATCGTTGAAGGTCGACTCCCAAGCGGAAAACTCTCAGAAAATCTGCTTGATAATTTTTATAATCTACTTTTAGCAATGGTTTTCAAATTCTTACGTAACTTATGTGTTATATAATAAATTTGTGCATTTTTTCACTTAAAGTTGTTCTTTTAAATTTTGAATTGTTGATTTAAGTCCACTTTATGCACAGAGAGACTAATCGGGACTAGACCTACAGTTTAAATTGGGATCCGAACCACTGTGACATGTGCTTGCACCGGGAATCGAACCCGGCACACCTTTATTACAAGGCGACGAATATACTTCTACACCATTGGGGAGGCATATTTACGTTGTTTTTCTGACACTTTCTAGCTAATCGTGACGACGAGGGTTAGATGAAATTGATGAAAGGACAAGTGTACGAAAGAACATTCCTTAGGCCAGGACTGGAACCCGGAACCTTCGGTGCAGAAATCATGATTCGACCAAACAACGCATGACACCGAGGCGACTGCGTAAGAGTCAAACTAGGAACTAGTCTGTAACGAGCGGCGCTAGGAATGTCAGCGGCCCTTCAATGAATTAGCTTCAGCAGTGACCATAAAGCAATATACTTTATGCACACCCAAATGACTCAAACTGTACCATTTTGACCCCCCCCCCCCTTCATTAGCAGCCAACGTCAACGAGGTTACATTCCAGAATTATAGGGTTGATTACAAGAATGCAGCAGGAAGACGATTTTATCTCATTAGAAAGTCGAATAATTATTTTTATTAGAGAATGTCTTATTGTCTAATGTATTTTCAGTTTTGTATAAAGTGATTTTCGGTGCCTGTACCAAATTTTCCAGTGAAATTTGCTACATAGATGTCTCATATTTTGAATTACAATATGGCATTATGCCGAGATTAGTATCTCTTTATTATGAATGGGTGAAAGCAGAAGGACATGTTTTTTTAAAAACTGATAATACGGATAATATTTTAAATGTCTTTCAGCAGTGCCGGATCTACAAATCTTGCCCCCCCCCCCGCAAAATATTACCAAAGACCCCCTCCTCTACCTACCTCCCTGCACACACACACACACAAATTATAAATAGAGTATACACATATCCAAGGCTCGAAAAATCCCGGTCGCCAGGTCGCCATGGAGACTAAAAATTTCAGCCTGGCGACTGTAATCTTTTGCTGTAATATGTACTAAATGTTGATGATTCTAAGTTCAAATTGCAGTAGAGCGTAAGTTAGCAAATGATTTTTTTTCTTTTATCAACGTTGTGAACATTCCATAGAGTCAGTAACAATTTCTTACCCTTTGTTCCCCAACACCCCATTTCCTGCTTTCTCAAATAATTTAGCGATGTTTTGAATACCGTGATGCTCAGCATCTTATGTAGAGTGTTTCAAAAGTCGAACAACCCAAACTTTGGAAATATATATCATGAAAACCGTAAGAGTATTAAAAAATATTTATATGTAGAACACAATAAAAATATCATATAAAAGTTATTTTACTTACGTATTTGAGAGTCTACTCCTTGAGTTAGCTACGTTTCGGAGAAACAACTGCACCCTTCTTCAGGCGTTCTTCAAGCATGCAATACTGCCATGCTGCGTCGTTATATCATACAAGGAAAGGTTGGACGGATAGGATTGGGGAAAAATATCAGAAAAAAATTACGTCCCTTTCATCCTGCATTGCCTTCAAACTTGTCATGTTCTCTATACATTTCCTTAAAATTCATTAAAAGCAGTAAAAACAAGTTAAAAATCCAAGGACTGAGCTCACTCCCATCTGCGTGTTAATCAGTGTGTTCCGCGTCGAACATCTGATATATTTTCCCCAATCCTACCCGTCCAACCTTTCCTTGTATGATATAACGACGCAGCATGGCAGTATTGCATGCTTGAAGAACGCCTGAAGAAGGGTGCAGTCGTTTCCCCGAAACGTAGCTAACTCAAGGAGTAGACTCCCAAATACGTAAGTAAAATAACTTTTATATGATATTTTTATTGTGTTCTACATATATATATATTTGATAATATTTAATATTGTGGGTAATACGCACCAAACCCAATATGAAAACCGTAAGCGATATATACACCGGGTTTTCTGCATTATAAAGCCTCATCCATTGAGAGAGATATTTTTCAATGCTTAAAATTCAGTTGGCTCCGTACAGAAAATTATATAAATTAATAACTCACTGAAAGCAGCACTCAATTTTTTTCAGAAATGAACATCTGACTAAGAAAAATATGTAAGTAATGATCGAAGGGTCATAATTAGACATTTGATGACTGATGCCATGTCAGTCTGTCATTTGCGATAAATATTGGTCACGTGCAACATTTGATGAATTTTTGACCGGCGATTATATGGGTTGAGTGAAAAGTGTCACTATCAGGTCGAAATATTGTCAATGCAAAATGTGTCTAAGTATTGGCTATACATTTACGTGATAAATAGTAAATCAACATTTTGTGCCGAAATAGAACTCTTGAGTTACATAGAATTCTCTTAGCTCACTTTCGCCGCTACCGTGCCCGTTTTTTAAAAATTGATTCAGCATGGTGTATTCATTGGAGCAGTGCGTGTACATTGCTGAAGAGAATTTTACTACATATTCTTACACTCATGTGCAAGAGGTTTTCCAATAAAAATGCCCTGCTACTGCTGTACCTCACAAAGCAACTGTTTTACAACCAGTCAAACACCAACAAATGATCCCACAAATTGTTTAAGAGTTGGTATTTATTGTTGAAAATAAGTTCTCAGATGTTTTCATCAAATAAACAATGTTTTTTAAAATAATGTAATTGTATTTATTTAGATAAATGCTAACATAAATTTATGAATCCAGTGATAGCCTACCTACAGGATTAGTTTAGTGCAGAAAACCCGGTGTAAATATCCCTTACAATTTTCATGATATACAGGGCGATTCTAAAGGTATAGTACAAACGAAAACCACAGATACCTCCCATGAAATAGAGACGAAAGTTCCCCTTCCACTTTGCCGAGAGATGCCTCCGTGAGGAGCTAGACAACGCCGAAAACGTGTGAAAATGAACTTCACACCTCTGTACAGCCAGTACCAGTGAAGATAGAAAGGCGGAACAAACGAAGTCTAAAGGAACACCAAAGTCGCCCATCCGAAAAACACTAGGCGGCAGCTGCGCAACGAACGCGCATGGGGTTCCACAAAGGAAATAGGAGTGTCCCGCAAGACAAGTGAAGGGAAAGGGTAGCGATCGACAACGGTAGGGACAAAAGAAGCAATGAAGCATGAAGTAACAATTGCACAGCGGGAAACAAACACATGCAGCGCGTGGGGAGTCCTCAAACACAGTGGGGAGACACCGCAGCAAGAACAAAGCACGGTTCAACAAAAGAGAAAGAGGACCGGACGGGGAATGGTACCTGTCAAGGACACAACAAATGCGGGACGAGGGATTCCCCGTAGCAGCACCGAGGGGATGTCACACAGAGGTCGTGAGACAGCAGGACAAACACAGCAACTACGGGCACAGAAGGTTTATTGCCACGCAAAGGTGTACTTACAGATAGGAATAGTACGTAGTACGTAGTCGTACCCCGGACTGACGTTGTTACAAAAGTTGCTCAAATTGACGACCACCACATTCAATGCAGGCATTGCAGCGTCGCAGGAAATTCTGGCGAACCCTATCAAAAATCCCTGGCATGGTACACACCTCGGCCGATGCTGCAAGTATCCGCGCTACCAATGTTTCCTTGTCAGGCACCGGGGTCTCGTAGACGAGTGTTTTCACATGGCCCCACAAGAAGAAATCCATTGGTGTGAGGTCAGGCGAACGGGCGGGCCAGGGGACGGGGCCCTCTCTGCCGATCCAGCGCTGTGGGTAGGTACGGTGCAAAAGGGTTCGCACTGTGCCGTCAAAATGTGCAGGCGCTCCATACAATTGAAACCACATACGATGTCGCACGTTGAGGGGTACATCTTCTAGCAGCTCTGGAAGGACTGATGCAAGAAAGGTGCGATAGAGGCGGCCATTTAAACGTCGTGGCAGCAGGTATGGACCGATAATCTGTTCATCGATGATACCTGCCCAGATATTCACTGCAAACTGGGTCTGAAGGTGCACCTCGACTGCTGCATGTGGATTTTCATAATCCCAGACATGGCTGTTTCGGCAATTGAAGATACCCTCACGGGTGAATGTTGCCTCGTCTGTGAAAAGCACATGGCGCAAAAAACGGGGATCGTCGGTACAAAACTGCAACAGTCGTTGACAGAATTCCACACGTCGTGGGTAATCCCCAGCCTGCAACGCGTGGACTCGCTGTGGATGATAGGGATACAGCAGATCATCATGAAGGACACGCCACACTGTCGACTGTGATACTCCCACTGCACGTGCAATGCTACGGGTGCTAGTGGACGGTGTGTCGTCCACGCGAGAAAGTACGTCCTCCTCGACCACCGCGGTGCGCACATGCCTTGGGTGACCGACATGATGGCCTGCACGTAACACACCCGATTCATCAAGGGTACGGTGCACGTTCGAAAACAACCTGCTGTCGGGTTGTCGCCTCTCCGGATACCGTCCGCGATAAAGGCGTGTAGCTGCTCGGCCATTGCCATCTGCAAGGCCGTAGACAAAATGCATGTCCCTCAGTTCTACAAATGTGTAGCGTTCCATGGTACGGTGAGGATAGTGCCAATTATGGAATACTGTACTGCAGTGCACAGGTGGCACACACACACACACTGGTCACAACGGCTTCGAAACAACGTACTCAATTGTCGTACGTCAAGCACACCACCACCGCACCGGCTCTTTCACTGACACGCTCCCTGGCGCTGCACTTCCAATCAGCCCACACGTCCGCACGGCGCTGCGGTACAATCAGCTGACGTTCCTGAGCCACCCGTGCCTGTGCTCTTCACTACCTGACCACTGCCGTCAGGTGGGGCCGTGTACTCTGGGGCCTTGTCATCGTGGAACACATGTAGCGTCCTTCATTCTTGCCCCATTCAACCACAACACGTACTTCGTCCGTCTTGCTCGAGCCGACGGGGAGCACTACGTACGATCGTGTGGTGTTGGTGTACACCAATGTGGGGTAACCCAGCAGTTGAACAGACGTGCATACCCCCACGTAGCTTCATTACACGATTGTCCCACGCAGTTTATCTGTCCAGCCTTGCTCGGCCCGGTCTCACACCCACGCGGCAGTGTGCGGCTGCGGTGGTGTGAGGCCACGCTTGGTTTCGGAGCGGAAGGCTGCGGCCGAGGAGGGACTCGAGTTGTTCGGCTGGGGTTGCGCTCGGAAGCAAGCAGCCGCGTCAGGTCTGGGAACGGTGGACCTGGTGATCGGGATGGAAACATTCCGACCTCGTCCATTAGTGTCGTCCACCGTACGGAGTGGTGGGGTCCGTACGACACTCCAGCAGCCTTTCGCCCGCTCCCACCCAGCGATGTGCCTCCGGCTTCATTTCTAAGAGGCTGATTGGGCCCAATCACGACGTTTGTAACAACGTCTGTACGAGGAACGTGGTCCTATCTGTACGTGCACCTTTCATTGGCAATAACCTCCTGTGCCCGTAGTTGCTGTGTTTGTCCTGCTGGCGCACGACCTCTGTGTGACATCCCCTCGGTGCTGCTACGGGGAATCCCTCGTCCCGCATTTGTTGTCTCCTTGACAGGTACCATTCCCCGTCCGGTCCTCTTTCTCTTTTGTTGCACCGTGCTTTGCTCTTGCTGCGGTGTCTCCCCACTGTGTTTTGGGGACTCCCCCTTGCGCTGCATCATCAGCGCCGCCATTTCTGCCCCGAACCATGTACGCGTCTGTTGCCTGTCGAGTGTCACGGACCACTTTGCTTGCATTCTCGGAGTGTTTTTACATCCTACGTCGTCCTCCCGTGGTTCTGCAACCCCGCACTACTTTTCTCGACTGCACTGCTTCAGTCATGGTGTTTGTTTCCCGCTGTGCAATTGTTACTTCATGCTTCATTGCTTCTTTTGTCCCTACCGTTGTCGATCGCTACCCTTTCCCTTCACTTGTCTTGCGGGACACTCCTATTTCCTTTGTGGAACCCCATGCGCATACGTTGCACAGCTGCCGCCTAGTGTTTTTCGGATGGGCGACTTTGGTGTTCCTTTTGACTTCGTTTGTTCCGCCTTTCTATCTTCACTGGTACTGTCTGTACAGAGGTGTGAAGTTCATTTTCACACGTTTTTGGCGTTGTCTAGCTCCTCACGGATGCATCTCTCGGCAAAGTGGAAGTGGAACTTTTGTCTCTATTTCATGGGAGGTATCTGTGGTTTTCGTTTGTACTATATCTTTAGAATCACCCTGTACATTTTTAAAATTTGGATTGCGCGACTTTTGAAACATACTGTACTATGCACAATTGCTAGTAGGTGGTTTCCTGGTGCCTAATTTTCAGAGCTGGCGCCTAGCTTTGAAGAAAATTTTTCGAGCACTGCACATATATAAAATTTGGGGGAACGTGGAGGAGTTTTTTTTTAAGTTTTAGTTTAAGTTTTTAAGTTCCTCAGGGGATTGTCTTAGGCCCACTCCGCCTTCTCTACATGGATGACCTCCCTGAAAAACTGTCCTTCCTCCCTATCAATATACACTTTTGTTTGCGAATGATTGTCAACTCTTCAAGGAGATCTCATCGCATCAAACGTGACGATTCTTCAAAATGATCTCACAGAACATGTTAATTGGTGTCGTCAGTGGAATCTAGAAATAAACCCTCAGAAATGCCCCTTCCTTACTTTTTCCCTAAAAAAGAAAAATGTGGTGTCTGCTTATGCTATTGAAAACAATCCATTCCAAAAAGTTTTCACTCAAAGTGCCTAGGTATTATCATGGATGAAAAACTCACTTTTAATTATCATATTATAGCTACCACTAAAAAAGCCATGCGCCTTCTTGGTCCTCATACGGATTTAGTGAAATTCAAAACCCATCATCTCTTGCCTTCTTCTTTAAATATTTCATCTTGCCCACCCTTGAATACTACTTCCCTATTTGGGCAATGGCCTCATAAACCAATCTTACCAAAATATATTCTGTTCTCAGTTTATTTCTTGCCATTGTTCGCCATAGAATACCTGCTTTCCGAAATTTATCCAAATCAGACACCATGGCTGCTCTGAATGTTCACTCTTCATCCTTTCGTCGTGATCTAGCTGACGCGAAATTTTTATAGAAGATAATAAATGGCAAAATCAGAACTGATCTCCTAATCAGTAAATTTACACTTACGATACCCCAAAAGCAAACGCGCAACCTGCAACTCTTCCACAACGCTCCTTGTTTTATATAAAGTGTCTCAACCTTAAAAGTCAGTATGGAAGTAAATGGAGTACTTCCCTCTCTCTCTCTCTCTAATACATGAGTTTTGCAAATAGCTCTGTCTTTCTCTACCACCGCTGCGTTGCGAGATGTTACAAAATTTACAAAATGTAAAAGTCAAAAATTTTAAACAGTGAAATCATTATCCTGTAGAGTCTTTTATCCTCTATTTACTGACGGCATTATATAACCTGTCATAAATTCATGTGATCTGGATTTTTCATAATTATGCAATTTTGCAAAACGCTTATTTTTTTCTATTAAATACTTCAAAAGCCATAAATATCAAACCGCTTGAACAACTTCGCCAGTTTTTTTTTCTACGGGATCTATGATGTTTGTAGATATGATATTCCTCGCCTGAGTGAATTAATTGACTTACGAGGATATATATATATATATATATATATACACACACACACACACACACACACACACACACACATTGGATATTTTGTATAAATCATCAGACCGTAACACGAAAAAGTTTGTTAGCAAGAAACTTTTCGGTTTATCGCGATACACATGCAAACCAAGCGAGAAAAGTGTTGACCATTGTTTGAAGTTATTTTTAGAATGCATTGTTACTCCACAGCACCGTTATTTATTCCGTAATCGTAGTTTGTTAAAGCGGACTGTCTGGCGTATCAAATTCATTGCGCACCACCAAGGTTACAATTCAGTTGCAGGCAGGTGCCCCGGTTTGTAGGAAGTGCAGTGTGCTTTATTTTCCGTAAAGAATGTATCTTAATGTTTGTTTTTGCATTTATTTAATTCTGTTTATGTAGGGGATACAACATTCAACGAAAGAAGTAACAATAGTTGCGTGTATTACACATATAATGCAAATGTAAAATGGTAAATAGTTACGTCGAAATATAAACATTTACATGCAATTAAGTTTTCTCTACACAAGTCCAACTCTTTATAAAACAAATATCCACATTTATGTAATCAGAAATAAGGATTTGGCTCTACTAAATCATGACGCTCAGATCTGGCGCCGTCGAGGTCGGCAATGGCTTGGGTCGCCCGGCTCTTAAACCGCCCACACACGCAATTACATTTATTGTTTTGAACGTTGGTTAAGCATTGGTATAAATATGTAACACTGCAACTTTCAGCCACAACAATGCAGTATGAAGTAGCACTCACACGGTTACATTTACATGTAAAAATAAAAATACAAATCCTGATTATATAAAACAGTGACATAATCAATACAGAATATTTTCAACTTCTGCTTGACTTTTCTGAAGGAAAAGAAAGGTGCCTATTTTGCAATGGACTGGCACATTCAAAAGCATGAAGACTACAGTATTACCATGCTTCTTCCTCTATTCTCGCACAAATTCATTCATATTATACCATGCGTTTTCCTCAATTCATTGTCGGTTTGAAAAAGGAAATACTGAAATAGTAAACGCACAAGCACAAGAAAGACACTCAAACTGATTGATGGTCCAACATTATTGATTCTGCCCATTTCAGAGCTGAATCTTGCGTAATTTCTCCCCTGTTGTGTGCAAAAGTTATGTAATATGTTGAAAGTTATACCACAGATAACTGTGGTTATACATTGGGCACCCTGCAAGAGAGGACGAGAATTGGAGGGGCCCGGGTCCCCTCTGCCCCTCCTCCCGTTTCGCCGCCCGTGGTGATGTGATATATGTACGGGAGAGTCGTACAGTACCGGCTGTTCTACAGTATCGGCCAATTGCTAGTTCTGACATTTGACGCTACATAGGAGTAGTTCACGGGAGTAGGAGGGAAGGGTATGTATTCGTGCGCGCTATAGTTCGGGGTCACCCGCTTTCACGCAGTATTGTGAGAGCTGTGCCTGTGTTACTGTAAAGAGTGAAGTGGATGCGTGAGAGAAGTTATTTCTAGCGCCCTGGTATTCATGTTCGAGGTAAGTGTTTGATTTTATTGTCAGATTCAGTTTATCGGTATTCTATAAGGATACGAAAACCTGTAAATAGTTTAGCAAATTTATTATAAACAACGTGTAATTTGAACTGTTGTTACCACCTAATGATCGTACAGTGTCGGCCAGCGAAGTGTCGTCCTGTATCAGCCCACACAGCATTTTATACGCACCTACTACAGTCCTGCTTGTCTTTGCTTTCAAAGTAAGATGGCAGACGAGGAGGGCAACAAAAGAGGTAAATGGACTGAGGAGGGCATGAAAGCGGCGGTAAATGAGGTAATGACAAACAAAATGACCTCTAGACAAGCAGCTAGTATATTTTGTTTACCAAGAAGCACGTTAGGAGACAGATTGAGAGCAATTCAACGTGGTATGGATGTGGACCGGACACCTCATATGGGGCTGATTTAAGAAGACCTTTGATGGCGAAATGGAAAATCATTTACTTGCGTATATGAAAGACTTGGACAATAAGTATATGCCCCTCAGTATATAAGAAGACAACTGTTGAAACCGCACAATGCATAATTTGTCTAAAGTCCTTTGAGGAAGATTGGATTCAGTGTACCGAATGTGGAGTTTGGCACATGTTGAATGCGTAGACCAAGAAAATATGTTGTATTTTTGTGACTATTGTAAAAATTTGATTTCAACTCCGCTTTAACGGACTTTATTTCCACATTTGTTAACTACCACACCTATGTACACATAGTTTACAGTTTCTTCATAAAACTGAAGCATTTATCAATAGTTACCACCACCTAAAATTAAAATATTGACTGGCCGATACTGGACGACATTTTTTCAGCTCATTGAAAATTCAGCTTTTCGTTTTTTGTATATATATCTTGTAGTTCTGAAAACATTTCAGAGAAGTTAAACTTGTGTTCCTTAAAGTATCATATTACTATGTTCAATCGGACTATCTCCTAATCCTTTAACAGCTATAATCAATAAGCCTAATGTGGCCGGTACTGTACGACTCTTCCCTATGACACTGTTTTCTCACACATGGAAAATGATATATTTGTTACAATCATGCAGTTGTAACCTTTTCTGATTAAAGATAGTTTGAAGAAACCTTCACCACTGCATTTTCCGTGAAATTCTAGCCAGATTTGATTCTAGTCTGACTGCCACGCAGAAGACCCTTGTTGGTGATCTAAGGTCGGAATTTTCCGGCGTTATACCCGCATAAAGCGGCTCCAGAGACCACCCAGCCTCAAATCAAATGGTACCCGTTTGTGGGTAAAGGCAGCCGGAGCGTGGTTCTGATCACATCACCTCCAAGATGTAAGACATCGAAAAAATGTGGGGCCCTACCCCCATATATCATAAATGTGCCTTCATGGCATGGTGATATATGCATAACAGAGGCTTATATTCGGGGCTACCTAGGCTATCTGCGAAGCCCAGACTCAGTGAATATATTACAGAAAAAAATATCTATCAGAAAATGTGCATAAAATTGTTCATTTCAATAAGAAGATGAACCTGATTTCTTAGAGGAGTTGGAAACATTGCTCGCTTTCTTTGAATTCGCGAGACGGCTGGCCCGTCGGCGGGCAACTCCACGGGGGTTATGGGCAAGCTTGACAGGACTACCACAAAGAGCACCCGATCAATGTTGCAAACCAATTTTTCCCAGCATGTTATTTCCCCAGGATCGGGGAATTGTGGAGCCAAACTATTACAGGAGAGAGAACAGACTTGCATATGAACTTCCTCAACAGTCTGGGTCAATGTTGCAAACCAACGTGTGTCACATGGCAGGGACAAGAACATCATTGAACGCTTGCAGAAGAGTTGAAAAAGAGGTCGTTAACCTTCAAGCAACTAGAGATACACTGGGGAGTAGAAAATTGTTGGCTGAGCGGGAATAGTTTATGAGTGCATCTAAAAATTACCGAAATGACAAGGAGCAGTTCTAGTCTAGATCGCATCGAGTGGTCTTGGTGCGTGGAATTTATTTAGAGGCAGCGTGTGAATACAGTATTGAATGGATTGTATTTTTGTGAATGATATGTGCTGTGTTGTGTAGTGAACTGAAATGAGAGACATAATTATCAAGCTGTCTATTCGGCTTACGAATGACGATAAGCTCCAAATCGTTTTGTAATTTTCTTGTATGTCCACTTTACGAACAGATAAGCTAATTGGAATCGGACCAACAGTTAAAGTGGTATCTAAACCACCTTGTATCGAACCCGGGACCCCTTAGTTTCAAGGCATCGACGTTACCACTGCGTCAACAAGGAGTACCCGAACTTAAAACCGTTAAAATAAGTAGGTTGAAATTTTATTTTTATTCTCGTATGTAAGCCTACATAATATTTCACAATATGGGCCTCTTATTTATGCAAATAAGAATGAAATTCTTGAAATACTTTCCTTACTGACAGTGTACATTTCCATGTTTTATTTATGAGGTATATATATTTTTAATCACAGTCACATCACTTCAACCCGCCACCTCAAATGAGTTAAAAAAACAAAAACACCCCCACCAGCAAATGTTTGTCCATTCGAACACTATGATATGGTGCGATAGCCCAGGTTCTTAAACCAGTATACGCCACTGATGCATAGGGAACTTTAACTTTACCTGTAAATATTGTATTCGTTTCTCTACCCCTGAGTAACTACGTGTATTTTTTTAGATACGCGAAACCTCTTCTATGCCAATGGCTGAGGCCTCCCTAAAGAATTACTTGTCTCCCCCCCCCCCCGCACTGTAGGGATTTGCGTATTGTAGATCTGGCACTGTCTTTTAGTCACTTTATCATCATGCAAAACAAATATTTATCAATTTTGACCTGGAAAAGTTGAGGTATTTTTAATTATATTCCATATGGAACCACTAAAATATAAAACCTAGTCGTCACACGATCCAAGGATATTATATTTTAATTGATTGTTTAATTCTGAATATACAGCACCTGTATATAATATCATGAACAAAACGTTTGACCCATATCTAATTTAAGCATTAAATGTATACTTGCTGTGACTTATCGAACGAAAAGACATTTACAAGGTAGAAGATCGTGATAAGTCAATCACATGACTATTGTTGCTAGTCAATCACATGACTATTGTTGCTAGTCAAACCAGCTGTGTCTCTGGCTCACTAAACGCCCTTATTAATTTTTTAGAGCAAGTTTTTCAGTTCCATCTGTTCCCAATTAGGGCATGGAAGTATTTCTCTATTTTGTGTGTTCGGAAGTAGCACCATTTAGGCGTTGTTCGTAATTAGGACTGTTCGCAATTAGGACAGAACATTTGGTCGCGAGAGAACGTTTTGATTGCTAGCGTGTTTTGCTCGTGTGCGATATTCAAGATATATATTTTATAGGGGGTGGTATACAGTGTCGCGAAACACCTCACGACACGTAAAGCAGAGCTGTCGCATTGCTTAGCACTGCATCTGTTCTCCCCGGGTGACTGTACGAAAGTTCAACCCGCATACCAAACAGTAGAAGTTCGTGACTGAGAGGGAACAAACTGGTGGTGAGGCAGGGAAGTAACTGACATAAGAAAGAACTGGCTCAACATGCATAATGCGAATGGTAACGCCGGAGGGTGCGAAGGGGAGAAGGGGTACTCCCCATTACTTAACATTTCTGCTACTTTTGGCTAATCGTGAAGATGAGGATGAGTGATGATATCATGTAAATGATGAAGGAACACACAAAGAACACCCATACCCAGGCCGGGATTCGAACCCGGGACCTCTGGTGTCGTAGCGCGGTAGGAGGTTAAATGTGAAAGACGTACAACAGAGTACACAACATTGCCTTGTTCGAAGACTCGTTCAGTAGCTACACATATCTGCGAGTAGTTTTCAAGTGATTCAGTGCCAGTTCAGAAGAAAACTCACTGACAATTTGCCTACTATTACATTTGCCACCCACTGTACACGTCCATTATCCACATTCGCACAGAAATTTTCACCGAGACCATTACGAAGGTTAACATTTAGTTCTGTAATTGGACTAGAAACCTGTTGTGAATCTTGGATTTTCCAGCTGGAATTAAATGATAAATAATGCTAATAAAGGCACACTTGGACACGCAATTATTTTCGAAATGCAACACGTGAAGCAAGAAATGTTTACTTTAACCCTTTCGGTCACAGATATGTTATAATTTGAAATACATCTCCATTTTCATGTATAATGTTTATTTTGATGTAAGAATGAAGAAAAAAAACATAAAACAGTTTTGAGTACAGCGTACCGGGAGGAGGGGGGGAACGTTCAATATATATTAGACACTGTGACTTGATGTACATGACATAGGTTTATATGAATAGCTGTATGACCATCTTTTACAATGATGGTAATCATAGAAACAATCACGTTCCCTAGTGAAACACAAAGGCACACCACACTTACGACATGCAATCATGGTTTTCTTATCACAGAGTTCATATTTGAACCTGGAAGCATTCTTCTGCTCGAGGAACTTCGGATCGTCGATGTTATCGTAACGTAAATGACTTCCACTTGGCACTTTGGTATAGCTGGTTTTGCAGCCTCGTTTCTACTGCTTCCTCTTGTAGATTTGACTTTGTTGCATTTCATCAGATCCAGTGACAAAGTTTCACGAAACTGAAATAGGTCCATAACAACTTTTTGTGGAATATTGCACGCAGCTGTATCAGTTCTGTATTCAAGCCAAGCATTTGCACATGTAAGATAGATCAATGAAGTGAAATATTACTCGTAGGGTCCACTTCCTTGTTTTCAAATTGATTCCATACAGAGCAATGAGCATGTCAATGAGATCCACTCCTGCTATTTTGCTGTTGTAGGTTTGTACAATTTCCGGGATGAGCACATCAATATATTTTGCTTCTTTCTTGCTCCATCTTCGGGCTGGTGTGTCACACTTTTCTCCAACAAAAGATGATATCAATGAGACCGAACGATTATCTATCCAACGAACAGCACAGATATCAGAGTCTACATCAACTCTATAGTCTACACTGCCTCGGGGAAGCTTCTTCATTTCCTTCCTGGTTTCAAAGGACAGTGTTCCAAGCGATTTTGTCGAATGGTGCCAACCGCTAAAATACCCTTTTCTTTCAGTTCTCGTAAAAGTCGGAGAGAAGTGCCACCCACAAGTAGTTGTCAAATGCAAGTTTGATGTTGTGATGATTCGGTAGCACATTACAAAGATGCAGCACAACATATTCTCCAACACCCAAGTTTTTTGCTGTATTAGTAACGAACTTTGTAGTACTTCCTTGATACACAAGGAAATCAGTTACTAAACCTGAGGAGGTGCAAAGAAGGAATACCTTTACTCCCCATGGTGAAGGTTTACCTTTGATGTATTGCTTGATGTTTAGATTACCCTTGAAGGGTATTATCTGTTCAACTACTGAATAGTATTCAGTTTTTAGAAGGCTGTTGCATATCTTCTGGACTGCTGATAAGAGTGGTTGCACTTTCCATATCCGATTTCTTTCATCAGGTTTTGTGGTATCCACCATGTGCATATTGCTTCTTAGAGTGAAGAAACGATTTACTGGCATTGTTTCCGAAATAACTGGAATTGTTAGACCAATAGAGCCTCACACGGGGATAATTCAGACTTGCCATCTTGATGTGAATTCCCATCAAGGCTTCCGCCTCCAAAGCGTTTGTGTTGACACTTGTACTCTTCTTCAAAATGGAATATTGGTTTGTATGAGTAGCCATAGTATCCAGCAGATTATCCGGAATATATTCTTTGAAGTAATTGTATGGAATTTTTGTTGTCGGAGGAGAGTCAGTAATATTATGCATGTTAGGGTCAATCCACACTGACTGGCAGGTGCAAATGATTCCTTCCTCAATGAAGCTGCCTTTGTTTTCTTCCGAGTTGGTTCTGGAATATATTAAGGGCAGGTCTGAGAAAAAATAATTTCATTATACGTATCTAAATAAAATGTAGAAATTAAACACCAAAATCCACATATTTCCATTTTTATAATGATATTTATCAATCATCTGTAAAACAGATTTTACGTTTCTACAATCATATTTCATTGGTATTATTATTATTATTATTATTATTATTATTATTATTATGGAAGAATATTTATTAGCATACCAAAAAATTTGATTACCTTGTTACAAAGAAGAATGCATACATATATTTATGTTATTTGATTGATTGAATTATGGAATTAATTTATTTTACTTCGCGTTTTGTGCCAATTTGGCTAATTTGCGAAGATGAGGATGAGTGATGACATGATGAATAAACACACACAAATATCCATTGCCAGAGCGGGATTCGAACCCGGGACCCCGAACGTCGTAGCGCGAAACATGGTGTTCGGTAAACAACACCATGAGTTGCCTTTTCAAAGCATTAAATTATTAATCTACCGAAGTTAACTAATAAGTATTAACAAAAATTACTACCTAATATTATATAATTAATTGGTAGACTGGAATCAAGTTTCAGATTTTCAAAATGGCGACAGGATGTAGCTCTATCTCTTAAGCCTGAATCTCACGGAACTGGATATCCAGTAGGAATGTTCTAGTTGACGCTGGACTGGCTATCCATTTGCTAGTTTTCGCCTCACACCAGGTTCGGCATGCATAAACCAAAAGTGTTCAAAACACTTGGTTTTAAACGTTTAAAACAATGCGTTTTAAACATGTTTTATTAGAAGTGTTTAAAACACATTTTGGTACTTGAAATTTCATAGTCAGTGATAATTTTTGGTTTGGCAACCCTGTCTTTTCATTGAATCTGTGTCAATTAATCCGTGAAATACGCGTCTCACTTATCGCACAACACTTGAGCAAACTTATGTTCTGACGTCACTGGAGAAAGCTTTTTAATTTTAGGCTAAATGCCTACGTTGGTAGGTTAGGTTACCTATGTATGCACAAGGGAGCAAGACTGTTGTGCGACAAGAAAGACCCGTGCTTTACTGCAGAAATCGAAACTTCTCAGTACTTTGTTTCGTACCGTCCTGTTTCGTTCCATCTGAGACTGGTGGAAGCTGGAAACTAATATCACTAATTTCTGAATATACAATGCGTGATTTTGATCATGACGTGATTTTTTTTCCCCTTGCGATACAATTCAATGGTTTGTATAACTGAATGAAGCGCAGATGCTTATTTTGGTAACATAATTTTGTACTTGGAAAGATAAATTGATCTGGAGAATGATACTGCAAGTTGTTTTATGCTATATAAACTATTCAAGCAGCAGGAAATATTTCACCCTGATTTTTCCAGGACGAGGATAGTAATTCTATAATATTTAGTTTATTTAAATTTAGATGAATATGAATCCTAACCTACTTCAGCAATGGCGGAAAAAGGGGGGCTATTACCCCCAACTTCTGTCCCTGCATTAGAGGTGTGCGAGATCCCGAAAAGTCGGGACCGGGACCGGGAAAACAATTCCCGTCCCGATCCTGACTTCGGGAAATGACTTCCTGACTTCTCGGGATCCCAAGCAGTCGGGAAATACCGAATGGTCAATTCTCGACGTTTTCTGCAATGTAAATGTCTGGAACTTATCGGAAATTGTTAGTTTTTGTACCAGAAGTGTAAAAACAAGCACTTAAGATGGAAATTACGTGTAGAATTCGAGATTTCAAGAGCTTTGGGAAATTTCGAACATATCCCGTCCCGAAAATTTCCGACTTTGTCTGGAAATTTTGAATTTTCCCCGTCCCGAATGTCGGGATTTAAAGAATTTCCCGTCCCGACCCAAAAAATTCTCTCCCGCACACCCCTACCCTGCAGTATGGTACACCTTATCTCGAAAGGGAAATAAACTGTCTTTGCCGCCACTCTACTCATAAAAATGAGCATTTTTTCTTTGACGACTTTAACTGTAATTTACTGGGAAAAGGTTGACCTTTTTGTATAAACATGTTTTTTAAATGTTTAAATCTATGTTTAAAACAAAAAAACATGTTTTAAACAAAAAAACAGTTTGTTTTGTTCTTTTTTTAAAAAAAAGACACAAATTTTGCCAACCCTGCCTCACACGGTACTTGTTACACCGTACTTGTCGATAGTCTTTCGTTCCCATAATGGCGGCCGCCTGAGATGTAAACAACGTATCACTTCGCGCTTTTGAAATACGATAACTATTCAACCGAGAGGAATATCGCTTCTTATTAAATGGTTTTAGGTAGAGAAGAATGGCGCTGAAAAAATACATACTTCACATCGTTTACTGTACACATATGGAAGAATATTTTAGCTTTTTCAATTGTAAACACCTTGCACTCACCATAGACGGTGTAACTCGACGTGCCTCTCGTGCTGTATGTATTACACATTGTAATTGGAACAGCTAACCGAAATGATCCAGGAAATGCTTTGGTGTGAAACTGTAAAGTACTATCTGTTGTAAGACTTTTGGAAACATTTACGTAGCATTTATGCTAGCAAAAATGTTAATGGAAATGCTTTCGTCTAAAGCCGGAAAGGTGGACGAGCAATTTGAAGAATCTTGTAGGAGAATTACGGCTTTGTGCTTTTATTTAAAAAGGAAAAGTATGAACTAGAGATTGGCTCGAAAGAAATATGGTTATCAATGCCTATCGAACAAGCTTTTTAACTCGGTTTTGCATTATTCATACATGAGATTCGCAGGATTCATTCACAATAATAATAATAATAAACATTTATTAATACGTTGTAATAATAAGAATTTTCATTTTCAGCTAATCATATTTGTCATGTACACATCTCATCGTTTTGCATAAATACCTAAATATTAGTGAACTGAACACGAATGCACTGCACATCATCTCTTTACATTTTTTTATCGAGGAACGGAGAAACTCTAACATAAACAGCCAGCACTCGGAAATCACAGACAAAAATACAAGAAACGCTCCTTTGCAAACTCACAGATTATCTTCACATGGCCAAACTTTGCTCTGATTGGATGTTCCACAGAATCCAGTCGAGGAAAGCTAGTAACAATTAGAACATGTCCTATTTCTCAAAACCAGTCAAGCAGTCAGCCATGGTTTCTACCTAGAAAGTCAGTTCAGCGCCAACTAGGGCATTCCTACTAGAAACCCAGTTCCGTGTGATAGGGGCATTAAACGATAGGAGTTAGACAAAACCTGTTTCCGAATTTGTAATATACACTTGGATGTGAGTAAAAGTCTCAATACAACCAATGTTCGGAAATCCAAAATGACGAGTGAGGTAAAAGTCTCAATAGAAACCATGTTCGGAAATCCAAAATGGCGACCGGAAACATTGTATCTCGGAAACTATTAGACTTAGCCAAAATCTGTTTGCGGATTTGTAATGTATACCTGCATGTGAGTAAAAGTCTCAATAGAAACTATGTTCGGAAATACAAACATTTTATCTCGAAAACTGTTGTTCGTAGAGAGTTCCGGTTTTCTACATTAGCATTGTCTTGGTGTTGCTAAGTTCAAAAGGGAGGGGTTTGGTCCAACTGTCGAAATTATGGATTTGTTGATGACAATCCAGTCCAGGGTTGGCAAAATTTGTGTTTCTTTTAAAAAGAACAAAACAAACTTTTTTTGTTGTTTAAAACATGTTTCTTTTGTTTTAAACATAGTTCTAAACATGAGTTAAAAAAACATGTTTTAAATAAAAGAAAGTCAACCTTTTCCCAGTAAATTATAGTTAAAGTCGTTAAGGAAAAAAATACTCATTGATATAAGTAGAGTGGCGGCAAGGACAGTTTATTTCCCTTTGGAGATAATGTTTACCATTCTGCAGGGAAGGGGTGTGCGGGAGAGAATTTTTTGGGCCGGGCCTGGAAGTTCTTTAAATCCCGACATTCGGGAAGGGGAAAATTCTCAATTTCCCGACAAAGTCAGGAAATTTTCGGGACGGGTTATGTTCGAAATTTTCCAAAGCTCTTGAAATCTCGAATTCTACACATAATTTCCATCTTAAGTGCTTGTTTTTGCACTTGTAGTACCAAAAATAACGATTTTCGATAAGTTCCAGACATTTACAATGCAGAAAACGTCGAGAATTGACGACTTTTTAAAATGACCATTCAGTATTTCCCGACTGCTTGGGATCCTGAAAAGTCGGGAAGTCATTTCCCGAAGTCGGGATCAGAACGGGAATTTTTTTCCCGATCCCGGTCCCGAATTTTCGGGATCTCGCACACCTCTACTGCAGGGACAAAAGTTGGGGGTAATAGCCCCCCTTTTTCCGCTACTGCTGAAGTAGGTTAGGATTCATATTCATCTAAATTTCAATAAACTAAATATTATATAATTACTATCGTCGTCCTGGAAAAATCAGGGTGAAATATTTCCTGCTGCCTGAACAGTTTATATAGCAGAAAACAACCTGCAGTGTCATAATAGATTCTCCAGATCAATTTATCTTTCCAAGTACAAAATTCAGGGCATGATCAAAATCACGCATTGTTTATTCTGATATTAGTTTCCAGCTTCCACCAGTCTCAGACTTACAGGACGGTACGAAACAAAGAACGAAGTTTCGATTTCTTCAGTAAAGCACGCGTCTTTCTTGTCGCACAACAGTTTTGCTATATTGTGCATACATAACTAGCCTACTTAACCTAACATGGTAGGCATTTAGCCTAGAATTAAAAAGCTTTCTCCCGTGATGTCAGAACATAAGGTTGCTCAAGCGTTGTGCGATAAGAGAGACCCATAAAGCACGGAATAATTGGCACAGATTAAATGAAAAGACAGGGTTGCCAAACAAATGAAAATATCACAGACTATAAAATATCAAGTACCAACATGTGTTTTAAATACTTCTTAAAAAAACATTTTTAAAACACATTGCTTTAAATGTTTAAAACATTTGTAAAAAAACAAAGGTGTGTGTTTTAAACATGCCAATCCTGATCCAGTCTGACTCGGAGCTTCCATGACAGCCTGCTTCCTGAACCCGAACTCGTCTCGCCATCTTTTCTTACCTTTGATGCTCTTTTTTTTTAGGAATAATGGGCTAAAAGGGGGAGGGTTATAACATAACCCCCACCAACCTCACTTCCTTGGGCACGCCACTGCCAATACACATGGGTAGAACACAAAAGAGGATTATAATGGCTGTGTGTCCAGACACCAGAGCCTCGTTAGTCTGCAAGAATGGAGTCGTGGTTGTGCTGCATTGAAGAAATATTGACATGTGGGTCACCCTGTACACCTCTGTTTAAAGTGGAATTCAAACCACCTGCGCAATGTGCCTTCATCTAATCCGGAACACTTGATGGTAATGCAACAGTGATCCCTCTGGAGTACTGTAAAATGTACTGTATTGGAAATAAGGTAGAATTTATAAAAGCACTTCTTAAAACGCCCCGGTTCACACGTGAAACTTTACTGAAGTAACACAAATAATGTTTATTGGCTAAGTGCACACGTTTTAATAACAAAACTTAGTTTTCTATTTATATTATTAAAGTAATGTGGTTTACCTTTATTTATAGCATTAACATATTCATTATAATAAAAATATTAGTGCAAAGAACAGTTTCCAAGTAAAAACATAAACAAGCCCAAGGTTTCAATCTTGTGCACAGATAGGCTAATCTGGACTGGACCTACAGTTTAAAATGGGATCCGAACCACCATCTATAGTAGTTAAGTAGGGGCCATAACGCAAAAATCCGGCTGAATCAGCATTCTTTCTTACAACGTGGGAAAATAATGAAGTTTTTCCCACGATACGTTCCCACGCTATGACGTCATCGAATATTTTCCCACGCTCTCGAGTACACTGTGGGAAAATAATGAAGTGTGTTCCCACGCTATTTTCCCACGCTTTTTTCCCACACTATTGTCCCACACTATGTCCCCATGCTATGACGCCATCGATTGATTGTATGCTGTTGTTTGCGGTATTAATTGTTATGAATGGGCATGGTCAGGTATTTATTTGTTTACGTGTAGGTTTGGGCTGCGACAGGTAAACAATGAAGTTCCCAATGTGGTAATTGATTGGTTGTTATGAAAGGTAGTGTCCAGGTAATACGTCATCGATTGATTTTGTTGTTGGTTGCGGCTGCGTCAGGTAAACAATTTTCATCGCCGGTAGATATCTCAGTGCCTGCGTTGCGTCTGGCCGTGATGTGCGTTTGACAGTGAATACACAGCTTTGTGAACCAATAAGAATGTATGTGCGCGCGCATGGGAGTATAAAATAGAGCACAAAGAATGCGAACCATGTGTCCATCGTAGATGGCGAACGTGATAATGTGCGTGGTCAGGGATTGTTGTTTCCGACGCTAAACCACGTACGATTTGAAATTGTTCCCACGGATTCCGAGAACTGCAGGGGCGCGATTCACAAACTGTTAGTAGTCCGATATGTGGCCTAAACGTAGCCACGTCAGGCTTGTGGTCAAATTTGTAGTTATTTCCTGAATTTGTGATTCTTGAAACTGTCTACAGCGGTCTACAGGCTACAGTCGACTACATATTGGGCCACAGTTGTGGACAGTTCTTGTAGGACCCTTTTTAACCCTCCTAGAGCGGGCTACAGCGAACTACATTCGTCATATTCTGCGTTTGTGTATGATATCCAACTTCAAAGAAGAAAATAGAGCTACCAAAATGGCCCACAATCTGTGTTTTCACGTCTTCGAGAAGCAGAAGAAAAATACATTTGGCATTTGCGTGTACTTGAAACACATCTTAAGAGATATCGGAAATCCTTTTTCTGTTTCGGAAATATCTTCATATTAATTTGGCACTGAATAGGAGGTACCAAGGATTGATTATAATTGTGGAACCTCATTTTCCCAACAAATGGATTGTTTCTCTCAACCTCCTGTAATCCAAGTTAGTAATAATGACAATTACCCATATCTTGCACTGATTTATATGAAAATACACTTCCACGAGCAGATTAAGTTAGGTAGGCATAATTTGTTAGCACCTCCTTGCAGGCATTCCTGCTCGTGCACAATACATTTCAAAACATAATTTACCTTGTAATTAATACTTTGTGCAACTTTTAACTGTACTAATTAGTTTCTCCAAGTTTCGAACCTATTCCCACAATCACTTCCAGTTTTGTAAACACTTTCTAATACTCCTATAAAATTTGCGAAAAATCATGAAACATTCGGAACTGTTACCTAGGATTTCCTGCGATTTAAAAACAGCAATTTTATCTTCTACAAACCATAAATAATAACAACACTCATTTTGAATCTTATGCATCCCATAAGCCATGCCAAAATCATCAATTATATGGAAGTCAAGCCCCAACAGTACGCAGTTTGGTTTTGTATGAACGTGCTTGCAAACAGACGGATGAGAAGAAGCAGCACAAACTTAAGTGACAGAAAACATGTGCATAGGTTATCGATGGCTGTGACAGGACAAAAGTAAACGAACAGTACAAATAGTGAAACATTTCTGAAAAGAAATGAAAACTCTTGATAATCTACTTAAGGTTGCTAAATCATACAAACTCATGCATCCAAAATGTTCACAGTATACACACCACTTATCATAGCAGCCTATATATTTTTGCCACTTATGTACAATCGTTGTGATGATGTTTTTTATTCTTGTTATTTATCCATGCCATTCCATTCACCTTCTCAAGCCCGTGTTGCGAAGTGGTTAGCACATCTCGCTACGACGCTAGTGGTCCCGGGGTCGAATCCTTGCCTGGGCATGGATGTTTCTGAGTGTCCATTCATCAATTTTATCATATCATCCCTCATTCCCATCTTCGCAAATTAGCCAAAAGTGGCTCAAAAGCGAAGTAAAATAAAGCAAATCAAATCAACCTTCTCAATTCTTAGCATGGGCTTCAACGAAGTCGCATGAGAGCTGCTTTTCTTCTTTGTACAGTGCTCAAGATTTGTGTCAAATATAGTTTTACATAAATTTATTAAGCATTTACTTAATTTATAAAGAAAATTTACAGCACAATAATTATGCATTTATTATGAAATAATTTTTATAATGATCATGCATTAATACAAATTGTTGAAACATATGTCATGCAAAAATTAGATGTGGATAAAAATTGTACTTTACAGCAGGTTTTATTTACACATTGTATACTTAGGGCATAGTGTAGATAGAGCACGTATTATCTGCTAGAACAAAACAGTACACCGTACTGACACAAACACATGTAAACATTTAGAGTTTGTTGTGACGATTATGTGTTCATTCCATTTGCAAGCTATATATATTTTTTATTTTTCTCAGTTTCCAAGTTCATTCTGGCTTCCCTGGGATCCAGACTCAGGAGCATTAATGCAAGGCACGGTATGGGATTTGTACTTGGGAACTGTATTGTACATAAAACTTCTGAGTTCAAATCCTGTATCAGCCAGAACAAAACATCTTTCGATGAATGTAAAATATTATGGATATCACTATTATAAACAAGAAGCACTATATTTCCTCTATTGGCAACCTCTCAGCACATTCATGTTTAATTATGTAACACTACTTATTTTTTAACGGTTAAAAATTTGTGGTAGCAATTATTGTAAAACAACATAACTTTCAAAATAGTTAGTACATGAGAGGAAATTGTATTAGAACATGATTTTTTTAAAATTAATTTGTTGCACCAAAGCTTTCTAGTGTAAATAGGTAAAGAGGTTAGGGTAACAGTTCGTTTTATCGGATACACATTAAAATCGGATATTTTGTGTTTCGCATGGTTCGTACTTACCAATTGTGCATTGCGGAATATAGTTCAATGTGCCATTATGTTTTTTACACGAAAACAAAACGCAATTTTTCACATAGAGAGTAGGTTTTGTTATTCCTTTTTTCGCTTCCGTAACACATAATATGGCGGGCAGAGGTTGACTACCCTTGTAGGTATGCAGTGTTTCCAACCTTCTCCACCGAAAAATACCTACTATCATGTTCGTCAAATGTGCAAATGTACATTATGCACGGGTAGCTGACGGATAGCCCACGAACCATTACCGATAAGGTTAGGTTAGGTTAGGCAACCATAGTTAAAAAAGGGGTTGGAAACACTGACAGGAGGTTACATCATCAAACGTATGAAAAATACATGATTTCCCGGTCAAATAGATTCCACGATGAAAGAAAATTCCTTGACGAACGTTGGAAACCTTAGAGAAACTCTTTTCCGTAAGTAGTTTCTTCTGTAAAAATGAATAAATGTGTCTCCGATATAACAAACTGTTACCGAGGTTAGCAAAGTATGCTATGATGCCAGGAGTTAAGGGTTCAAATCCTTGCCAGGACATGGTTGTTATTGTGAGTGTCCTTTCCTCAATTTAAACATGTCATTCCTCATCCCCATCTTCATGATTAGCCAATAGTGGTAGAAGAGCAATGCAATAAATAAATCAATAAATAGGTTAAAAAAATATGTGAACAGAGCATTTTTATTTTAAATCTATAATCCTATATGGTTGGTTCTTTCATTATTGTGTGATTTCTAATCCAAATTGGTTTCAAATGTCAACATTTCTTTTTTGTGATCTACAGGAATGCAAGGTATATTCTGGAGTGTATCAAATTGTGATGTGTGTAACTTCTAAAAAATGTTTGACATTCTCATTGAATGAAATTTCTGTAAATTGGAGGTGTAAGCAAATGTGATGTGAGTGGTTGTTTTATACATAGATAATACATGAGCAGCTAACAACAGTTGTAGCAGCTTGGTGTTACATGCTAAAAACACCAAACCTACTCGCATATGCATCTGATAGCAAATATAAATATCTGAAAAGGTTAGCCTGGTTAAGTTTGATTTATTTCTACTCTCAGATGCAGGTGTGAGTAGGTTAGGTACGTTAGTTGCTGTCACTGGCTGCTCATAGATAATGCAAATGTATGTTGCTTTTTTGCCAAATGGTGTCAGTACTAGTCCATGTTTTTGCAACAGACAATGAATGACGGTCTGCTGAGAATTCCATACAGTATAACATGGGACATGAAAATCGTCCTTAAAGAAAAAAAAGTAATATTTAGGCCTATCTTTTATGTTTTCGTAGTATGTGCATTCAGTCAGAAATCAAATTCATATGAACAAATGTAGCATGTAACATGACAATATTTTATTCATCAATTAGAAGTTGGGCCAAGTTCAAGGCATGAACAATTTTTGAGCACAAAAACATTCAAAAGTGTGTTCTAATAATTATTGATATTTGTAATCCGTGAACCTTGACCTTAATTTTCGCTAGTGATTCCAATGGTTGAGATTCTACTTTGCTAGGTTTGATACTCAGTGGAGGTACATAGTGGCCCGATTAGCTGGGAATTTCTATTTATAACTGTTATCAATTATACTCTACTGTTTTCTTGGTAATCTACTGAAACTAAATGGTTTTCTACCAAACACCTACAGTAGACATAATGTACAGCCAAGAGCAAAAATAATAGTAGGCAAATAGTTCGTTGCTCACTTCATTTTTCATTCCACATCATATGTTGCTTTAAAGAATGTAATTCTGTTGAAGTGAAGCACATACGAGGTCCTCCACTTTATAAATCCTCCACTGTACATTTTCATTTAAATTTCACATTGTGTAGAACAGACCAAATGAAAACTGTTATGGACAACTCGCCTACCATTTCTTTAACATATTGGTTGTAAATATAAATTGTCATTCCTCATGATAAACGATTTGTTTTCATATCTGCTTGAAAATCTAAACACAGTAGATGTTTCAGAACACCTGTTGATGTATTGAAAACAGTACAGAAGAGACACTAAAAGTGTAAATAATTGCTTTAGTATTATATTTAATGTGTATGTAGTATGCTTAGCATAAGATGGTGGCTGCAAATATATAACATTTGATTCCTCCTTATTAACAAATTTTATTTACATCTGTTTGAAAATGTGAACACATTAGATGTTTCAAACCACCCATCGACCTGCTGAAAACAGTAGACAGAATTTTTAGCAGGGCTATTTGTGCATAAAGTTGAGTAAAGAGAAGCAGTTCGTACGAAACTCGCAACGTTAATCTTATCTTCAGGGGTTTGAACAGGTTAAGAAAACGTAGACGTTCCTGCTACGAACGCCTACCTTAACAAAATTTTATGCTAAACAACTAAAAATGGGACATTTGTAAAAAGAAGAAAATTGAGTTTTCACGAGATATTCAGTAAGTGGATAATTTAACGCTTTCTTACTCCCTGCATTATAGATAATAATGGGAAAGCATGAAAAATCAGCTGCCTTCACATTTTGCATCATTCAATTGCAACATAACAAAAATCGTATTCCTTAGTTTTGCCGCATATGTTTCAACAGTGACATACAGTAAAAGGTAAAACATAGGATCTGTTATTAAATTTAGTTTATATACACACAATTGCTTTAATTCAACGAGTATTTTCATTTTATACAAATTACTTTACGGTTACGCGTACATTACGATTACTTCGCAGTTTTAACAAACTAAACTAGTTTTCTATGCATTCTGCGTAAGCAAACAACTCTCGGAATCTCGAAGTACGACATGCATCGATAATGTCAAGGAATTAGCACAACAATCGATAAAAATATCGATTATTTCCATAGATATTGCTTAGTTTCGCCAGGTTCACTACTTTCCTTGAAGCCGTGCGCTGTAGACAATTAGGGATATAGTCGATTCTTAGGAGACGGTTTCGTGAATCGCACTTTAATACATCTTTCACTACTAAAAACTGCTACATCGTTGTGGACTCGATTTTGTAGTCATTTTCGTGAATCGCCCTGCAGGTGTCGGTTGTGTAAGAAGTTGGAGATGAGACACGTTCGACCTTTGTTGGTTCCCACGGGAAGCCGACTCATTTTCGATCCAGATGTTCACGACGCGAATGTGGTGTAATGTTGTGCAATGTCAGAGTGTATGTTTTGAGTTGAGTCACGTTTCCTCCCACGTGGGAAAGAAAACTGTTAACTTTGCATCTGCAGCTAGGTTCAAAGAGTCGTGGGAATGCTTATGGGACCAGGTGTCCATCGCAGACGGCGAATGTGACAATATGCGTGGTCAGCGATTGCTGTTTCCCACGTTAAAGCACGTACGAATTGAATCTTTTCCACGGATTCCGAGAACTGCAAGTGTTTGTTTTGCTCTCTTACAAAAGTACAGTGGCCGCGGTGGCTCAGTAGTCTAGCTGCACACGCGGCCGCGTGCAGATCGTGTTTTCGCGTTCGCTGTTTTCCGTGTGGCAGGTAAGGCAAAATACTCTTGAGTTGAATTGAGCAAGCTCTGTTTTGGAGTACGTACATGCTAATTGAGAAAGACTAGAAGGAAGACAAACATGCCGGTACAGAGACAAAATACGTTGAAATTTATTTTTCGTAGTGTAAAATCTAGACCTACTTCGCTGGATTTACATAAGTGGTTTTATAACACGTACGGTGTGACATCGAACCAAGTTCAAAGCTTTGAAATTGATTACTATCGAAACTGTGTATTTGTGAAATTTGTAACGAAAGTGGTGGTTGAGCGATTATTAAATGATTATGTAGCTGAAGTGCCCTATTATGATGCAGACGGACGGCATAATAACCTTGAGCGCAGCGAACCAACTGACGCTCCCCACCCAATGACGTCACTCAGGACGCCACCGGGTGGCGAGCCGTCATTGGCTGCGGCCCCCGAAGGGATCGGAGGCCCTCGAGGGGCCATCCGCTTTATTATTTTCAGAGTATACAAAGGATACAGAGTATGTACAAAGATTAAACACAACATAGGATAAAAACATCAGGTTAACATAGTGACATACCTTCCTTTGAAGGTTGAAAAACACTGTGGTATTGTCTGTAAACAAATGAACAGGTTGTGGGTATACACACAAAATGGCTTCCAGCGCTGCCTGGAATTCATAAAATCCAATATAAGTCATAGGAAGATCCAGAAACTGAAAAAGGACTTCCCCAGAATCAAAAACCGCTGCCATAGAAGTCACAGTTGCATCAGAGTATATGATGACCGGTTGCGTCAGGTGTTGGGAACGCAGTGACAAAGGTCGGCTATGAGTATGACGCAAACAGGTCACCGCCCAGGGCCAAAACTGTGAAAACTCGTCGTGGAGAATGTAGGCAACACCATGTGTCAGATTAGTAGTTCCAACGGCCCACGTGATATATCCTCGCAAGATGCGTCGAATGCGTCGATATCCTAGGAGCTGAGACGGCACATTGCGCAACAATTGAATATATCGATTGGGCATTCGTATATACATATGGTCCACTGAAATTTCCAATCCCAGATACGTAAGAGCCCGCACTGGAGAGAGAACACTTTTGGCGAAGTTCAGTTGCACAGAGGATGAGAGCACTCGTTGCACAGCGAGACTCAGATTACTCTGGGATCCCACAAGAAGAATATCATCATAGTATACAAACACTTGCACTAAATCACTCACTAAGTGGCGAAAGAATTTCTGTGAAATGCGTTGCATATGAAAGGGCGCCCAAGTCCAGCCCATGGGAAGGCGTGTAAAGCACCAAAACCGGCCCTGGCAGCGGATCCCAAAGTAAGACTGAGTCGCCAGCGATAAGGAGACGTGATAAAAGCCGTCGCGTAAGTCTATTTTCACTAAGAAAGAATGTTCTTGAACTTTTCCCACTAAATCTCGCGCAGTCGGGAGATGAAAAGGCAGGGGGGAATAACAGCGGGTCCATGGTGAGCAATCGTACACGACGCGCACGCTGTTAGGTTCTGTTTTAGGCACACAAAAGATAGGAAAAGAATTCAGCACTGTGGGTACAGAGCGCAGTATACCCGCTTCCTCCATGTTTAGGATAGTGGGAAGCAACGCTGCCGATGTCCGGCGCAAGAGGCGAGGAGCCGCCCCGGGCGGATTATGATGAATCGGAGCATCCCCAAAGTGGCCAGGTGGCTGGAAGCGTGGCGGATGAAGGGGAATGATCCTGGGCGCGGGGCGTAATCCCGGGAACATGCTATCCGTACCATCGTCTTCTTGGGGTTCGCGTTGTGCTGGCTGGCCAGGTTGTTGTTGTTGTTCAGGTGGTTGTTGTTCTTCATTGTCGTCTCGCTCCCTGATGTGGTCACTGAGCATCTGAATTAGTGGCCTCCACCAATCCCATTCCACAATTTCTGCCACGTCAGGAGGTACCTCTAGTTGATAGTTCAGTTCTCTAGCCAAGTTATCGAAAATGATGGCAGGGTCCGGGTCCGGCCAGGGGATCGGATCCGGGACCGGGTCCTCTGGGACGAGCAGGGGGGCGATCGGACGAAGGGGGAGACGCCTAATGAGACGCCTCCGTTTTGGCCCGAAAGGGCTGCGACCGGCGGCCACGACTGTAAGTCTGGCCCCGACCGCGGGGTGCCGGTTGGCGTGGCGCCTGCGCGGGGACAGGAGGCGGTTCGTGGATGGTTATCCCTGGAACGGAGCACTGCGAATCGTTGAACGCCGCCACTCGCCATCCTCGTGACACTGCAATCACTAGCACTCGTAAACGCCGCAAGAACAAAGCACTGTGTTCAGGAGAAAAATGTTGGCGGTAACAGGATTCCAAAAGGAGATGTTGGATTTCCCAATGATCTCGCGTGGGCATCTGCGGATCATTCACGCGAGTCTTCAAGTAGGCAATAGCAGCTTCCACGTCGAATTCTGGCTGAGGCTGCGGCGGCTTCTGGACCGCTATCCCGGCGATGTCGGGGGGAAGTCCCGCAGCTGGTGCTGGTCCGATCGGTAGCTGTGCCTGCAGGCGGTCAATGCGATCATTGAGTCCACGGAGCTCCTGGCGGAGAAGGTCCCTGAATTCGTCCATGGCACACGGGATGGAATCGTCCAAGTCACGGTTGGGAGACCAGTACGTCTCAAGAGTTGTTTGAACGGTGCGCACCGCTGGTCGGAAAGCCGCACGCGGCGTATCACACAAGCACAATTCCGGCGGTGGGGTCGGTTCACTGCACGATTGCCTCACACTTTCGGCGTCCACGAAGAGTGAAGGTGAAGTTCCATGAACTGGTGACACTCGCGGAGAAAACGGCAACGGTTCCGTCGAATTAGAGGCCGTGGAGTCGGAGCGCTGTCCCAACACGTCCATCCCCGAATACGCGTACATTCATTCTGGAGAGCACCCCGGTGCGACCTCCTTCTCCCTTGAGCGCAGCGAACCAACTCTAGATGTGGAATGGGCTGACCAGCAGAGTGTTTTTGTAAGTGTGCGTGTTGTGCCAGACGAATCACTATGCGATTCGTAATGTAATTAGTGAATACGGTGAAGTGCTGAACGTAAAAGAAGAGAGGTATTCAGAAGAACATATTTATAGAACACGAACGGGGCGCATTGTGTTTAAAATGGCCCTGCGGAAAGCAATCCCTTCGTACATTACCAAACAAGGAGACAGGTACTGGGTAACTTATTCTGGTCAAGTACGTACGTGTAGTGGGTGTGATTTGGTGGGACATAACTTCTCAGAATGCCCCTCGCGACGACCCCGCGTTTATAGAACTGGACGAGGTCCCTGTTAATTTGACCACTGGAACGACCCCTATGGTATCCCAACCTACAGTACTTCCAGTACTGACAAGACCCCAAAACTCGAATACAACATCAAGTGAAGAGGTCAGTTGCCATAGATCCAACCCCCATTTCACGAATGAAACAACAGAGACACCCACCACGGAACCAGAGCCTCAAATACAGTTAACACCAAACGACCCAAGCCAGAAGAAGAGCACCGACAAAGACAAAATACACAACGAACAACAAGGTGAAAAAGAAGAGAGTAGCCAACCTTCCAGCTCCAACTCCAACCCCTTAACAACACTAGACAGACCTGACAAGGGACAACACACCTCAGGAATTCCCTCACAACTCGGAAAGGAAGTAGACAAGAAGATAGAAGTCCAGAAAGTAGAAATAGGCACAGAAGATGGATCCGGGGATGAATCGAAAACAGAGGATGAATTTCCGGCAATTAACACGGATAAAGGACAAAGACGCTCTTCAAGACACAAGCGATCCAGACCACGATTCGTCCCGCCAATAAGCAAGAGGAAAAAACCCGGGGGAGCTCTGCCTCAACATCCGCAGGTACCTGGGGAGCCCTGAGTCAATATCCATGAGTATCTGCACTAACAGAAGAAAGGAAGAAGGGACCACCCCTAGTGTAGTGTCCAACGTTATTTGTCGT
Organism: Lepisma saccharinum; assembly: GCF_977018435.1. Lineage (NCBI taxonomy): Eukaryota > Metazoa > Arthropoda > Insecta > Zygentoma > Lepismatidae > Lepisma > Lepisma saccharinum. The sequence goes on from NC_139231.1 coordinate 111,532,310, forward strand.
GTGCGTCATAGAAAAAAGAAGAAAAATACTGCAGATGTACATTCTATAATATTTCCTCGAGAGAGTGGAGTAGATACTGACAACACTAATCACGCTGATAAACAGGTTAGTTGGAAAAATGTTGAGGAGGTTAAGTAATTTTTGGTAAGAGTGTAATGATTGTGGTGGCTTTTGATAGGGGACTGATAGGTACCACTCTGTTCCATTTCCTTGATGTGGTACTGTTTTCATTTATTGGATGTATATATTTAACAGTATTGTAAAATCAAGTGTTTGCATATACATAGTGATGCTTACCACCATTAGACTTGCTAGTTTAAACATAAACAAACTACAAAACAAAACAAAGTGCATTGGAGAACTTTCTAATTCAGTCCGCTATAGATATTGCTCTCATTCAAGAAGTAGCAATAACTAATTATGAGTTACCCGCTAGTTATATTGTCTATAATAATGGAACATATTCAGCGCAAGGAACAGCTGTACTAGTTAGAGACAATATACCGGTATTAAATGTAGAATACCATCCGAGTGGTAGAATTACAACTGTACAAGTGGAAAACCTGTGGATTTGTAATCTGTATGCGCCTTCTGGTAGGAATCAAAGGCAGCAACGTAATGATTTTTTTGCAAATGAAGTAGCGACGGAACTTCAAGGTAATAAGCAACATATTATTTGTGGAGGCGATTTTAATTGTGTGTTGTTGCCAAAAGACCAGCGCCCTGGATTTAATACATCCAATCCGCTGCAACAGTTGGTAACTGGGTTTCAATGGAAAGATGCATGGGACACTTTGCACCCAACTAGTGCAGGCTTCACATATGTAAAGGATGGGGAAGCTTCACGGTTAGATAGATTTTATGTTTCACCATCAATTATCCCTAATATCACTAATGTTAATATGGTGCCAACTTGCTTCTCAGATCATAGTGTAACGTTAATGCCATTTTTAAAGGTACTTGAAATGCAATTGCAGGGGTTAAATATTCACTCAACAGCGATAAATTATTAGGTTATGCTGATGATGTCACGGTGTTTGTGAATTTGCCGACAGATATGGAAATACTTGAAAATGTGATAAAAAAAAGTACAGCTCGGTGGCTGGATTAAAGATTAACTATAATAAAACTCATTGGATGCACTTAGATGCTACAAACCACTCGTATCAAAATGACAAAATTCAAAAAGTAAATGCACTGAAAATACTTGGAATAATTTTTACCCACTCTTTACAAGAAATGATTGCTCAAAATTATTCAATATGTATTGCTGGCCTGAAAAGTGTGCTTAAACAAAACAAACTTCGTGCCCTTAGCTTGGTTGCTAGGGTAGCTTTTGTTAATATTTATGCGAGTTCAAAGCTCTGGTTTGTGGCACGAGTGCTTCCGATGAGGAAATTGGATTTTGTACAGATAAGGAGTGCGATAAACTGGTTTCTTTGGGCACACCAAATGTTGCAGGTGAGTCACGAGAATGTATGTCTGCCTGTACGGTGCGGGGGACTTGGCTTGATTTACGTGGATTTAAAAAGCCAAGCTCTCTGAGTACAAGCAGGTATGTCAATGTTAGTAAACTTCCCAGACAGTTTAACGGGTGTGATACTTGAGCAGATTTTGGACACCATACCATTGCAGTCTCCGATCGCTATAGCAACGTTGCCACCGCAGTATAAATATTTACAAGAATCAGTGCTAGAAATTTGTTATATACTACTTTCAGCGAAACCTCTTGAAATACCAAAAGTATCTCAATTATACCAGTCACGTTGTTTGGCAACGTTGCCTAGCTGCAAGATAATGATTAATCAACCAACCCATCCCTGGCATAAAATATGGAACAATGTTCACGCACCACATTTATCGCCCTTGGTACAATCTGCGTGGTACTGTGTGGTACAGGATATAGTGGTGACGGAAGAGAAATTACATAAATTAAAACTGTTACAAGACCCACTATGTGGTAGGTGTAAAAAAAATGGTTCGATTTCACACTGGCTAAGTGAATGCATACGGACACGTGAAACATGGAAGTATCTATGTGTGTTATAAGGAAAAATTTGTCGCACCCATCCCAATGCGTTTACTGTGCATAACATAATGTTACCTACGTTTTCGTATTTTCCATGTACCAGTTGTTGGATGCCACATCCGGTTAGTGCAAAACATCGTCGCGGCTACAGATACTGCGAGACGTGCAAAGAACACCGCGAGATGAACCACCTGTGCATAAAATGGAGTTGGCGGCTATAAGGTCCAGTGGCGTATTTTGGAGGTGGGGACTAAGGGCCACTTCGAAGTGACTACAGTAACAAAAAGCCATCTACTCTATTTTTGTTAATTTGGTGTCGCGGAAAGCTAACAATGTTGTTGTTTTAAAGGTCGGGTGTTCGATGAAATCAAACTTCAGATTTCCAATTTTAACTCTAAATTTGATTATAATTAGCCATCATAAACTTGAAACAAGCACAATAGCGACCAGTATATACAGTGGCGTACCCTGAGCGTCGTTCGGCGTATATCTATTTCGAAGTGGCTAATGTCCAAAATAGTAGATCCCATTCCAGTTGTTAATGCTTGTGACCTAATTTCTTCAATGGTAATAAAAAGGTCCCGGGTTCGAGTTCTGCTTTTGACCAAGTGTAATGTACACATTAGGTCCAGTGTCGATAACCATAAAAATGGAGTTAAAATAAACAAAATGGCTGCTAGATGGCGTACCGCAGAGGATAATTAATAGTCTAAATGGATTTTAAAAATGCTAAACTATCAGCAACATGTGTCCTATTCTATTTCTCGCGGAAAGTTAATGTTGCCTGGTATTAAAAATGTCCTGTGTTCGATTCCCCGCAAATTTCATATTAGCCACTATAAACAAAAAATAAAGATGAAGATTAGCTACCCGTATATTCAATGTCGTACCCTGAGGGGGAGTTCGGGGTAAATATAGTTAGAAGTGGCTGAAGTCCAAAAATAATAACAGATCCAATTAATGCATGTGACCTACCTGGACATCACTTTGCGATTAACGTTGTTGAGTGGTCCTGGTTTCGATTTCTGCTTTTGACCAAGTATACAATGGCAATATAAACATTAGGTCCAGTGTCGAGTAGACTGTCTGTCCATAATGTGGAGTTGAAACAAGCAAAATGACGTCCAGTATTTTCAGTGGCTTGCCTTAAGGGGTGTTTGGGGGACATATATATCCAAGTGGCTGAAATCCAAAATAATAGTGGTTCCTAGTTGTCAATGCAAATATGATCTACCTTGCTATAGCTTTGTGGTTAACGCTGTTGAATAGTAATAACAAGGTCCCGGGTTCGATTCCTGTTTTTGACCAAATGCATCCAATAAACAAAATGGCTGCTAGATAGCATACCTCAGGGGGAAATTAATGGTCTCAATAGATTTTGAGAGGGCTAAAACTAACAGTAATGCATCCTATTCTATTTTTCGCGGAAAGCTTCCTTTGGTTGACTGTGTTCGATTCCACGGTTGAGGTTAAATGCAGATTCGCAGAGTAACTGTAGATTTTGTTCTAATTGGCCACTGTGAGCATAAAATAAAATTGAAACAAGCAAAATGGCGACCAGTATATTCCGTGGCGTACCTTGAGGGGAAGTGGATACAGTCCAAATTAATTGTGGATCCTAGTTGCCAATGCATGTGACCTACCTCGCCATAGCTTTATGGCTAAAGCTGACAAGTGATAATAAAATGGTCCCGGGTTCGATTTCTGCCTTTGACCAAGTGTATAATGCCTCTACACATTCAGTTTAGTGCCGCTGACCATAAAATGGAGCCTGGGTTCTTGCCGACGCGCTCCTTACGTAATTAGAACCCTTGGTGATCTTTGCAGTTACGAATATTGCGAATGTACTTCTCCTGCTTTGCGTCGTTTGTGCACCACTCTGGCCAACCGCTACTCTCCTGCTTGATTTGCAGGAACTTGTTCACATACTGAGCGAACAATCCGCCCTCACCTGTTGCCGGGTTGTGCACGCTCACTTTGTACTTCCACACCTCGCACACAGCCTGGATCTTGTAACACTTCTCGACGGCGAGACGAACCTCGTCCAGCACCCACGTTCCCGTAATAGTCCGCCTCCGTGTGGTCGCACTCTCCTTTTGCCGGAGTCCCGTTGCGCAACTCCAACACAGTGGAAACAACAGTTTCCCACCAGTCTTCATAGACAACACCGGGATGTATAGGTTTCACGGAGTAAGTACTCTGAGTTTCACTATGCCGTCCATATCCAATACCTCTTCCCGTGTCGGAGCTGTTGCGCCGAAGTGAACAGCTGGGTGTCCCACGGGTGCCTTGGCGAACTTTTTCACCGTCGGGTACAGCGAGGTGATGTCGTTGTAGCGTATTTTCTCCTCCTCCTCTTCAGTGCCAACTTCTCTCAGCATTTTAAACACTTCCACTCTACCTCCGCACAGCGCATCCCTCACCACCAGCGGGGCACTTTGGAAAAGCGGTTGTTGTTGCAGTTCGCGGTCGAGATCCGGTCGGTCCCGTCGAAACTCTCGGAACGAGCACTCTCACATTTCCACCACAGTGTAGCCCGATGTTCGAAAGTTCGATGTCACCCTCTGGGTTCGCTCGTACCTAGCGCCCATCGTGTCCGCACATAGATGGTCCTCGTAGTCTCGTCGTAACCGTTCACCGCAATGTCATTCACAGCTACATGCTCTCTTTCTTTACCGGCATACTCCAGCTCTATGTTCTCCGTCTTCTCCACGTGCAGCAACCATTTCAGAGCGATCTCGCTCTGATAGCCCATGTTGCGGTAGCCATCGCGGCGAATAACACCTATAGTGTTGTCCGCAAGAAAATGTCTTCGGTACCCCAGGGAGCATGTCGATGCTATGGTGAAGCAGTTCTGTAGACATGGGCGATTTCTAGGAAGTGCTGGCGAAATTTTAGTACTCGCTTCCGAAGAACTGTGACGTCCGGAATGCAATACTTGCAGCACTCGTAGGCGTTGTCGTACAGGTCGCACTCCTTCGATGCTCGGCTGTACCACTCGTAGAATTTCTCGCGGTGCTGCGGCGACATGTGGTCCGGATCGAAAAACCGTTCGTTGGGGAAGGGACCCTTGAGGTTGCGGTTTCCTTTGGTGTTGAACAAATGGAGGTCTCTTCCAAGTCGAATGTCTTGGAGAAACTTGACAGCGGAATCTGCAGGTAGTTCAATGAGTCCAGGAATCGAAACTTCTTCCCCACGCTCATAAACAGAATTTTCGTACCGTCCATGATCACCTCGGGTGCTTCCACATCCCTCTTCAGCAAATCGGACATAACGAACATACCGTAGTAGGCTCCGAAATTGTGGGCTACCAACACAATCCTTTTGAAGTAGGGTCGCTCCACGAACACATAGTCCATAAACTGTCGCAAAGGGTCCTCTCTCTCGAAACAGTGCTGTAGAATACCACACTGTACCCAACTTTTCATCACATGTCGATGCATGCACTGCAGACTTGCTGCACGACACACAAACAGGGTTCGTGCACATTTGTCGAGGGTCGTCCGACGTACAGAGTGCACTGCGTGGCCTCCAAATCGTAGAACATAAACAGGTATTTTTTTGGAGGCTGTCTTCTCACCGTCTCCTTCATCCCTCTGCATGTAGCACAGGTGGTTCATCTCGCGGTGTTCATTGCACGTCTTGCAGTATCTGTAGCCGCGACGATGTTTTGCACTCTCCGGATAGGTGACATCCAAAAACTGGTACCAGCTCGTGCAGCTTCGTATCTGCGTGCACATCGTGCCCCTACCGTCGCGAGTGCAGAGGTGGTTGTTGTAACACACATCGCTGTTGAACATTCTGTTGCATCGTTCGCAACGCACCACATGCTCCTTCTCGCACACGGGCGACGTGTGACACAGATGACAAATATTTTTTGCAAACGTTCCGCATGTTTCTGGAAAACACATAACAGCGTTCGCAGAAATAAGGAATCGAGAACGCAGCCACAAGATTCACAATGACGTCATAGTGGTTGTCTCTCTGATTCAGCAACAGGTATATGGACTTCTTCGGCTGGGGAATCTCTTGGGCGAACAACAACTCGTCAGATCTGTTCTCCAACACCACACCAACTTTGTCCGCTGGCTTATGTCGGTCCACAATATCGTTCAGGACGGCGTCCAAACCCTCGTCCACCCACGTCATAGCGTCCGTTTTCTCATCCGGTGATCTGAAGGTGAACGTCATCGTAGTGCACGTGGCGTTATACTTTTTCACTCGACGAATGTCCATTTCTTTGATCCACATATTTCGTCTGGGGAATCTCTCCCGGACCACGCACCATTTCCTCCTCTACCAGCTTTTCTCCGTCGAAATTGTCATCTCTGCTAGACGATGTTCCGGCTCCCTCCTGATTTCCAGCCAAAATACACACTTCCGACCTCAAACGTTCCAACAAATCACGGCGTCGACATGGTTCACCTCGAGCCATCATTCGGATAATCTCCTGCAGGATCATCCTCTTCCTCCCCGTTCCAACGCCTTCTGCCCTTTCATATTTCTCCGGCAGTATATAGCAAGCGCTCACATATATCGTACTCGATGCCAAGGATACCATAGTGTTAGCACTTGTAGTCTTCCCAAGAACAACAGCAGGCACATAACCGCTCACATCGATTGACGCCACTTACATTCTATTCCGATGTGCGCCTGCGCTCGCGCATTCTTTTGGCATACTCTCCACCCAGAGCATTCTTGCAATACAAACAACTGCAGTTCTCGGAATCCGTGGGAACAATTTCTAGTCGTGCGTGCTTTAGCGTGGGAAACAACAATCGCTGACCACACACATTGTCAAATTCGACATCTACGATTGGCACCTGGCCCCGTAAGTATTCCCACGACTCTTCGACCCTAGCTGCAGATGCAACACTGACACGTCAGCGATCCCACATGCATGTGGCAATCGGATGCGATCTTCGTACCCCGTGGGAAGAAATGTCACTCAACTCAAAACATATACTCTGACATTGCACAACAACTTCGTGTCTACAACATCTGGATCGACAATGCTGAGTCGCCTTCCCTTGGGAACCTACGAAGGTCGAACGTGTCCCATCTTCAACTTCTTACAAAAACCGACACCTGCAGTTCTCGGAATTCGTGGGAGCAATTTCGCGTTCTTGGTGTTCTATTTGATACTCCGATGCGCGCACACATGGATTGTTATTGGTTCACACAGCTGTGTCTTCACTTTCAAACGCACAGCACGGCCAGTCGCAACGCAGCCACTGAGACATCTACAGGCGACGACCATTCTTTACCTGACGCAGCCGCATCCAAAAACACAATCAATCGATAACGTAATACCTGGACACTACCTTTCATAACAACCAATCAATGACCATATTAGGAACTCCATTGTTTACCTGCCGCAGCCCCAAGCAACACATAAACAAATAAATACCTGACCGTGCCCATTCATAACAATTAATACCGCAACCAACAACATATAATCAATCGATGACGTCATAGCGTGGGATAATACTGTGAGAAAATAGCGTGGGAAAATAGCGTGGGAACACAATTCATTATTTTCCCACAGTGTACTCGGAGTGTGGGAAAATGTTTGAGGACGTCATAGCGGGGGAACGTAGCGTTGGAAAAACGTCATTATTTTCCCATGGTGTACTCGGGAGTGTGGGAAAATATTCGATGACGTCATTGCGTGGGAACACGTCATTTTTTCCCACGGTGTAAGAAAGAATGCTGATTCAGCCGGATTTTTGCCTTATGGCCCCTACTCAACTACTTGTATCTGTAAGGGTTCGAACCCGGAACTTCTTGATTCCAAGGCGTCAGTATTACTATGCCATAGATGAAACCCTGAGAAAATATACGTAACACTACAATAGTGTATAATAAATATCAGACAAGAAGAGACATTATAAAATTACAATGCTTTGCAATTACATATAAAAGCAGTGCTGTGCTGATGATTGCCACATAGGAAACTTGTAGCAACGTGTATGTAAATATAGGTTCAGTAACTGACTGCGTAATATTAGTCCTAGATCCAGCCCATACCGCCGTAGAAATATTTAGGTTCAGTCTCGATTAGGCTAAAGAGGCAAGAAAGACTCTATAAGAAAGACGTATACAAATATACGAAACGCTTCGTTACTTATCCACTTACCCTTAGGCACTGGTTTCACTGTCCTATTGTTGTTGTCCATCGCTGTTGTAGACAGGAGCATTGTTGGGCCTGGCGAACAATACAAAGCAATAGTAGTTCACGTACAATGAAGCAGCTACGCTTGAGAAACACGTGCTAATTACATGCGTGAGAGTTTTAAAAACTGAAGAAGGAAATTTTACGAAAAATAGAAAAAGCAACAAGAGGCTTATTTAGGAACGAACAACGGCGGAAAACCCTCAGAAAGTTGGCTTCATTTTAATTTATTGTCGAACTGTTTTATAATCTCTGTAGTATTTTGTATAACTTTCCTGCCTCTTTTGGCTAATCGCTACAATGAGGATGCTCTAGCGTACGAAAGACGTTTTCCGCTAGGGCTGGAATCGTAATGTTTCCTACTACACAGCTGCATAAAATATTTCGTAATTTCCATTTTAACCTTTGTAAATCGGGGAATATTGTAAAGGAAGTTTGGTTATACCACTTTGTTTCTCCAGAGTAATTTACTCCCTTCATTGGAAATTTACATCTCTTTTTTTCAAAATTTCGGGAGAGGCTGTAGCCAGTTATTTGTCCAGGATTTTCGAAAGGTGGTTAAGGATACATTTTTAGAAATCAGTCCTCATCTTGCTATCAATTCTTGTCTTTGACGTTCTTTTTTTTATGAATACTGGGACAAAGGGTGTTATGACTCCCACAAACTCCCTTGGACACGCCACTGGCTGTAACTCCATCAGTTCAGCGAGAGAAGAGGGGAAAAGGGAAAAGATAAAAGAAAGCCCAGTCGGAAAGGAATTAAGAGAAAACAGAGAAGGAAATGATAGAAAATATGGAAAGAAGCGAAATAAAAAGATAGAAAGAAACGAGAGAAAGAGAGAGAGAGAGAGATAAGCGGTAGAAGGATGTAAAGGGAGAAATGAAAAATAGCGAGAAAGAGATAGAAGAAAGCAAAGGAAAAGAGAAAGAGATGAGAAAATGAGAGAAAAGAAGGCAATGGAAACAGGAGGAATCGATAGATTCCCACCGACATTTTTAGAAAATCAAAAATCAAATGAAAAACAATAAAGAAGTCGGGAAACGCTCTTCAAAAACCCCGATAACAATTTTTGTCTTTGAATAACTTTACAAAACTAAAGTTAAAGACGTTAATTGGAGCTCATAACTCATGAAATAGGAAAAGCGACAAGAACGGGGTATCAACGGAACTGATTTATGATCAAAGCAAATTTAATTTCACTCTGATCAGTAAACGTTAGATTCATGGCTCTGAACCCGTGTTTACATTCAGGTGTAGATATTGGTACAATTTTCATTCAATTCACACATAATCTTCGAGTGAGGTGGAAATGTGTTTTGGACTTTCTTCGTAGATTCGGAAACCTTTAACTACTGACCCACACATAGTAAGTAGTGGTATTGACTGTATTATAAACCCAAGAAAGTATGAACCCCCCTGAAGCAGATTTGGCTACACTTAAAACAAGCTCAACATGCCCATATGAGCTTTTTGCTCAAGTGTGGAACCCTGTCTAATCCATGATTTTTGTAAAAAAGCCCTCATGGATTCCATGAGAAAGTATGACCCCCCTCAGATTGATGTGCCTATACTTACAAAAGGCACTTCTGTGAGATTGTTGTCCATAAACTTGTCAAAAATATGCTCTTTTTGATATTTTTTTTGGCCACACTTAATACTATGCTAAGATACACACATACACACACACCCACCCATATACACACATATTTACTTCCAGTTTAAGTTTAATTGGACCCCAGCTTCAATTTGTTTATCTAAAATATTAAAATATTATATGCAGAGACCCTCTAGAATTGCTCCGTGACTCTTTCATTTCTTACATCATAAACATATGATTTTTCCCCTATGAGAATAACACTACATATGGTGTCATCAGGTAATGCCTCATGGAATTCACAGATAATTTTAATGTTTGTCCTGTCATTCACCACAACTTGTTTCCTTTTTGAAGTGTTAATTACAAACATGGGTCTCTGTGCTTTGAATTCATCTGGATTGTAATACATATCAGTATTGCCTGTAGTGACCCTCTTGAAAGCCGAAAATGCCTCATATAATTTGAGGAAATCATCCTTGGACATGTCTAAATTGTAATTTTCTCTAGGAAAGACATCATTTCTGCCATTTTTAAGATATATGTTCTTGATGTTGCAGTTATCAAATTTACTTGAATTTTTTTCCTGATTATTGTGCCTTCCAGTCTGAAACAATACCACTACAAAATCAGGCATGTCATATTGTATGCTGGAGAATGAATTTGTAGCATCAAACTCATAATAGGTACCAGTTGCGGGCTTCTGTACACATTGATATGTATAAAATTGCAGAGGAACCTGTGGATTTTTTATTATATCAGCTTTGTATTTAAGAGCATAACTGGCCTCATACTCAACAACAGGGATTCTTAACTCCATAGTCTGAATAATGCATTTGCCTGCATCAGGTAGGGTATTGGGCAGAGCTTCCCCTGTAGAGTTTAATGTGCTGTACCTCATCAAAGCATTATTATCATTTGCAGCTCTTCTAAATGTGATTCTTAAACCACCCTTCCACATAATATCTTTGTAATCTGAGAAGAATTCTGGCAACAGGCGCATGGGGAACAGTACTGTGTGGTTCTTAGATAATATCTTATCACCAGCCTCAAATCCACCTATTTTGTAGTAAGAAGCCTCGGTTTTGGATAATTTTAATGTGGCCAAAGCTGTGGAGGTAATGCCGGGATAATCCACTCTGTTTATGACAACGCCATGCTTTCTGATCTCAATTTCAGAGAATATATGTGGCACAAAATTATCTACCAATCTTATATTTGAATTTGCCGGATAATCTGTACCATCGAGCTTTACAACATCAAATTTGATGTATAAATCTGCTCTGTGGGGGTGTATAAAGCCATCCCCTACATCAAGATCAACCTCAATCTCTGTGTTGGGTTGATTTAAATTTGCAAATGTCCTCCTGTTTGGGGGGAATGATTGTAGCTCATAACTCTCAATATTTTCCATTTTCTTCTTGTATGTATTTTTATTTAAATGTTAATCTCTACGATAGCAGTTGTTGTGGCTCCAGCAAAATCAACTAATTCTTCTTTTTCATTAGTGACCATCAATTCAATATAATCTATTCTATTATGACACACAGGAAAATATAATGTTGGGGATGGATTGTAGATGATGGGCTCCATAAATTCAGAATTAGGCTTGAATGTTGCAATAATGCCTGTTTGTTTGTGAGTGCCTATGCCATTTGATTTGGTGATCATACCCTCAGCCACATTACAGTGAATATTTAGAGTCTCTATGGCTAAGAATTTAGGTATATTCATAGCAGTGTGTTTAATGGCTGGTTCAAGTTTTGTGTTGTTCTCAAATCCTAACAGCTCTCCTATAGTACCCAGATCCACTGTTTCTGTGGCAGATACAATTTCTACTCTGTGAGTGACAGAATTTTGACTTAACACTACACCTCTGGGTAATTGAGCATTTAGAGTGGATAGATTATACTGCCCTGGAGTAATGACAATGTTTTGATCCCCTACTGCAATTGTGTTGTTGTGGTGTGTAATATTGGGGATTAGGTACATGCCATAAAATGCTCTGAGAGCTATTGTTTTGGGATACACTATGTCATCATGTAATTTGAGTTTCAATATTGAATTTTGGCTGGTGAGATGGAATACCCCCATGATGTTTCAGATACCACAAGGCTTTTTGAAAATCTTCAATTGATGGTTTATTTATTTGAGACATGTATCTAAGAACAGATAAACACAAATGTCCGCAATTAACATCTTTGAAGTTTTGAACACGGGCATTATTGTAATAAAAATTAGCTGAATTTAGATATTTTATTAAATTTTCAGGTGGAACACCTCCAAATGAATCAAACACAAATGCCTCATTTTTTAAATATTTAAGATAGCAGATCCAGTGAGTGCCCTGATTTTTGTACTTATCCAAATTAACAATGCCACACTCTTTGTTGAGTGGTTGTTCAGGTAAAGAATCAGACATGTACACACCTCTAAAATTTTTGATGCCCAGTGGCTTGATTAAAGCTTCAATATCTTGGTTTGTAAGCGGCTCTTGTTTTTTTTAAACTTATTCATGGCTTTTTTAACACCTTTGCCTTGTTTCTCCATTGCCAGGTTATGGCGCCTCTGCTCATCTAATTCTGCCCTATTTTTCTTGGCATCTATTACTGTTTTTGCTATGGCAGCTGATCCCCCAGCCAAGCTCCCAACAGCCCCGAGAGCAGCTAAGATGGCAGGGATAGTAAATATAAATCCCCCCACATGTGATTTTTTTCTTGATTGCTGTAATTTTTTTAATTGGGGGGTGCTAAGCAACAATTTCATACCATGCCCCTTTGCAATACAAGAATTTTTTTCTTGCGCTGCTTTTTAGTTAAAAGACTATCAATAGTTTTAAGAGATTTGAGACCTGCATAAGGAATTTGATACATAACACCCTTGGCCTTCATTGTAGGTTTATTATATACATATTCACAACCCCCACCCCAGTTTTTGTTTGGTGCTCATAGCTATTGTGGTTCCCAATGCTGCTATTTTTTCACTCAAAGAAGCATCTTTGCTTACAAATCTGCCAAATGCAGCCTCTTCTAATTTCTTATCTGCAACATGTCTCTTGTCAAGATCAGAATGTGTGTTGTATGCAATATCATGGTCTCTACAAGCAGCATCTAAGGGATTAACACCAGGATCCCCTCTGTTTAATCTATGATCCAATTTTGTGCCTGGACCACAATACTGATAGCCTGGAATATGTAGTTCAAATGGCAGCTTGTTTATAATGTCATTAACAAGGCCCCGACCCTCAGAAATATTCCAAAATTTAGGTGGTAGAGTATTAATAATTTTTATGAGATATCCAATCCCCTTAGTGTCATTCACTATAAAATTAGACAATTTTGTGCTTATCATGTCCATAATTCCAACCTTTTCATTGTAAAAATTGTTGTTGCCAGCATTTTCCTCCCCAGCTATCACCAATAGCCTATCTACAAGTTTCCTGACATCATCAACCCAGACAAATTCTTTGGGCAGGGTGTTGTATTGTTTGATTCCACTGCCAGTCTTAATTTGTGACCATATGGGCTTGATTAAATTATTGTATTTTGCTCCACTGCTCGACTTGACTCTTTTTTGTGTGGGATCATTGTTCTGGTATAGAGCATCTGATTTTATTAATATTTCTTTGTAATCCTCATAATCTTGATCTGTATAGCTGCCAGGCCTTTTCCGAGTCATCAATTCCCACAATCCAGGTGTGCCGGGGTACTTAACAAAAGCACCTTTTTCTCCAAGTCGAGATTCTGAATATACAATTATATCATCTCCCATAAATGTTACTCTGAAATTGCCAATTCTATGTATGATGTTCCCATCAAGCTCTGTGTCAGCATATAAGCCAAACACCTCATCTTTATTGTCTTTAGGTGTGGTTAAATATTTTTGAGCAAGAAGACCCAATTCAATAGGATCCTGAGTAGCTTCAATTCTTCTAGGAGCAATAGGACTAGGTGTATGAATACTGGAAAGTGGGGTGAATGGATAATCTAATATGTTCCTTGCAGCTACAGGTACAAGCTCTGTGATCAAATTTTGATTTTGCTCTGTAACAGTTTTGATATTTTTACCTAAATTATTAATAGCATCAATTACAGGCTGTTCTTTTTGTTTGTGTTTTTCATAAATTCCACGGTTCTCTGATTTCCATCCCTTAAATCTTTTTACAAGATAATCTCTTAATTTAAGATCATCAATAATTGGCTTTTTCATGGTTATTTATATATGTTTCAAAGTCTAGAAAATTGTTGATTTTATTTCTGTATTTGCCACTATTGGGTGTTCTTGTCATATCAATTGTGACAAACCCATAACTGTCCTGGTTCCAGCACCTGCTGCAAAACTTAGAAAAATCATTGTAGCTCAGGTCCCCACCTACATATTCATCATGTATGTGTTTGAGGTTGGTATGGTCTTGATGAAACACACATATAAAATTGCTGTTGTCTCGGATCAGCTGCTTCGGTATTTTTGAAAAAGTCTGTGCCAGGTAGAAGCAATCAATATTTTTGTGCCGGCCCTGTGTGAAGAAATTCCTAACCTTGTTTTGATTATCCAGTATAATGTCATCAAACACAACAACAGAATTATCGAGTCATTCATGGAGTGGCTTAACATCTGGTTCAAAAGTGGCAATATCCAATCCATCATATAGCTTCATCAGCTGCTGATATTTTAATTGTTCCAAGCTCTTAGAGAAGATATACAAGTGCCTGTTTTTCCAGTCTAACCAGTTGGGTGCCAATAAAAAATTATCAACCATTAGTGTAGTTTTACCACAAGCAGATGGCCCAACAATAAGACACCTAATATTATCAGGCAGCAAGTTGCCATTTCTCTTATTCTGTTGTTCAGGTTCTGGCAGCCTTTTTATAACATCCCAGGTGCTCATATTATCACTTTGTTTGCATCGATCCAGCTGTTTTCCGGATGACCCAGCCATTTGACAAATAACTTGTTGCCTTTTCTGCGGATAATTTTTTCTATGAGATATGTGTCAGGCTGTTTAGTTTTGCTGAGCTCTTCTTCATAGAACCTGCCTTTGAGAATTTCTCCTCGGTGATCCTTTATTATATATGTGTTAAGGGTCCCAGGTTTAACTTGAACCACTGTAAATAATTCGGTGCTCCAGTTTCTTGTAAAGCCTCTTTTGAATAAGTGCTTATATTTGCTGATTCTTACTTGATCACCAATCCTGTATTTGGCCTTTCTTATTGTTGGCTGATATTTAGGATAATAAACAGTGCTGATCAATTTTTGCTCATCAGATAAAGTTACTTCAGAGGGTTTCATGTTGATTGTGGAATGGACCGAGTTGTTATATTTATGTAGAAGTTCTGGAAGAATATTAATCCATTTATAATTACCTTGCAGGGTAAATTGCTTATACATAAGATTTTTTAAGGTTCTGTTGAATCTCTCTACAATTGAGGCTTTGAGATCACTGTAACTTGAATAATGTTGTATTGCCTGGCTTTTAATAAATTGTTGAAACACTGAATTATAAAATTCTTTGCCATTATCTGTTTGCAAATAGTGCGGGGATCTTCCACTCTGATTGATGATTGTCCTGATGGCTTCTGTAACACATTTTCCAGTCTTGGATTTGAGTGGCACAGCCCAGGCAAATTTTGAAAATGTGTCTATCACAGTGAGTAGATACTTGTAGCCCTTGTTGATTTTGTCTAAGTTTTTCAACTGTCCACTTGCCATTTCAATCAAGTCGCTCTGCCATAAATCATCTATGCCTTTTGTGACTACTGGGAGCCTCTTAAAATTATGTCTGGCCTGTCTGTGTAATTCATCAACAATAATTTTTCTAGACATAATATGTAAACAAGAATATTGCAACTATGGGGTGTTCAGCAGCTGATACTGCAGGATTTTCTAAATATAATTTGTCCCCTACTTGTATTTTAAATTCCAAAGTGCCATCATCTTCAGTATAGGCTGTTTCTAATGTATTGGGATCTGTAAAATCCTCCAATTCTACACTGGTGATTTTTTGTTTGTTGTCAGCATTTGTTATTGATAAGGTAGGGTAGTGGTGTGCCTGTGGCTGAAGCCAATATTTGATCTTGATTGGTCTCAATGTGCCCCCAACAAAAAACTGGTAATAAAATTGTGCAGGGGACAGCATATATATTTTGCCACCTGGTGTAAATGGAGAATCATATTCTCTGTTGGGGATGCTGTTCAATTCAAGAATTACTGTGTGCTTAGGATTCTCGATTATGCCTGTTATTTCTTTTTCTGCTGTAAGCAATCTACTTGTTACAGATTCAAGGTGCTCATTAATAGTTCTAACAACATCATCGTGGCCTGGCTTAATTTTTATGTCCACAGCAAGTTTCTTGTATTGTTGCACAATTTCTTGTAGCTGGGTGGCAAAAACAGACAGAGCATTTGCTTGATTGGATTCCATGGTCCCTAGCTGTTGCTTGATATTGGCTACAATTTGCTGTAAATTTTCAACAACTGCCAATTTTGAATTTTGAGCAGTAAGATCATGGACCTGTCTTCTGATATCCTCAAACAGGGCATGCAATTCATTAATATGTTGATTTGTTGGAAGAGTGGCAACTGTCTGAGTGAGATGTTTGATCTCTGCTTGGATATTCTTGATATCTTCTGATTTCAATATCCTATTCACTGCCCTCTTAATATTTTTAAGTTCCTGTGATGTAGGCAGATTTGATACTGTATTTTGTAAAAATTCAAGTGCCAATTTCACATTGTTTAATTCAGAAGCATCAGCCATATTTTGCATAGCATTTTGGAGCAGAGCTATATCTGCCTGGGAGGGTGTTGATTGTTGTAAAATTTCAAGTTTTGTTTGGATATCATCAATCAAGTGATGAAAATGAGATAGTTCAGATTCAGTGTTGAGGTTTTCAAGCTTTGTGATTTGTTGCTGGACACTGACAAGGGTATCTACAATCCCAGGCAATCTGGATTCTAGTACATTTGCCAAATCACTTTGCACTGCTGCTATTGTACCTTCAAGATGGGTTATGGAACTTTGAATTTTTCCAAAATCTTCATATGTTTCAAGTTGCAGCTTAATATTTGCAACACTCCGAGTTATTGCATTCAAAGCATCAGAAGATGGCAAATTGTTCATAAAATTTTCAAGTGTCTCAATTTTTTCTTTAACCTCGGCTATGGCATTGTTCAGAGGGTCCAGATTAGGTATTTGGAGTGACTGAATCTGTTCCTTTAGAGTGGAAATCACTAGATCAAAATCTTCTTGTGATTTTATGCTTTTGACAATTGTTTGGAGCTGTGCCTGGACATTATTTATTTGCACTTCCAATTGTTGTTTCAATTGCTCAGAGTTGTTGGCCTGGGTCTTAAATTTGGCTTGAAGAGCTGCTACAGCTTCTTCTAAACTTTGAAAATTATCCAATGTGGCCAGGTCAGTATATTTCTGAAGCAGCAATTTGAGTTCAGAATCAATTTTAAGAAGAGGGTCCATGCATTGTGATTGCAAATTTGTAATTTCTAATTGAAGACTGGCATTGAGTGTAGTTTGTAAAGCTTGTAAATCACTTCTTAATTTCTTGACTCTGACATCAAGCATCAGAATCTCATCACTGTGATCTTCATGTCTTGTATGGCCAAAAATATCATTAGGCATTTTGTTTAGTAGTTATTTATTATAGAGTATCTGATTCTTAATTCTATAAAAAAGGGTATAAGCTTGTCATAAGATCCAGGGACTTCAATATATAAGCAGTCACCAGCAGAAACAGTATAAACAGTGCCAGAAACCATGTTTGAGTGCTTAATTCTATAAATATTTCTCCCTATTGAAATTTTAACATCACCCTCAGGGGTTGTAATAAATTGCAATTGCCCACCTACAGGTAATTGGTAATGATTTAAATTATTGTTAAATATGTACAATATTTTGCCTGTTTCCTCATCAATATCTGTAAGTATGCTGTTCAGATGAATAATTAAGAAACCACTCAGTTTAGACAGTATATCAGAAGAGGGTTGTGGTGTTGCCAGCTCCATAATAGCCTGTTTTTTGAACCCAAATAAGTTCATGGGCATGTTTATTTATTTCAAATCATGCTCTGTAATTGGGCATTGATTCCCATTTTTCAAATCACAATGACCCCATGGTAAAGTATGAATTCCACATGATAAAATGCATCTCTTATCATCATGTGGGTCCAGGGCCACTTTTCTTACAACATTTGAAGTCAATAAGTGATCCACACTCTGAATTCTGGATTCTGATGTTTTGATTAAATTCTGGGATTTGAGGCAATTTTTATAATCCTCAAATTCAAGCTCT
The DNA here is from genome assembly GCF_977018435.1 of Lepisma saccharinum. Lineage (NCBI taxonomy): Eukaryota > Metazoa > Arthropoda > Insecta > Zygentoma > Lepismatidae > Lepisma > Lepisma saccharinum. Next base: position 111,550,414 of record NC_139231.1, read on the forward strand.
TTTTCAACAGTAACTCTGCCAATGCCCTTGGCTTTTTTGACAACAGCATTACATGTTTTAAAACTATACATCTTGGCACTTAACCCAGCAAATTCCACAATAACATCACCAAGTGTCTCATCTTTTAACTTGCCAGGCACTTTTTTGTTGTGGGGTTGAATCCTTGTATGTTCACTGGTATCAAAGTATTTAATCAATTCAGGCTGTGCAATATCTTGATAAACATCTTCTGTTTGAATATCAAGAACAAAACTATCCGTGTCCATGTACATCAATTTTACACGATCCTTATAAAAAGGTTTCAACACATCATAATACAATGTTAACATATGTGATTTGGCCAATTCCAATATCGCAGCCCCTACATAAATAGGTTTATCAAACTTAATCTTTGTTCTTTTCATGTTGAAAAGTGCCATATTTTCATCATAAATTCTTCTATAATTGAAATTAGGCTTTGCAACCAATTTTTTGCTCAGGCTGGGGTCAGTAATTATTTTAACATCGGTATGTTTTCTGACATTTTCAATTGTTTTGCCATACACAGAATTAACCATCAATTTAAACAAGGCCTTATCAAATTGGCTCTTTGCAGATGTTCGAAGCTCCGTGTTTGTATCAATATATGGTTTCAACCATTCTGAGTGCCTGAACCTCAAAACTTTTCTAACTTTGGTCACTTGAACACCATGTTTCATCAGGAACTGGAGGTTTTTGTGATATATGACATAACCCTGTTTTGGCTCCAGTGTCATCATGAGCTTCTTCTGTTTAGAGCCAGATGAGCACTGAACCTCAGGAATTGGGGGCAGATCAGAAAATTTGTTGTGCAAATCATCAGGAATTGTCACATCAACCTCTAAGAAGAGGCCATAATTACTGTCATCAAAATCCTTAAAACCTTCAATATTGAAATCTTCATCCCACTCAAGCCCTGCATATGGCAGTTTTTGCATCATGGCATGACCATAGAGGCTGTTTGCATCTACATACACTATATAATTTGATGGCCGTGCTGGATCATAATCAGGCATATATTTGTTATTTGCTCTGGCATATCTCTGAGAACATTGCACCATGCCTCCTCTTATACATTGCTCCATAAACAGATACATATTTTGATCTTGGATCAGATCCAATTGCATTCTAGTGTTCAAAAACATTGCAGACCATGCTAGCCCCGGAGCACTGTAAAAATACATTGGATCCAGCTTATAATTTTGCATGGAAGATTTTCTGAATGCCTGAAGTATATCAGCCAAGAGAGTGACATGAAGTTTTAAATATGCATTGTGATAATCACCAAATTTCTGGCATTTTAAATTGTTCCACATCAACTGGGCATGGTGATAATCATCATCAGTGATTCCAGATCCTCTGATTTTGCTGTAAAACTCTTGTTGTGGTGGCAGAGAACACTCATCAAATTTAGAAAAATCTGTAACATAGTCATATGGATATACACCCTTCCGCCTAATTAATTTCAGGTCCTGATTTGGAAACAAAGCACATGTGATTTTGAATTGATCATCAGATAATTGACTGGCCAGTGTAGCCAGGCTAGTGGACAGAATTCTGTAGGACTCAAGAAATCTTAAGTGAATAGGAACACCATTAACTTTAATTATTTTGCTAATAGATATATATTTCTCATCATTTTCAGCTAAAATATTTAAATCCTCCTTGTCAAACCCCTCGTACCTGATCAAATGATGGAAATCATAATTGGATGCTCCATGGCAAAATATGGGGATAAATTTTGGTCTCTTGATCTGAATATTACATCTATTACACAGGGCCATTTTGAATTTACCATCTGTATGAGAATGGTGTTTCACCTTGATATTTGTATCTGAAAATTCAGAATCACATACCGGGCATTTTTCTGCATTGTTGAAATCTTCAATCTGTTTCTCTGTTAAAGGCAACATGGGTTTTGATTTTAATAAAATATTAGATGCTATGTCACGGCACTCATTTTCTATTTTATGTGCAAATATTTTGATGGCATCTGGCCCCATGTATGAATATTCTTTAGTAACAACACCATCCTGTACAACCACATAACAAAAGCTGGAAGGTTCATGTAGCTGGTATGGTGTAATTGAAGATTCTTCAGGATCTGGATTGCAGAATGCAAAAGATTTGAGAATTGATTCAAAATCACAGACAATATATGCTGGGTGTTCCAACAAGGCTTCAAACTTTTTGAATTTGCAATTTTCACTTGGATTAGGCATCACCATATGAACAGGTTTATGGTTCCCACAGTATTTCAGATGCTCAATTAACTTGTTTTTGGCAATTTCTGCACTCTCTTCACGAACCCCCTTCACCATTTTTTGACCATAAAATACAGTTAAGCATCTTCTGCACAACTTAAATATTATATTAGATTTGTCTAGTTGTGTTCTCACTAAAGCTTCAAGATTATGTATCAGAGTATAATGATATTTGCCATCCCCTTCAATTAAGAGCAAATCAATCGGAATAGCAGAATCATCATCAATTGTACTGATTCTGAGAGGTTCTATCGGGCAATTGCCAGTGGAGCAAGTAAATACATTAATAGATAATTGTTTGCCATTCATATCCCTGGCTCTTTTTTCAAATTTATCAATATTCTGAACAGACATTGGATATTCTAAACTCTTCATTGCATCGTCAAAAAAGTGTTCATGTTGTTTATAACAACTTATTCTCTCAGGATGCCTTGAAACTAGAAACAAAGCAGCTAATATACACCACAAAAAGCATTTCTGGTCGGTATTTTCTATATTAACCACGGTTCTTCTGTTTTTAATATTATCAGGTAATGGCAGATATGTAGATCCTTGTAATGGAGTGAATTCAGAAATATTAACATAGAGCCTGTGTGGAGAGCCGCATAGGCTCCATCCAGACTCTTTTGCCGCAAATTCAGAGTGTTTAATATTCAATTGATCTATCAACCTGCTTATTATTGTGTCTGAATTTGCATTTGAATATACCGGTACAGTTTCTGTTATGTGGGGCTGTGTAAATTTTGTGCCATTTGGTTTCTTATATTGAGTATACAATTTGAGGGACAGCTTATAAGAGCCATTTTGTGCATTTAGAATTGCCTGCACATCAGGATTTACACTCTTCAAAAAATTCTCAATGCCACATCTTGGCTCTGATACAAACCGATAATCTCTTAATTGGCCATTAAAACTGCTATGGATGGGTGGTTCATAGCGTGGCTGCTTTGCTGCTCTGGCATTAAGAGGTGCTTCATGCTTTCTTTTCAGACCAGATGTGGATGGTTGTGAAGGCAATGTTGATGACTGTGCAGAACAAGTATTTTTATGTGTATATGTGAAGTATTGCATGTTATATTTTCTATTGCATTTGGGGCATATTTTTGTGGGAGTTCTGTATTTGTCTGGGTCACAAATCTTTTGGTGCTTGGCCCAATTGGGGCTGGATATATTCTTATTGCATTGATTACAATATTTTTGACTTGGCATTTTTGTTTGTTGTTTATTATATACAATTTCCTGGGATTCAAATCAAAATTCTATGCTGGATAAAAAATATCAGTTGGGTTCAGTACTGTGCCTTGTGTGTGTGTATGTGTGTGTGTGTGTGTGTGTGTGTTAATATTTTTGGCTTTGGTATTTATATAAAATTTCTTGGGAATCAAATCAAAACTCTATACTGGATAAAAAATATCAGTTGGGTTCAGTACAGACAAAAAACTGCATAGCTCTATGTTAATTAGTTCTTGAGATATTGTATTTAGGAACCACTTTGGCCGGAATAGAACTGCCCGGGCGAGGAGTATTAATCCCGCAGCTCCTCGGGGCGGGAATTTGAGGAACTGCCCCGAGTATTGATCCGGGCAGTGGAACTGGCTGCGCCGCAGCTCCACGGTGCGGGAATCTGAGGAACTACTGCCCCGAGTATTGATCCGAGCTGCAAGCAGCCTCACTGCGAGAATCTTAGGAACTAATGCCCCGAGTATTGATCCGAGGATTTACAGGCAATAAAACTGCTAATAAAACTGCAGGAGCTGCTAATAAGACTTGCCGGAAGGCAATAGAACAACTCGAGTATTGATTTTGTGATGTTTATTCCTAAGAACTGGGTTAATTGAGAATCAATATATTGATTCTTAGCACCGTGCAGAATTGCCCGGGTGTCTTGTATTAATATAAGCTTAGAGCTCTGTAACAAAACTTAAATACATACTTATGGCCTATAGACAATACGGCTTGGCCCTCTGAGCAACATACTCAAATTTTGGAAAAAATCGATAATTTTGTTTCTTTGATATCTTCGGAACCATAAACCCTAGAGACATGGGGTTTGTTGCTTTGGCATGGGCATGGCAAGATGCAACTTTTTGATGTCTATAAATTTTTCAAAATATCTTGTTGTTCTCTAGATCTTGAATAACTTGCCCATTTTTCAAGATATCAACATGGGAGTTGTTTATTTCAATTCTAAATGAGATTTAGAAGATTTTTGAAAAAATCGATAATTTTTTTAAATTTGAGATTTTTCAAAAACTATCAGTGCTGGAGACTTGAAATTTTGTAGCCATGTTCTAGGCGTGATTCTCTATATTTTATGTCTCTATAAGTTTCCTGATATAAGCAATATTTAAGCTGCAAATCTCTGATCTATGTCTGTTCTATAAATAGAATTTTTTGAAAAAAGCAATATTAACAAAGTTGTTAATATCTCTGGAACCATGAGTCCTAGAGACATAGGGTTTGTTGCTTTGGCCTGGGCATTTCAAGATGCAACTTTTTAATCTCTATAAATTTTTCAAAATATCTTGCTGTTCTCTAGATCTTGAATAACTTGCCTATTTTTCAAGATATGAGCATGGGGGTTGCATATTTGAAATCTAGAGGCTGTTTAGAAGTTTTGTTAAAAAATCGATAATTTTTTTAATTTGAGATTTTTTCAAAAACTATCAGTACTAGAGACTAGAAATTTTGTAGGCATATTCTATTCGAGATTCTCTACATTTTATGTCTCTATAATTTTTCTGATATTTACAATATTTAAGCTGTAAATCTCTGATTTTTATAAATAGAATTTTCTGAAAAGTACAATATTAACAAAATTTTGAAATCTATACATGCTAGGGCAATATAGCAGTTACTATACTTAAGATAACATACAATATCAAAAAGAGCATATTTTTGACAAGTTTATGGACAACAATCTCACAGAAGTGCCTTTTGTAAGTATAGGCACATCAATCTGAGGGGGGTCATACTTTCTCATGGAATCCATGAGGGCTTTTTTACAAAAATCATGGATTAGACAGGGTTCCACACTTGAGCAAAAAGCTCATATGGGCATGTTGAGCTTGTTTTAAGTGTAGCCAAATCTGCTTCAGGGGGGTTCATACTTTCTTGGGTTTATAATACAGTCAATACCACTACTATAGTACTTTCGCTTAGATTAAAGTTCACCTGACTTGTCACCATAAAACACACATTCACAATTATCTAAATGCCATGTATGTGCATTTAATAGGACTACCTGAGAAAATAAACGTAAGTCTTCAAACCGGCTATTCACATTGTCCACCAATGAAAAAAATGGTCTGGAACGTATGGTTTTCCTGTAACTCCTTAATTACGGTCGTCAATTGTTTTCAATGTTTCAAGAGTGTCGATGCCTTGTTTCTCTCTGAGAACTGAGGGATTTTTGTTTTACAAAGACAATTATAGTATTTTTAGTACTTGTACAGGGTGCGGCACGAAAAACTAGCCCGTCTCCGATCAGTATACAATATGTACGGTACATTTGAAATAATAATGAAACATGCACTGATGAACAAATTCAAACTTTTTTTTGCTCCTTTGAACGAAAATAGGCGATTATTTATAATTCGACCCCACTGAATCCAAATCTGAAAGTAGAAATGCTGTATCACCTATCGTTTTCCCTGGATTTTCATTTTTGGTTTTTAATAAAAATTTAATTCCATTTGTAATAATACATCGAAATTTGAAATTATTTTTGTTTGTTTGCTCATGAAATAAAATGTAAATATTGAAGTAAATAACTATGAAATATAAAAAAAAATAAAAAATATATATATAGGACCGATTTTGACTGTTTAATGAACAAATTTCATGCAAAAAAAGAAAAAAAAACACAATTTTACTCGCATTTTCAAAATTTCTTTCTTGAACTCGCCGTTTGTAACTGACACCAGAAACCTCTTCCTTGAGGTTCCAACAGTAGTCTGCTAACATGTTCTGTACCGATTTTCCTGCATATCGTTTCTCCATGACAGAAATATCCTGGTGAAATCTCTCGCTGCATTTGTCACTAACCACGCCTAAGTTAGGGGGAAGAAAGTCCAAATGCGAATGTAAAAAGTGAATTTTCAAGGACATATTGCACCCCATGCGCTGATAACACTTCAACAAGTTCATAACAAGTTCCTTGTAGTTGTCAGCTTTCACATTTCCAAGGAAATTACAGCATACTTGTCTGAAAGCTAACCATGCGCATTTCTCTTTTTCTGTTAGCAATTCCACAAAGTTGTCATCATGAATGATCTCACGGATTTGTGGCCCAATAAATATGCCTTCTTTTAACTTACTATCACTGAGTTTAGGAAATGTTTTTCTCAAATACCCAAAACCCTCACTGTGTTTATCCAATACCTTAACAAAATTTTTCATGAGCCCTAACTTTATATGCAACAGTGGTAACAAAATCTTGTCTTTCTCAAGTAGAGGGTGGTTCCTAACACTCTTCTCTCCAGGAATTAAGTTTTTTCCGTATGGGCCAATCCAAAATGTTGTAATGTTAATCTTCTGCCCGGCTGTCCCATTCGCAAAGAAAGCAACAAAATTTTGTAAACCCAGATTGCATGCCCAACAGTATACCAATCATTTTGAGGTCTCCGCATATCTGCCAACCATATTTTTCATAAATTATCACTTTTAATATTGTATCCATATTTTCATATGTTTCCTTCACGGTGGAAGAATAGGCAAGGGATACTGATGGGTATATATTCCCATTATGCAACAATACTACTTTTAAACTATTCTTAGATGAATCTAAATATAGTATCCACTCGTTTGGGTTGTGACTACTTCCAAGTTCTTGCAGAAGGCCTTCTACATCATTGCAGTGAGTTAACTCGTTACTAACAGAAAAAAAATGTGTCAGTAATTGTTGGCGTTTCCGATATGACACCTTAACACCATCTTGTAATAAATTCCACCCTCGGAGACGAGAACCTAATAATTCCGCTTGAACTTTAGAAAGGTTGGTATCTCTGACTAGATCATTTAGTTCGGTTTGGGAAATAAAGTGAGGTATATTTGGATCAGGAAAATTTGGATCGGTGTTTGAATATGAGGGTCCAGGTTCGTCATCTGGAGAAACACTGCTTGGTTCTGTTTCATCCACTGTCCATTCTTTAGGAGGCTTAGTAATTGGTATAAACTCATGACTCGTAGGTTTCTTGGCTGAAGGAACATCGGGATAAAATATAGAATGTTTTGATTTAGAACTATATCTTACTATGTTTGTTAAACAGAAGTAACAATCCGTAGTATGATCTTTCTGTTCTGTTCATATTTCAGGGTTTCTGAAGGGCATTGATTTGTGAGTGCCATTAAGCCAACCACGTAAAGTTCGCGAACAATTACAACGAATTTTACCTGGTGCCCAGCTTTTTCCCTCCTCTACTTTACTTCAAAATACAACTCATATGCTTTTTCACTATAGGAGTGATAGTATTTCTCTGTGACTTCAGAGTAAATTCCCCGCAAACATAACAAAACAAGTTCGGGTTATTCACACATTTGCGTGACATGGCGAACTCATTAATTGAGTTATAATATATTTCTTTAAAAAAAAAAAAATATGAATGCTCTTATCGTTTTGTTAAAATACAACTTACACTTCACTTCACTATACACAATATTTATTACATTCACAATTTCACGAACATACACAAACATAAAATACGGCTACTCGCGAAGTTATCGGAAAGGAAGTTAAGACTCGACTAACCCACAAAAGAACAAATTTTAACAGAGAAACAGGAAATTTCTCTACTGCCAGATGTTTCCTCCACTTAATATTAAGTGCCAGTCATAAACACACAAGGTCGCTGAAAAGTTCTTATCCATTTGCTAGGAACCAAACGTTAAGCCGGATGCGGAGCAGGGTGCGAAGACCTGAAACCATATAACTATAAAATGTGGGTGTTCTGCAAAAAATTTAGGTGATACAGAAAAACGGATGCGATATTCGTTATCAGCACATCTGAATACATAAAGATCACTTAGTTTTATTGAAAGGAGTATTTCATTGTTTATCAGTGGTATTTACTGTTTACAATAGATGTTGAAAGTGGTCACCAATAACCTGAAGACACATTAGCGTACGGGATAACATGTTTCGTAAGACAGCTTGCAGTTCGGCATGTACATTTTCTATACTAATCGGAACGGGGATAGTTTTCCGTGTCACACACAGTACAACGTCGTAAGATATAGCAAAATCCATTATTAATAACTTCTTTGTCAAATGTTTTACCGGTGCTTAAAATTTCTATCTTTCATGGGTCCATCGGGAACCATCTTTGCTTATTTTTTAAAGACATATCAAAATTCTACACATGTCAAGAAGCAAACAGGATAAAAAAAACGACGCAACCAAACATACGTCAAAAACACAGCCCAGTTCTACTATTTGATAGAAAAGTATTTGCGAAACTCCAGAAGTCTTAGAAAGTACTGAATACACGTATATAGCATCTAAAAGAGGCAGAGCCAGGGACGACAGCCTTTCAAAAACATTGGATGGGCTCTAACACTTGAATTATAAGTTCACAGAAAATCACATAAATCTTTCCATCCATGTATTATGATTTCAATTCCCACAAACAATGCATCCTAACTTTATAAATTTGTTGTTTACTTAATTCAATAACCACTCCATCACGAATGACGATAACAAATATAATAATAATCGTTTATTTTAAGTGTTGAGCACAGTATGAAACCTAATACAGCACTAAGTCAAATACAAAAGTACAAAGTTACACGAATAAAATACGTAAGCTGTAGAATAACATAACATAACAAGTTTGCATATGCACTTCAAGTTACAGTTTTCAACGAGATCTATTATATCTCTGATACTAATAATGGTTTATTGTTATATAATATTGTGCAATTAACTGTGTATTGTTCTAATAATAATAATAATAATCATATTTATTGAAGTGATGCTAACGATTAAACAACCACTATGTTATACAAAATTAAAAAATTGAATACATAATTATAAAATAAAACAGTGGATCCTACAATCTTATACATCAACATAAATTCAAATTGTAGGTTTCAACAAGATCAGCTACTAAACCTCTTGCATTGTTTAGGCATGTGAGAATTGAGATATACCTATGGGAATATCTGGGAATTTTATAAGCTATAATATTCAAAAAGTATTCACTGTCAACTTGGAAATTTAATATCTTCTTTACAAAATGTATCCTTTTCATTTTTCTTCTTCCTTCTAAGGAAAACATATTCAACTGTGATAACCATTCAGAGTAATGTTGGTCATAGTAATTTTTTTAAACTTTGTGCATAATAACCTGATAAAAAGTTTTTGAACTGATTCAACTTTTTGAAGGTGACTGGTTGCAGTCAGAAACCATAATTCATTTGCATATTCAAGAATAGGACGAACTATCGTTTTATACAGGAATATTAAGGTATCTTCCTTTTTAAAAACTTTCCTTGAGAAAAATATATAACCAAGCATTCTCTTTGCTCTTTTGCAAATTTCTGAAACGTGCTCATCAAATATGAGAGACGAGTCTATTACTATTCCTAAGTCTTTATGACTGTCGCACACTTGGATTTTATTTTCATAAATAAAATAGTTGGAGACTATATAATGAACTTTCTTAGTACATCTTAAAACTTTACACTTTTTCAAGTTAATTTCCATTTCATTAATCTTGCACCAATATGTCATTCTATCGAGATCAGCCTGAAGTTGAGCGACATCATTATTTGTTAAAATACTCTAAAAATTTTTTATATCATCTGCATATAGTAAACATGTGCTAGATTTAAAACATAATGTAACATCATTGAACAGAATTGGGCCAAGTTGCGACCCTTGAGGTACTGCACAAAGTATTTCTTTTTTTAGAAGAAGTTGTTTCACGAATCTTAACAGAGAAACTTCTATTTACTAAAAAGTTGGAAAAACATTTCAGAAATCGTGGTGATAATCCCATTTGGCCGAGTTTGTAAATTAATAGCTGATGGCTGACCCTATCAAAGGCTTTAGCCAAGTCAATAAATAAAATATCGGTCTGGGATTGCTTCCTAATGTTAGATTTAAGAGAGTCTATTAAAACAAATAAATTTGTAATAGTACACCTTTTTCTAAAACATCCATGCTGATTTCCATCAATATATTGTTTAAAAGAAAAAGACAAATAGTCAGCATATGTGTTCAAAAACCTTTGACATGGAATTTAATATAGTAATTGGTCTATAATTATTGAGATCATTGGCTTTTCCATCTTTGTTTTTAGTTACAGGTATAATAAACACATTTTTCCAGATATCTGGAAATATTCCAGAAGTAAGTGACATGTTGTAAATTTTAGTTAACAATGGTACAAAAACATCTTTGTTTGCTTTCAAAATAAAATTAGGTATGCCATCAGGACCTATTGAAGACCTGCCTTTTAGTTTGTTAATTGTATCACTTACATCCTTTTCCAAGATAACAGGTACATCAATTAAGTTGGTGTATGAATGAAGATTGATATTTTTAAAATAATAATAATAATAATAGCACGTCAAATTATTGGATGGGCTCGGACCCCGCGGATCTATATAAGTTCGTGACACTGTACCCAGCCACCATAAATTTTGACGAAATTTTGAAACGCTATAAGTACGATATATTTAATAATATAGTTTGCTTATTCATTAGGTTCGATGGTTCACGAGAATGGGGTGGATCCCTCCTATCCCCTTTCAAATCGCACCCTGCACATAAATAAATAGGTGCATGTTTGCTTGCTATTTTCATGCGACAAACTTCTGATTTTTCGTTCCATCGCATTCGAAATTAGCCTAGAACAAATTCTAGAGCTTTACATGTTTTGGAATTATTTTTTAAAAAAATATAAATTATATAAAAATAAAGAAATAAAAGTTTCTGTAAACTTTCTATTAAGATCAGAAATATGTGTGTACTATTCCAAAAGTGAATTTCTCATGCCCCCACATTGTATATTATATAAATGGAGGTTCAATTTCAATTTTGTACTCCCGCCCCAAATTAAAAACGTTCCTGTTCCACTAAACGCTATGCATCATCCAATTTTACAAGTTCAGCCACCCCGAAAAAAATTCTCCGTACGCCAGTGTTGTGAGCATCATTGTACTTATCTTACACTTTATTATGCCATTCCAAAGTCATATTAACCAGATTCTCTCTAAATGAAAAATTAACTTTAAATTTCATAATATGAAAATATAATATGACAATTTATTTCTCAATCAATACAACAATGAACAACTAAACTTTCATTTTCAGGCTAATGAGAAACGTTTGTCTTCATGTGTATAATGATGCCCAACAATATTTCTTAATTAGGTTGCTATATTGAGTTACTGTTCATGAGGTTTCTGATCAGAGAAACACATTCCATTCTTAAAATTTCGCACTTCTTCCATGCCGGAGATGATGACCTGTAAGAATGACAAAATTATTCAATTGGTACACTGTTAATAAATATATTCACTATTGTTCTAACGTTATCTACGTAGTATGTCATGAAAAAAATGTACATACAAAGACTCTGTATCTTCTTGAGAGTATATCTATATTTGTTTAATATACAGAATGTTTCCATACAAAACTGCCCAAATTTCACAGCGTGTACAAGACTTCAAGACGAACAACATTTTTTAACGTTCTGCTCTTTGATGCCTCGTTTCAAAGATTCGAGCCCTCGAAAAAGGCATTGTCTATCCTTTCTGTATGCCGCCATGCGGTACAATTTCATGGTAGCCACTGGCATTATCTTTTTCTGTTATTAAACGACAAAATTCTTAGTACGCTACCAACAGACTGTGTATGGGGGGAGGGAGGTGTATGAAGACTTCCAGACAAAATCCATGTAACCGAATATAACATTGCTGTTAGTTTCTTCTATCCAATACCATTAAATTTATTTGGCAAATGTGATTTTCATTGGCATGTTCCATTTCGGACACCGAAAAATTCCAATTAGTGAGAATATTTCCACTTCAATATATTTGTTAATGAAACTTGCTCCCCAAATTAAACTGAGTGTGGTACCCGTTAGTCAGCATCCAAAGTTGGAGGCAGGAAGCAACGTACACCCTCATATATCGTTTGATTGCTCACTGCTACTGTCGCGAAATCATTTTCTATCTCTCGCAGTCGAACTCAAACTCGAGAGAGAAAGACCCAACCGTTAAGATTCAAATTTGCAGGCTGCAGGATGCACACCGTCTTTTTACCCCAACGGTTTAGCATTAAAAAATTGGCATGTTTTATATTTATAATTGAATACATTTATTTGGACATGTTCTTTTATTGTTTGTTTGTGTCTTTGAATTTACAAATGTTTATTTTTTATTTATTACTTTATTTCTCTTCATTCATACAATGATTCGTTGTTCTTATAAAGGGTCTACCAATTTGAACGTCAGAACTTTGAAAAACTGTTGTGGCAACACTGGCTGGAATGACGAGATGGAACTGTGACATCTATGGGCAGTGGTCTGTGGCAAGTTATCATGGAGAGATGCACAATGCAACAATGCGTAGAAATTATTCGAATTTATTATCAAAATTCGTGTTCAGTTCGACAGACATTTCGTGCATTGAGAGGAATTTATGGCCAACATAATCGACCGACAGACAAACAAAACTGTAGGATTTGGACAAATGACAATCCGCAAGTGATTCTGGACGTACCCCTTCATCCTAAGAAAGTGACTTTGTGATATGGTTTTTGTGCCTTACAGTGGCGTCTCGTAGCCTCAAATTTGGCCGGGGCTTATTTTTTAAAGAATTTAAAATATAATGACAATTCACATGAATTACAAAAAAAAGGTATTTTTTTCTCCTAGACTACAAAACTGGACTTACTTTTTTTAAATAATTTAAAATATAATGGCAATTCACATGATTACAAAAGAAACAGGTATTGTTGTGAAACATACCTTTCTACGAACGTTGATTCCTGTTCTTCTGCTCAGCAAATTTTGTTATTACTTTTTCGTTGAAGCCCTCTATGTTTGAAATGTATCTCTATTGTAAGCAAGTGCCAAGGCATATGGTCTGTCTTGTCCCATTGCATTTCTTAAGCAGGTTTTAATACGCTTCAATGTGCTGAAACATCGTTCAGATTCAGCTGTTGCCACTGGAGTTATTAAAACTATGTTTGTCATTTTTACTGTTTCTGAAAAGGTACCCTCTAAATAATTTTAAATAAAAAATGAATGAAATCTACTGATAGAGTTTATGTTTTTCAACTCTTCACTACAATAAAGAACACGAAATTCACTCTTTAGTTTTCCCTCTTCTATGAAGGGATAATAAATCTGGGAAGATGCCTCTGTTTAAAGATTGTTCTCTTTCATTATGTCCTCGTAGAGCAAGTTCATGTCGACCACAGAATTTTAAGCAATCGATAATTCTATTTAATATATGCCTATTTTCCCGGACAAATTCATTGTCTTGTAATTGACAGCCTATGTCCTTCATCAATTTGTGTTCGAACATCAACCCTGCCAAACTCACTCAAACATAGCGAATGAAAGCCACCAAAACACTACAAAACAACACGCGAGATCGAACGCGACGCAACGGAGCTAGCCCCGAATCAGCACTCAAATACATTGCACTCTTTCCTCCTCTCTCTGCTAGCATGTGACCTTCACTGTAGCGTAGGTGGGTGTAGGCCACGCCTTCCTTTGCGACGTGCCCCGGGAAACGATAATTGACATCAATGCCGCTAGGAGCGCTGTCGTATCCATTGCAACAGACGATGTATTTACGTGAGTAAAAATCGCCTTTTAAAAGACTGTGTAATAGTTATGCGTTATGGTGATTGATAATTACGTGAATACGTCCGTTTTTCTTTAGAGGCTAAGCCCCGGAAGCCCCAAGGGACGAGACGCCACTGCCTTATTGTTTTGAGGACTAACATGGAAATCACGTGACTGTCAATATGAAGCGATATAGGAATATGGTGCTGCAGTTTTTGTGGCCTAAACTGTCAAATCTTGACATCAACAATCTGTTTTTCCAACAGGACGGTACAACTTGCCACACAGCTCGCCAAACAATGGAATTATTGCAGGAAAAGTTCCCCGGACGAGTTCTGTCCAGAAAGGGTGATGTGAACCGCCCATCAAAGTCATGTGACCTTATCCCTCTGGATTATTTTCTATGGGGTTATGCCAAATCTATGGTCCATGATACTAAGCCAGGCACAGTTCGTGACCTGAAACGGATCTTCGAACGAACCATTGAGGCTGTGCCGCTTGATATGTGTGCAGACGTGCTGGACATTCAGAATCCATTCCACCCACCAGAGCAGAGGAGGACATTTGAACGACGTATTGTTCAAAACATAATGGCATTGTTTGCTATTCAAAATAAAAAAAAAATGTATGTCATTATCACTTGTGGTTTTCATTCTATCTAATTTTAAAGATCTGACGTTCAAATTTATAGACCATATATAATATCTATATATGTATATTTGGGTCTAAACATATTTATGACATTTATTTATTTTCGCTTGTAAAGTAATAAGGTTCTTTCATACTTTATTTGTGTCTTTGAGTTTACAAATGTTTACAAAAGTTTATTTTTTTTTTAAATTTCTTTGCACTCATACAATAATAAGTTGTTCTTGCACAATACTAGGAATACTTGTATCTTTTAGTTTAAACATATTTATTTTATTTATTTACTTTCTCTTTTACAACAATAAGGGTCTTACATACTTTGTTTGTCTTTGAGTTTACAAATGTTTACAAATATTTATAAATGTTTATTTTTTGATTTCTTCTCACTCATACAATAATAAGTTGTTCTTCCGATAAATGGTATGATGAATAACTAAATAATAAAAATAATATAAATAAAAATAAAACTTCATTGCTATAAAAGCGGTCAATGATAAAACTAGTAATGGATGCAAAATCAAATAAAAAAATAAATTAAAGTTTTACTTACATCAGAAGGCGCGTGAGGAAACTCAGTTATCCCAAGAATGAAAACAAATTATGAATGGTACCTTCTAGAGTCGGTAGCAGAAACTCCAATAGAACAATTGGAGAGCGGACGGTGGATGGCGCTAATAATGTGGAGACAATGTGGTTGCGGGGTAACAAAGTTCCCCAACGCACCTGCCGGAGGGTTAATTGTAGTGAGAACCAAGAGTTACCTGGGGTTTTTGAATATGCAGACGTGAGGTTTGCTCCGTGTAAGTTGCAACCCATAGGCATTGTGCGAACAAGAATGTCCACTCGATTATAGCACTTGTAACATGCATCCCGTATCCACCATCCTCAGGCAACCATTTTGGTCGATCCGCTCCTGTAAAACAAGGAAAAGATTGCAAACGTATTTCTAAATATTTACTTTATTACTAATAGTACCAGTTCGTTATATCTAAATTTTCCTGCTCAGAGTCCTCTGTAAGACTTACTAAAATTATCGAGTTACGCTGAAACTGGGTATAGAGCTATGGAGGCTGTGGGAAAGTGAACGCTGACGTGAAAGAAAGTCCAAATTTTCACCATCAGGTGGAAATGTGGCGCTGAAATATGGTGCACAGTGAACAACATCCTGCTGTCTTACTCTTCCAAAAAGTTATTCACGTTGACAGCGCGCATTTAACACTTTTGTACTGGCAAGTTTTGAATGTCCCGATTTCTGGTTTTCCACCGGCTGGTGAAAATTTGAACTATTTTTTTCGTCAGCATTCGCTTCGTCATGGTCTCTCCATAGCATCTATACCAACTTTCACCGCAATTCGATGGTTGGACCTTGCTCCAGAGATTCCCGAGATAGAGTATGACGTCAGGAGATCCTATCTTGCATCTTCGGAAGTTAATTTACAATTACCTTGTTCAAAAAAGTAACTTGCTCACAGTTATTATTATTGTGTTTGTGTACAGTCACCCGCAATAATAATGGAGCATCTAGATCCTGAAAAACTAGCTTCCCTGCAAGGCGTTGTATGTGTTGCCTAACTGTACGGCGATAAGGGGATTTTTAGACCAAATTTTCAATGGCAAATTCTGCCACCGCCGTAGTTTTAGCCAACGCACATAACATTGTGCAGGGTAGCGAGTATTTCAGGATCTAGATGTCCTATTATTATTGCCGGTGACTGTACCAATACGGTCTAGAAGTGACTGCTTTTGCCTACATGTGGGGGTGCTCACTTATCATACACTGTTAATTGGACATTATTTATTTATTTAATAAAGAAATGATGCCACAAAACATTGTTCTATTGAGGCATGCATACATTTTGTGCATTATATTTGTGCAATACATACATTTTGTGCATTTTATTTCTACATTACATATATTTGTGCATAACTTAATTTGTTTCACTAATTACTATACATACGAACCCCTCACTCCTTTCTCCACTGATCCAGTAAGGCTCCTTGAATGATTGAAGTTAAATACAGTTCATATCAACGCTTGGATCATTTGCTACCACTTCATTATAATTTTTACACATTTTTCACATCGGAGAAATCTTTACAAAATTTGTTCTAGATTTTGGTACATGAAACAACCCGTGTTTCGGTCTGGTTCTCATTTGAGGTACACGATATAGTAATGCAGATACTAACCCCATAGGGTCTATTTAGTTATTACAATTTTGTATAGCGTGCTCATCAAATTTAAATTAAACCTTTCTTCAATTTCTTCGATGTTAAACTGTGATACAAGCTCAGAGTACGGAGTGAATTTAGGGTATCCCTTGTGTAGTGTTTTTACCTGTACAGGAAAGTAGACAAATATAGTATAGGGTGATAAATATGGAATAACGACATATCTAGTTTAGTATGTGTTGATATCTGGCAAAAAGCTGATAAACCCCATCTTAGGAGCCGGACGTTAGTTGTGAGACTGCTTTGGTCAAACCTGGACGTGTTTGCTGGTTAATGCACAAAAAAAAAACTGTTTTCGGCTGTGGAAAAAGTTTTTATGCATGTAGTCGCTAATTTAGTGCATGTGTGTGCCATGAATGTTTTACGTTGGTGTTCAAATGCGCACATTTGGAGCTCGTATCAATAGGGAGAGGTGTTGAAATATCTTTCGAAGAATGGTGACTGCTGCGACAAAGACAAATCCAACATGGCGGAGCGATAACTTTGGAATACCGAAGGGGTGTTAAATATGGAATGGTATCTTCAAGGTGAGCAGTGGGCACAGTGTGCCCTGTGTCAAGAATGTGTGCAGGATATTCAGGCTAAGTGTATGTTTGGGATGTCTGCAAATAGTTTCGTGTCGCAATAGACCCATCTTGGCTGTTGGAACAGTTTCTGCTGTTATGTCCCTCATTGCTCTATAACATGGTATAGTCGACGAGCTAGCTTCGTTAACGACAGGCTGGCTTGGAGTCCACGGAGCGCGCCCACCAGCTGCAACAATCACTATCAAAGCACAGTGTTGCCACATATCTACAATCCACATCTACTCTACGCCACTTCGTCCCTCCCCCGCACTTGCTCCTTCCCACGGTCTCCACATTGAAGTTGCAAATTACGGCAACAGCGTATCCGCAGTCATGTGACTGAAACTCCACGTGGAGTAGACGAGCAAAATGACAGCTGCGCATATTGTCTGAAGGTTGAGTGTGATTGGACGAAAACAACTCCACCCACATTCTTGGCGGCGGCTTCCTTCAGTTCTTGGACGTTAACGAAGTAAATGCGTAGACTATATATTTGACGATTATCTTGTTTCACAATTCTATTAGTTTGTCAATACATTCCCCTTTATTTTGTGTACAAAGATAAAATTTAGGTCTATATTTTATTTTTTGCATAGTGTAGTACAAGGTATTTCATATTTGTCAACGCTTTTCCTAAATGTAAACATTTGTCCTTTTCTAACTTTTGTTTACTTTTCTGCTAAGTGTCTATCTTTTACTAAACAAGATATATACCACAACACACCTAACATGTCTCTATACATATTAGTGCAAAATCTTCATTTTATACTTCTTTTTAATAGTTATGACACAAAAAATGGCATTCCATATTTGTCTCGTTTTGAAGTGAACTTATTCCTTTTTGCAGACCTGTGATTTCACTACACATCCGGTGCGCTAACCAAGTACTCCACGAAACCCCCGGAATTCACTGCTACAGGTCAGTCGTAAGTTCGATTCCAAATGAATAATGTCCAAATTACATTGCATGTTTGTAAAGAACCATTGTTGGTAACATTCATTAAATTATTGATATACTTACCTTTGGTTTGCTGTTCAGCGATGTATCCAGTCACAACTGTCATTACTACTGACACACTTGCTATTATTGTAAACAGAGTTCTCAAGTTAGCAGCCGTTCTAGAGGTAAATAAAGGACCCAACGAGTAGTCGAAAATCACCTTTAAAAATCAGAATTACACAATTAACACTAGCTTGGAATTTCGCACAAGAAAATATTAAAAACCATAAATATAATTTTTAAAGAAAGAGATGTAGAAAAGAATGGAACTGTTAACGTCGCAGCTTAGTGATCAACGGGTCCCAGGTTTCACACCTGGTGGAAGCAGATAATGGTTCAGAATCAACTTTAAAGTGTAGGTCCAGTCCCGATTAGCCTATCTGTGCACGAAATAGACTTAAAACTAAAGGTATAAAAAAGAAAGAAGGCACGTTGGGAAAAAAAATAAAAATTAGGAGGAAGAAAAAGAGAATAGAAAATCACAAAGAACCGAAATATAACAATACGTATACGAAGGAAAGAAGCTGTGAAGACTTGAAATCATTGAGGAAATGAAATAAATGAGAAAGAGAAGGAGGAAGGAAAGCAAATACAAAAAACAAAGATATAATGATTAGAGGAACATAAATAATGAAAAATAAGAAAGCAAGAATGAGAGAAGAAAAGATTAAAAGATTAGCAAGGGCATGGAATAATTAAGGAAGGAAAAAAACATGAGAGAGAAATGAAAATTAAAATAAGAAGCAAAGAACAACGAGGTGATAAGGAAAACTATATAGATTTGATTTGATTTGATTTTTGTTACTTATGGTCGCTCTTTTGCCACTTTTTCAGCTAATTCGAACAACAAGGATGAGTGATGATATGATGAAACTGATAATGGGACATTCACAAAGATCACTCATGCAGACCGGGATTCGAACCCAGGACACCTAGCGTCGGAAAACTAAATGTATGTATGTGTATATATCTTTACCTTTATATATATATATATATATATATATATATATGAGCACTTGCCTGAATCCACATGTAACTGATGAACGTTAGAACACCGACAGCGGAAGATGTTGCATGGACTGCAAACATAGTTGTGGATTGACAAGTACCAAGGAGGTTCATGGCGAAAGCGGAAACCCACACCAGCCAGAGACTTAACCAGTTTAGGGACCTTAAGTTAGGATTGCGTGTGGTTCTAAGGAATTTCTCCACCAGCAGGTAGTTAAGATACGCAATGAAGGCACCTGGAAAAACAAGAGCAATTTTACTTCTTGAAGCTTAAAGTTTGTCACCCACTGGCACATGCATTTTTCTACAAGGATAATAATCTATATTACACAAATCAAATTAAATTAAGGCACTTCGTTATGGCATATGTGTGCATACTTGTCCTTTACTGTCTGATTGAACATATATTAACTGTTCTATTCAGCACGTTTTCGCTCTTTCAAGATATAAAGAACTTTCTTCTGCACTTACCTAGTCCAGTACTTAAAATTTCACTTACCTAGTGTAGTGCAAGGTGTATCATACTTCTTCTTTTTCAAAGACTACAAAGTCAGAATATGAGACAGAGAAATTTACACTTGGCACAGATAAGGGTAGAAGGAAAAAAATACAAAGTGTTACTCAACTTTTGTTCTCAATGAAATTTTATCAAGTGATAAAGTGACACCTACATACTTCATTTGGGGGGTTAGCACATGAAACACATTAGATGTCACCATTCAACTCAGTACATGACATTCCCTGTGTGTGCGTGTGTGTGTGTTTATTTATATCTATTCCAACACACATTCGACTTGCCCCGAATTAGTACTCGTATTATGCATATTATATGTATTAAGTATTTTAATTATTGTAACTATCTTTTTTCATTTGCCAAAATATAGTAGTAATAGTACGTTTCTAAAGATGTTCTGCAAACACTAAGACACGTCTTAAATATTCTTAAATATGCTAACTTTTTTTAAAAATCAGAAATGAAAAACCTTAAATCGCTAAATGTAGCTAACCTGTATTATTTGAAATGTTTTTTTCTTTGTTTCCTCATTGCATTCTTATTTGTAGGATGTATATATCACAAACCATGCCATAAGAAGAAAATATGAAAGGATGTGCATAAAGCGTCGGTACTTTGGGTGGTAGATTGGCGCCAAACCATAATCCTGCCTGTGGTGCCAAAATATCTAGCCACTGGGCTGATGACCCATCTTCAAGTCATCCCAACATAAATGTTCAAGTGTTAAAATGATGGTTAATTAAACATAGTTATATTTAATTTAATTTAATTACATATCGGAGGTAGCGGGCAATTTTAAAGTTTTAGCATTGTTTTATTAGCAATATTAGTAATTTGACATGACATGACATTCCCCCGGTTAAAAGTGGTTGGATTAAACACTGTTTGTTTTCCTTTGACAATCGAAATAGAAGGAAGCTTTTCCAGGTGCAAGGTTTAGTTGACTGACAATAAGCTGTCAATTACATTTATACCATGACTTGGTTTGTGCAAATTTTGAAAAATATAAAGCAATATCTGTGAGAATATCTCTGCACAAAATGTTGATATTTGTAAAAAACCTATCAGACAATGGCTGATTGATTGATTGATTTGGTGAGGAAATTAGTGTATTTTTACTAAATATGTGCCGTGACGAAGTACATTAATATTGCTGCATCTGGAAGCTATTTTTTTTCTTTCAAAATTTAAATTCATGATAAATGTATAGGGTAGGTTCCTATAAGATTATGCGGTCTTCACAGAGTACGCAGTGTCAATTTTCAAAGTTGGTAGCATTGTGGGATAGTAGCTTATAGACGTTAGCAAACAGCAATACGGAGGGTTATGTATGAGCATGAAGGAAGTAACAACCGACTGGCAGGGACTGAGTAATTAGCAGGTAAGTACTTTAATGCCATTTCAGTGTAATATTACGCTTACGTCTGCCCAATAACGCTAAAACGGGAAGACAATGACCTGTACAGTAAATATCTGTGCACGCCTTGAGAATACATTGGTGTGGATTTCACATGTCTAGTCTGATTGATTCTGCCATATGGTGACCAAATATTAAATGTGACGTTGTCCTCAAAGAGTACGCATTGAACATGACCCAAAGAGTTTGCATGCTTACTCTTGAGGGACAAGGCAGTTTCTACGTAGTAAAATGTCTGGAATCTGTGATATTTTTTTAAAAGATGTCTGAGGTCACAATTTCTCAATAATTTTCTGTATAATTAGAAGAATTTACATAGACTGAATCACAAGTAAAATGAAAGTACAGTATCATATGTGCATAAATTCATACATAAAAGACAAACTTTGTAACAATAGTTATTATTTCATCTATAGGAAACATGTCACGCTACAAAAGGAAAACAATCCGTAAATTGGTGTTCACGGAGGAAGTATTGAATGACTGCTACAGGCGATTACAACTGGGAGAAAGCAAAAGGGAAATTGCCGCATCGCTGGGAGTAAATGATTGCACACTCCGGAAAAGAATGAAGGCTGTAAGTCCGTTTTCCTACAAAAAAATATTTTATTACAAAAATCTTTGGCATGTTACAAAAAAATAACTAGCCTATTCCTTTCCAATCATGGAGGCATAATGACATCATCACCATATGGAATAACATTGGAGTGCGCATCATCCCAAAGTATACGGAGCCAAGTAAAGGGGGCAAGCGTTGCAAAGGGAAAGAGCGCTTGAAATTTGATGCTGCTGTACCTTCCACATCTACAGACCTTTAAGTAGTTGGCAACTACCCAGGATGCTACGAAATCTACGGGGAACCAATTACAGAAGGCTGGATTCAATGTGGAGGTTGCGAGTAACGGTGGAATGAAGCTTGCTCTTCATATTAAAGACAGGGTGCCTTTCAGTGTGACATGTGTTAGAGGTTTTATTTCCTTCATCTCCACGACACTTTCAAGTGCGTACTTTTAGAGGACGTGTTGCGTACTCTTCAAGGACTAGTCCCGTAAGAGTATTATTTTGCATCCATTTAAAAAAGATTATTTCATATCCTATATTTTGTTCCCATTCATTTTATTCTTTGTTCCATACGAAAGTGAAGATACTACTTAAGAAGTAGGTGCAGTTGTTTTGTGTTTCTGTTTGTTTACGTTCCCGTAATATGACTTTAAACACTAAGTGCGTACTCTTATAGGAACCTACCATATTGCTTTCATGGTTACATCTGCCTCTGTGGCAAAGTGGTTGAGAACAGTGTGGTACTTAAGAAATTTCCAGAGAGAGGGAAATTCTAATGACTGTCTAGGGACAGCATGAGATAATGATTTTCCGCCATATAACATTTCCCCTTTATGGTTAGAATTTATCAAGCAGACGGGGGATACAAGTACCCAGAGGGGGGAAATCCCCCCTATATATACCGCCCTGGTTGGGACTGAATTCAAACCGAAGACTACATGTTCGAGTCTACCAATGGGATAAACTACGAGAGGAAAACATAATATATTTAGATATTTATATCGCTGTTACAGCATATTTTTATGTTCTAGGGCATACTCATTCAAATATTAGGTTATATAATACCTAACCGTAATGGCAAATAATTTAGAGTAAATATTTTTCGCTTCGTACTACTCAAAAGACATCTTACACATCGTAAAATAATAAAATAAAAAAAGTCAAATTCTAGCAGTATCGTCTTCTGCGATGGTCCATCACACTACACCGATTACCCTTTCAGCCAGCGTTCTCCAGTACGTTCAGAACTCAATTTAGAAATTTAAAAAAAAAATCGATAGTTTCACTCACCTATAGAACAAGCGACATTGAAGACCAATGTAAACAAACAGCTTTCTGGTGGTCTGGCACCTACGTCACTAATGTAAGGGAAAATTGGCTCTACGTGCCCATTAAGCACAGCAATGGCGTACCTGAAATGAAACAACAAAAATAATTAGAATCATTATTGACAATTTTAAATAGGGTTCGAAACAGCTTGAAGTAGAAGGAGTTTATTCCTTCATCGGAATCCTAGTACTAGGATGATTAATATCAGAACCTACTTTGACTAAAATTAAGCTATACATTTATATCTTCTGATGGATTTAGCTAATCTATACGTGTATCAAATTGCATAACCATGCTACAAATTCTAAATACTCGTACTAGATGATTAACAAGAGCTCAAATTCTTGGAATATCTAGCTTGGGAATATTCTATTCTTAGGGTGATGTGACTGTTAGTAGTATAGAATATACTATTACTGGAACACAAAAGTATGACCCCCCTCAGATTGGTTTTGGCTACACTTAAAACTATGACAAGATGCTTATATAAGCTTATTGCCTACAGTGTGCTACTCTGTCGAATCCAAGAATTTAGTAAAATAGCCCTCGGGGATTTCCCGTGAAAAGTATGATTTGGCTACACGTACAAGAGCTGCATCTGTCAGATTGTTGTCCATAGGATCGTAAAAAATATGGCCCTCTTGGCATTGTTTTGGCTACACTTAAAACTAAGTCAAGATGCTCATATGAGCTTATTGCCTTTAGTGTAATACTCTGTAAAGTATAATCTTATTAGCTACATCTACACACACACCTACACCCACACAAATTTACTTCCGGTCTACTTGACAGACACCTGTGGGTTTTTCAATTTTTTTTAAGTATATAGTTTTTGATTTGATCCCCAAAAAATTATATATAAATACCAAAACCAAAAATAGTAACAGACTAAGTATACACACTAAGTATACAAAGCTCACTGCTGAACCCAACTGATATTTTTTAAGTATATAGTTTTTGATTTGAGCCCCAAAAAATTATATATAAATACCAAAACCAAAAATAGTAACAGACTAAGTATACACACTAATTACACAAAGCACACTGCTGAACCCAACTGATATTTTTTATTAAGTATATGGTTTTTGATTTGAGCCCCAAAAAAATATATATAAATACCAAAACAAAAAATAGTAACAGACTAAGTATACACACTAAGTATACAAAGCACACTGCTGAACCCAACTGATATTTTTTATTAAGTATATAGTTTTTGATTTGAGCCCCAAGAAATTATATATAAATACCAAAACCAAAATTGGCAAATCAGAAATATTGTAATCAATGCGATAAGAATATATCTAGCCCTAATTGGGCTAAGCACCAACGTAATTGTGATCCTGAGAAACGCAAAATGGCCACTAAAATATGCCCAAAATGCCATAGAAAATTTAGCATGGCATATTTCAATAGGCATATAGGCACTTGTTCCGCACAACTATCTTCATCGTCCCTACAGCAATCTACATCTTCATCTGGTCTAACAAGAAAGCTTGTTACATCTGATAATACTAGACCAGCAAAGCAGCCATGCAAAACACCCATTGATAGTAGTTTTAATGGTCAATTAAGAGATTACCGTTTCGTATCAGAGCCAAAATGTGATATTAAGAATTTTTTCAATAGTGTAAATTATGATGTGCAGGCTATTCTAAACGCACAAAACGGCTCTTATAACTATCCCTCAAATTGTATACTCAATATAAGAAACCAAACAGTACAAAATTTACACAGCCCCACATAACAAAAACTGTACCTGTATACTGAAATACAAACTTAGACGAAATACTAAGCAAGTTGATAGACCAATTGCTTATCAAACATTCTGAGTTTGCTGCTAAAGAATCAGGATGGAGTCTTCGTGGATCTCCACACAGGCTCTATGTTAATATTTCTGAATTCAGACTTCTACAAGGTTCTACATATCTGCCTTTACCTGACAATATCAAAAACAAAAAAGCCGTGGTTAACGTAGAAAATACCGACCAGAAATGCTTTTTGTGGTGTATTTTGGCTGCTTTGTTTCCAGTTTTAAATCATCCACAGCGAATAAGTCATTATAAACAGCATGAACATGATTTTGATGATGCTATGGATGGCTTAGAATATCCAATGTTTGTCCAGAATATCGATACATTTGAAAAAGAGGCCAGAGATAGCAATGGCCGACCATTATCTATTAATGTGTTTTCTGCTGCTCTCTTAGAATCAGCAAACGTGATGATGACTCTGCTGTCCCGATCGATCTGCTCTTAATTGATAGAGACGGTACATACCATTACACTCTGATACGCAATCTTCAGGCTTTAGTCAGAAAACAACTAGGCAAATCCAATACAATATACAAGTTGTGTCGAAGATGTTTGACTGTATTTGATGGTCGAAAAATAGTAAATATATAATCTGTGATTTTGAATCAAATTTCAAACCGCTTGCATTCTGCAGCCCAGATCCCGAAGAGTCTTCAAGTACACCGTATCAGCTACATGAACCTTCTAGTTTTTGTTATGTGGTTGTACAGAATGGTGTTATTAGTAAAGCACACTTATACATGGGGCGGGGTGTAAGGGGTACCTTCTTCGTAGGCGCCCAAAAGTCAACCTCACTTCCACGTAGTGCACCCTGGACTAAAGACTAACAAGGCTCTGGCGACTGGCACTGTGGCCAGTATAATTTTCTGTGTGTTGTCCTGTTTTTTGTCCTTGTGTGTGCTGAGTGCCCGTTTACAGCCTCAGCTTTTAACAGAAGTCAGAACATTTTAAGATTTTTAGTTATGCAACATTAGAGTTGTTATTTGTAATGATAAGGGGCTGGCCCCCGTATAATGTGACGGGAGCAAAATAGCATAAGTGCTGACGCTCCCAAAATTTTAAATTCAAATTCAAATTCAAATTATACATGGGGCAAGATGCTATTAAAAAATTTGCACGTAAAATAGAAAATGAGTACCGTCGCATAGCCTACGATATATTATTAAAATCAATACCTATGCGGCATATAACAGAGGATCAGAACGAAGGTTTCAACAGTGCACAAAGATGCTCGGTATGCAATTCTGAATTTTCGGACACAAATAACAAGGTGCATCACCACTGTCATACAAACGGCAAATATGAAAAGGCTCTGTGTAGTAGCTGTAATATTAAGATCCGGAGACCAAAATTTGTCGCGATATTTTGTCACGGAGCATCCAATTATGATTTGCATCATCTGATCAGATATGAGGGGTTTAACAAGCAGGATTTAGATATTTTAGCAGAAAATGACGAAAAATATATTGTTATTAGCAAGGTAATCAATGGTAATGGCAGGCCTATACACTTAAGATTTCTAGATTCATACAGATTTCTGTCGGCTAGCTTGGCTACTCTGGCTGGCCAATTATCTGATGCCCAATTCAAAATCACATGTGACATGTTTACAAATTTGGACCTGAAATTGATTAGGCGTAAGGGTGTGTACCCATACGACTATGTTACCGATTTTTCAAAATTTGACGAGTGTGCTCTGCCACCGCAACAAGAGTTCTACAGCAAACTCAGAGCACCAGGAATTAGTGATGATGATTATTGCTATGCCCAGTTGATGTGGACCAACTTAAAATGCCAGACGCTTGGTGATTATCATAAGATATACTTGATGCTTGATGTGACTCTCTTAGCCGATGTACTTGAAGCATTTAGAACATCATCGATGCAAACCCGGTCCATTTTTACAGTGCTCCAGGCCTAGCATGTTCTGCCATGTTTCTGAAGACTAAAATGGAATTGGATCTGATCCAGGACCAGAACATTGTATACGAGGGGGCATGGTACAATGTTCAAAAAGATATGCCAGAGCCAACAACAAGTGTGTTCCCGAATTTGATTCTGCGCGACCATCGAACTATATACTTTATGTGGATGCCAACACCCTGTATGATTATGCCATGATGAAAAAGCTGCCATATGCAGGGCTTGAGTGGGTCGAAGATTTCAACATTGAGGATGTTTAAGACTTTGATGACAGTGACTATGGCCTGTTCTTAGAGGTCGATCTGGCAATTCCTGATAATTTGCACAGCCAGTTTTCTGATCTGCCGCCAATTGCTGAGTTCCAGTGTCCGCCTGGCTCTAAACAAGAAGCTGATGATGACTCTAGAGCCAAAACAGGGTTATGGCATAGACTACAAGAACCTCCAGTTCCTGATGCGTCATGGTCTTCAAGTGACCAAGGTTGGCAAAGTCTTGAGGTTCAAGCACTCAAGGTGGTTGAAGCAATACGTTGATACAAACACCGAGCTTCGAACACGTGCGGTAACCCAATTTGAAAAGACCTTGTTCAAATTGATGGTCAATTCGGTGTATGGTAAGACCATAGAAAATGTCAGAAAACATACTGATGTCAAATTGTTTACTGACCCCAGCCAGAGCAAAAAATTGGTAGCGAAGCCCAACTTCAATTACAGAAGAATTTATGACGATAATCTGGTGCTTTTTAACATGAATAAAACAAATATCAAGTTTGATAAGCCTATTTATGTAGGGGCTGTAATATTAGAATTGGCCAAATTACACATGCTGGAGCTTTTTAACGATATGCTGAAGCCTTTTTATGGTGATCGTATAAGGCTGATGTATATGGACACGGATAGCTTTATCCTTGATATTCAGACAGAAGATGTCTACCAAGATATAGCAGACCCTGTATTGCTTGACTATTTCGATACCAGCGAATTGCCTGGCCATCTGAATTTTCAACCCCACAACAAAAAGGTGCCAGGTAAGTTAAAAGACGAGACACTTGGCGATGTTATTGTAGGATTTGCTGGGTTAAAAGCCAAGATGTACAGCTTTGAAACATCCTGTGGTGCTGTCACCAAAAAAGCCAAAGGCATTGGTAGCGTAACTGTAGACAAAGAGCTCAAATTTGAAGATTACGAAGATTGTCTCAAATCATGTAGTACAATCAGAACATCAGAATGTAGAATCCAGAGTGTGGATCACTTGTTGACTACAAATATTGTAAGAAAAGTGACTCTGGAACCACATGACGATAAGAGATGCGTTTTATCATGTGGTATACAAACTCTACCATGGGGTCATTGTGACTTGATAAGTGGCAATGAATGCCCTATCACAGAGCATGGTTTGGAATAAATAAACATGCCTATGAACTTATTTGGGTTCAAAAAGCAGGCTATTATGGACCTGCCAACACCAGCACCCTCTCCTGATACACAATCTATGCTATCTAAACTAAGTGGTTTCTTCATTATTCATCTGAATAGCATACTTACAGATGTTGATGTTAATATAGGTAAAACATTGTACATATTTAACAATAACTTAAACCACTACCAGTTACCTGTAGGTGGTCAATTACAATTTATTACAACCCCCGAGGGCAATGTCAAGGTTTCAGTAGGCAGAAATATTTACAGAAGTAAGCACTCAAACATGGTTTCTGGCACTGTATATACTGTCTCTGCCGGTGACTGTTTATATATTGAGGTCCTGGGACACTATGACAAGCTTATACCTCTTTTTCTAGAATTAAGAATCAGATACTCTAAATAAATAACCGCTAAAAAAACACAATGCCTAACGATATATTTGGCCATACAAGGCACGAAGATCACAGCGACGAGATTCTGATGCTTGACGTCAGAGTCAAAAAATTAAGAAGTGATTTACAAGCTCTACAAACCACACTCAATGCCAGTCTTCAACTCGAGATTACCAATTTACAATCACAATGCATGGACCCTCTTCTTAAAATCGACTCAGAACTCAAATCGTTGCTCCAGAAATACACTGACTTGGCTACACTCGATAATCTTCAGAGTTTAGAGGAGCCATAGCAGCTCTTCAAGTCAAATTTAAGACTCAGGCTTCCAACTCTGTGCAACTGAAACAGCAACTAGAATAGGAGATTGGTAGTGTCCAGACACAGCTCTAAACAATTGTCAAAAGCATAAAGTCCCAAGATGATTTCGATCTAGTGATTTCTACTCTAAAAGAACAGATTCAATCACTGGAGATTCCTAATCTGGACCCCCTGAATAATGCCATAGCCGAGGTCAAAGAAAAAATTGAGACACTCGAAAACTTTATGAACAACCTACCATCTTCTGATGCTCTGAGTACCATCACTCGTAGTGTTGCCAACATTAAGCTGCAACTAGAGACATACGAAGATTTTGGAAAAATTCAGAATACCATAACCCATCTCGAGGGTACTATAGCAGCAGTACAAAACGATCTGACAAATGTACAAGAAACTCTGGAGTCCCGTTTACCTGGTATCGTAGAAACCCTTGCCAGTGTCCAGCAACAGATCACCAAACTTGAAAACCTCAACACCGAATCTGAGTTATCCCATTTTCATCACTTGATCGATGATATTCAAACAAAGCTTGAAATTTTACAACAATCAACACCTACTCAGGCAGACATAGCCCTGCTCCAAGATGCTATGCGTAGTGTAGCTGATGCTATTCAATTAAATGTTGTAAAATTAGCTCTTGAGTCTCTGCAGAATACGGTGGCCAATCTGCCTACATCACAGTAACTTAAAAATATTAAAAGAGCCGTAAATCGCAGATTGAAATCTGAAGACATCAAGAATATTCAGACAGAGATCAATCAGCTTACTCAGACAGTGGCTACTCTTCCAACCAATCAGCATATTAACGAACTGCATGCTCTGTTTGAGGATATCAGAACCCAAGTCCATGATCTTACAGCCCAAAGTTCAAAATTGGCTGTTCTTGAAAATCTACGGCAAATTGTAGCCAACATCAAGCAACAGCTAGGGACCATAGAATCCAACCAAGCAAATGCTCTGTCTATTTTTGCCACTCAGCTTCAAGAGATTGTGCAACAATACAAGAAACTTGCTGTGGACATAAGAATCAAACTAGGCCACGACGAGATTGTTAGGACTATCAACGAGCATCTTGAATCTGTAATGAGTAGATTGCTTACAGCAGAAAAAGAAATAACTGGCCTAATCGAGAATCCCTCGAATTGTACAGTGTCCCCAACAAAGAATACGATTCACCGTGTACACCAGGTGGCAAACTGTATATGTTTTCCCCTGCACAATTTTATTACCAGTTCTTCGAGAGGCGCAGACTCAGAGCGGTCAAGATCAAATACTGGTTACAACAGCAGGCTCACCACTACCCTACCTTATCGATAGCCAATGCTGACAACATACCAAAAATCACCAGTGTGGAGTTAGAGGATTTTATAGACCCCGATACACTAGAAACAGCCTATGCTGAAGATGATGTTCTCTCGAGTTTAATATACAAATAGGGGACAAGTTGTATTTAGAAAATTCTGTAGTATCTGCTGCCGAACACCCCATAGTTGCGATATTCTTGTTTACGTACTATGTCTAGACAAACCATATATGTCTAGACAACTTGCTACACAGACCAGCCAGACGTAACTCTAAGCGACTGCCAGTGGTCACAAAAGACATAGACGATCTGAGGCAAGCTGACTTGGTTGAGATGGCAAGTGGAAAGCTGAAAAACTTATACAAGATCAACAAGGGCTACAAGTATCTACTTACTGTCACACACACATTTTCAAAATATGCCTGGACTGTGCGGCTCAAATCCAAGACTGGAACATGTGTTACAAAAGCCTTTAAAACAATCTACAATCACAGTGGAAGATCACCAAGCTATATACAAACAGATAACGGCAAAGAATTCTATAATTTGGTGTTCCAACAATTTGCTAAGAGCTAGTCAATACGACATTACTCAAGTTACAGCGATCTCAAAGCCTCTATTGTAGAAAGATTCAACAGAACCCTAAAAAGTCATATGTATAAACAATTTACGCTTCAAGGTAATTATAAATGGCTTACTATCCTACCAGAACTTCTAGATCGATATAACAATTCGGTCCATGCCACAATCAACATGAAGCCCTCTGATGTAACCACATCTGACGAACAACTATTGATCAACACTGTTTACTATCCTAAATATCAACCAAAAACCAGAAAAGCTAAATACAAGGTCGGTAATCAAGTAAGGATCAGAAAATATAAACACATATTCGAAAAAGGCTTTACCAGAAACTGGAGCACTGAATTATTTACAGTGGTTCAAGTTATACCTGGGACCCGTAACACATATATAATAAAATACCATCGCGGTGAAGTTCTCAAAGGTCGATTCTACGAAGAAGAACTCAGCAAAACTAAACAGCCCGACACATATCTCATAGAAAAAGTCATCCGCAAAAAAGGCAACAAGCTACTGGTCAAATGGCTAGGCCTCCCAGAAAACACCTGGAATAAAGCAGACAAAGTGATACTATGAACACCTGGGATGTTATAAAGCGACTACCAGAGCCCGAACAGCAGACTAAGAAAAATGGCAATCTGCTACCTGATAATATTCGTTGTCTTATTGTTGGGCCGTCGGGTTGCGGTAAGACTACGCTACTGGTTGATAATTTTTTACTGGCACCTAACTGGTTGGACTGGAAAAACAGGCACTTGTACGTCTTTTCTAAGAGCTTAGAACAATTAAAATATCATCAGCTGATGAAGCTATACGATGGACTGGATACAGCCACTTTTGAATCAAATGTTACGCTACTCGATGACGGTCTCGATAACTCTGTTGTTGCGTTTGATGACATTATACTGGATAATCAAAACGAGGTTCGAAATTTATTTACACAGGTTCGACACAAAGAGATAGATTGCTTCTACCTGGCGCAGACCTTTTCCAAAATACCGAAACAGCTGCTACGAGACAACAGTAATTTCATATGTGCGTTTCGTCAAGATCATACTAACCTCAAACACATACATGATGAGTATGTAGGTGCAGACTTAAGCTACAACGATTTTTCCAAGTTTTGTGGTAGGTATTGGAACCAGGACAGCTACGGATTTGTCACAATCGATATGACAAAGAAGCCCAATAGTGGTAAATATAGGTGTAAAATCAACTATTTTATAAACGTAGAGACATATATAAACAACCATGAAACAACCAATCGTTGACGATCTTAAAATAAGAGACTATCTTGTAAAACGATTCAAGGGATGGAAATCAGAGAACCGAGGTTTTTGTAAACAACACAAGCGCACAGAACAGCCTATTATTGATGCTATTAGAAAACTAGGTAAAGATATTAAAACTGTTACAGAGCAGAACCAAAATTTGATCACAGAGCTTGTGCCGGTAGCTGCTCGGAACATATTATATTATCCTATCCTATTGAATTGGGCCTTCTTGCTCAAAGATATTTAAGCACACCTAAAGACAGCAAAGACGAGGTCTTCGGTTTATACGCTGGCACGGAGCTTGACGGTGGCATCATACATAAAATTGGCAATTTTAGGGTAACGTTTATGGGCGATGATCTGATTGTATATTCAGAATCTCATCTTGGAGAAAGAGGCGGTTTTGTTAAGTATCCTGAAACACCTGGATTGTGGGAACTGATGTCTCGCAAACGACCTGACAACTATACAGATCAAGACTATGAGTACTACAAAGAAATACTAATAAAATCGGATGCCTTGTACCAGAACAACGATCCTACACAAAAAAAAAGTCAAGTCTAGCAGTGGAGCAAAATACAACAACTTAATCAAGCCCATATGGACACAGATCAAGACAGGTAGCGGGATCCTAAAGAATTCGTCTGGGTTGACGATGTCAGGAAACTCGTAGATAGGTTGCTGGTCATAGCTGGCGAAGAAAATACCGGTAACCATAAATTTTACAACGAAAAGGTTGGAATTATGGAAATGATAGCCACCAAATTGTCCTATTTCATAGTCAATGACACTAAGGGCATTGGATATCTTATAAAAATTCTTAATACTCTACCGCCTAAATTTTGGAATATCTCTGAGGGTCGGGGGCTGGTTAATGACATCATAAACAAGCTGCCATTTGAGCTACATATAGCAGGCTATCAGTATTGTGGTCCCGGTACCAAACTGGACCATAGACTAAACAGAGGGGACCCTGGTGTGAATCCCCTAGACGCAGCTTGTAGAGACCATGACATAGCATACAACACACATGCCAATCTTGATAGGCGACATGTTGCAGACAAAAAATTAGAAGAGGCTGCATTCGGTAGATTAGTAAGCAAAGATGCTTCTTTGAGTGAAAGAATAGCAGCGTTGGGGACCACCATAGCTATGAGCACCAAACAAAAACTGGGGTGGGGGTTGTAAAATATATATATACAGACTAGCCCACCAATAATTGTTACAACTTAAATTTTGGATCTTAAGCTGGTCAATTCTATATAATAAACCTACAATGAAGGCCAAGGGTGTTACGTATCAGATACCATATACAGGTCTCAAATCTCTTGGGACTATCGATAGTCTTCTAACCAAAAAGCACCGCAAGAAAAAAAGCTCTTGTCTTGCCAAAGGCCACGGTATGAAATTGTTACTTAATACCCCCAATTTTTAAAAAAATACAGCATTCCAGGGAAAAATCCCATGTTCGGGACTTCATATTTAGTATCCCGGCTATTTTAGCAGCGCTAGGAGCAGTCGGTATCTTAGCAGGGGGATCAGCAATAGCAAAAACAGTAATAAATGCCAAGAAAAATAAGGCGGAATTAGCTGAACAGAAGCGCCATAATCTGGCCATAGAGAGACAAGGTAAAGGTCTTAAAAGAGTCATGAATAGGTTTAAAAAAACAAGTGCTGCTTACCAACCAAGATATCGAAGCTTTAATCGAACCACTGGGCATTAGAAATTTTAGAGGTGTGTACATGTCTGATTCTCTACCAAAACAACCGCTCAAAAAAGAGTGCGGAATAGTCAATTTAGATAAATATATAAATCAGGGCACTCACTGGATCTGCTATCTTAAATATTCAAACAAAGCATTTGTATTCGATTCGTTTGGAGGCATTCCACCTAAGAATTTAGTAAAATATCTAAAATCGACAAATATTTATTACAATGAAGAGCGTGTTCAAAATTTTCAAGATGTTAATTGTGGACATCTGTGTTTATCTATTCTTATATATCTGTCTCAAATAAATAAACCATCTATTGAAGATTTTCAGAAAGCCTTGTGGTATCTGAAACAACATGGGCGTATTCCATCTTACCAGCCAGAATTCAATATTGAAACTCAAACTACATGATGATATTGTATATCCCAAAACAATAGCTCTCAGAGCATTCTATGGCATGTACTCGATCCCCAACAATACACACCACAGCAACAAGATTGCAGTTGGTGACCAAAAAATTGTCATCACTCCAGGGCAATATAATCTGTCACTTCATAAGTCCGAATAATCAGGATAGCACAGTAGTAACTACAGTACCGTTTGACCCAATGACACCTCGTCTTCAGAATCCGATTACTTAGTTGAATAACCGTCCTTCACAAGCAATAGTAACTGGCTGTAATGACACTATGCAACGCATATTAAAAGTGAGTGACTTGAACCTACTCCCAAAGTTCGGGGTAAATTTAGAGAAACAAAGTCCTAGGGACTACATTGATCAGTTAGTTTCAACATTCAATCTAATGGGAGTTCCGGAGGAATACAGGCTGAATAGTATATATAAGTGTTTTTACGGCAAGGCTTTGTTATGGTATAATTCTCATAAGAAGAGATTTTCATGTTTTCAGGATTTCGTAGGAAAGTTTTTGCATCATTATGCTTCTGAACAAGTAGTACAAGCACAATTCGCAGCTCTACGAACAAGAAAATATGATCCTAATCTTGATGAAAACTTAGCTACTTTTGCCTTAAAACTCTATTCTGCCTATTCAAATTTGGAAGAAGACCCATCTGAATCTGATATGATTCAGTTAGTGTTGCGAACCGAGAAATGTGTCAGAATATGTGTCATGTCATGACATACCAAGTATGGACAGACTGATATCTATTTTAGACAGAATTGATTTGGTTCATTCCGGAAAAAAAACAAATCTTTTCGAGTTCCAGAGGACCAGGAAGAATTTATGAGAAGAAATAAGACAACCAAATTTCTGAACAACAAAGCCAAGCAATCATTCAATGTTGGACAAGTTTCTGTCAAAACGTAAGATTTTCGTAAGACCAGAAATTTTACATCTTCCCAAAATACCAAACCTACAACAATTGGTGGTGCAATTAGAATTTCGAGCAACGTTCAGCAATCAAATCCATGCTCAAATCAACAGATCCAAAATACTTTACGAACGGATGAAGGCTTTTCATCTCCGAATAGTGTTCAACCAAATACACAAAGTGGTTATAATAAACGTCCAGTAAGGAACCAACGGGGTAAATGTAATTGGAACACAGTACGAAGCAACACTGAACAATCTAAACAACAAACTCAACCTTCTTTAGCTGAGCCGTGGTTAAGGCCTTCGCAGAGTATGCAGGTGAATCCATCTGTACCTTTACCTCAGTGGAATGCAAATAATTTAAATTCCATGGTGCAATATCCTACTCAACCGTGGATATTCTCTCCCTGGACTACACCATTTACTTCTTGCAGTACTACAGTAACTCAGCCAAGTATATATCCAGCGAATAACTCTTTATGGTATGGTAATAATTCCAATTTGTTACCACAACCCGGGACTAGCAGTAACGTGAACCAAAGTCAAGTACCTTCGAGTAGTGGAGTGTTCAATTTAACAGGAACGACTGCTAATACAAGTGAACACTCATCCTTAAACATTTAAGGCAGAGTAATGATCTCCGGTTCCTCTGTCCAGTTAATTACAAGGAGCATATTCATCACTATACTCCAACATCAATTGAAGATAATCTCAATTTTCAGAGCAACACATCTATTGTTCCCAACCATTCGGAGAAGGAAGTTCTTACTATAAACTTTGTACTCGATTGGTATGAAGCTGAACCAGAATGGATAATGGACGATGACGGTGTTCTTGTTTCAAACAGAAGAGTTATTGTGTTTCCAGGTCAAATTTGTGATTTAACCATTAACTGTATTATTGATTGTGGGAGTCAAGCAAATTTAATGGATTATGCAACTTGGTTAAAATTGAAAACTATTATTCCTACTGCTAGATTATATTCAGTGGATAATGTTAAATTATTTTCTTTTGCTGGGGACAAAAGATTTAGAGTTATTGGTTCTAAGAATATTAGTTTAATAATAGCTTCAGAGCACTTTCATATAGAGTTATATGTTATTAAGCAGTTACATGCTGAAGTAATATTATAATTGCCATTCCTTTGGCGCTTCGGATCAATAATTGATTTCAAGAAGCAAAATATCACATTATCAAGTGATAAGGGAGTTCAATCTAATTATGTTTTAGAAACGACTGACACATTCCCTTCATGTTCTCTTCAAAGTAACTTTGTAACATTTGCTAAGAATTCTGTGGAAGAAGAGGATGAAAACTACTTAGCATCAGAAACCGATCTTAAAGCTTCTTTAGCTAATAATAGTTTGTTGATTGCTACTCATGAAATGTATGATTTATTTTTTAAGTTATTGTTAAGTTTCAGAACATTGTTTTCTGATAAACCAAGGCAAGCTAAAGTAGAGCCTTACGAGATTAAATTAAATACAACAGAAACAATTGTGGCTCCCATATATCCTATACCTATAGCTCGAAGAGATGATTTGGAGAAGGAACTCACTAAATGGAAGTCTTGGGGAGTCGTTCAAGAATCGGCTTCACCTTATTTCAATCCGCTACATATAGTACCAAAAGCTGGTGGACAGTGGCGGCCAGTTGTTGATTTTCGTCGTTTAAATAAACATGTGATATCTCCTCTAGTTCATGTGTAACCGATTAATGAACTACTTCAGAGATTCCAAGGAGCTACAGTGTTCTCAACCTTGGATTTATCGTCGGGTTATTTCCAAATTCCACTTACAGAGTGCTCTTACAAGTATACAGCATTCTCATACAGAGGCCGACAGTACGTTTTTAAATTCTTGCCGTTTGGCATAACGTCAGCAGTATCTGTTTTTGTGGAAAGAATGAATCAGATTTTTAATCCATCTACAAGTTCGTTCCTAATCTCTTACATAGATGATCTTCTTATATTTTCACCTGATTTGTCTTCTCATTATGAGCAATTGAAATATGTGCTAGAGACACTTCATAACGTAAATATGTCTGTAAAATTGTCTAAGTGCAGGTTCATTAGGACTGAAATTAAATTTCTAGGACATATAATATCTGGCACCGAAATAAAAGTAGATCCAGAAAGCAATAAGGAAATCTCCGAATTTCCAGTTCCAAAATGTAAGAAGGATGTTCGTCGTTTTCTGGGTTTGGCTAACTGGAGGAGAAAGTTTGTGCGAAATTTTGCAACTGCTGCAGCTCCTTTGTATCAATTACTGAAAGAAAACTCAAACTGGTGCTGGACGGAAGATCATCACCAGTCCTTTAATAACCTAAAGAAATTAATCCTATCATCTTTATAATTAGGACAACCTGATTTTAATAAGGAATTCAGTATTAATGTTGATGGTTCTAAGATCGGCGTAGGAGCAGTACTTTGGCAAACGGATGAAGATGGAAATGTAAATGTCATTCAGTATGTCAGTCGCACTTTGAAGGGAATTGAAACCACGTACAGTACACATGAAATAGAATGCCTTGCTATTCTTTACGCCGTGGAAAAGTTTACAGTGTATATTACTGGAAGACATTTTACAATCTACAGTGACCACAAATCGTTGTGCTGGCTTGAATCAGTAAGGACACTGAACCCTAGGTTGAACCGATGGGCACTTAAGCTACAATCATACAATTTTACAATCGAACATGTATCTGGTTCTCAAAGTCCAGTTGCTGATACGTTAAGTCGTTATCCTATTAGTAAATCACCAGTGACTACGATTAAAGAAATGTACATAAATCATGTAATCTCTGATATAGAACCCAATTTCTGGCGAAGTGCACAAGAGAAAGATCCGCTTTGTTCGTCATTAAGAAGAAAATTGGTGTCTCAAGAAGTAAATCTGATAATTAAAAGGAAGTATTCCGTTCATGATGGCATACTATTTTTCAAACCTTATGTAGATGATAATTGGAAGATAATAGTTCCTAGTGCTTTAATTGGAGATGTTTTGTATAAACAGCATGATTTAAAGGGACATTTCGGTTATTTTAAAATTTATGATTTTTGTAAAAGGTTTTATTATTGGCCTAAAATGCGTAAAAGTATTAAGGACTATTTAAGAAACTGTCTTTCATGTGCAAGGGATAAGCAATGCACCTTTAAAATTGCAAAGGGAGAATTACATGTGTATTCAAAAAAACCTCACTACTTACTTTCAGCCGACTTAATTGGTCCATTACCTTTGTCTAAAGGTTTCCAACATATATTAGTCATTGTAGATGTAATGAGTAAATTTGTGATGGTTTATTGTCTTATCCGTGCAACCTCAAAGGAAATAATTAACAAATTTACTTTAATCATTACCCAAAATGTAAGGTAATTCCCACCGACAATGGTTCGCAATTTAAGTCAACTGAATTTGAAAGTTATTTGGATTCTGTGAGTGTTAAACATGTGTTAACTTCACCATATGCACCTTTTGCCAATCCTGTCGAACGATACAATAAAGAGCTGGTGAGACTATTGAGAATGTTTTGTAAGTATAACCATAAATTTTGGTTTAATTATGTGCATATTGTCGTTCATCTATTGAATAATTCAAAATCGTAAACAACCGGTTTCACACCATCTGAACTTTTTATGCATGTTGATTATCACGATGAAATAATAGACAAAATAAGTTGGCCAGATGACTTGAAACATT
Source organism: Lepisma saccharinum (assembly GCF_977018435.1). Lineage (NCBI taxonomy): Eukaryota > Metazoa > Arthropoda > Insecta > Zygentoma > Lepismatidae > Lepisma > Lepisma saccharinum. The sequence goes on from NC_139231.1 coordinate 111,589,551, forward strand.
TACCCTGGAAGACAAAGTGTATAATGGCTGAAGCAAATATAAAACAGAAAAACCAAAAGATTAAAAGGGATTTTAATGAACCTAAGCATCCGATAAAATCTGGTGACCTGGTTCTTGTTAGAAACCATCTTAAAAGCAAAGCTATTAGTGATAGCATTCACAAATTTTTCAGCTTGTATGTTGGTCCTTATCAAGTCAATGAAGTTAAGAATAACCATGCACATTTAATATCATTGTCGACGCCAGCAAAGGATCAAAAGCAGAACTTAACAAATCTTAAACTTTTTAATTGTACAGAAGAAAAGAGAAGAGAGTTATTGAAAGCAAGAAATGTGTAACCCAGATGATTTTTGTGTATAATGTGTTTATTTTCTGTATTCTCAATTAAATATTTGTGTATATTTATGAAAGTCATATATTTTGCTTCTTTGTATAAAGATAATATGACAAAGAAATTGCCTTAATTATGTATGAATGGCATGCTTGAACGCAAATATTTGTATTGCGTTAGTGTTTGTAGAAAGCAGTTTGTAATATGCCCTTTTTATTGTAAATTTTCTTCTTGTTCGACAATTTAATGTATATAGAATAATTGTCTCACGCAGAAAATGTTTCCTAAGAGAGGGGATTATATTGTGACAAGCACAATAGTTACAATGTTGTGTTATGATGAGTTTGTAATGTGAATTTATGAACGTACGTGTTGTGTTATGTTGAGTTATGATGAGTTTGTAATGTGAATTTATGAACGTACGTGTTCAAAATGAAACAAATGACTATCGAATATAGTAAACAGTTTGTAAAAAGTTATGTACCATATCTAAGTTATGAATACAAGAAATATTAATATTGGAATCTAGTTTTATGTTGATAAAATGTGTAGGTTTCAGAATGGTGCCTTAGTTTGAGTTAGTGCCTGACCTAGGTCAACAATTATGTTGAGGTAGGTTATTGCTACCTAAAATAGTTCCTTAGTTATGAAAAATGTTGATTCTACCTAACATAGTTCCTTAGATATGAAAGTGTTAAGAAAGTTATTTAAAATTAACTAATAGAAATTTATACATACCTTTTTGGTATAATACTCCAACATGCAGATACTCTAAAGACTAGCTAAGAACTGTTTGAAAAAATATCCTGTCTCTGATACATGTATAAGTATTGACATTTCTAGCCCCACTTATACACTTAAGGCCATTAGTGGTGGTACCAGGCCGCTTCTACGCCAAAAAATGGGGTTCGTGGGGTTCCCCTAAAGAGGAAAAACCATGTAAGGCAGGAAATGGGGCTCCCAGTGTTGCCAACCCTCCCCCCAAAAAATAACATAATTTTCTCATGGCCTTTTTTGGCCTAACCTAACCTATATCAAGGAGCTGGCAACCATGTCGTAGCCTTTCTCGCTGTATATTTTGAGGGGGGCTCACAGCTTTTCACGCTGTATGTTAACCTCACTGGCAGTGTTGTTAACTTATGCTGCCGAGTCATGTTACGTTTTCACACTCTAATCTAAACTAACATCGTACTCTATTACGACCCTATCTAACTAAAATATGTAGATAGCATCTTACGACCTGAACTACGTTACCCTGGCAACTGATGTTACTCTAGCAATCGTTATGTTGCCAACCCAGCCTAACGTAAAAGGATAGCATGTAGTGCTGGTGCATCGATTTTGTGCCTGGAAATGTGTCTTCTGGGGCTTGCCTTACGGTGCTCAGTGATGACGTAGGGTTCCAACTCGCGCGCATAAAAATAACCATGCCTATGAACTTGTTCGGGTTTAAAAAGCAGACTGTCATGCAAGCGCCGAGTCAGGCTGCAAATATTCTATGCTGTGTATTCTAGCTTCTTGCAGTCTCCTACACTGTGTGTATTCTAGCTTTCTTATAATCTTCTACACTGTAGTTTCGCGAGAATAATCCTGGTGGTGTCGACCAGATGACACGGAAAGAGCGTACTGCCTCCCCAAGGTTCTGCATATCTATTTTTGATAAACGCGAAACTAGACAACACGCACTCCTATAGAGTGCTCGAGCTGCTTTTTCTGTCATCTATTTGCGTGTATTATGTGAGTGGTTGTTGTTGCTGCAAGTTTCTAGGACCTTCCAGAACTGTTTACCTTTACGTGACTCGCTAGCTGAAGAGAGGCGCTGAAAAAAAAATAGATTCACGTGGAATTTGAACCCAAGACCACCAGTTTAATCCGTAACATGCAACTAAGGCAACGCACTTATGCTCCAACTTAATATATACTGATTTTGGTATTCTAATCTTTAAAATTGTAGTTCTATACAGACATAATACAGACCTGTTTTTCCTACTGTCGTGACAAAAAAAAACGGTATTTGTAGTGAGTGTGATTTTGTTCAATTTTCCGGTTTCGTAACCTTCAGTTTCCTGTTTATTTTTCTCCCTCATGCAACATTCGCTTTTCAGTGTGTAAAGCGAAATGCATGCATGCTTACTCGTAATGTTTGACTTCTTTATTTCTAGTTCGACATGAGATGCACACAATTTTAATTTTTGAAGTACAGTAGTAGTAACACACCGCCGTATACTAGATTTTGTGCCCTGAGGGCATATTTATTTTGCTTGTTTTTGGTGCCTTAATTGGGGGTGACGTTAATGAGTTGAAATTCTCGGAATTGTGTGTGAGTATGGTTTCTGGGGTGGGGGATGCGAAAAAACGTGTTTAATGTGTAAAACGTTGATCTTTCTTTATTTTAGTAGTTCCTGGAAACCGTGAGAGTTTTATCGGTCGTTCATTGAAAAGAAGATGACGGTTGAGAAGCTAAGGGAAATTTTATGAAATTCTCGGAACCGTTGAGCGGTATGTTTGAAATGGGTAGAGTTTAAATTGCATAAATATGCTTAAGGAAAACGTGACGTAGAAAACAAGAAGGTATAAAAAGAAGGGATACAAGATAATAGGAACATGTGGGGATGGACGCGCTTTAACCATTCTATATTTAAACTATGATTTATATCGTCCTCAATTTTGTGCACAAAAGCTAATTTGGACTTTTAAACAAATGGAATTAAATATTAAAAAAATGGGCGGGATATATTTTGTGTGGAGGATTTTGATTGGGACTCCAACCTGGAACCTTTTGAATAAACAAGAACATTGTCAGCCATCTTGTTTTCCATTTTGAATATCTGTTCGTACATAAATGCTAATCGGGATCGATAAAACATTTCTTTAAAAAAAAAGAAAATAATTATTAGGAAATTTGACATCATTGGGAATCAAACCTGGGATCTCTTGATTCCAGCATTAACTTTTATATCTTATTTCCTCTTTAGTCCATTTCCTCTTTGTGCACAAAAGCTAATCGAGACTTTTAAACAAATGGAATTAAATACCCAATCTTGTCTAACTTGGGAATCGAACACGGAACCGTTTTTATTAAAAACTTCAGCTTTAACAATTTTATATTTAAAACGTTGTTCTTTTTTCTCATCTTTAGTAGCTCCTGGAAACCGTGCGAGTTTAGTCGCTCGTTAATTGAAAAGAAACGAACCTGGCACCTTTTGAATACACAACAACATTTTCAGCTATCTTGTTTTGCTTTTTGAATATCTGTTCGTAAATAAATGCTAATCGAGACCGACAACACACTTTTTTTCTTTTAAAAAAAAGAGAAAATAATTATTAGGCAATTTGACAACATTGGGAATCGAACCTGAGATATCTTGATTTCAGCATTAACTTTTACATCCTATTTCCTCTTTAGTTCATTTCCTCTTTGTGCACATAAGCTAATCGGGAATTTTAAACAAATGAAATTAAATACCCAATCTTGTCAAAATTGGGAATCGAACCCGGAACCTTTTGATTAAAAACATCGTAATATTATACAATTAATTATCATCTCAGGTCATCATGACAATGGGGCCGCCATCTTGGCCGCAATGTTGTTGTTTTAATTTTGGCCGTAGACTCCCCTTCCATATTTTCTATTGAAAGGTCTTGTTGTGCAGATTTCGAATATACGATTACTTTCACTGTAGGTTAATTAGGAAACATTTTTCCGGACAGGTTTTTCAAGTTTTCAAATTTACCTACATTGTGTGCACAAAAGCTAATCGGGACTTTTAAACAAATTGAATTGAATATCCAATTTTGACAACCTCGGGAATCGAACCCGGAACCATTTAATTAAAAACTTCAGCTTTAACAATTTTATATTTAAACTAGTATGTATTTCACCCACAACCGCCGCCGCCGCCACTGCACTCAAAACACAGCCGGCATAATGTTTTATAAAGATACTATTTTCCCACAGATAGACTAATCGGGACCTATATTTGGGGACAAATAGCAATTGACTCCATTTGAGGGGTAAGGATGCGGAAAACATGTTTCATGCATAAAACGTTGTTCTTTTTTCTTACTTTTAGTAGTTATTGGAAACCGTGAGAGTTTTGTCGCTTGTTAATTGAAAAGAAACGAACCTGGAATTTTTTGAATACACAACAACATTGTCAACCATCTTGTTTTGCTCTTGAATATCTGTTCGTGTATAAATTCTAATCGGGACCGAAAACATTTTTTTTTTTTAAAAAAAAAAAAGAGAGAGAGAGAATAATTATTAGGCAATTTGACAACATTGGGAATCGTACCCGGGATCTCTTGATTTCAGCATTCACTTTTACCGCCATGTTGTTGTTTTTAATTTTGGCCGTAGACCCCCCTTCCATATATTATATTGAAAGGTCTTGTTGTGTAGATTCCGAATATTAGAATTGAGTTTTACAATTTTGCCAACATAGGGAATCGAACCTGGTATTTAATAAAAGATTCTACTTATTAAACATAAAAGCAAAAAATACAATAAATATTTTTTTAACCCACAGTTCTAATTAATATAATTGTTATACGTTTACCTAAACTGGAGGGGAAGTTAGGTGTGCTAGGAAGATATTGAGAAAGGACGATTTTATAGGTGGAAACGAACACTTCGCAACATAGGCAGGAGAACAGGTGTATCGTGATTGCCTCAGGCAGCTGAAAACTTGATCATGTTTTTCTCCATCGCCAAAAAGTGCCCGACCCTGTGGCCGAGTGGTATCGTCGACCTCCGTGGCGAAGTGGTTAGCACAGCGCGCTACAACGCTAGGGGTTCTAGGTTCGAGTCCCGGGTAAGGCATGGGTATTTGTGTTCGTCCAGTTGATAAGAAACAAAGAAAATGTAAGAATTGAAAAGTGTAAAAGTGAGAAAAAGAGTGAATGGTGGGGGATACCTCCGTGTAGGGGGTATTTCCTTTAAAAAAAAAGTGGTTAGCACATCGCGCTGCGACGCCAAGGGTCCCGGGTTCGAATCCCGGTCTGGCTTGGTTGTTTGTGAATGTCCATTCATCAATTTCATCACTCATCCCCATCTTCGCAAATTAGCCAAGAGGCACAAAACGCGAAGTAAAATAAACTAAATCAATCAATCAATCCATCGCCAAAGAGGTGGAGACTCAAACGAATCCTATCTGAGTTGTAATAGTTTTATTTTGCTCACAGTAACCAAGCTTATATATGCATTGCCTCCAGGGAAGGGGTTCAGTGAGAAACGGAGATTCTTAGAAAACATAAGGTATATTTCGTAATCGTTGAACTTGGGTATAGAATGAGCCGGAATCATTCAAGGGCATCTGGACCTACAACAAGCAGAACCGGGTTCAATTCTTTTCATGCATTCACTGTGTGAAATACCAGGTGTTTGTCTTCTTTATTCACCATGTGAGGGGTGGGGAATGCGAAAAACATGTTTAATGGTTAAAACGTTGTTCCTTTTTCTCATTTTTAGTAGTTCCTGGAAACCGTGAGAGTATTGTCGCTCGTTAATTGAAAAGAAACGAACCTTGAAGCTTTTGAATACACAACAACATTGTCAGCCATCTTGTTTTGCTCTTTGAATATCTGTTCGTAAGTAAATGCTAATCGGGACCGATAACACACTTTTTTCGAAATAAAAGAGATAATTATTATTAATCAATTTGACAACATTGGAAATCGAACCTGGGATCTCTTGATTTCAGCATTAACTTTTACATCCTATTTCCTCTTTAGTTCATTTCCTCTTTGTGCTAATAAGCTAATCGGGACTTTTAAACAAATGGAATGAAATACCCAATCTTGTTAAAATTGGGAATCAAACCCGGAACCGTTTGATTAAAAACATCGTAATATTATACAACAATTGTCATCTCAGGTCGTCATGACAATGGGGCCGCCATCTTGGCGGCCATGTTGTTGTTTTTAATTTTGGCCGTAGACTCCCCTTCCATATATTCTATTGAAAGGTCTTGTTGTGCAGATTCCGAATATACGATTACTTTCACTGTAGGTTAACTAGAAAAAGTTTAGGGACAGGTTTTTGAAGTTTCCAAATTTACCTACATTGTGTGCACAAAAGCCAATCGGGACTTTTAAACAAATTGAATTGAATATCCAATTTTGCAAAACCTAGGATTCGAACCTGGAACCATTTGATTAAAAACTTCAGCCAGACTGCAAATTTGCTTCTGGAATTTTAGTACTCTTCTGGCTCACTTCACCTTATTTAATGTAGCAGTGCTTACAAAGGTTTTCTTTCATCATCTCATCCTGACGTATTACTGGTTTCGCGCAAGTTAACATACGCTTACAATGACAATGCGCAATTCTTAGATATCAAGTATAATCCAACAATATATATATTGAATACTATTACGAAAAAGTGAAACATAAAACTGCATTGGTGAACGATATAAAAATTGGCAAGTGCATCCTCCCAACCTCAAATTTACTGCAATGCTAGTATTGCACTGAAATTAACGCCACTCTCTGTCCTGTCTGTTTAAACTCGTGAGAGATGGTCATTAATCTCTCACTGGGTGAAGTTATTGTCTAATATTATGAAATAAAATACTAATAATAAATAAGTAAATATTTTAATATCATATTTACTCGAATTATTCAATCATAAAAGAAAATCACTTTCCTCAAGAATTTACTTTTCTCTGCCAGCCCTTCTAAATTTTTACTTTCCATATACTGATTTATACGAGGTGTGGTCTGAAAGTAATTTAAATTAGTAAGGAGATGGATTTTTGCAAACGCGAAAACCGTTAAAAATGGTAATTGCTCCGAAGTTGTGTTTATGAATGTGCAGTGATGTCTGGACACATTTTTCACCCGTTCGAAATATCGAAATAATGCGAATTTGGCATAAAATGCGAATTGTTAGCGTTTTTAGCGATTTTTATAATTTTTATGTCCTAAAACAACGAATAATTCCATGAAATCCAATAGTACAAATATAAAAAATACACCAATGTGAAAAAAATAACAAAAAAACAAGGTCCCTACCGATTAGGCAAAAATAAAATAAGAATATCATTTGCAATTTATTGCATTAGTAACAGTGAGTCCTGATCTAATTTTCGGCATAATTCCCACCGTTGTTTTGGCATTTCTCGTAGCATGAAACTTTGTATGCCTATGGCATATGTGTCTGACAGCAAAAACTGGAACTATCTCTACCGCAGTGTAGCTGTCAAATCCTTGTCCTGTCAGAAACTTCTTCAGTTGAATAAAGAGCTGAAAGTGGGTACATTCAAGGCCAGGGCTGTACAGTCACGGACATTGCTGGGTTGTAACGACCTTATTGAAAATGCGCTGAAGCAAGCCATCCATGTCCGACCACCAAGCGCCTTGTGACTAGACAACCCAACCAGCATTGCAATTCTGCGGCTTGTACACCAGTCACGGGTAAGCATCTCTGTAAATTGAGTAGTGATGCCAAAGAGAAATACGAGATGAAGATTGTCGATCGTAATGTCTCGTGTTCTCGACATGGAATAATACTCGGTCCACGTTACGTTCCATTATTTAATGTTGTTTGGGAATGAACCTGACGGACTGGGTTTATATTCTCACTCCTTGCATTACAGTAAATTCCATATTTTACAATTATATTAATGCTTTGAACGAAAATAATGCCCAGAAAAACACCGAACACACGTTCACACCATTCTTCTCACCTACATGCACGTGAAAACAAACACACAAAGCTAAGTTTTAACTTTGTATAAGTAACTGAAATCATTCTGCAAGCGTCGCTGATAAGCAGTTTGTAAGTTTAGAAAAGACAAGAGATGCGGAGATGAAAAATTGCGTAATGAGGGAACCCTGTGACGGACTATAGCTAGGAAGAAGTTAAAGACTGAATCGATTCTGGAGAGGTGAGTGGGACATGCCATGGACCAGACGGGAGAGCAGTATTCTATTATTGGGGAGATGAATGATTTGAAGTACAAACTACAATTTGTTTAAAAGTCCCGATTGGCTTTTGTGCGCACAATGTAGGTAAATTTGAAAACTTGAAAAACCTGTCCGAAAAATTTTCCTAATTAACCTACAGTGAAAGTAATCGTATATTCGGAATCTGCACAACAAGACCTTTCAATAGGATATATGGAAGGGGAGTCTACGGCCAAAATTAAAAACAACAACATGGCGGCCAAGATGGCGGCCCCATTGTCATGACGACCAGAGATGATACTTAATTGTATAATATTACGATGTTTTTAATCAAACGGTTCCGGGTTCGATTCCCCGGTTTGACGAGATTGGGTATTTCATTCCATTTATTTAAAAGTCCCGATTAGCTTTTGTGCACAAAGAGGAAATAGAATGTAAAAGTTAATGCTGAAATCAAGAGATCCCAGGTGCGTTTCCCAATGTTGTCAAATTGATTAATAATAATTATCTCTTTTTTTTAGAAATAAAGTGTGTTATCGGTCCCGATTAGCATTTATTTACGAACAGATATTCAAAAAGCAAAACAAGATGGCTGACAATGTTATTGTGTCTTCAAAAGGTTCCAGGTTTGCTTCTTTTCAATTAACGAGCGACAAAACTCTCACGGTTTCCAGGAACTACTAAAAAATAAGAAAAAAAACAACTTTTTACGCATTAAACATGTTTTCCGTTCCACTTTCTTTCTATAGTGAAGGACCATATTCCTGAATTTTCATGAGTAAAAGAGAGCGCCATATTGCCCCCCTGACTTTCTGGGCACGCCACTGGTTCCACGTATATAGCTCTGGTTTGGTGCATGCATATGAATAATGTATGCGCTGTGGAGCAAGACGCTATTGCAGTATTATAAAGAAACGGCTACTCACAATATTTCATTGTCTTTTTTGGGAAGGGGGACTTAGGTTTACGGCCACGTCTTTCATTTGATCTGTTTTCTGTCCCTTGTTCCCATTTCTTTCCTTCCGTCTGTCTTCCCTCTATACGTATTTCCTTCGTAAGTGCTTCCGGCGCATTCTTTCTGTTTGTGCGTGACTATAAATCAGAAAGGTGGGTGCAAGGGAGGAAAGGGGAGAAATATCTGGAGTGCGAATTGTGGAACCTTGCTTATGATTCCGCGCGCGTGTGTTATTATGTTGCTAAGGTTGGCATCTGCTGCGTTTTTAACATCACCGTACGGAGGCTCCTAATTTTCGCGATACGATCTGAAAAAAGGCAAGGTCGAAGCAATAAATATAATGACTCCATTCCACATCGATGACCTTGAACCAGGAGGGAGACAAAAAAACGCGTAATACGCAGGTGGAACGGAATTGTTTGAAAACGTAGATTCATCGTCTTACGCCAGGTTTGTGTGCCATTAAACATGTTTTCCGCTTTCCCCACCCTTCAAATGGTAGCAATTGCTATTGGTCCCCAAACATAGGTTCCGAGTCTATCTGTGGGAAAATAGCAGTGGCGATGCTACATAAAGGGAAACTAGGGCACTGCCCCACAACAATTTTAACATAAAAAGTTAATCTGAAGAGACGATCGGTATATACGCGTAAATATTTTTTTTGTTTTTTCCCTCAACTCTATGTTGCTGCAACCAGACTTACAGGGTATGCACCCTGTGCGAGGTTAATATATTTCTCCGTCCTGTTGGAGAGAGTCCAATTTCGGCTCTGTCCCGGAGACGTGACGTCACTGACTGATCCAAACATTTACAGCATAGGCAAGGGACTGTCCCCTCACAATGGAAAAGCGCAAAATTCGTAGCCGTCTCTGGGCAGAGAACGAGGTGCCCTGCCCATTCATGTTTGCCTCGTTCACCGTTAAGTGTTTCCAACGCTTGGCAGGCAGTTCATTCGTTCTTCCAGCTTGCAGCAATAAGATAGAAAAAAATCCCTCGAATGCTTTTCTTCGCGCTTGTTCAGGCGACCTGAAAAGTTGACAACACTTTTTATTGCACAAACTAGTCCCTCGTATTTTCAAAAAGATCCTCCTTTCTTCCCATTGTAATACGGATTTGCATTTGAGTTAGTGTGTGAGTTTGCGTTGCGTTCCGTCTGTGCGTATTGGTCGCTTATGAAATAATTAGTTTTTCGCGATTTTATAGTTACTGTACGTGTTTATTTATTTGTGTAATTGTGTCTGTGTTCCAGCAACTTGACATGCAAGAATATCTTCGTAAGTATAAACGAACATTTTGGGGGTACATGGCCAATGTAAAGTGTTGTAACTGAACTTAACGCTGCATCATCTTCCTATTTAGTCATTGATATTAGTGGATACTTGGTGAATATGACATTGAATCATGTAGAAACTTTAATATCTACGCCTTTCAATTCATTGACAATGGAAGAGAAACTGCAGTGTAACATTTTCCTAATCATTCCAGTATATACCCAAAGTTTAGTTACTGCAAGCGTACAGGGTTCCGACGTCAGTATTCGAGATTTTTTTGTTCGAACAATTTACTTACTCCATATCAAGGAACTCCCCTCAAAAACCTTAAAGAGGAATATAGAGGTAAACTGCCCCCCCTCCCCCCCAAAAGAAAAATGTGCCCTGCCTGACTGAAAAGGCACGCGCCGCCCCTGGAAAATAGTATCTTAATAAAACATTATGGCGGCTGTGTTTTGAGTGCAGTGGCGGCGGCGACGGCGTAGCGGTTGTGGGCGAAATACATACTATAGTGGAGCCCAAGTTAAGAGTTCAGTATGGGCTCTTATGGGCTTTTACTTTTGAGATCACCACCCCTAAACAAGTGTGTTTCTGTCAGAAACAAAAGTCGTTATCATTCGAAGAGAAAATAATAAATAAGCAAAAACCAGAGGAAATGTAAGGCTTTGATGGTTTACGCCTTCTTTTGCAATTCGGACCATCAAAACAAGACGTTTTCCTTTCTTGTGTTTACCGTGATTTGGGGAGTTAAAGCTAACAGCCGTCCGACGGTTGCCACTTGCTGCAAACACGTGTTGGGAAGAGGGAAGGAGGCGGGGAATGTTCAGGCAAAAGTTCGTGAATAGGCTTCTGTCGGGGTCAAGTGGTTTGTTGTTTGCGTGCGAGCTTTCTCATTTTGGGTATTTCTTGGGGGAATTTATTATTATAATTATTCTACAACAGCAAAATGGCAAGGGGTGGTATTATTAAGCATAAAAGTATCCAGAGTCTTACAAGTAAAGAGAGACAAGTTGTAATAAATATTATTGTATACTTAAATCAGAAAAATCCTGGTAAAAGTGTTAGTTGGACTGCAAGCGAAAATGCTGAAACGACTGGAATTTCGTTCAAAACTGTTTACAAAATTAATAGCGAATCGATTAAAGGTCCTCTTGCAACACCAAACGAGAAGAAAAACGTCAAGAAACAACAGGTACGCAAAATCCAACGACTTCGAATATAACGTTTATACGAGGCGGTGTGCGGCGAAAATTCCCAGGCACATTGTATACATATAATACATTGGCTGATTTTTCTGGCTGAGGTTCACTTGCCTCTCCCAAAATGATGACTAAGTATTATGAAAAGTATTGATAGCATCATATTAAAAGATAAAAAAGTAATCGAGCCGTTTTCCCCAGATAGTTAAAATAATGCCAGTCTCCTTCTTTCTGTAATTATTCTTCATACAAATACAATACAACTCCTTTTATTTCACACCTCTACTAATAATTGATTGATTGAGTTTTAAGTCCACTTCTATGCACAGATAGGTTAATTGGGACTGGACCTACAGTTTTATGTAAGATATGAACTACTATATGCCTCCAGCAGGTACCCTGGATCCCTTGATTATAATGCGGCGACGGAAATTTTGCTAATGCTATCCCCTTAGAATCGAAGGGCCCTGGGTTTGTTTCCTGGCGGAGGTACATTCTAGGATGGATTATACATTGAAGATTCAGTCCCGATTAGGTCATCTGACCACAAATTAGACCTAGAACGAACCCTTATAATTGTATTGATGTGAATGACGTGACATGTCCAATGGGCGTATGTGCTGGTCATAACTCCCCCTTGGATAAGTAATCCTAAAAGAAGAGGGTCAACGGCAGGAGAAGATGGCATATGAGGACCGGCTACTATCAATATTGTGGTCCAGGGACCAAGCAGAGTATCTAAAAAATAACTAGTAATCAAGTAGTCAATAGTTTTCATATCTAAGAGACTACTCAGGCACCATTCTCAAACAAAACTAGCCACTATCTGGAGGATAAGTTAAGTATACTCTCAACCAATCAACAAGTGGTCACATGACCCTAAAAGTAGAATATTCCCAAGCCAGCTTAGTTCTCAGACACTCCACCAAAGAGTTACTGCTAACTAATTAATAGGGATCACATTATCTTTGCAGGATATTTATGAGTTAGCTTAGTTCTCGGGACATTCCCGAATTTCACTTACAAATATAGTTCGCATTCTCAAAATCTGCAAGTTTGGAGGAGAGGAAAGGGAAGGAGCATACTAATATACCCAACCAATCAACATAGTCACGTTACCCTAGGATAGAACTGGACTCTCAGAACATCAGCTGAGCTCTTGTTAATCATCCTGGAATATCAATTTGCTACACCTATATAATAGCTAAGTCCACCAGAAGATATAAAAATATAGCTTAATTTTAACCAAAAATAGACCCTGATACGTATTAATCATCCTAGTACGAGGATTCCAGTGAAAGAATAAACTCCTTCTACTGCTTGATTGAACATACAGAAAAAGTAAAAAAAACTCTCCCCACATCAAACGTATTACGTACAAGGTTATTACAGTTGTATTTTCCTTATATTGATTGCCCAATACATGTAAATTGGTCCATAAACCACGCCGATTAACCCATACGATCAGAACTCAATTTTAGAACTATTAAAGAAAAAACATTATCTCGATATATACAACAAATATATACTATACAACATTAAGTCACTAGTGTTTCGAAGAAAGTTAAAGATATTCAACAACAGTTTGGAACATATACATGTTGGAGATACAACTTGGTCACAAATTGGGCGCAGTCTCCCTGTATTTTCGACACTACAATGGTTATAGTTGAATTCTGTATATGAACACATACCTGATGGTTTAAGTGTCCGGAACATCGGTATGGAGACCGTCTTTTTCGTAGCACGGCCGAACTTTGGCACACTTCGCAATCCAAGTGTGAGTGAATAAGACCTTTTTTCCAGCGGTGACGTTCTCCTCAATAACGTTCTGAAGGGCCTCCAAGAAGTCCCACAGGTGGTTAATCAATGACAAAGGTATGTGTTCATATCAAGTAATCCGACAATTACCATCGTAGTGTCGAAAAAAAGGTGGCACGCCCTCTTTGTGACCACCCTGTATAACAGTACCTGATCTCAGCAACTTTGCCTACAAATCGCAAACGCGGTGTGAGTGTGTGTAGTTGCATTTGGCCATAACATAACCGAGTTCCACACATCAAAACTGGTGCATATCTGATATTCCTGGTTGATTGATTGATTAAGTTTGTAACGATTGATAAATTTTGGTAAATTACTTTTTATTTAAATTACTTTTCAATAGCCCTCGTATAAATTCTTTTGGAGTTTTAATCTTTTGAATGTACATTTTATCTTTGTTAAAATTGTAACGCAGTTTCTGGCGAGCGAAAAAGAACGCGAAGCAAGTTGAAGCAGCATTATTTTTCTTTCTTAACAACAATGGGTTCTTTTTCGTTCGGCGCTGCGCGGGTTTGTAAATAAGTTTAGCTTGCATTGTGTTTCTGGATATGCCTTTTTGGAAGGGGTAATTGTTGGATGCTAAAAATAACTTTTCAGTTTGTCGAAATCTTTTGTTGGGGAATAGAATTGCGCAATCCCGCAAGTATAAATACCAGCAGTTTCGCTGGCAAAATAGGGAGGATTCTTCTTTGGGATTTCGATCCTGACAGACGTATTGTTTGCCCAGGGCAGCAAGAAGAGAGGAGACCAGATGCAGAGAAACGTTTACGAGCAACGCCGAGGAGGCGGACCGCCATTCGTCCGACCACGGAATTCAAGGAAGCCATTGACCAATGAACAAAGAGAAGCCCATGAACTCTGGAAGCAGGAAAGGAAGAAAGTGAGAGACCGAGAAAAGGAGGAGGCGAGGAAGAGAGAAGAAGAAGAGAGAGAACAGGCACAATCAACATCAAGACCTGGCCAGCCTACCAGAGGGAAGGAAGTAAACCTCATGCCACAGCCCATGGAAGAACAGCCAAATCCAGAAACTCCAAGCGAGATGCAAACCAAGAAAAGGGAATACCCCTGCAATTCTTCCGATGATGAAGAAGACATGGACGAACCATTTATTCATCCTAAAAAGCCAGTACGTGCTAGAACACCACCGATAGCCAAGCCAATTGATACATCCAACACGTATCAAACGTTCTCAGATAATGACGAAGAGACAATTGATCGACTGACTGCCAAGTTACCAGCAGTCTACATCTACAACGCAGATAGAAGCCATCAATTTCACCTCGGTGACAAAGATAATAGATGACAAACAAGCCAAGATCCGAATTCTACATGATGGAATGAAGATACAAGCCAACACCAGATCAGCTTACAACAAGCTTATCAATCACTGCAAAGAGCACTCGCTCAGCTACGCCACCGACAAACCACGCCGAGAGAGGCCGGTCAAAGTAGTACTCCGGCATCTGCCGATCGACCTATCAACGAAAGAAATACAGACAGAGCTAGCAGCGCAAAACTACAAAGTACAACAAGTTCAGCAGATGAAGAAACGAGACCCGAAGACCTTCATTAAGACACCGATGCCATTGTACTTAGTCTCATTGAGCAAAAGCGAGACAACACAAAACATCTACAGCCAAGATCACATCCTGAATTATGAGATGAAAGTGGAACCATACCGCTCTCCAGGTATACTGCAATGCCACAGATGCCAGAGGATAGGGCATTCCCAGAGCCAATGCAAGGCTCAACCAAGATGTGTGAAATGTGCAAATAATCATTTCACAGCAGAATGCCAAAAGAAAGACCGAAAACTCCCTGCAAAATGCTGCAACTGCGGAGGAAACCACCCGGCCAACTACAGGGGCTGTAAAATGTTCCAATCAATACATCAGATGAAACCAAAACCAAAGCTAGATGATGGGAAGGAACAGCAGAAACAACTACCATTCAGCTTACCACAAGAGAAGCCACCGGCTAAGACTACTCCATCGACTACCAAGAACTATAGCCAGATACTTCAAACTACAACTGAAGAACAAGAAGAGACAAATGAAATCATCAAATGGATACTGACAAAACTGCAAGACAAGAAAATAAGAACGCTCATCAAAACGGCGAAAGACAAGATCGAAAAGGCGAAGAACGAATCAGATAGAACCGTCGCAGCCCTGCAGGCACTAGTCGAGTTCGTCACAGAAGTATTCTAAACAGACAACCAAAAACAACCTAGATATAACACGAAATGTCATAGCAAAACGGCCCTTTTAGGACCAAAAATTAAGATAGGCCCTTGTAAGGACCAAAATTTTGTCGGCCCTTTTAAGGACCAAAACACTCAGTTCGTAATAGAACTGCCACTACAGACCGAACCTCGAGCGACAGTTGCAGAGGTAACAGAAGCCAGATCACCATACTACGCCACTACCACAACTTAAAACAGATGGGAGTCAAGGAAACGGTACTTCTACAAGAAAACTTCAAGAAAATGCAACGTGCAACGTGGCAAAATAATCAGTATAGCAGTAGATTCCGGAATCGTTAGGTGATTAAATCGCTTGTCGAGGTCCAGGGCTGGGAGAATACGGGCGTGTGTGGGGAGTGGCTGGTCAGCTCTCCCTTCCACAATGTCCGAGGTTCTCCGTAAGCCACCTTTCTGGATTTGTGCTGGTCAGCATGATTCTTAAAGGGGATTTAGCGAGCATATAAATAATTTGATTCATACATATTTAATCTTAATAATTTAAAATTTTGATTCATAAATTCTGTTGGAGTTGTCACTGGTCAGTGTGACTCCGATATAAATTCAAGATATACATCCTTCTCGTCGAGTAATTATTCTTAAATCATTCTGAATTCTCCTGGTCAGGAGGTTCATTTAAATAAATTTGTTTCTTTGATACTTAAATCCGAGAGCATACCTCTGGTCAGAGGATGTCTTTTAAATCTGATAGCTTATATAGTTTCACGTCCATTTTTAAAGTCTGAGTATCCGGAACGTTTATTGCTTTCTCTTATTTAGGTTTAATATTAGATATAATTTTGAAACAGTTATAATAGGTGACCGGTCGAGTATATGTTTTTATAGAAATTCGTTTAATGTAAAGGTCTATTGTTTTGCTTTTGCAATGTGAGTAGCCAAGAAGGGTAGACAGTGTCCCCTGTTATGTTAAGGAATTCCACGTGGACATTTGTAATTTGTGGCCGAGAAATGGCTTTGGTATTGGGTAGAGAAAGGCTCCCCTTATATTTTGTTATGAATGTTATTGGAGGTTGGCCCCGAAGAGGGTAGTATACCTCATGAGTTCTAGAGAACATAACGCAGATGTGAAAATATGACAAAAGCACGAATAGATATTTACGGCAACATGTTATGTAAATTTTTCTTTTCTTTTGTTTCCTGGAAATTTTTGTCGACCATTACTGAATAATTTGTCACCTGTTTATTGAAACCAAGTTAAGCTGGGTTAGTTCCATGATGGGATATGGACAATATATATATAAGAGAGAGCTCTCTGGATTGTATGTTTACTCGAAAGCAAGTTTCAGTCTGTTACGGAAGTCAGTTTTGAACAAATTTAATTTTGGCATTGTAGTTTTCTCTTGATCAGAAGATTGTATATATATTTTTTTAACCTAACTATGCTTTGTAAATAAATTTATAATCGTTAATTGGTATTTCCTTAGCAAATTTGTCTCATAAGTATAAATTAACTGGCATCCTTTGGGTTTGGTGAGGTGTCCCGCCATCACTGGTCAGTGAGGCGGAGGCTTTATCAATCCAAAGGACGTCAGATTCGATCGTGCTGATTTCGCTCGCGACTCGCATGCGTATCCTCACTGGTCAGTGGGATGCGGGTGCGATCACGAGGGAAGTTCAAGCACGAGGATGGTTACCTTATTTTGGAGCCTTAGTTAAGTAAGCATAAATTTAATTTTAATTATATTATTATTCAAAAGCAGACCTTTACCCGAACTTTGGGATGCGGGGTCTCATGCCCCGCAGGAACTGAACGTAGTCGTGGCATTTATATATTTATAACAGAAAGATATTTGATAGGCAGCGACGCCCGGTCTTTGTCTGTCGAGGGGACCGAGCCGGTGTGTCGTGTGTCTTGGCAACGGGCTGACGGCCTTCATTGTTGCAAGTTGGTGTTTTAAATTCACTTTGTGCACAGTAAGGCTAATCGGTACTGGAACTACAGTTTAAAGTGACCCGGCGGCGACCCTACCCAAGACCATCTTGAGGTTCAGGCCGCAGCGCTCAGTCAAGACGTCATCATCTGGAGGCAATCGTCTTAACGCTGTAAACCCATTGTCGTATTTTTATCATATAGAATTAAGGTATATGTATTTCTTTTATGATGCTAAATTTCTACATTTACCCTCCGGATGAATATAGTTAGAAGAAAATAGTAGAATATTGAATATTTACACCAAAATTGAGGAAGTCACTATGGAGTCATTCCATGCGAAATCAACACAGCCTTTGACCTGACCATCTCCGATTTTCATGAAATTTGGGGAATTGAAACTATGCATGGAACTTAGTAACTATGAAAATTTTTAGTTTCGTGCGTCTTGTAATTGTTAAATTATTCAAGGTCAAGTTAGCAGAAATTGCCCTTTTCGAGCCCGCTTAGCTATACTAAATCTGCTGTAATTCCGCCCCTATTTTGCCTAGGAAGCTCAAATAAAGCTTATTGTACAGGGAATTGAATAAGCTTTCCAGCGATATATAACAGGCTACCTTTGGATAAAAATATAATTTTGTCACGTGACCTTGACCTTTGACCTTGAATATCTCAAAACATGTCATCACCAAAAATCTTGAAAAAAATATATTTGGTCCCTCATACCATACTCTAAAACATACCAAAAAATCATTCTGGGACTGCAATGGGATCAGAAGATACAAAATAATATGTGCAACTATGTGACTGATAAAAGCCCCATTACATGAACTATGAAGAGTCAAATGTCCCTTAACACCCCCTACAAAATGTGAAGGAGTTATCCTGGGTATAATTGGTCATAAAAGAAATAGGTTAGGCACAGGGAGATCCCTAGCCATGTGTGTTAAGCGCAGATCCGGCATATTGTTGACAGCCATATTGAATTCAACGCAAAAATTTCAAAGGAAAGGGGGTTATGTGATATATCAAATCAGGCTAGAATTTCACGAGAAATGAAGTGACGAAGGATTTTCCAACGTATCTTACGCCAGCAAAAAGTTATACACATATCTTTCACTTACGATATATGCACATTATAATGTTGTCAATGTTCCTGTGAGCACACTCGTTGACGTCTCTCACACTCGCATAGAACATTTGGTAATGTAGCATGTTCAACAACATCGCAAGCAGCAACTATGCCTTCTCTCAGATGGTCAATATCAGGGATTTTTAGTGCATGCACCATTCTCTTCAAATGTTTCTGAAGGTAAAAGTCCTCCTAAGATATTAGATCTGGGAAATGTGCAGGCCTTTTAATAGATCCCCATCTGCCCATCAATCTTCCTAGACATTTACCATGAAGAAATTGCGAAAATGTCTACATAGTGTGGTCACACTCTGTCCTGTTTCAAAACTCTCGAAAAGTGCCATATCCCGTAAGCAAGGGTGAAAAAACCTGTTCACTTAACAAATCCAAGAAGCCCTCACCATTTAAGGTTCCGTTGTTGAATATGGACCAACCATTTCCGTTCGCTATACATTATACCACATAATTAGCTTACCAGCAACAACCATTCGACTGAGCAAATCACAGGTATTCCATATTATTTTTATTAACTTCACCGTGAACATAAAAATTGGCCTCGTCACTGAAGAATTTTTCATTCCAAAGGAAGTGTCACGTAATTGTTTGAGATATTCTTCACTATTCAACTATTTGGTGAATGTAGCTGATTAAAATCATATGCAATGGTGCGTATACTTCTTTCTCTCCCAAGATGTCAGCGTGATCTCGATGAGTTCCTAACACGTTAGGAGCATTCCAATGTTTTTTTTTAACACCTCGAAAAGGAGAAAATGGTTACCAGCATGCAGTAATAAATTTTTGCTGGTTAAATATATGTTGGAAAATTCTTCGTCACTTCATTTCTCGTGAAATTCTAGCCTGATTTGATATATCACATAACCCCCTTTCCTTTGAAATTTTTGCGTTGAATTCAATATGGCGGTCAACAATATGCCGGATCTGCGCTTAACACACATGGCTAGGGATCTCCCTGTGCCTAACCTATTTCTTTTATGACCAATTATACCCAGGATAACTCCTTCACATTTTGTAGGGGGTGTTAAGGGACATTTGACTCTTCATAGTTCATGTAATGGGGCTTTTATCAGTCACATAGTTGCACATATTATTTTGTATCTTCTGATCCCATTGCAGTCCCAGAATGATTTTTTGGTATGTTTTAGAGTATGGTATGAGGGACCAAATATATTTTTTTCAAGATTTTTGGTGATGACATGTTTTGAGATATTCAAGGTCAAAGGTCAAGGTCACGTGACAAAATTATATTTTTATCCAAAGGTAGGCTTGTTATATATCACTGGAAAACGTATTCAATTCCCTGTACAATAAGCTTTATTTGAGCTTCCTAGGCAAAATAGGGGCGGAGTTACAGCATATTTAGTATAGCTAAGCGGGCTCAAAAAAGGCAATTTCTGCAAACTTTGACCTTGAATAATTTAACAATTACAAGACGTACGAGACTAAAAATTTTCATAGTTACTAAGTTCTATGCATAGTTTCAACTCCCCAAATTTCATGAAAATCGGAGATGGTCAGGTTAAAAATTGCACATATCTGTGTTGATTTGGCATGGAATGACTCTATGGCCATCACAAAAATTCCTACCTTAGCACAAAGAAAGAGTTGCAAACCGTTAGAAACTTCCTGGCGGAAACAAATTAAACATTGTATTGCTTTGAAAAATATTATCCGGAATATTTGTCAGCTGCAGTAAGACTCGTTACAGCTTTTGTGTGAACTTTTGTATATAAAAATCAATGGATTAAATCAAAACCCCGCATGTTAGGTTGACAGTAAACTTGCCAACGTACCAAATCAATTAATTTTTTTTTTAACTTTACCCAAAATTAATCAACCAGATAATGCATATATTCTATGTAGCTATACAATCTCAATACAAAAACTTAATTTCTATAACCTCTCAGAAAATGCGAAAGAAATTGGTTACTAGGGCAATGTTACATTTCTGTGAATAAAGACTAAACCTAAATCACTTGTCACATTGTAAATTCAACCCTTTTGACTTTATTGAACGAAAAATAATAAAGAAATTGAATCTTTTCATTGTGGTTAGTAATAGGCTATCTGTGAAATAACTTAAGTTTCAACATTTTAATTGAAAAAAATATTAATATTTCGAGATTAGCATTCACTTGGAATATTTCCTTACACTGTGTTTACAATCTGTTAATAAAATCGTCAAGAATGTTAGTGAATTATGAAACATTATCACTGATTTCATTATCAAAATTAAGAACATCGAAGCTTCACAAAGACAAAATATAAAATAACAATTCACATGAAACAATTTTATAAAATTTACTACACTTGTAGTTCATATAACATAGCTAGGTAATAAAATGCTTTGTGTGTAAAAGCATTTGTGTTGAAACATAAGTAATATAAATCTTGGATAATTTTACACACCAATATTTCATCGAAGTTCTTGTTACACATCGTACCCTTGTATTTGAATTCATAGCATATCTTCTTCCATTAGCCTCCGATTAGCCTAGAGAAGCATAAAAGCGGAGTAAAATAAAAATTTAAATATACACATGTATCAATTTGGCCCAGTTGTATAACTTTCTTTCATTAAGCATATTTTGAAACTGAACATTTGTGTAAATTATATGAATATGTTATCGAATGCTTGCATAACATTTACACTAACAAAACTGCTTTGGTAGATATGACCGTAATATTTTAAACGTTGACTAAATCTTGAAACTCATTATTTTGCAATCATAATCAACAACGCATCTTAACGTTAATCTTAACGTTATAATTCAGGGTAAATTATTTGATATTTCTAAAAAAAAAAAATGGTGACAAAAATAGAACTTGACCAAATCTAAGAGTATATTATATGCCTATTCCGGATACTTGAAATCTTTACATCATGAACTATTTCTGTTATTTATTTCTGAACATAAAACCTTTATTACTTAACTTGTACTTCTTCGTAGGGACCGAATTACACTACACATTTATAATTTTCAGCAACATCTTGAAAAAATGTGAACGTTACTCTTACCTTTTTCATCATAATTGCCTCTGCAATTGAGCACACAACAGTTATACACCATACCTTTTGTACATTTAAGCATATTTGCACGTCATGTAAACTCGAATGCAATTCATAAATTTTCATTACAATTCCATATTCACTAAAAAAGTCCAACATTGATTCCCAAGAAACAACTCAAACATGGCGGCTATCGCCTCCAGTTGCTGACGCTTAGTCACGTGACAAGAGCAAGCGATCAGGCTTTCAGATAGAGAAGGTAATGCGCTACCACTCTGATATTCCTAGGTCTGATTGCACAGCATGAGGGGTGTCCACGACACGATAATGCACATGCCTATACTACAATAATATGATAATAACAGAGTTTAAAAATGTACGACTCACGTAATGCAAATTCCAATTATCAAGACCATAGACTGCAATAATGGGAGGAGATACAACTTGCTCGAACGTTCATCTGCAATAAAGAAAAAAGGTCTTGAGAGTAATACGTGTGAATGCATAACATTATGTATTTTTTGTATAGCATCGCATTCGTTTGTTGCCCAAAATCAAATTATTAATCAAGGTATTACTTTTCTAAGTATAATATAATATAGCCTTCGATTTTCCAAATAGCATTAATTAGAAATTTTTGATGTTCAGTGTGCAATGCCAATTAAAATCAGCACTTACCGAATTAATTAATAATGTTAGCCTGAGAAAACTACAACATATCACTAGATACCGTGGTTGACAATAATAAAGTATGATACGTTCAAGCTGCTTTACTTATTAAACGTATTATTATTAAGTTTGGTATTATGTCGTTATATTATTCTTATTATTAATAACTCAGTATTAATCAGAGGTGAGCGATAAGACTCGGTGAAGTACATAGTCTCCTCTCAGGTACAGGGATAGTGTTAGGCAAAGACAATGCTTCACATCACAGAGGAATCAAACCACATTATTGCAGTAGACAAAACTAAAGGATTTATTCTTTATTTATTGCGATTATAATGCAAACAGGCTTAGTACGAAGGTGAGGATTTCACTTTGACGATGACTTGACTCAACTAAAACGCATAAACTCAATGCATGGCTATCGGCATGCCTATGATCACATAGACCTAGCTTGCGTGCCGAACTACCACACCAAGAGATATGCAATAATAACTCAGCCAATATTTGCTCTTTTGCCTTTTATTCAAAATTAATCCTTAGGCTAGCTTTATTTCTTAACGTAGAATGGTTGCAGTATTGTGCATAGCATCAATGCATGGCCATCGGCATACCTATGGTCACATAGGCTTAGCTTGTGCCCCGAACTACCATACCAAGATGTATGTACAACACCGAGAAGTTCTTTTAAGTTTAAAATCTTCGACGATCCGTGGCGAATGTGTGATACAAGGTTATTAGAAGTATAGGTTGGGCCAATCCGTTGTTTACTCGTGATGACGAAACGACGGTAAGAGGTGAATTTATCCATGAAATGAATTCCAAATCTATGCGCTAGTGTTGCACTATGCAGATAGGAAACCATGCCAGAAACTGAACACACGAAATCGAGTACACAAATGAGCATTTCCACCCATTTACATTTTATGGCTTCAGACAAATTGAAAATAAATATCGATGGGTACTTATTGTTATGCGGGACAGAATATTATTGATCGGAACGGTATTTTTTTTTTTTAAAATCCCGACATTCGGGACGGGAAATATTTGCAATTTCTAGACTAGTAGTGAAATTTTGGGACGGGAAATTTCCGAAATTTTCCGAGGCTCTGGAAATCTCAAATTCTACACGTCATTTTCACCTTAAGTGATTGTCTTTGCATTTCTCGAATGAAAACTAACAATTTTCGATAAGTTCCAGACACTTGCAATGTAGAAAAGTTCAAGAATTAATATCGTTTTAAAAATGACCATTCGGTATTTCCCGACTGCTCGGGATCCAGTAGGGAAGTCATTTGCTGAAGTCGGGATCGGGACGGAATTTTTCTTTCCGATCCCGGTCCCGACTTTTCGAGAGACCGCACACCACTTGTTATTATTATTTATTTTAGTTCAGCACAACATACATCTTCCAAGTACGTTGAACATAATATACTGTGCATACCAGAAAAGAAAAGTTCAAATTAGCATTTATGTACGCTATATTTACACTAGGCTATGCACTTGTATTTTTTTCTTCAGTGCACAACATGTTTCCGCGAATATATCATGCCTATGCCATGCCTATGCCTAACATAAAATATAATACTGTTCAACTTTGCTTTCACTAAAACTTGGCATGAAGTAAAATTTAATTCTCTCAGGAACTGGCGTGCCCAAGGGGGAGTTGGTCGGGGTTATAACCCCCCCACCTTTGGGCCAGTATACCTAAAAAATAGGAACGTCAAATATAGGAAAAGATGGCAAAATGAGGAATGACTATCAAAAATAGTGTACGTAACCCCTCCCTTTCGAAAATCCTGGGCACGCCACTGCAGTCTCAGGTTAACATGCAAGGGCACATTTTTTCCACCTTTCGATGTGTAGTCTTTAATTTCTGCAGTACAAACCAAGTGTGTCTTCTTACCGATGTGTAAAATGATTAATACGACAACTTTCTTGTCGGTTTTGTTATAAGCACAAAATATACACGAAGTTTTGTTCAAAGCTAAGTTGAGTTACTGCGAAGCCGTAATTAGAATTTGATCAGCTGTAGAAGTTTAGCTTTATGGTTTAATTTTTGCTTTGTAACTTGGCCATAATGTAGAATCAGTTGCAAAAGTATATTGCAGAAATATAGTTTTCTTGAAATATTAAGGGGGTTCTAAAGCCATGCTAAAGCATAGACCCAAATTTCTAAGGGTAACCGTACAACTAATAGAGATTCGGTAAGGAAGAAATTTTCCGAAATAAAAGATTGTTTTATTCACTAGAACATGTGAACCTTATAATTCTGTTACGATTGAAGGGATTTAAGTAAATAACAGAAAATATAAGGTCTCCGTCATGTTCAAACTGGTCCGTACAGATGGCGCTGAAGTGGTAGTTTTGTTAATACCGGTGCATTTTCTTTCTTTTATGACTAGTATGGAAGATTTCGTGGTGAAACAAAGATCACATGTTCTTCCCGCAAGCATCTGAAATACTATGTGAAAAAATGAAAACATTTCGTACCTTCAGAGAGTAGTGCCTATCATTAAAACTTTTGAAGTGGCGTTTCGTCGCAATATACTCCGTGGTGCAGATTTTAGCCAACACTGTTGCCGATATTTCAGGCCGTGTTTTCTAACGATATGATCAATACAAGTGCGTCGAAATCGTGAAAGTTAAACCAAGTTACCAGAGAATAACGAATACAGTACATGTTGGAAGAAGGAAACATCGGAAAAAACTGAAAGGTAAGTCTTATATTTAAATGCTTGTTGCTTAATCCATCAAAAGTAAAACGTTTGCAATATGCAAGAGTGATGCAGAATGTATGATTTATTTATATGTTGAGGAAATACCTTCCGATATAATTTCTGTGAGAATATCGATTCAACGTCTCAACCTTTACAACGCAGCACGCATTTTTCCTTACAAACGAAGTTCATAATTCTTTGCAATTGTAAAATCAGAAGAGAATGTTATACTAAATTAGGCATAATGCAGATATGTATTACAGTTTTGTGATTATTACTAGAGCATGAAATACCTTCATATAGATTATATTCTGGCGTTAAATCGATATTGCACAAAATGCTCTACTATCGTTCTTGGGAGATTATTTTCGTATTTCACTGGTGCTATTCAAATGTACGTACATCGGAATTTGTATTACAAATCAGTCGTTCATTATAGTTTCACTTTTCCCTTGTAGAAGGTTGGAACGAGTTGTTTCTGACCTGTTTTGAACAAGATTTTTCTCTTTTATTTTTTGAAACTTGAACACAGTTCATAAAGCTCGCAAATGTTAAATGCAATAAGTAGGTTAAGCTGTTAGGTTGGATTGGAATAGATTTATTGTGAGATCCCCGAATTTTGTGCAAGTTCTGGACAACGTTCTGTTATCTTCTTTCACAGAATCAGGTTAGAAAACCGGTTTTGTAAGCTGTATAAAACATTTGGTTTTCTCGTTCTTTCATAATTTTGAACGCCTTGTAATGGTAGCGCAACATTTCCAATAAGTTCAAGCTTTATGTATTTAAAGTGTAAAAGTACACCCTAACAGCTAAAAGAGTAAAGTCCTAACAGTCTACCAAACAATAGTTTTCGTGTTTACTGAGAATTTACAAATTAGTATAGATTAGTAAATATTAGAAGTTCACATATTTTACAAGTGCAAGGCCAATTATTTATTTGTGGTAAGATTGAGTGATTTTCAGATAAATCATAATTTGTCCAGATTATGTTACGAATATTTGATTCAATAACCTACTGAAGTCAAAGTCCTATTCATAGGCGTGCGCACGGGGGGCTCACGGACGTTCGCAGATTTTTTCCACATAGGGACAAGCAAGATATTTTTCCGTGGGGCATATTACCCCGATAATAGTGCTGCCCCCTCAAAAAAACCACTTGAATTTGAAATTATCGATACTTGCGTCCCTCCATTGCATACGTAATAATTAATGTAAATTACTATGACTGAAATCAAATTATACGTGTGAAATATATACTTTTAGGTGGAAATTCGTTTTCGAAGAGGGAGGTGTGGTAATCCTTGCCCCCCTTCTAGACGTTCCATGCCCCTACATTATTATACTTTCAACTAGAAATTTAGTGTAGAGGAATCTTATGACTTATTAAACGATATTAGTTGCAGTGGCGCAACCACAAGGGGGCAGAGGGGCATTGCCTTATCACAACCTTGGACGGAAATCAATTCTAGGAGGGCAAACATTGAATTAAGATAAAGTAAAACTAGCAGAAATTAAGAGTAGCAGGACAATAGGATACTCAAAATGGAATTAGTTTTCACGTCTTTCTATCATCATTTTTTTCCAGACGGCCAGGAGCACTTGTAGGGTGGCAAACAAAAATAAATTTCGTAAACTTTTCTTGCTCGGTTCGCTCGCAATATCTGCTTTTCTTACAGTCTTGTCAAGTTCATAGTCATAGCTAGGGGACGGCGGGAGTTGTCCCTGGACGCTGAACAATCTGAATGAGAAAAATTGTAAAAGAGAACGCCATGGCGTCCCGTGATTTTTTTTGCGCCATATTAAATCAATACAGTTTTCACTTTGCAAAAATTTGGATCATGAAATCTTCTTGCTCGATTCGCTCGCAATTTATTTGCTGTAGTGCATTGTAAATTACCAGAGACAGTGTAAGAACAATTAAGTACTTCAGACAGTAGCTCCTGTAACAGCTTGGTTTGGAGGAAAAGGAGCGCGCATATTTCAGAGACAATTTGTAACATTTTTGCTATTGGTTTGTTATGGGGCGGATGAATTGATTATGTAATGTATATAAATAATATGTCATATATACACACACACATATACCCATCAATGCAATAGAACTAAAACAGTGAGATAAAGTGAAGTTAGTCCCGACTAAACTTTCAAGGCTTTTGCCCCCTCCTAATCAGAGGGTCTGCGCACGCCTATGGTCATATTTAACATGCACTGTAAAGATAGATCTGAGTCACTGAAGTGAGCTGATACTGTGAATCAACCCTTTCATAATTCTGTTATAAAAGGACCACTTCGTTAACCATTATGGTGCAGTTTAGATCAATTATATTCACATCCACTTACACAACATCTCTAAGTTGTTTTCATTTTATTATTAACTCAACTTGTCTGTGGTTGTAACATTGTAATGAAAATGATTTTTTTCATCTTTGTTAAGTTCATAGTCTCATACACCATATTAACAATATTTTTATTTGCTCCTTTTGCAGATGAACATTTGAGAATCTATTTGATGTGTCTTCTAAGAATACCTTGAAATTTGTAAAAAGGTCAACAGATTTGACTAACAATGGCAACCCAATACCGTGGAAGTTTGTGGATATGCTTCTATGGAATAAAAATCGTCTGTGTGGATTGTTTGAACCGTACACAATTTGCACATTACATGGTTGGATGGCGATGGTTTACAAGATATCAAGAGTCCAAAATATACTCAAGAAATGATGTTGCAAGACTTCTTAATATCTGGTTGCAAGTAGTCAGCAATTGGGAACGGTATATTTGAGAAACTGAAAATAATGGGAATGGTATAACTTGTTTGTCTTGTCTGTCAAGTTATAGCACACATTCATTGAAATTTTTGCTAGTTCCAATTTTGAAGGGTATTTGCTCAAAATCTTAGGATATTCATTGCTTTCTGAATGGAATGATGATTTCAAGACAGCAAGAAGCATACGCATCTATGAGAGAACCACATAATGTTGCAGGATGGGCAAGAAGGAGAATAAAGTTACTACATTGAAAGAAAAATGTTAATGTGAATTTATACGTATATCCCGAATATATAGTTTTAGTAATCCCTTCATGCAATGATTTGAATTTTATTCTAGTGGTAATTATTATCATATTGTATCTTCGAAAACGTCTCTCACAATTCTTGTCTGAGTATCTTATCTAAGATATCGACAGTGTTTGGAAAGTTACTTTTCAAAAGTAAAGTATTGCAAATTTCACAGTTTAATGTGGAAAACGGTGTTTGAATTATTGTGGCACTTACAGCGTTTACCAATTTTAGTCTTCAATTATAACTGCTGGTGTCCGTGTTGGAGTGGTTAGAACAGCGCGTTACGACGCTAGGAGTCTCTGGTTCGAATCCCGGAATGGGTATGCTTTGTATGTGATCCTTCATAAGTTTCATCATTTATCACTCGTTTTCATCTTTGCGATTAGACAAAAATATCAGAAAAGCGTAGTAAAACAAACTAAATCAATCAACCACATAATTATAACTAAGTTAATATATTTTATATGTAAATACAGAGGTAATAAAATCCACATCTTTTACTTAAAAATGAAAAAATAATATTTTATTGTATTTTTGTTGAGCAAACAATATATTATTCAGAATTACTGTTGAACTGTGGTATACCAATGAGGATTGTTGGAAATTATTCTAATTAAAATACACTTGGAATATATACATTCTGGTTGTTGGCAATAAATAAGATTGTTCTCATGGTCTCACGATTTCAATAATCACTAATTCATCCATTGTTTCAGGCGAGGATATGATTCAAAAAATTGTAAAAATTGAACAGAAGAAAATTCCTTTCTATGCAAAAAAAATAGTAATTGTACACTTCTGTTCACATCAATTGGTACATACTTCAACTGTTCGACCCTATAAAGAGTGACACTTTATGTGAACAGGAGTGTACAACTAACTTCGAAGTTAGTTACTAGTTAGGTGGAAAAATAATTGAATTTCGGGTACTAATGTCATAAAGTAAGTAGTTTACAGTTACTGTTACACGAAACTGTTACTGTTACTTCTAAAGACAGCTGCATAACAAACCAGTATAATTCGTGAAGAACTGTGAAACCGGACTTTGGACATTGTGCGGAGGCAACTTGTGTAAAATTGTACTTAAGTATTTTGAAACGAACAAACACTTGCTGCTCGTTTACCTTTATTCCCGGTTTTCAAATAAAGGCCTCCCCGATGGCGTGGTGGTAAAGTCGTCGCCTTGTAGCTACTCAAGAGGTTCGATACATGGTGAAGGCGCATTGCACAGTGGTTCGGATCCCACTTTAAACGGTAGGTCCAGTCCTGATTAGCCTTTCTGTGCGTAAAGATGACTTAAAACACCAATTTAAGTTTTTCAAATAAATAATTTTCTTAAAATATAGTAATTTGAGATTTAATTTCCATTGTAACACTGTTAAGTCTTGTTTTCATGTCATTAAAATGTTGACGAAGGAAAGCTTTTATAGTATAAAAAAATATACAAAAAAGTAACGTTTCCACCCTCTAACAGGATCTTCTTCAGACGAATATTCACAATTGACAATAAGCAAAGATTATTTGGTCTTATCGTCATCCTGAGAAAATGCTTTTTTGTATCAATTGTAATTCTACAAGAAAAATACATTAGGAAACTGAAATTTACGGCCTTGTGGAAAAATGAACATTAATACTTTTAAGCATTTTTCAACAATGTTTATAATTGAAAAAATTGAAAATGTGTTTTATCTTTAATTTCATTTTACTAATACAGGGTGCAGAAAATAATATCTTGCGAATGGTATTTCAACAATGAAAGCACGGTGCATTGAATACGTTCTACCAAAGAATATTTTGAACAGTCGGTCCATACACAAGAAAAGAACTTCGCTGGATCAAGCGAACGAAAGCAAGTCTCTGCACAAGTAGTGACGCGAGACGGCTCTACCAATGAACACGTGAGAAGGAACGGGATTCCGCTGAACGGCGGAAAGCTGCTGTAGTTACCAGCTTTCGCAGCATCGTGTACTGCTTTGCTCTGCCCACTCGATCCCCTTCTCTGCCGCTATGTGCAGCCTTGCTGCAGCAGAGATAGTTGGGACAGAGTATAAAGTCTCCAATCAAAAGCAGAAAGTTCTGTCATACAAAATGAAGTGTATAGTCAACGCAGGCACGTATCCAGAAATTTCTTTCGGGGCGAGGGGGGACAATATATTTTTAAGTGGTATAGATAGAACCTCACAGGTGCATAGCGGGGAGGGGGGGGGTCAAGGAAAGTTTACTTTCTCTTGGTAGACAAGGCCTAGCATTAAGAGCCCATAGTGCGGAGGCAAAAAAATGGGGAGCAACTGTCCCCTAAATAGTAACCACCGTTTAAGGCTGCCATTTTTATCACGTGTTCGTCCGTTTCTTCTCATCAGGCATCAAAACATCTTTGGTGTCTTTGAGTGTCTTCACGAAGCTGTTACACAATGGATGGACAATCCACTCGACGATGCGAGATTCAAAATGTGGGCTGTGAACTGGATGCACACAGTTCTCGAATATTTCTCCCTGATTCGAGCCTGAACACCACTAATGTGTCTTGTCTTCCCATGTATGCAGCTCTTATAAAAGCTGAAACCCACCTAATTGTTCATATTCAGGCCTAAGCACTCGCAAGTGTTCAAAATTGTCCGTCACAGCTTCCGCAGTCTTGTCATATATCGGCACGAAACAAAGGAACTATTCTCGAACACAGCTGGATCGAGAAACAATTAATGCACAGTGAAAACCCTTCCGTTCCCAACACATCTAATGTTTCGACTTCCAATATGATAAAATGCTCACTCATTTATCTCCAGTGGCGTGATGGGGGTCATAACCCTCCATTGCCTCAGTATTTCTAAAAAAAAAAAAAAAAATGAACGTCAAAGGCAGAGAAATATGGCAAAATGAAGACTGACTACCGAGAAAAAGTATACGTAACACTCCCCCCCCCCATCCCTTCGAAAATCCTGGGTATGCCAGTAGAGCAACGGCACGACATGCCAGAGACCCTGGTTCGGGTCCTGGCAGAGCCTGAAAATTCCGCTAAAATATCTACAAATCCAACATCTTCCTGCTTTCTCTTCTCGACATTCATATAATTTTCGGCTGTCCCATTGTAGTGGTTAAGTTTTTGAGTGTGAGTCGAACCCAGTTGGCTTAAATAAAAGTAATTTTTATCCCATGAAAGTCTCGGACTGCAGACACGAAATTTGGCCCGGGTACAAATAAAATTACAGTTGATCTGTACAACTTATTTATGTCTTAATAAACCGCCCCAATATCCGGTACTCCTGAAATATTCACTTTAGACCTTCGATCTCTTCGGCTCATGCCCCGAACTAGCACTACACTGAGGCTCCTAGAGTTCCACAGACATCAATATTTTCAACTTTGGACACGAACTAGAAGTAGACTTCTGTAGTTTACGGGAAATTGTCTCACTAGTCCTCTTCATTTTCGAATTACTAACAGATTCTGTTGTACTGATCAACCGGGAAATTGAAGCCGGGTATTTACGTCTTCATTATATTCTAGAATGTTCCGCAGGTAAAACGTTTCGTTAATATTACCAGTGGTTCGACTCCACCTCTTATTTAAGAACGTTTCCTTTCCCGCTTTCCAAAGAATAAATAATACAAAGAATCGTCCTACTCGTGGCACGCTTTGTTGTGCAGCTTCCAAATGATGACAAATCTTTACACAATGATCGCGTTCGCTGCGACAACAACAATGAAAAAGCAAGAAAAGTTTACGTGCAATATTGTCAATAAAAGGGTTATAGAACATTCTCCGTCTTGCCTCGATAATTACTCTCCTTAAATTATCGTCACATTATTCAAGAAGCCAAAAAACTAATTTATCCAGTGTAAATTGATAAGATTTCCTGCGGGGACTCGGCCCCCTGATCTCCAAATTGGATACGTGCTATGATCAATAATATGGTTATGGAACATTCTCTACCTTGCTTCGATAATTATTTCTCTCCTTAAATTATCGTCTCATCTTTCAAGAAACCAAAAACCTAATTTTATGTAGTGTAAACTGAAAGATTTCCCTTGGAAGGAGCTCGACCCCCCCTGATCCCCATCTTGGATACATGCTATTATCAATAACAGGGTTATAGAACATTTTCTGTCTTGCCTAGATAATTATTACTCTCCTTAAATTATCGTCACATTATTCAAGAAGCCAAAAACCTACTTTATCTAGTGTAAACTGAAACATTTCCTGCGGAGTCGACCCCCCTTATCCCCACATTGGACACGTGCTATTATCAATTACAGGGTTGTAGAAAAATTTACCTTGCCTCGATAATTATTTCTCTCCTTAAATTTTCGTCACATTATTTTATTTCACACACACAAGAAACCAAAAAGCCTCATTTTATCTAGTGTAAACCGAAAACTTTCGGGGGGGCTCTAGCACCCTGAGCCCCCTTGGATACGTGCCTGAGTCAACGCAGCATTTGCTTCAAACTTGTTCACAAAATGTTTTCAATTATTTCAATTACTGTCCTCACTTGGTTCGTTTCGTGTTTGAATTAACTACACTTATTATTGTATTTTCTTTTCTGCGTTCGGAATATTAAAATAAATACTGAACATAAAACAACGAATTTTATATTAATATTTAACTACACTCATTATTGCATTTTCTTCTCTGCGTTCTAAATATTAAAACAAATACTTAATATAAAACAACGGATTTTATATTAATATTTCGACTATTAATACCCTCCACTGATGATATATTGTTTATTTCTGTATGAAGAACATATAACTAAAATCTCATGATTATCAATTTCCCTGATTTACTACTTTTTTTTAAATTCACTAACTCACCTTTAACCAATATGGCTTCATCTCACATCGAGTACCCTAATCGACCTACCTGTATGTATATACCTTGGTTATATTTACGCGGAGATCTGGCAACATGGCCCTCGGTTGCCATGGCAAACGGTGCTGCCATCTGTTATCGAAAAATTACCACAAAATTACCTTTAGTACGGCTTTAATTTAAAACTAAATTAAAGACGTACAGCCAACTACAAAGATTAATTCATTGATTTCCATTCACTTGATCATACAAGTATAAGTTTCACTATGATATGGGATATGTCAATAATATTAATGTCTAATTTTGAATACAAGGAAATTAACCTATAGTCTAGTTATATCTATATTAAATTAGTAAAAACAATAATACTTTAAGAAAGTTAAGAAGTAATGTAGTGTATTTTGTAATAATAAGAAAAAGTTTTAAAGTTAATTTCCATTAATAGAAAATGTGACACAAATAATCTATAAAACATTTGTTATACACTCCTCACAAAAAGTATGGAATATTGTTACGTTAGAAAATAGGTGATAGACACGGCTTTGAAATGCAACAACATATGGTATCTGTGAGGTCGACGTTCCCATCTTTTCGCGGACGTATGGCACTGTGACTATGTCCTATTGCCTAATGTAATAACATTTGAAATTTGTTGTGCCTAATAGAATAATATTACAAACTTTTTGTGAGGAGAGTATTATCAAGCTCTTTAGTGTGGTTCTAAATTTATGTATTTTTATTCTTGAAGAGATAGATAATAGTATGCAAATTGTCCATTTTCATTTTTTTTAGTTCTACATCCTGTGTTGTTTTAAATAATGGAAAGCAGATGATGTCTTCTGCTTATTTCAATTTGTGATCACCAGATTGGGGAAAGCAGACTGGAGGAAAATGGTGATGGGCAATTCGCTTACCATTCCTTTTGCCATTGGTGTACAATTCTCTCTCGTTTTTGCATACATATTCACATAAAGCAATAAAAATACAAACTGCTAATTTTTCATTCTATTTTGGTTATTTATTAAACTGTAAGTGTTTGAATTTATATTTGATAAATTTACTTTGCTCTTCCGGCCATTTAAGTCAATTGAGATGATGAAGAAGTGATAAAATAGATGAATGACCAATCACAGTTCCCCTTACTTATAAGAGCGACTACAAGAAAAAGAACCTTCGTCGAAAAGTATCCGCGCACCTTCCTCCTCTTCCATTCAACTCTGACTATAAGAAAGCATGCTCCCCTCCACACTGGAGTACGGTACACAGGAGTCGCGAGTTCCACTATAATAGTAATATAAAAATGTACACTCACCTCACTTAGTTCTCCGGCAGTTTGTTTCTTTATACATCATATTTGGAGAAGATACAATTCAATCTATACACACCTTATTACTGACTTCCTTGACCCTGGATGTACAGGGACAAGGAAAACAAAGAAATTAGCATATTTTCTCTTCGGAGAAGATGTTGAATCTAAACCAAAAAGAACAGAAATAACAAACTCGACAATGTAAATTGATGAGATTTAGTAAATCATTTGATGAAGTGAACTAATTCCGAGTGGACTAATCGCAAAGGACATAATCAGCTCAGATCCTATTACGTCTTCATGGTATGTGACGTAAAGTTCCCGCCCAACCGTTTGACGGCGTTAGTGGCTATCGCATCTTCTTTTCCACAGCCTGTAGTACACATCCTCATCTAGACATTGTTCTTGTTCTGATGTTTAATATCTGCATACTGCAGCACTGCCGTTCTGTCATTTCACGTGACTTCATATTGAAGTGATGCATTCACTTGGCCGGTCACACGTCATCGCACGCAAAAACTTTAACCGTTACCATGGATATGGGCCAGGCCTGATGTGATATTTCTTATGCGATATCCTCGCTTTTATACTATTTTCGAGAACACAGATTCAAGTACAGATTAATCACTCACTATCTACAAAAGGATGCTATCAACAAAACTGACATCTATACATGTTTAGAAATACAAATTCACATAG
This sequence comes from Lepisma saccharinum, assembly GCF_977018435.1. Lineage (NCBI taxonomy): Eukaryota > Metazoa > Arthropoda > Insecta > Zygentoma > Lepismatidae > Lepisma > Lepisma saccharinum. Next base: position 111,624,593 of record NC_139231.1, read on the forward strand.
TGCACTCTCGCAATTCTAAAAATATATTGAACTACTCATAATAGAGCATAAAATAAATATTAAACAAAATATATACATTACAAACAAGGTGCAATATTACATATAATAACACGGAAATTACGCTTTCTTTGCTCAAAATAAATATATTAGTGACATATTTTAAAGATGTGACGTCACATAAAAATATGAATCATATGAAGTAAATACATTACGTATTATGTTCTACAGCACTGGTTATGCACTTACTATTAGTCATTGGTTTCACTGTTCCATTGTGGTCATCCATAGCTGTAGCAGACCTGAGCATTGTTGAGTAACTAGAGAACAATGCGTAGCAACGGCCGTGTCGGTAGTATGAAGCAGCTTCGCTTAGGACTCAGATGGTAATTAAAACCGTGGGCGTTTTTATGTGAGAAATTGTTCCCGTTCAAGAAGGAAATTATATGTTGAAAGAAGCAGAAGCAAAGAATATTCTCAGGTCATTGTTGAAGGTCGACTCCCAAGCTGAAAACTCTCAAAAAATCTGCTAGATATTTGTAGCAATGGATTTCAAATTCTTACGATGATAAATTTCTGCATTTTTTTCAATTAACGTTGTCCTCTTTATTCTTTTAAATTTTGAATTGTTGATTTAAGTCAACTTTATGCACAGAAAGACTGATCGGAACTAGACCTACAATTTAAATTGGGATCCGAACCATTGTGCCATGTGCCCGCACCGGGAATCTAACCCGCTACCCCTTGATTACACGGCGACGAATATACCACTACGCCATTGGGGAGGCACATTTACGTTGCTTTTCTGGCACTTTCTAGCTAATCGTGACTACGAGGATTAGATAAAATTGATGAAAGGACACGTGTACGAAAGAATATTCCTTTGGCCAGGACTGGAACCCGGAACCTTCGGTGCCGAAATCGTGATTCGACCAATCAACGCATGACACCGAGGCAACTGCGTAAGAGTCAAACAAGGAACTAGTCTGTAACGAGAGGCGCTAGGAATGTCAGCGGCCCTTCAGTGAATTAGTTTCAGCAGTGACCATAAAGCAATATACTTTATGCACAACCAAATAACTCAAACGGTACCATTTTGACTCCTACCCCCTCCCCCGCATTAGCAGCGAACGTCAACAAGTTTACATTCCAGAATTATAGGGTTGATTACAAGAATGTAGCAGGAAGACGATTGTATCTCATTAGAAAGCCGAATAATTATTTTGATTAGAGAATGTCTTATTGTCTAATGTATTTTGAGTGTTGTATAAAGTGATTTTCGCTTCCTGTACCAAATTTTCCAGTGAAATTTGCTACAAAGATGTCTCATATTTTGAATTACAATATGGCATTATGCCGAGATTAATATCTCTTTATTATGAATGGGTGAATGTAGAAGTGCCTTTTTTAAAAAAAACTGATAGTGCGGGTAATATTTTAAATGTCTTTTAGTCAATTTATCATCATGAAAAACAAATATTTCTCAATTTTAACCTGGAATAGTTGAGATATTTTTAATTATATTCCATATGGAACCACTACAATATAAAACCCAGTCAATACACGATCCAAGGATATTATATTTTAATTGATTGTTTAATTCTGAATATACAGTGCCCAGTATATAATATCATGAACAAACCGTTTCACCAATATCTAATTTAAGCATTGAATGTATACTTGCTGTGACTTATCGAACGAAAAGAGATTTACAAAGTAGAAGATCGTGATAAGTCAATCACATTGGCTATTGTTGCTAGTCAAACCAGCTGTGTCTCTGGCTCACTACCCGCCCTTATTCGTTTTTTAAAACACGTTTTTCAGTTCCATCTGTTCGCAATTAGGGTATGGAAGTGTTTCTCAATTTTGTGTGTTCGGAATTAGGACCATTTAGGCGTTGTTCGTAATTAGGACTGTTCGCAATTAGAACAGAACTTTTGGTTGCGAGAGAACGTTTTGATTGCGTGTTTTGCTCGTGTGCGATATTCAAGATATATATTTTATAGGGGGTGGTATACAGTGCCGCGAAACACCTGTCGCATTGCTTAGCACTGCATCTGTTCTATTGGGCTCCCTGAGTGACTGTACGAAAGTTCAACCCGCATACCAGACAGTAGAAATTCTTGATTGAGAAGGAACAAACTGGTTGTGAGGCAGGGAAATAACTGGCATAAGAAAGAACATGCATAATGCTCATGGTAGCGCCTGAGGGTGCGAAGGGGAGAAGGGGTACTCCCCATTACTTAACATTTCTGCTACTTTTGGCTAATCTTGAAGATGAGGATGAGTGATGATATCATGAAATTGATGAAGCAACACACAAAGAACACCCATGCCCAGGCCGGGATTCGAACCCGCGACCCCTGGTGTCGTAGCGCAGTAGGAGGTTAAATGTAAAAGACGTACAACAGAGTACACAACATTGCCTTGTTCGAAGACTCGTTCATTAGCTACACATATCTGCGAGTAATTTTCAATTGACTCAGTGCCAGTTCAGAAGAAAACTGACTGACAATTTGCCTACTATTACATTTGAGACCCACTGTACACGTCTATTATTCCCACTCACTCAGGAATTTCCAACGAGACCATTATCAAGGTTAGGAATTAGTTCTGTAATTGGACGAGAGACCTGTTCTGAATCTTGTATGTTTCGGCACGCATGAAATATTTAATAATGCTAAGTTCTCAAGGGTAGACACGCAATTGTTTTCGCAATGCAACACGTGAAGCAATAATTGTTTACTTTGAAAAGAATTTACTGTGAGAATTAATGAGAAACAAAATCAAGAGAAGTAAAACACTTGAGAAACATAGAGGGAAAGAAAGGCTAATTAGATGGAAACATGAGAAGGAAACGAGAGGGGAGAAGACAAATAAGAGAAAAGAGAGAGGTGAGAACGAGGAAGGATATGAAAAAGAAAGAGAGGGAAGGAAGTGAGAGAAGAGGGCACGAATAAAAAAGCAAAGAAGAAGCTAGAGAAAGAAAGGAAAGGAAGAAAGAGAGAAGAAGAGGGAGCAAGTATCGAGAGAAGACAGAGCGAGAGAGAGAAAGGAAGTTATGGGAAAGGGAGGGAGATGGAAAGAGGGAATGAAACGAAAGAGAGGCCACTTTATGCACTTTCTGCTAATCGGAACTGGACCTACAGTTTAAAGTGGGATCTGAACACTACTATATGCGTCGAAAGGGCACTCCTTTTTCTAAAGGAGCTAGAATTGTAAAAATGGATATTACATAGCTGTTTTATAGGTAGATTCTGGATAATGTATAAAGTATATTTTGCAATTACCGTATGACCTTCGTTTTAAGAGTTGTTCAAAGCCATGAATGGTAATCGGAATCATTTTTAGGAAGTTTGCTGTCGTGTATGCACACTCAGAGGTTAAATGATTCACACACGTAGGTAAGTAGTACAGAAATAGAGCATTCACCGGACAAATTCGTTTGATACCATGCCTACTTTGGCCAAAATTAAGCTATATTTTCATATCTTCTGGTGGATTTAGCTAAGTTCTAGGTGTAGCAAAATGCCCAACCATCCTTGTACCCTCGTACTAGGGTGAATAACAAGAGCTTAAATTTTTGAATATCTAGCTTGGGAATTCTACCCTTAGAGTCATGTGACACTTTGTGATTGGTTGAGAGTGTATTTAATTTATGCTCCAAACAACTCTACCGCCAGATGGTTAGTCTTGTTTGAGAATGCTGCCTGAGTTAAGTTATTGCCTGACCTAGGTTAACTAATTTATATTTGAAAATTCTTGTTTATAATCCTCATAATCACGACTAAACATAGAGAGTAATGTATATATATATAAAGTACTAATTACTTTTATAAAAAAATAGACATTACTTTCAACACATCCTGTTTCTTATTCTTATTTGCCAGGAGTCAAAACTTGCATGTGGAAGTTTCCTGCAGGTATGCAAGGATGATGTTAGTAGTCTGAGATAATGGCCTGAGATATTAATCAGCTCTATTCATGTAATAGGGTAATGTTATTGTTTTGTTTTCTTTGTATGTGCACGAACCTTTGAGTTCAAGGTTGGATATCGACGTTTCTTAATTTTTTTCATGTGCATTACCTCTTATACTTGGTTCGTCATTAATGGGAATTTTCCTTCATCGTTCATGAAACTTTGAGTTCAAGGTTGGATATCGTACAAGCAAGAGTTTGTTTATGTTTCGGGATCATTGATAGGCTATGTGAAGCCTGATATTCGAAGTTAATTGGCTGCGAGAGGTATATCATAAGAGGGGGTAAATCTTTGAAGAGCTACGTCTACACTTAACCAAGCAAGGGGGCTAGCCCCGTGAAATAAGAACTACACTCACGAATAACTTTAAACACTACAATTGACTGGTCTGTCAGGGGTGTGAGAGAGAGATAGACAAGGAATTTAGGAACGTTCGTTACCTGTAGATCTCGAAGTGACGATCGACTCGCTGGTTCGTTGATGAAACTCTGATGAACTCTCCTGAAATAATGCTCCTTTCCGATAGTGTCCTACTCCTCGCTGTAACTCCTTTTGTAACGTTCGGTAATCCATCGGAGGCAACAACTATTCACGCCATAACATTCTTAGTTCAACAACTTGTATAATTCCGAGACACCGACTGTGCACGCGATAGATTTCAGATACCGACTGTCTGTAGAAATATTCTCCCGAGCTATTTAAACGAATTTCGAATTTCGGCCGTTGAGAGACTGTCTCTCTCAATAACGGTGCTTTCAGCGTAAAGCTGTGTTTGCAGTATCTTTCCTGCGATTCCGGAAGAATTCGTATCAGCGGATTTTTACATCCGCTGAAGATCGCAGTTGGCATTTACATGAAAGAAGCTCTTTCCAGCTTCTTTCATACTCGGGCCCATTTTATGAAATGATTAGACTATCGGACTATGGCGCACGGGATCCCGGATTCGAGTCATGCCTTCGGCATGATACGATACACCTACCTGGGGCAAAAAATTAGATTCACGAAGGGAAGTTAATTTCTTGTAACGCGAGACCGGCCATACCAGTCAATTATAGAAGACATTATTTTTACACCAACCCCCAAAAAATACAATTATACAAGTGTGGGTGTAAAGAAAAATAAATTTTACACACAACCAAAAATCATGCACTTAAATATTTAAACATGCTGGATTGTAAAGAACATTGATGGCACGCATACTACGAGGGTTCAGCTGATGCTGACTCTCCATTTCTCATGGTGTTACCGTAGCGGTGTTTATCACTGTACACACGGAGGAGCACACACAAATACTGTAGCACACGTAGGAAGAAAAAAGTTTATTCGCTTCCTTGGCAAGGTCAGTTCCATTGTTAAGGAAACGCGGAATAAGTTTATACACTTTCAACTGTTTAGACAATTCCTGTAAGTTCTTAAAAAAACCTTGGGAAGCAGCCCCAAGAACAAAAGTGGAATGCAATATATACAGCAGGATTGTAACGGGCAACATTCTTTATTGTATTGGCAATAGTACACCAGTCTCAAACAAATAGTGGCATTAAGTAAAATCCTTATTGTGCAGGCTTTCTGCCAAACAAGCCACAGAGACAGCGAGTCCGATACTTTCTCTAGGAAAAGTCAAAGGGAAGATACTATCTTTCCCTTATTCTGGTTGAAAATCAGTTGAATAACAGGATGTGGCCTGGCAAACGCAAGAGTGAGATAATCTGTCATTAGTGGAGACGAGATCAGATAGCAATCGCTAGTGACCTCAACCAAGGTCTCCACATGCACATGTGGTCCCCCGACCCTTCCACGTGCATGAGATAGTGACCGCCCTGATAGCTTGTCCTCTTAAGCGCAAGACAGTAGGAAATGGACTTATGCGAAAATAGCCACTGGAATAGAGAAGGTCTCTTGAAGGTTAGGGCAAGTATCGAGGCACGCTGACTGAAATGGTATAACCCCCCCCTCCCCGCCCTTTTAGGAAAACAGCATCCTGTACTAGGGGAATTCCAGCCTGACGCTGATGGTGTCGCTTCTGCCAATCTTAGGTAAAAAGTTACTGTATTATTCTATAGTATGGCGCCTTAGATTATCTCCATTCAGTTACTTATAGGATTAGAACTTAGAACTTAGATCTTAGAACTTAGTATCTTAGAACATAGTGTCTTAGTATTGGACATTATGCTATATGCGCATTACTGGTCTTATATATCCGAACTTAAGGAACCTTGTGTAAATTAGAGAGAAAATAAACATTAGAAAATGCATTATTGAAGTATCCATGAACCACCCTGAGCTATAACCCCAAGTGACGTCAAAGCCCCCTTGGCGTTGCATAAGTGGTGGATTTTCGGCTTTCTCTGCCATAATACGGCGGAGGGTAGTATTCTGGTACATATTTTGTTCTTTTTGTTGTTATGTGGTATTTCATACACATGGGTGTGCTGTCTCTCTGTTGTTGGTCCTTTTATTGTTTTGTCTCTGGGCGATTAGGTGTTGTCCATTAGATTATTTGTGTTGTCGTTATGTTCTTTCGAATGGATTCCATTCGTTTCGATCTGATCGTTGTTTCGATTCTTGAGTACCCACTTTTGTGTTTGGTTGACTTTCCCCTTTCATGGTTTTAACACGCCAACAGGCATCCGGTGACACCAAACCCCTTCTTAGTGCCCGTATAACGTGCCCTCTCCCTGGGTGTTCCACAGAAGCATTACGAACACCTCTCCCTGAAGATCGCCATTACGCAGGCACAATGCCAGATCATACACAAAGCGGTAGTGGTTAAGGTGCCACTACAACACCCAGTTATGCACGAGTTCCTTCTATCCAACCAGATAATTTTAACGCAGATCCAGGTGAAAGTATTACCGAATTCTTTAACACTTACAACAGAGTAGCTAACATTTTGGGATGGACCGAAGCACAGAAAGTAATGTTTTTACCGGCATATCTAAGGAAAAGTGCTCTTGCATACTGGGATTTAAAGCGGACCAATGCTAGAAAACTTAGCGGGATTTGCGCAGATTGAAGAAACTCTTACCAAAGCGTATCAGCCGCTATTACCTGTAGGCCAGGCGTATCTTGATTTAGCAGCACGGAAAAAGCAACATACCGAGTCTATTGAAAATTACTTTTACGACATTCTCAAGTTATGTCAGAAAGCAGATCCAAACATGACGGACGAAGGTAAAATAAACTTCATGTGTAACGGGTTAGAAGCTAAGGACACAGAAAAACTCATAACTATGAAATCAAAAACGTTGGATGACTTGCTTGCTAATTTACGACTGTCAGAACGTGCAAAACGACAGGCCGAAATTGGATCAAAAACTTACGCCCAAGTAGTGCGTGGGCACACAGTGAAACAAGGACATGTAACAGACCAAAATGGACAGCAAACACGTTATGTTCACACTATGGATCAGTCTAGTTCCGGTAATAGTTCTCAAAATGGTTCTACCCCCAATGCAAGTTCTTTCCGTGGAAACACAAATAATAGAGGACTTTCATCTTACAGGGGCCGCCCAAACAGTAACAGGGACAATGAAAAACTTTGCTACACTTGTGGTTCGCGATACCATTTTGCTAGAGCATGCCCTAAACGAGGATCTTATTGCACGGGACACGGAAGAGTGACTTTTTCTATAAGAGGACAAAATTTCCGAGGTCGCTACGACCGAAATTTCGAGATAAATCAGAGAGAAACTCCTCAGCGCGAGCCTAGAACTCCATCTCCATACCGAGGAAAACCAAACGTGTAAGGGGAGAGCGTCTCAGGGGTCGCTTACGCCCAAGTAGAATAAAATCCCTGCATAATCAGCCTCATTGTGCATTCAATTGTTCTTCCTTCTCACAGCAAAATAAATACCAAAATTATCGTCCAACGATTAGCATAAACATTTTTCGGAAGAAAATTCCTGCCTTAATTGACACAGGTAGCACTTGTAGTCTTTTATTCATTGGTATGCTTCCCCAAAATTCTTCTATTACAGAAAGAAAAACAGGATCTGTTACGTTATCCACTCTTTCAGGAGTAGCTAGCAAAAATACTCCTGTATGTGAATTTTATTTTTGGATCGGTCCTCATAGATTTACCATGCCCTTGGCAATTTGTGCCAATGCTTCATTGCGTAACAGGATTATATTAGGAGCAGATTTCTTTAATCGTTTCGTGAAACACTTGACACCCTCAGACTTGCATTTAAGTAAACGTAAACATTCATTTGTTCCGTATGTTACTGACGCAACTGTTCATACATGTTCGGACGAGCTAAGGAATAGATATGAGAGAGAACAACATAATAAATGCTCAATGATGCAGGAAACGCCAAATGACGACAATAGAAATAGGGTTCAATCAGAGAATCGAACTCTGGACCTCATTTGGAAAAAAAACGTTAAGGCAAACGGGTTCAATAAAGTTTTGGAAGGGAATACGGTTCTGAATCATGAACTTCACGGTTCAGAGCACAGACTAAAAGAATCCATCATTATTCCACATACTTTACAAAAGCCTCGTAAATTTGTTCATTTTCATAAAACTAGCTACGAGGGAACTTTGCATCAGTCTTCTTCGACAAAACATGTTGGGGGAAAAACAGGGAACAGCTCGAGGCAAAACCGCAGATAAAATCTTTCCCAACAGCGATCATATTGCATCGCCTGATACCAGTGACGCAACTGATAAACCGCTAATCGAGCAACTTCCATCTTCATGCAGCAAGGGAAGGGAAGAAAGATCCCCAGAGGAAAGTAAATTAAAGACAATCTCTTTGCATACGGTAACTTTAGAACCCCACCAGTATGCAGAATTAGCAATTTCTTTTTCTAAATTGTTTCCACGAAATAGAGATTTCATTCTAGAAGCTCATGTTGGTCTATATGACCAAAATCTTTGTCTTATGCTGAGACTCCTGATTAATACTACTACTACACTTTATGTTCCAGTCATAAATATGAATCACTTCGCGGTAGTCCTTCCCGCTAATTACGTTCTTGGACTTTTACATGAACCTGTCGATATTTCTTCCAATGCTGTAAATTCAAGTTTACAGGAAGTAGATGCTATAAATATCGAACAGTTTAAAGGAACCTTCCAGAAAAGTGAGAAAGAGTTCGATATCAAAACAGACGTGGATATTTCACCTGATTTGTCACCTTTACAACGGCAACAAGTAATAGAACTTCGGAAAAGTATAGATCTTGTTTTGCAGCAACACCTGAAGAACTGGCAAATTACAAATGTTTACGAAGTAAAGATTCCACTGAAGGATGACATACCGATACGAAGAACCCCATACAGAGTGTCCCCGAATCAACGGGAATTTATAAAACAAGAAATCCATAGAATGCTTGATCTTGAGATTATACGGGAAAGTGAGTCCGCTTACGGTGCCCCTATCCTGTTGGTAGGTAAGCGACACAATTCTTTACGCATGTGTATTGACTATCGACAATTAAATGAGAAAATGATTGTTCAGGTTTGGAATCTCCCTACAATTCAAAAGATTATTCGTTATCTTAGTGGAGTCCAGTATATTTCTCATTTAGACCTTTTCAGTGCGTATTGGCAACTTTCAATCGATGAAGAAGACAGACACAAGACCGCGTTCGTATCCAGTGAAGGTACGTTTGAGTTTTGTAGGTTACCTTTCGGTCTTGCAAACGCCCCTGCTGCATTTCAACGATGCGTAGATAAAGTATTTGCAGGGCTCAAATGGAACAGTCTATGCGTTTTTCTGGACGATATAGTTGTTATCAGCCCCAACTGGCCTCAACATTTAGAAAGGTTAGAGAAACCCTACAGAAATCGAACCTAAAGGCGAAACCTTCAAATGCCGGATAGGATATCCAGAGGCTGAGATCCTTGGCCATATTATTGGTAGAGATAGAGTGGTAGTAAACCCTAAAAGGTTTCTGCAATTTTAGATCTTCCACCTCCAACTACGTTGAAAGGGATACGTAGCTTCCTTGGATGTTGCGGATTTTTCAGGCGATTCGTTCCCTCTTTCAGTTTGATAGCCACACCCCTAACTGACCTGACTAAAAAAGGAGCCTCATTTTGTATCTACATGTTATGAGAAATACTCATTAAACTGGAAGTTTGATTGCGATTTTCGTATCGCTGATAAGACCTTGGTCTTTTTTGCTTATTAACCAAGTTAACTCCACAATGGATGTAGAGATGGATGAAGCAGATGATGTAAGTATTTTCAGTGTCTCTGCAATTCCCTTTCTTCAATCTCCAGTAGGGAATAATTTACTTGATATTCATGTGCCTTTGGATGAGAGTATCCCATTCACCTCATCTCCTTCCGAGTTTGATTTTGACCTGCCAGATACTTTTCCATCAACGCAACCAGTACGAATGACAGATGGGGTCGATATCCAACTTTTATTTGTTCCACCCACCTACGATGGTGAAGTAGAGGCCCTCCTCTACAATTTCCTGGTCTTTGATTTTCCTATGATGTTTGTTGCACCCCGCAACCCCTACATTCACGCTGGATTTAACGTGTTAGATATAGTCTCGCCTCGAGGAACCACCTCCTACTTTTTTGTCATTTCTGACCTCATCATGTTTTTGAGACTTGCCTTCCCTCTCTCTCCTGGCAAGAGGACTGGCTTCGAGAGTTTACACAGTCTTTCGGAGGAGGTATTAGCCAAATCATTAAGAATGCAGGTGACCATTGGACCCTACACACACACACACTTCGATTTGAAGGATGGTATTATTAGGCCTTATGTCTGGAGGCCCGTCTGGGCCTATATGAAGAATAAACTTTTCATATGCCTCCATTCAAATGTAAAATTCTTTAGGTTAAGTTTATTATTCCATTTTACATGTGTTACTGTTTATTTGCATTCTTGTGTTATTTTATCTGTATAGTTATGTGTTAATCAATTTTTCTCAGAGATTTGTTTTTTTCTTTGCTTGGAGACGAAGCAATACCTGTTAAGGGGAGTGATTCTTAGTGAGAATTGTGTCACTCATAGGTTTTTTAGTTCCAGAAATGTCCATGATGTCACTCCTTCTGTTACTTTTCATTTTGGACTGGACGTGGTCTAGGCCGACCATAAAATTGATGCCTGGAGCATACTGGAAACAGCTCCCGCAGGTGATACTATACGAGGGTAGTGTCCCTCTGACATACACCGAAGATCTCACGCCACCTATGGTAATGAACCCAACAATACTGGACCTTACCAAAGGGGTACAGATCAATCAGGTAGACGAATATCATGATATGCAGGTATTCAATACACTGGATAAATTGGTAAGTGAATATCAATATTTAATGTCAACGCATCTAAATACCACAGAAATAGTATTCAACACTCCTACAGATGACTTTGAAAGAGTTAAAAGAGGCTTAGCTCTAAATTTCATTCGAAACTTTGCAAGTTAGTGTTGTGGAATTGTCAGTGAACAACAATTCCAACAACTCTTAGTAAACGAACGAACACTTAATGCAGAACTTCATAAAATCACTTCAAGCCTGAAAGGAGAACACCAGCAACTGCATGTCATAAGAACTCAGATTCGTGAGTCCATTAGTCAGACAAATGATACACTAGTAACCATGAAAAAACAAATATATCTCCTACAAACTAGAATTATGGATGTATCTTCAGAATTGATTAGGGATGAAAATGCTACGACATATAAATTCTATCGTCTTGCCTTACAGTCAGTTATTTTACACCAAATAATTCTAAGTAACTCCAGAAATTCAGAATTAACAGAAATAAGAACCTCATGTTTTGCTAATGAAATTCCCTTAATTTCAATCACACCTCAAGTTTTGAAAATATATTTGAAACGTTTTCAATTTACCTTAGGGAAAAAGGGTTACCAATTAGCAGTTCCAATTTCTCAATTAATGAAGTATTACACCATGCCCTTGGCCCACTGTTTATTCACAACAACGCAGGTGGCAATTAATCTGAAAATCCCCATTACAAGAATTGGTGGAAATGTAATATTAGAAGAATTTCTAGCAGATCCTTTTCGATGGGAAAATAATACTTGCAATATAGTACACCCGCCTCTGTTTTCAGCAACTAGTTCTCAATCTATTCGACTTCTACCAGGAACATTTTTATCCACATGTGATACACACAATTCACCAATGTGTTATATTCCACGTTATGGTCACGATGCAACATTAGGAAACTCTTGTGCACAAAAAATACGACAAGGTGCCACGATAAAAGAACTAGCAGGACACTGCATGTTTCAGTGCTATGACGGAAATAATGTTATCATTACTGAAATAGCTCCAGACCATTATGTCATAACGAATCCGCCTTTAGTGATAACAGGCGAGTGTCATAACGAGACGTTTAATCTCCATACGTATGCTAACGAACCAGGAGCACTAGAAATAACATTGCCTTGCCACTGCTCTCTCACTATAACTCAACAAACATTCATCCCCCGAACTTTCCCTTGTTCAAGTAAAACAAGCGATGATATTAAATTCTATCACATATTACCTGCCTCATGGGGAAAAATTCCAACCATGAAGATCGATGTACTATTTGCCGGGACAATGCTGCTGAATTTAAACACTTTAACTACTGTTTAGATACAGCGTGGCCAGACAAGATTCCTTTCTTAAAGATTACAACTCAAACTGAACATGACTAATGACATAAGTAATTTAGACAACTTAGAAGACTTGCCAAAACTTCCTTATCCTGGAAACAATCATGTTAAAACTTCACTTATAATAATATGGAACATAGGTCTGACTATTTTGATTGCATGGACTATATATAAATTTCGACTGTTAACCACTCAAATCGTTGATCTTAATCAAATTAACAATGTTGAAGCCTTAAGTTTTGGACTAGATACATTAGATGATATTCTTATCTATATAATAGTCTCACTAATTCTTTTTTTTTTTTTTTTTTTTTTTGGATAATTCTGTATTGGATAGGGAAACAGTACAAGAAATGTTTCTGCAATGCAACTCCAATGTTTAATCGAATGAATCACTCTCATTCTAATCCTATCTTTTTCATGAACGATGAAGCTCCTAGACTTCATATTCGAACTAGGAATAGGCCAGTACCTAAACCTGCTCCACGTACACACAATCCTGGACGCGTTCCGGCACACTTAACCATGGCAGCATGACTGACCGTACATTTACTCCTTATGATGTCTCTCGCCACCACTATTAATGGACTAACCATGAGAACTTTTATATCTTCTAGCCTATATAAAAATCAAGTGGACTCTCCCATTCTATATGAAACATCAGTTCCCTTGATGTATCGATTGCAGTATACTCCTATCACTTCAATCTATCTAGATTGGGAAAATTTATCCGCTTCACTAGGAAATACTTCCATTTTAACCGACCCAGCAGTACATTGAAGGAGTTATTTTAGAGCCACTAAAACACATATAAGGACTTTATTCTCAAAAGACACAGACATTAATGAAATTTACGACCGCATACAATACTTTCCGGCCCAAAATTGGGTTACTATTAAGGATTTACCCTTGAACGACGTGTCCGAGTTATTTCATGTTCTTACCTCCTCCACATCCCGCAATAATTTCATTTCAATTATTGCATGATCACTTAAAGACTGTAGTCCGAAAAACAAGTAACTATAACTATACTCTAGCTATTCCTACGAGTAAATTAGGAAAATATAATATCCCAATAGTAGAGTGTACTATCAGTTCCACAACTGCTTTAGTAGCTGTTAAAGTACCACTTCTAAACAAGCATGCAAATTATATTGCATATAACTTTAAACCGTTACCTTTTCAATACTACGAAAATACTTTCATTACACCTCTATCCATTTCGAACGTTATATATGACACCAAAGGTAAAACATTATACAAACCTCTTTGTAATTTTTCTCAAGACACCCTCTGTTTTATAACTCCCTTTAGAGATATGTATACTCCCGAAAATCGATGCATACTTTCAAATATTCAAAACGACGTGCCTAATCAAGTAAAATACTGTCCCTTGAAATGCATTGAAAATCCATGGCTTATTTCCCCAATTCTGTTTAATGTTTCCACATATCTTTTATTAATCCCTTCTAACGTTGAAATTAATGTAAAATGTGAAAGGTTTCTTTTCAGTTTTCAACGAGAATCTCCCTTTGGAACACTGGTGATCCAATTAGGATGTCAGTGTCATCTTTGCATCTATAATGCATGTTATCAAGCTCAATTTCCATGTATACTTCCAAATCCGTCGAAATCCCAAATTTCGAGGATATTACCTATTAATTGGGTAGATTACTCGCAGACTTATCAAACGAGCTATGAATGTACCCTAGATATACAAGATACCCCCATCTGTAGAATCTGGACTGCCATAGAACTTCCAGAAAGTAACAAATCAGATTCCAAATTGCCTATATATATTTGGCTCTCCTTAATAACTTGTGTCTTGTTCAGTCTTATTTTCTGGATTATATATCGCATTAATGTCAGAAAACATAGAAATGTTAATGTTCCAGTTGCCATGAGAGCAACCGCTATGAGGCCCCGAAAAGCCAACCTATATGCGAGTGTATTTTGGAAGGCTAAGGAAAATCAACTTGCTTATAGATTCATCTCAGTTACAGATTCCATTTCCATTCCATTGTTTGAGTGGTTGATGCTGCCATACTCCAGAGTCGGACAACCAATGACCCGGCCAGAAAGAACTTACTCTACCCAGTAACATCGACGTCAGTACTACCCCCGGTGAAGTGAGATTCTCCCCAAAATATTCCCAGTTGTATCCAGACAACCTCAGATTGACCAGGCATACTTCAATCCCCAGAGAAAACCTGTTGCGTGACACAAACATATTTCAATTCCGCTGAATTCAGTCTCCAGTTGGAACTTTCCATACAGCAACATCAAGAATTCAATTTACTAGCATATAAGGAAAACGGACTTCTTCAAGAAATGAAAGATGAGTAAAATTATAATAAATGAAATTATTCGTATGAACATTTATTAACTCCTAGGTGCAGTGAAGAAGGAGTACACACACTTAGAAGTGAAACTTACGGCTATCACGTAGACAAAATCAATAATTGCAACGAAGGAAGAAACACTTATATACAATGTTCAATATGTAAGAAGTGTACTGTAACACTACACAGACGCTCAATGTATAAATCATAACTATCTAGGTTAAGTAACTAGGATCTTAAGATCCTCATAGATTAAATGTAATTGATGAGTATTTTAATATTTAGTTAGGTTCAATGAGAATCTACATTTTTAATGAAACAGTTAGGACTTGAGGAAAATAGTTAGTATTATGTAGTGCATAAATTTAAAAGATATTGCCCTCTATACGATTTACTAGTATCAATATTCATTTTGTTATTATTTCTGGTATTTTATTATTACAATATCAGTTTGTTTGTTATTCAGTTTCATTATTATTTCAATTTTATTTTTTAATCCTTAATTTATTTTTATTATTTTATTTTTTAATTTTTTTGCCATATACGAGGGCAGTTGAATTTTAGGACGTAATTGACAATAGATGGAGACCATCTAAGATAAGGTGGGGAGTTATGTAAAGGCAAAATTCTTTATTGTATTGGCAATAGTAACACCAGTCTCAAACAAATAGTTGCATTAAGTAAAATCCTTATTGTGCAGGCTTTCTGCCAAACAAGCCACAGAGTCAGCGAGTCCAATACTTCCTCTAGGAAACGTCAAAAGAAATATACCATCTTTCCCTTATTCTGGTATACAACACAGTTGAATAACAGGATGTGGCCTAGCAAACGCAAGAGTGAGATAATCTGTCATTAGAGGAGACGAGGTCAGATAGCAATCGCTAGTGTCCTCAACCAAGGTCTCCACATACACATGTGGTCCACCCAACCCCTCCACGTGCATGAGATAGTGATCGCCCTGATAGCTTGTCCTCTGAAGGGCAAGACAGTAGGAAATGGACTTATGCGAAAATGGCCACTGGAATAGAGAAGATCTCTTGAAAGTTAGGGCAAGTATCGAGGCACGCTGACTGAAATGGTAACCCCCCCGCCCTTTTAGGAAAACAGCCCTGTACTAGGGGAATTCCAGCCTGACGCTGATTGTGTCGCTTCTGCCAATCTTATATAAAAAGGACTTTACTGTATTCTTCTATAGTATGGCGCCTTAGATTATCTCCATTCAGTTACTTATAGAACTTAGTATCTTAGAACGTAGTGTCTTAGTATTGGACATTATGCTATATGCGCATTACTGGTCTTTTATATCCGAACTTAAGGAATCTTGTGTAAATTAGAGAGAAAATAAACATTAGAAAATGCATTATTGAAGTATCCATGAACCACCCTGAGCTATAACCCCAAGTGACGTCAAAGCCCCTTTGGCGCTGCAGGATCTACGTGAAGGGTTCACAAGTACAAACATTCAAAATTATATATTTATATATATATTATATACACATGGGGCGTTCCGCCCTCAAACTATTGTCTGTTTATTTAATACACATAATTTGAAAAAAAAATAATAACAGTAGTGGCAGAAATTGAGATAGAAAATCGTTTGTCTTTCTGCCGGTCTGAAAAAAAAACTATTTCCCTATGTTAAACTTCGAGTTTCTGTTTTTGACATATAGTACTGGTCGAAATGTTGGTTGACCAGAGGGAAACAGAAAAAATACACTTTATTGGCGTTCTTTATGCAGCGGAAGAATACTCCAGTAGTCCTCGCTGTGGTAAGCGTTCGATGGCTAGCTGAAGATCGTCGAACTGTTCTGGAACATCCGGCGACGAGAGTCGAACCGGGAATACACGGAGCATACGAATCGACGCGGACACACGCATTTGTATACGCGACGCGACACACGTACAGATGAGATATATCGGAAACTGGAAACAAGTTTATTCAATGAGTCCGAAAAACGTCACCCAAAGGATATTCCTGGACGAAGGAGAACACACTGGCAGTTTGTGCGAGGGAAAAAGTTCTGGCTCGCGAACAGTGGGAGTCCAGAAGGAATAGACACAACAAAACGGCACTGGTATAGCTTCCATTTTCACGTATTTCGGTGATTGGTTCCAAACAAAAAACACGATCGATGTATGTTGGGCAAGCCTGGAACCGATGTCGAACCCTCGAACATGTGTGAAGAATCCTTGCCATCTGGAGGAGGGAAAGTGACACTGTCGACTGCAGACTGGGTACTGTCCTGGGGGTTCGAAGGTGAGCACTGGACGACGCACTTGGAGGTGAGATGAGTTACGGAGATGGTCACTGAGGCCAAATAGTGAAGACTCGACGAGGGAGATCCTAGAGTGGACAGACGGACAGCGGCGGCAACGTGAATTCTGAAGTGTCACGCTGGCACAGGGTCGAACTGGCGTAGACTTCGTTGGCGTTTCTGCTCTCCAAACTGATGATTCCTGATGGAGGTGCTGGTGATAGCTGTCCATCAGCACTGATGACTTCTATAAGGTGCTGATCACTAATTAATATGAGTCGTTGGGGGTTGGGGTGCACTGCTGTAGACGAACCACTTCTGGTAATCGCGGGTCGCATAATAACTGGTGTTTGCGTCTCAGGAACGCGATGATCACAAAGATGAAAAGTCCTGGGGGGATGATGCACTTCTGAAAGGGTCTGATCACAAAGATGAAAGGTCTGGGGGGTGGAGTGCACTTTTGCCCTGGAGGTGATGAACATCTGGAAGATGCTGATGAGGAGCATGATGATTCCTGGGGATGCTGGATGAATTTGATGTGGTGTTTGCGTCAAACTTCGGCAACAATCCTTGCTGGGCTGAAACGGACGGTGTGAAAAGGTAGGGTAAGAGGCAGATGAATAATAAAAAGGAAAACCAGACCAGATCGTTTAAAAAAAGAAGGGTGTGTGAACTGAAACGCTACGTCTTGAATAAATCCAAAATATAGCGATTGAAGCGAAATCAAGGAAATGTAATTTTAAAAAATACAATTACAAAAAAAGGCGAGATATATGGGGGGGTTAAGTTTAAAAGTAATTCTTTAAAATAAGCAATTGCAAAAGCAAAGCACTAGCCCCAAAGGTTATTCGTTAAGATGGGGACGGGTTACCGTGGCGAGAACGATAATAGTAATAATAATAATAATAAAAATAATAAATTGATAAAGGACGTTATCTTCCCGCGGGTGGTGACGATCTTGCAACAAATGAAATGTCCCGTCCATTGTAGTCAACGTGACCGCAATGAAGGATGGGAATTATTTACTTTAGTGTACAAGGGGTAAAAAATTGACTAAAAAAAAACAAAGATGGCGTAAATACGAATAAAAGGGGGGTTCGAAAATGAATCAAAAACACAAGGGCAATAAGGTATTGCATATGGCGGGGTAAAAGCTATGAGTAGTAAGATTCGTTGCGATTAGGCAAAGGTATCGGTTCAAGCGACGATTTATTTCGAGAATGAAATAAAAGACAATTGCAATGAAATATTGAAAGGAAGATTTTCAGAAGAAGAACTTAGCAAAACTGAATACCCAGATACATATCTTATTGAGAAAGTATTACGTAGAAAAAAAAAAGTTATTAGTGAAAAAGTTGGATTACCACAGACCAAATAATTCTATGACAACAACATGGAATGTGGTAAGACGATTGCCTGATTTACTAGAAACTTGAAAGAAAAATGGTGAGTTGCTACCTAACAATCTTAGGTGTCTCATTGTAGGTCCATCTGGTTGAGGAAAAACTACGCTACTTGTAGGCTAGATAATTTTTTCCTTGCCCCTAATTGTTTTCTCAAAAAGTTTGGAACAACGAAAATACCAGCAGCTTATGAAACTGTATGAGGGACTGGGCATAGCTATTTTTAAATCAGAAATAAAGCCACTTGACCATTGTCTTGAAAACTCCGTTGCAGTTTTTGATTATGTAATTTTAGAAAATCAAAATGAAGTAATATTTTTTTTTTTACTCAGGCTGGTCATAGGGAATAGACTCTTTTTATCTGGCTCAGACTTATTCTGAGATTCCCAAACAGTTACTTCGTGATTGATATGACTCAAAAATCAAACAATCAAAAATATAGAATCAAAATTAACAATTTTGTAAATGTTAAGCCATTATAAGATACGTTGTGACGTTATAAATAAACCTTAAACAAAAATGACAAAACTTAAAATTGAAGACAATTTGAATTTACGTGACTTATGTGGCTAAAAGACTGGAAATAGAGGATAGTATGAACAACACAAGCGTCAGGATCAACCAATTATTGATGCTATCAGTGGTCTTGGTAGAGCAATTATGGGTGTTACAGAACAAAATAAGAATCTCATGAATGAGCTAGTGCCTCTTGCTGCTAGAAATTATGCAGATTTTTCTCTTACACCGCAATCCAGTATTCATACTCCTCTAGTACTCCAACAACCACCTACAAAGGCCATTGGAGATTCAGAAATAATTGAATTAGATACTTTGGCAAGATATTACCTGAGTACTGGAAAATTTGACAAAGATGAAGTGTTTGGATTATATCCAACCATGGAGCCTAATGAGGGGGTAGTTTGGAAAAATGGAAAATCTAGAGTTACATTTCAAAGAGATGACTTAAAAGTCAATTTGGGTGGAGCAAATAGCTGGTCTAGATATCCTGGCATTGTGGGACTGTGGGAATTCATCACCAAGAAACATCCTAGAGATTATACAGATGAAGATTGCCAGAGTTACTCAGAAATTTTAATACTGTCAGATGCTGTATACCAAGACAATTATGCTTGTCAGAATAGAGTTAAATCTAGCAGTGGAGACAAATACAAAAATCTGATTAAACCTATATGAAACCAACTCAATACTGGTAGTGGCATTAAACACTATAATACTCTACCCAAAGAGTTTGTGTGGGTGGATGATGTGAGAATACTCATAGATTGTTGGTCATAGAAGGAGAAGAAAATGCTGGCAATAATAATTTCTATAATAAAAAAAATAGGCATTGTTGATATGATTAGTGCTAAACTAGCCAATTTTATTGTAAATTACAGTAAAGGCATAAGATACTCAATTCAAATTATTAATACTCTACCTCCTAAATTCTTGATGGGTCAGGGTTTAGTTAATGACATTATTAACAAACTTCCTTTCGAAATGCACTTACCTGGTTACCAATACTGTGGTCTAGGAACTAAACTAGAACACAGACTGGATAAAGGAGACAAAGTGATTAATCCTTTGGATACAGCTTGTAAAGACCATGACATTGCCTACAATACTCACAATGACCTAAGTGTTCGTCATAAGGCTGATCAAAGATTGGAACAAGTAGCATTTGGAAGATTAATCAGCAAAGATGCTTCATTAGGTGAAAAAATAGCACTATTGGTACAACCATTGTCATGAATACAAAACAAAAATTAGGGTGGGGACTATAATTCTAAATATATATATAAATTCCCATTATGATGAAACCTAAAGGTATTGTAAACCAAGTACGTTATTCAGATCTAAAATCTCTAGGATCCTTAGGCAATCTCCTCACTAAAAACAACAGGAGAAGAAAAAATCTTGTTTGAGTAGAGGTCATGGAATAAAATTAACACTTAGTACACCTCAGTTGAAAAGATTGCAGAGTTCTAGAAAAAAGAAACACACTGGTGGATTCATATTCAGTATTCCAGCTTTTTTAGCAGCTCTGGGTGCTGTGGAGAGTGTAGCAGAGGGTGATGAAGCTATAGCAAAAACAGTATTTGACACAAAGAAGAACAAAGCTGAACTAGATGAGCAAAAACGTCTTAATCTAGCAGTGGAGATGAAAGGCAAGGGTATTAATGCTTTGAGAAAATATATAAAAAAATAGAACCATTATCCAACTATGATATTGAAAATATGATGAAGTTACTGAAAATTAAATACTTCAGAGATGTTTTCTTGTCAGATTCTCTACCTATCAAGGGACCATATAAAATAGAGTGTGGAGTAGTCAATTTGGATAGTTTCAAAAATCAAGGCAGTCACTGGATTTGTTATTACAAACAAGCTAATATAGCTTTTGTTTTTGATTCTTTTGGTGGAATACCACCATCAGGCTTAGTTAGTTATCTTAATACTTTTAATCTTTATTATAGTGACGAGCGTATGCAGTGTTTTGAGGATGTAAATTGTGGCCACCTATGTGTTTCTATGCTGGCCTTCTTATCTCAAATAAATAAACCATCCATCAATTGAAGATTTTCAGAAAGCATTGTGGCATCTAAAGCATCATGGGAGTGTTTCATCTCACTAGTGAGACTTCAATACTAAAACTTAGCTTACACAATGATATTATCTATCCTAAATCCATAGCTCCATGTGCTTTCTACAGTATGTATCTTATTCCTAATATCACAGAACACAATAATAGGGTTGCAGTACGAAATGAAAAAATTATTATTACTCCTGGTCAGTATAATCTATCAACATTACAAGCTCATCTACCTAGAGGAGTGTTACTATCACAAAATTCTGTTACATACAGAGTAGAATTAGTTTCTGCAACTGAAACATTTGATCAAGGTACACTTGGTAACCTACTAGGTTTTGAGAATAACACCAAACTTGAGCCTGCCATCAAACACATAAATGGTAATATTCCTAAATTCTTGGCCATAGAGATTTTGAACATCCATTGTAATGTGGTAGAAGGAATGATTACCAATTCTGATGGCAACATAGGTAGTCACAAACAAACTGGAATCATAGCATTTTTCAAACCAAATTCTGAGTTCATGGAACCTATCATCTTCACAAACTCCTCACCTATCTATTTTCCAGTATCTCACAAACATACAGAACACATAGAGTTAGTAGTAACCAATGAAATAGGAGAAGTAGTAGATTTTCCTGTTGCTTCTAAACAGCAATCATAGAAATTAATATATAAAATAACCATTAACATGGAGCATATTGAAAGTTATGAATTACAATCTTTTCCTCCCAATCGTCGTACATTTGCTAATCTCAATGAACCCAATAGTGAAATTGAATTTGATGTGTACGTGGCTGACAGTTTTGTACATCCTCACAAGGCTGACTTGTATATTAAATTTGAAATAGTAAAACATGAAAATAATGATGCATTTCTCCCTTGTGCAAACATAGAACTAGTAGATAATTTTGTACCACACATGTTCTCTTAAGTGGAAATTAGAAAACATGGTACTGTGATAGATAGAATAGACTATCCTGGCATTACTTCTACTGCCATAGGAACACTTAGGTTTTTCAAAATAGATGCAACCTATTACCAGGCAGGGGTATTTGATTCAGGAACCAAAATTCTAACAAAAACCACACAGTACCATTTACCATGAGTCTGCTGCCCGGTTCCTTTTCAGACTACCAGGACATCATATGGAAAGGTGGTTTGAGGGTCACTTTTAGTAGGGCAGCGAATAATAATAATGCCCTAATGCGTTATAGTACTTTAAATTCTGATGGTACAACATTACCCGGTATACTATTATCGTATGGGTGAAACACCTACGAATCATATATTTCGGACTTCTTTACATTGCTAACGTGTTGCGGAACATTTCTTAAGGCGAAATAATGCATTTCTAACTAAGATAATGTTTATTTTCTCTATTTACGAATACTTACTGTTACTTGTTGTTTCGAATCTGTAACACATTATGGCCGTGATAGCATACTGGTTTAGGGGGCGTTCTGAGAGTGTTTTGTCGATTTATGCAGTGGTGCAACCTCGTTCACCGGAAAATATCTACTTTCGTGCCCCTATTTGAAATTATGCTAATACGTCGCATTTACGTGTAGAACTTGTAAAATAACCTTGCGATTTACCACGTTCATTGTCCATAAACAGCAATTCGGAACCATTTTCCTTTCGCAATTCGGAACCATCTTCCTTTCGCAATTCGTTAATGCTCTTCCTTTACGCACAACACTCTTGCAACCTTGAATATTGACGTCAGACGAGGAATGCCTACGTGGTTAGGTTAGGTTCCATTAGCATAAATACAAAGAAAAAAATAATATTTTCGCTAAGAGACGCGTTACCTTTGTATTGCCTAACATGAAAAAGGTCTCTCCTGTGACGTCAGAACGCAATGTTGCTTGAGTGTTGTGCGATAAGTGACACCCATTCGGGTTGGAACCATCTTTCTTTCGAAATTTGTTAATACTCTTCCTTTACGCACAACCATCTTGCAACCTTGAATATTGACGTCAGACGAGAAATGCCTACGTGGTTAGGTTAGGCCTGTTGGGTTAGGTTCCATTAGCATAGATACAAAGAAAAATTATTATTTTCGCTAAGAGACGCGTTAGCTTGTATTGCCAAGTGACACCCATTCGGGTCGGAACCATCTTTCTTTCGTAATTCGTTAATTCTCTTCCTTTACGCACAACAATCTTGCAACCTTGACTATTGACGTCAGACGAGGAATGCCTACGTGGTTAGGTTAGGCCTGTTAGGTTAGGTTCCATTAGCATAAATACAAAGAAAAATTGTAAAAACAGCTCTCTCCTGTGACGTCCGAACACAATGTTGCTAAATTTTGTGCGATAAGTGACACCCATTCGGGAAAAATGGCTTGTTCCGAACTCGACAGGTGGTTCTAGTGAAAACACGGCGAGGCTGAAACACTGGCTACGGGGTTGCATCGTCTTAACACACGGAACATTGCACTCTCATGCAAAAAGCAAATGGCGGGAGCAGAAACAGCGTGTCGGACAGAGATTTTCGCATAAAACAAAACGCATTCACATTAAAATGGATCAAATCTACATTCAGGAACTTCCAAAACGCTCAAGAAAATGATTTCCGTAAGTACTTTCTCCTGTAAATTTGAAGGAAATTTGAAGGAATCCGTTTTACCCATACGATAATGTTACCCATTACCCAACACCTTACCTGAAATAGCCAAGTGTATAATCAAGACCATGGAGCTAGGGATACCAGTAGTACAAATGAAACTAAGTATGCTCTTAAATACCAAGCAAATATTCTAAAAAATCCACAAGTTCCTATTGGATTTTACACTTACCAGTGCGTCCAAAAACCAGCCTCTGGTAGACATTATGAATTTGATGCCACTAATCAATTCAGTAGTATACAGTATGATATGCCAGATTTTGTAATTGTGTTGTTCCAGACTGGGAGAGAGAACAGTCAAGAGAAAGATTCTAGCAAATTTGATGATTGCAAGATTGAAAATATTTATCTTAAAAATGGATGTAATGAGATTTTCCCCAGTTAAAATTATAATCTGGACATAACACAAGTTGATTTTCTTAAATTATATGAGGCTTACACTGCTAACAAAAGAGTGACTGAGGGAAACATAGATGTATACTATACTCCCAGTGAATTCAAAGCACACAGGCCAATGTTTGTCATCAACACATAAAAAAGAAAACAACTGGTAGTCAATGATAGAACTAATATGAAGATTTTAATAAATTCCATGAGCCTCTGCCTGACAACATTTTATGTAGTGTTATTCTTATTGCAGAGAAGACTTTTGTTTATGATGTGAAGAATAAAAGAGTCACAGAACAATTTTAGTTGTCAAAACTCTCTCGATTGTTAATATTATTTAAATCCAAATATTATAAAATTAAACTCTTAAGTTAGTAACATACTTGTAGCATTTACTAGATCTGAGCAAATATGAGTATCTCAAAAATAACTAGCAATCAAGTAGTCTGTAGTTTTTTCATACCTAAGAAACTACCTTGACACCATTCTCAAACAAGACTAACCACCTGGCAGTAGAGTTGTTTGAAGCATAAGTTAAATACACTCTCAACCAATCAACAGAGTGTCACATGACTCTAAGGGTAGAATTCCCTAGCTAGATATTAAAAAAATTAAGCTCTTGTTAATCACCCTAGTACGAGGGTACTAGCATTTTGCTACATCTAGAACTTAGCTAAATCCACCAGAAGATATGAAAATATAGCTTAATTTCGCCAAAGTAGGCTATGGTATCAAACAAATTTATTCGGTGAATGCCATATTTCACTACTACGTAGGTACTTGGTAATGTAAATATTAACACGAGGATGCACATAACGATTTAATACTAAACTTACAAGAACCTTTTCAAATATGGCTGACCACACGATCTCATCAATCAATAACTTTACAAACAATTTAATATCGATTCAGATATTATGCACACTTAACATTCCCCTCTTCTATATTTGACTTAGTTATATTTCAGTCTATCCGGCGGTTTTCTCTGTGGAGAGGACCTTCTACACTGATGCTGCTGTTGTCGCTTATGTTAGCTGCATGAATAATCCAAATACGATGTAGACGGTCATACGATGTGGGGTAGAAGCTTCTGGCGCCACAGAACTACTGGCATCACTTCCACTTTTTCCTGTAATGAATAAGTCTTCATAGCAGAAAACTGATCCGCGGTCTTGAACTGTATCTGGTCCATGAATTCGTTCATCATTATCTTCTTCCTTCTTCTGACTTCCAAAATGATATCTATCTTTCTTGTCTTGTATCCACTTCAACTGATCTTCATGCACGACCCGGTTTCTACCTCCAACATTCACCAGCCACGTAACTTTACTTTTCCGTACTATAATTTTTCCCTTGACATACCTCATAGCATTCCTCTTGTCCTTAAATGGTAGCATAACCCATACAAAACCGATGGCGCAGTGGTAGCGTCGCCGACTTGTAATCAAGAGGTCCCGGGTTCGATACCCGGTGGAGGCACAAGTGGTTCGGATCCCACTTTAAACTGTAGGTCCAGTCCCGATTAGTTTTACTGTGCACAAAGTGGACTTAAAACAACAATTCAATTCAATATCATTTGCTGTGGCGTTTTGTCACCTGATGCGTCATGTTCGCTTCTCAAAGCCACGAATACTCTCTGCAATAATTCTTCAACGTTGACATACGTACTCTTATTCAATTGCTCCCGTACAGCACAGTCTAGCTTTGTTTTCACTGTCTCCACGTAGCGCTCGACCTGACCATTGCT
This sequence comes from Lepisma saccharinum, assembly GCF_977018435.1. Lineage (NCBI taxonomy): Eukaryota > Metazoa > Arthropoda > Insecta > Zygentoma > Lepismatidae > Lepisma > Lepisma saccharinum. The sequence goes on from NC_139231.1 coordinate 111,650,523, forward strand.
TTCAGGATGGTATGCAGGAGAATGGTACAAATTGACGTGACGTTCATCACAGAATGTTTTAAATTCTGAAGATGAGAATGCGGGACCATTATCTACCACAACACACTTTGATAGCCCAAAAATAGCAAAATGTTTAATTAGATAACGCTTTACTTCTTTAAATGAAGTAGACGAAACTCTACCACAATCTAACAATTTGCTGTAGGCATCTACTATTATAATATAACGAATACTTCTATACACAAAAAAAAAACCATATGCATCCTTTCCCACGGATGTCTGCATTCAGTCCATGCACTATAGTTCTTAGCAGTTGTATTTGGCTTGGCTGCCGCACACATTTCACATTTATTTACATACTCTTCAATAGCTTTAATTCCCCTTGTACTTTATGGCATAATTGCGAACCTAATCCATTTTGAGATGCGTCACACTGTATAACAACTTCTTTATTCTGGTCGTATGGAACAAGGACCTTGGAATTTTGCAGAGTCAGTTTAGCTGCTTCGAATTGCTGCTGACAATCATTTGTCCATTGCCACGGCACATTTTTCTTCAATAAATTGTAAAGATCTGACAAGATAACTGACATTTTACGCACACATCTTCTGTAAAAATTAATACCTCCAAGGAAAGCCTTTAACTGTTTGGTGTTGCAAGGACTTGGACATTGAATCAATACTTGCAGTTTCTTTTCAGAAGGATATGATATATCCCTTCCTTACTTAAAGTATATTCTAAATAATCAATTTTGTTTTTTGAAGAAGGAACACTTGCTCCAATTGACCTTAACATTGTACTCTTTCAAACGGTGTAAAACTTCAAGTGTTCTGGTAACTGCTTCTTCTAAACCCTTGCTAACAATAAGTAAGTCATCTTGGTATGGTATGACAAAATCTAATCCCTGTAGTATGTCTTCAATAGTTCTTTGAAATATTTGTGATGCGATCCATACACCAAATGGCAATCTAGTATGATGTACCAATTCCCATGGGGTATTCATTATGAGTAACTGTTTAGCTTGATCACCAAGTTTTATTTGAAGGTAAGCACTTCTGAGATCCAAGGTAACAAATACATCACATCCATTAACTTTCGGAAACACTTCGTCTATCCTGGGCAATGGATAAGTTACGTTTTCAACATATTTATTCACAGTGTTCTTGAAATCGCAGCAAAGCCTCAAATTACCATCATTCTTACACACAACGACCATAGGACTCGCCCAATCACTTGAATCAATATTTCCTAGAATGTATTCCTCAATCAATTTGTCTAATTCAGACTTAACTTTGTCACGTGAACCATACGGAACATTATAACATTTCTTAAAAATTGGTGTAATGCCTTGTTTCATTATAATCGTGGCGGTAAAATACTTAATTAGCTGCAACAAATGATTATCAAATAGTTCTTTATATTCGTGCCTAATGAATTTTATTAATCCTTGCACATCACAAGATGCAATCAGATTTTCACATTTAACCATCTGTGACTTAATCAAGGTTTGCCCACGCACAATTTTCAACTTTTCCGCTGTTAACACAGACGAATCATTAGTCGTATCCTTCGACTTAACCAAAGTTTGCCCTTGAACAAATTTCAACTTGTCAGATTTTAACATAGACGAAATATGATTCATGTCTTGATACACTTCCAACGATGGCCTTGAGTTGAGATAGATTAATGTGACAATCAGGCAATAAATGCTTAATCCATTGTCTTCCCATGAGTGGATATTTTAAATCACATGCGACTACATATAAGTCTAGTATTTTATCTACATGTTCATAACGAACACTTACAGCAACCTTTCCTACTAACGGCAAAGTCATACTGCTAGCACATCGTAAAACACAGTCAGCTTCCAGATATTGCAAACCATGCAGTTGACTGTCACAAAATGTTTTACTTGCAATCGAAACTTGTGAACCTGTATCTACTTCAAAGTTCAACATAGAATCATTAATATTGAGAGGAATTACATATTCGGACGAAGAAACAAACTTACTAGTAACTTTATCCCAATGAGCTATTCTCATAGGCAATGAAGAATGGTCAGATTTAAGATATGGTTGCGACGAAACTGAACTTTCATTACAGTGAGACAAGGTATACCCAATCGATCTTTCTTGCATAAATTTACTTTCTCCATTTATTTCCATAGTAATCATTCCAACCCTTAATTCATTTACACCTAACACCTCACTGTCCATATCATCCGAAGAAACTGGTTCAACAGCCTGCACAGCGTTAGCCTTGTACTTGCTATAAGGTTTAGTACTATTAGTTTCTTTATTGCGCTGTAACTTGAAACACTGGGAAACATCGTGACCGAATTTCTTACAGTATCTTCACTGCTTGAAATATTGTTGCTTTCTTTCCCGTTCATTTTTACTTCCCTCATTATCCGATTGATTTTGTTTAAACCTAAGATTGGATCCACTTGACCCAGTATTTTGGAATTTCCAGCTATCCTGTTTTGGATTAGAATTGGCACCGGAGTTCAAATCGTATCGCCCTTGTACTTATTTACCTTTGCGCGGTTAGTGTTCACAAAATTTACATTGGACTGGACGTAATACTCCTTCATATCTGCTTCTAATTTTTCCATCTGCTTAGCTACCTCAAACGCTTTGTGAAATTCCATTACATTGTCAGCAATGAGTTTCTTGCGAATTGTGTTAGATCTGATTCCGCTAATTAGTGAATCAAATAAAGCAATGGAAAGAAACTCACCATAACCACACTGGTATCTTTCTTAATCTCCTTACAAAATCTTCTATTTGTTCGTCTTCTTCTTGTACACATTTTCTAAGCTTTAACCTTTGCACATTATAGGATTTATCATGAGGCAATTTAGGTGCAAATAATTCACGCAGAACTCCATATGGCTTGTTTCCAATGACATATATTAATCTAGGAACTATCCTGTCCTCTGGAATGGCTTGTGTTTGACAATAATTATCAAAGTGCTCCAAATAAGCTACTATCGATCCATCTTGGGGATCATATTTAGCAAAACCAGCTACTAAAGCCATTATACATTTACACTATAACACGAAGCTTAGAAGTGAAACATACTTTTCCTGGATTTCTAAATAAATTCTCGTCTCCATGTATAAATCTCTGTCGTGTATGCACAAGCAGAGGTTAAATGATTCACACACGTAGGTACTTGATAATGTAAAGATTAACACGAGGATACAAAATAACGATTTAATACTAAACTTACAAGAACACACGATCTCATCAATCAATAACTTTACAAACAATTGAATATCGATTCAGATATTATGCAAATTTAACATTTGCATTTGCCACTTCGTGCTTTCCCTTTCTTTACTGCTTTCGTTCGAAAATATTGATTTTCTCAAAATTTCTGGAGTGACTGTAGCCCCATCATCTCCCCCATGAGTATGAGAGAGGAATGGAAGCGAGGGGGTGAAGAATGTGAGGAATAGAGCGGTGAGGGACAGAGAGGGAAGAATCCGAGAAAATGAGTGAGAATTAAACACAAAAGAGAGCGAAGTAAGTGAGAAGAAAGAAATAAAAGAATAGAAGCTATAGAAACAGAGGGGGAAGCAATATAGACAGAAATATAAGTAAAGTGAAGACACAGTGACACAAAATAAGGGAGCAACAAAAACAAGGAAGAAGAGGGGGAGAGAGATAGGTAAAGACCCAAAGAGAGAATGCACGCGAGATTTTTGGTTGATTTGTAGATTGATTGATTTGTTGTTTTAAGTCTACTTTATGCACAGATAGGCTAATCGATACTGAACCTGCAGTTTAAAGTGGGATCCGAACCACTATGTGTCTCCACCGGGTATCAAACCAGAGACCCCTCGATTACAAGGCAACGACGGAGTTTTTTTGAGAATGCCAATAGGCCTATAGGCGAATCCGGACTGAACCTTCAGGATGAAGTGGTGTCCGAACCACGAGCGCCTCCACCTATTAAGCCTGGATAGCCTTGATCTCAAGGCGAGAACATTACCACTACGCCAACCCAGGGAAAAATCTTTTAATGCCATCTTCGTAGATGTTCACAAATTTGAAGGCAAAACAGCTCTCCTCATCATTGTTAAATCGTCTCCCTCATAGAAATCTATTCATATATGTAAGAAGGAAGAAGGGTGATGGTACCAGGTTCGAAGAATGTGGAAGGTGGGGTGAAGGTTCAAAACCACAAGTCCGCATAAATGTGAATGTTTCTGAAATTCCGTGTGCAGCTGCAATGTCAGCTAGCAGCAAATAACCTGTTGACATCAAACCACGACGATCCATAACGATGACAAGTTTTTATAACACGCTCTTGTTATTTTCGATCGTTGTTGTAGGTAATCTCAAAACACAGACATGACCTTACTGACTGACCCTTACGACCAAGGTTGATTGATAATAAATCAGATTGATTTAAGGCCGTACTAAAGGCAATTTTGTGGTAATTTTTCGATAACAGATGGCAGCACTGTTTGCCATGGCAACCGAGGGCCATGTTGCCAGATCTCCGCGTAATCAAGGCAGATACATACAGGTTGGTCGATAAGGGTACTCGATGTGAGATGAAGCCATATTGGTTAGAGTTGAGTTAGTGGATTACAAAAGAAATAGTAGTAAATCAGGGAAATTGATAATCAGGAGATTTTAGTTATATGTTCTTATTAGAGAAATAAGCAATATATCATCAGTGGAAGGTAGTAATAGTCGAAATATTAATATAAAATCCGTTGTTTTATATTAAGTATTTATCTTAATATTTAGAACGCAGAGAAGAAAATACGGTACTACTTTACTATACCGGAGACACCCGTCAATGATTTATTTCACACTTTTTTATATTGCTAACGTATTATTCTGCATTCCGGAACATTTATTTAGGTGAAATAATGAATTTCTAACGAAAATAATGCCTATTTCTTACATTTACGAGTACTTACTGTTCTTCCTTATTTCCACACAATATGGCGATAGCTTACCCGTTCATCGCGCGTTGTGCCAGTGTTTTGTCGATTTGGAGTGTGCATGCAGTGTTGCAACCTTGTTCACCGAAAAATACCAAAATTTAGAAAAAATTAAAAACACCACGAAATGTTTTCACGAAAAAAGTTCAATTTTCGACATAAAGAGTAATTATTAAACCATTGACGTTAGCCCAAAAATTCACGATAGCCCCACGAACCATCACGGGGACGAGGTATGCCTACTAGGTTAGGTTAGGCCTGTTGGGTTAGGTTCGATTAGCACTCCTTTCGTTCAATTTAGCATATGCGGAGAACGGCACGTCATCTTATAGCGAAAAGATGGCGTGGGTTGAAACACTGACTACGGCGTTTACGTCATTAAACACATGGATCATTGTGCTCTCATGCAGAAAGCAAATGGCGGCAGCAGCAATAACTCGTCGGAAAGAGATTTTCGTAGAAAACCAAATGCATTCGCATTAAAATGGATCAAAACTACATTACCGAACATCAACAACGCTACAGAAAATGATTTGCGTAAGTACTTTCTCCTGTAAATTGGAAGAAATCCGTCTCCGGTATAGTAAAGTGTTACCGAAAATACAATTATAAGTGTAGTTAATTCAAACACGAAACGGGCCAAGTGAGGACAGTAATTGAAATAATTGAAAACATTTTGTGAATTCGTTTGAAGCAAATGCTGCATTGACTCAGGCGCGTATTCAGAGGGGGCCTCGAGCCCTCCCAAAGTTTTCGGTTTACACTAGATAAAATGGGTCTTTTCGGTTTCTTGTGTGTGTGAAATAAAATAATGTGACGAAAATTTAAGAAGAGAAATAATTATCGAGGAAAGGTAAATTTTTCTATAACCCTGTAATTGATAATAGCACGTATCCAAGGTGGGGATAAGGGGGGTCGAGCCCACCCTCAGGAAATATTTCAGTTTACACTAGATAAAGTAGGTTTTTGGCTTCTTGAATAATGTGACGATAATTTGAGGAGAGTAATCATTAACTAGGCAAGACAGAAAATGTTCTATAACCTTTTTATTGATAATAGCATGTATCCAAGATGGGAATCAGGGAGGTCGAGCCCCTCCCCAGGGAAATCTTTGAGTTTACACTTGATAAAATTAGGTTTTTGGCTTCTTGAATAATGTAACGATGGAGAGAAATAATTATCGAGGCAAGAGGGAGAATGTTCTTTAACCCTGTTATTGATAATAGCACATTGTAAACTGAAAGATTTCCCCCACCGGGAAATCTTTCAGTTTACAATAGATAAATTAGGTTTTTGGTTTCTTGAAAAATACGACGATAATTTAAGGAGAGAAATAATTATGGAGGCAAGATAGAGAATGTTTCATAACCATTTTATTGATAATAGCACGTATCCAAGGTGGAGATCAGGAGGTCGAGCTCCCGCAGGAAATATATCAGTTTACACTGGATAAATTAGTTTTTTGGCTTCTTGAATAATGTGACGATAATTTAAGGAGCGTAATTATCGAGGCAAGACGGAGAATGTTCTCTAACCCTTTTGTTTACAATATTGCACATAAACTTTTATTGCGTTTTCATTGTTGTTGTCGCAGCGAGCGCGATCATTGTGTAAAGATTTGTCATCATTTAGAAGCTGTACAACAAAGAGTGCCACGAGTAGGACGATTCTTTGTATTATTTATTCTTTGGGAAGCGGAAAAGGAAACATTCTTAAATAAGAGGTGGAGTCGAACTACTGGTAACATTAACGAAAGGTTTTATCTGCGGAACATTCTAGAATATAATGAAGACAAATAAATACCCGGCTTCAATTTCCCGGTTGATCAGTGCAACAGAATCTGTTAGTAATTCTAAAATGAAGAGGACTAGTCACGCTTTTTCCTGTAAACTACGGAAGTCAACTTCTAGTTCCAGTTCGTGTCCAAAGTTGAAGATATTGCCGACTAGGAGCCTCAGTGTAGTGCTAGTTCGGGGCATGAGCCGAAGAGATCGAAGGTCTCTAAAGTGAACATTTCACGAGTACCGGATATTGGGGCGGTTTATTAAGACATAAATAAGTTGCACAGATGAACTGTAATTTTATTTGTGCCCGGGTCAAATTTCGTGTATGCAGTCCGAGACTTTCATGGGATAAAAAGAACTTTTATTTAAGCCAACTGGGTTTGACACACACTCATTTCCTTTGTTTCGTGCCGATATATGACAAGACTGCGGAAGCTGTGACGGACAATTTCGAACACTTGCGAGTGTTTAGGCCTGAATATGCACAATTTGGTGTGTTTCAGCTTGTATAAGAGCTGCAAACATGGGAAGACAAGACACATTAGTGGTGTTCAGGCTCGAATCAGGGAGAAATATTCGAAAACTGCGTGCGTCCAGTTCGCAGCCCACAGTTTGAATCTCGTATTGTCGAGTGGATTGTCCATCCACTGTGTAACAGCTTCGTGAAAACACTCAGACACCAAAGCTGTTTTGATGCCTGATGAGAAGAAACGGACAAACACGTTGTGATAAAAATGGAAGCCTTAAACGGTGGCTACTATTTAGGGGACAGTTGCTTCCCATTTTTTTTGCCTCCGCACTATGGCCTCCTAATGCTAGGCCTTGTCTGCCAAGAGAAAGTAAACTTTCCTTGCCCCCCCCCCTCGTTTTGCCACCAAAGAGCACCACTGGTCTTAAACATACACTTGTGAGTTTACATCTATACCCCTTAAAAATATATTGTTCAGCCCCCCTCGAAAGGAATTTCTGGATACGTGCCTGCGTTGACTGTACACTTCATTTTGTATGACGGTACTTTCTACCATTGATTGGAGACTTTATACTCTGTCCCGACTATCTCTGCTTCAGCAAGGCTGCACATAGCGGCAGAGAAGGGGGGGGGGATCGAGTGGGCAGAGCGAAGCAGTACACGATGCTGCGAAAGCTAGTAACTACAGCCGCTTTCACCCGTTTCACGCAATCCCGTTCCCTCTCACGTGTTCATTGGTAGAGCCGTCTCTCCGCACTACTTGCGCACAGACTTGTTTTCGTTCGCTTGCTCCAGCGAAGTTCTTTTCTTGTGTATGGAGTGACCGTTCAAAATATTCTTGGGTAGAACACAAAGCAACGCACCGTGCTTTCATTGTTGAAACGCCATTTTCCGCACCCTGTATTAGTAAAATGAAATTAAAGATAAAACACATTTTCAATTTTTTCAATTATAAACATTGTTGAAAAATGCTTAAAAGTAGTAATGTTAATTTTTCCACAAGGCCGTAAATTTCAGTTTCTTAATGTATTTTTCTTGCAGAATTCCAATTGATACAAAAAAGTGTTCCATTTTCTCAGGATGACGATAAGACCAAATAATCTTTTAGTTTATAATATTTTCGGGTATATTAAAACCTGCAAAAGTTCTTATTCGCAATATTGGAAGAAAACTGAAGATGGAAATTAAAAAAACATTAAAATCATGACTTGTTATACTTTTATAGTATTAAAAAAATATATACATAAAAACGTAACGTTTCCACCCTCTAACAAGGTCTTCTTCAGACGAATATACCCAATTGAGGATGGAAACATTACGTTTTTATGCATATTTTTTATACTATAAAAGTTTTCCATGGTCAGCATTTTAATGTTTTATTAACATGGAAACAAGACTTAGTGTTACAATGGAAATTAAAGCTCAAATTACTATACTATAAGAAAATTATTTATTTGAAAACCTTGAATTCATGTTTTAAGTCCTTTTTATGCACAGATAGGCTAATCAGGACTGGACCTACAGTTTAAAGTGGGATCCGAACCACTGTGTAATGCACCTCTACCATGTATCGAACCTCTTGAGTACAAGGCGACGACGTTACCACTACGCCATCGGGGAGGCTTTTATTTGAAAACGGGAATAAAGGTAAACGAGCAGCAGAGCGATTATGTGTTCGTTTCATAATATTTAAGTACAATTTTACACAAGGTGCCTCCGCACAATGTCCAAAGTCCTGTTTCACAGTTCTTCACGAATTATACTGGTTTGTTCTGCAGCAGTCTTTGGAAGTAACAGTAACATTTTCGTGTAATAGTAACTGTAAACTACTTACTTTATGATATTAGTATCTGAAATTCAGGTATTTTTCCACCTAACTAGTAACTAAATTGAAAGTTAGTTGTATACTCCTGTTCACATAAAGTGTCACTCTTTATAGGGTCGAACAGTTGAAGTATGTACCAATTGATCTGAACAGAATTCGCATAGAAAGGAATTTTCTTTTGTTCCATTTTTACAATGTGTTGAATCATATCCTCGCCTGAAACAATGGATTAAAATCGTGAGAGCATGAGAACAATCTTATTTATTGCCAAGAACCAGAATGTATCTCTTCCAAGCGTATTTTTATTATAATAATTTCGACATAAGGCTATATAATCTCCAACAATCTTCATTGGTATACCAGAGTTCAACAGTAATTCTGAATAATATATTGCTTGCTTAACAAAAATACAATAAAATATTATTTTTTTCATCTTTAAGTAAAAGATGTGGATTTTATTGCCTCTGTATTTACATATAAAATATATTAACTTAATTATAATTATATGGTTGATTCATTTAGTTTATTTTACTACGCTTTTCTGCCATTTTCGTCTAATCGCAAAGATGAGAACGAGTGATAATATGATGAAACTTATGAAGGATCACATACAAAGAATATCCATGCCGGGATTCGAACCAGTGACTCCTAGCGTCGTAACTCGCTGTTCTAACCACTCCAACACGGAGACCAGCAGCTATAATTATATATGAAACTTAATGCCAAGTTGTTGGTGGTCGTCTGTGATAAAGTAAATAGTGCGCTTACATTTCATGTTCTGAACAATGTCTTAAAAGATACAACTAATCTAGAATAAAGTAATAATTACAATTATTGTAATAGTAACTAAATTAGATACTTTTTAAAGCAACATTAATTACAACTGAATTAATTTCTCAAGTGATTAACTATAAATTACTTTTGAAAAGTAACTTTCCAAACAATGTTGATATCTTAGAGTTCAGCATTACTCAGATAAGAATTGTAAGAAAAGTTTTCTAAGATACAATATGGTAATAATTACCATTAGAATAAAATTCAAATCATTCAAAAATCATTGCATGAAAGGACTACAAAAACTATATATTCTGGATATACGTATAAATTCACATTAATATTTTTGTTTCAATGTAACTTCATTCTCCTTCTTGCTCATCCTGCAAAACATTATGTCGTTCTTTCAGAGATACGTATGCTTCTTGCTGTCTTGCAATCATCATCCCATTCAGAAAGCAATGATGGGCAAATACCCTTAAAAATTGGAACTAGCAAAAATTTCAAGGAATGTGTGCTATAACTTGACAGACAAGACACACACGTTATACCATTCACATTGTTTTCAGTTTCTCTAATATACCGTTCCCAATTGCTGACTACTTGCAACCAGATATTAAGAAGTCTTGCAACATAATTTCTTGAGTATATTTTGGACTCTTGATATCTTGTAAACCATCACCATTCAACCATGTATCTGCAAATTGTGTACAGGTCAAACAATCCACAAAGACGATTTTGATTCCATAGAAGCATATCCACAAACTTCTACGGTATTGGGTTGCCATTGTTTGTCAAATCTGTTGTCCTTTTTATAAATTTCAAGGTATTCTTAGAAGACATATCAAATGGATTCTCAAATGTTCATCTGCAAAAGGAGCAAATAAAAATATTGTTAATATGGTGTATGAGACTATGAACTTAACAAAGATGAAAAAAAAAAACATTTTCATTACATTGTTACAACTTGAAACAAGTTGAGTTAATAATAAAATGAAAACAACTTAGAGATGTTGTGTAAGTGGATGTGAATGTAATTGATCTAAACTACACCATAATTGTTAACGTAGTGGACCTGTTATAACATAATTATTAAAGGTTTGATTCACTATATCAGCTCAGATTCAGATCTATCTTTACAGTGCATGTTAAATATGACTTGGACTTCAGTAGGTTATTGAATCAAATATTCGTAACATAATCAGGACAGATTATGATTTCTCTGAAAATCAATCAATCTTGCCCACAAATAAATGATTGGCTTTGCACTTGTAAAATATGTAAACTAGTAAACTTTCCTAATCTATACTAATTTGTAAATTCTCAGTAAACACGCAAACTATTGTTTGGTAGACTGTTAGGACTTTACTCTTTTAGCTGTTAGGGTGTACGTGTACTTTTACAGTTTAAATACATAAAGCTTGAACTTATTGGAAATGCTGCACTACCATTACAAGGAATTATGAAAGAACGAGAAAACCGAAGAGTTTTATACAGTTTACAAAACCGGTTTTCTGACCTGATTCTGTGAAAGAATATAACAGAACGTTGTCCAAAACTTGCACAAAATTCGGGGATCTCACATTAAATCTATTCCAATCCAACCGAAAAATCTTGTTCAAAACAGGCCAGAAACGACTCGTTCCAACCATGTACAAGGGCAAAGTGAAACTATAATGAACGACTGGTTTGTAATACAAATTCAGATGTAAGCAGTGAAATACGAAAATAATCTCATCTCACAGGAACGATAGTAGAGCATTTTGTGCAATATCGATTTAATGCCAGAATATAATCTATATCAAGGTATTTCATGCTCTAGTAATAATCACAAAACTGTAATATCTTCATTATGTCTAATTGAAAATAACATTTTCTTCTGATTTTACATTGCAAAGATTTATCAACTTCGTTTGTAAGGAAAAAATGCGTGCTGCGTTGAAAATGTAGATATGTCGAAGCGATATTCTCACAGAAATTATATGGGAAGGTATTTCCTCAACATGTAAATAAATCATACATCCTGCATCACTCTTGCATATTGCAAACGTTTTGCTTTTGATGAATTAAGCAACAAGCATTTAAATATAAGACTTACCTTTCCGTTTTTTCCGATGTTTCCTTCTTCCAACATTTACTGGATTCGTAATTCTCACAATTTCGAAGCACTTGCATTGATCATATCGTTAGAAAGCACAGAGTGAAATCTCGGCAACAGTGTTGGTTAAAATCTGCACCACGGAGTATATTACGACGAAACGCCACTTCAAAAATTTTAATGATAAGCACTACTCTCTGAAGGTACGAAATGTTTTCATTTTTTCACATAGTATTTCAGATGCTTGCGGGAAGAACATGTGATCTTTGTTTCGCCACGAAATCTTCCATACTAGTCATAAAAGAAAAAAAATGCACCGGTATTGACAAAACTACCACTTCAGCGCCATCTGTGCGCAGACGTTTGAACATGACGGAGACCTTTTATTTTCTGTTATTTACTTAAATATCATTATTCGTAACAAAATTATAAGGTTCACATGTTCTAGTGAATAAAACAATCTTTTATATCGGAAAATTTCTTCCTTACCGAATCTATATTAGTTGTACGCTCATTCATTGAAATTTGGGCCTATGCTTTAACGTGGCTTTAGAACCCTCAAGTATACAGGCTAACTGGAACTAGGCGCAGATTGCCCCCACCCCAACTAGTATTATATATATATATATATATATATATATATATATATATATATATATATATATATATATATTATTGTGCCTAATATTTTTGAAGACTCGAATGTTCTGTCTGATCGCCAACTTTAACAGGGTCGAGAATATTGTTTAAAATTTGATTTGATTTAAGACCACTTTATGCTCACGATAGACTAATCGGAACTGGACCTACAGTGTAAATTTGGATCCGAACCAGGGTGCAATATGCCTCAAATAGAAATCGAACCCGAGACCTCTTGAAATAATAGGTTTTTATTTTCTTTGTTTATTCAGTATACTCCTCATATCTGATCTTTCAGTTTACAGTGGCAATGGGAGAAATTATGATTACGACATAACAATAATCATCAATTCCAGCCCTGGATCCTATTTTTGCAAATGACCTCCGTCATTTCCCTTTTTTACCCCCATTCGATACCTGCGTTCCATGTCGGACATACGTATTCCCGGGAATCCCTCACTTCTTGTGGGGAATCCCTGCCGCATTCATTTTCGACACGCGATTTGTGCATCATTCGCTAGCCCAGGTGTGGTTTCTTTGGGGATATCGTGCCGCATCTTCTTTATGAGTACTATTTGTCGGCATATGGAGGTGTGAAGTAAATTTTCACACGATTTCGGCATCCTCTAGCTCTGACACGGTGCGTCATTCGACAAAATTCCATTTACATTTTCGTCTTCATTTCACTTGGCGATTCACCTCCTCCGCGTTGTAAACGGAATTTTGCACCACCCTGTATTATGTATTCACCCTGTAATGTAAAAATTAAGCCTCAAATTGAAATTGGTTCTGTAGAGATCATATGAGATGAAGATAAATCCAGACTGCAAATGGATTTTGCTAAGGACTTCCAAAAAAGCCATAAGCATGGATAATCTAAAGCATAACCTCATATATAATAATAACAACAACAACAACAATTATTACTATTATTAGATTCCTGAACTTGGATGTACTATTGCAGTCTTCCGCGATTGCGTAATTGTAGCTCAGTCGACTTGATATCGGAGGTTCATGGGTTCGACCCGCGGAGGTTCGAATCTCACTTATAATCTGCAGGCCAAGTTCCGATTGCCTATGTAGGCATAAAGTGGAAGAACAAACTCCGAGTGTTTTATGTTAACGCTTCCTTATCATTTTCATGTGCTCATTATTCATCCTCATCGTCACAAACAGCCAAAAGTGACAGAAACGTGACTCAAGAGAACGAAACTAACAATACAATAAATTAATAGCAAAATTCAAAATACCTTTAAGTACAATAAAAATATAAATGATGTACGTAAAGAATATTTTTACAATAAATTTCATAATATTGGTGCATTGAAGCACTGTATATTTTCAAAAAATATATATAGATTGCCAGTAAGTGCTAGGCTTTCACGAGGCCTGAATAAAGTAAGCAGTATGGGGATAAATGGTTGATATACATGTATGATGCACTTTAGATAATTTATTTATCCTTATATAGATGGCTTTTCCTGATTCAGTTCCATTCTAAGTAGTGTAATTGACTGTATTATAAACTCGATAAATGATGATCCCCCCTCAAGCAGATTTGTCTACACTTAAAACTAGCTCAACATGAGCATATGAGCTTTTTGCTCAAGTGTGGAACCCTGTCTAATCCAAGATTTTTGTAAAAATGCCCTCGAGAATTTCCTGAGAAATGATGAGCCCCCTCAGATTGATTTGGCTACACTTACAAAAGGCACTTCTGTGAGATTGTTGTCCATAAATTTGTTAAAAATATGCTCTTCTTGATATTTTTTTTGGCTACACTTAAAACTAAGCCACCCACACCCACATGCACACCCACACCCACCCACACATATTTACTTCCGGTCCACTTCCGGTCCACTTCCGGTTTACTTCCGGTCCACTTCCGGTCCACTTCCGGTTTGCCTACTTCCGGCCCACTTGTGGCCAAGTTGTGACCTATTTCTGGTTTATTTATAATGCATTATGTTTTGCAACAAATTATTATGCAATAAATTATTAGACATGTGTTGTTTTCTGATTGGTTGCTTATGACATAATGTGATGATGTGTTTTATTCTGATTGGCTTATTGTTTCAGATATTTTCAATGCGGTCCGTGCTTAGGCTATATAAAGAGATTTTGCATTGCATATCAGCCAGTATTGTGAGAGCTGTTGAAGAGAAAGGGTGTGTTGTTCCAGTGCTGCTCATATTTTTTAAACACAAAAATATTGCAGATTTGTATAAATTGAATTACAAATCTATTTGATTTAATATACAGAATTTTTGACAACCTGTCATAGGTTTATTAAGTATAGAGTTTTGATTTGAACCCCAAGAAATTTTATATAAATACCAAAGCCAAAAATATTAACACACACACACACACACACACACACATACACACACACACACACAAATCACACTGCTGAACCCAACTGATATTTTTTATTAAGCATAGAATTTTGATTTGAATCCCAAGAAATTGTATATAATAAACAACAACAAAAATGCCAAGTCAAAAATATTGTAATCAATGCAAAAAGAATATAACCAGCCCCAATTGGGCCAGACACCAAAGGAATTGTAACCCAGACAAATGCAGAACTCCCACTAAATTTTGTCCTAAATGCAATAGAAAATATAGCATGGAATATTTCACATATAAACATAAAAATACTTGCTCTGCACAGTCATCAACATTGCCCTCACAACCATCTATATCTGGTCTGAAAAGGAAGCATGAAGCACCTGTTAATGCTGGACCGGCAAAACAGCCACGCTATGCGCCCATCCAATGCAGTTTTAATAGCCAATTAAGGGATTACCGGTTTGTATCAGAGCAAAAATGTGGTATTAAGAATTTTTTGAACAGTATAAATCCTAATGTGCAGGCAATTCTAAATGCACAAAATGGCTCTTATAAGCTGTCCCTCAAATTGTTTACACAATATAAGAAGCCAAACGGCACAAAATTTACACAGCCCCACATAACAGAAACTGTACCGGTATATTCAAATGCAAATTCAGACAAAATAATAAGCAGTTTGATAGATCAATTGAATATTAAACACTCTGAATTTGCAGCAAAAGAGTCTGGATGGAGCCTATGCGGATCTCCACACAAGTTATATGTTAATATTTCTGAATTCAGCCCATTACAAGGATCTACATATCTGCCATTACCCGCCAATATTAAAAACAAAAGAGCCGTGGTTAATATTGAAAATAATGATGATAAATGCTTTTTGTGGTGTATTTTAGCTGCTTTGTTTCCAGTTTCAAGGAATCCTCAGAGAATAAATTATTACAAACAACATGAACACAATTTTGATGAGGCAATGGAGGGTTTAGAATATCCAATGTCTCTTCAGAATATTGATAAATTTGAAAAAAAGGCCAGGCATATCAATGGCAAACAATTATCTATTAATGTATTTATTTGTTCCACTGGCCGTGGCAATTGTTTGATAGCACCTCTCAGAATCAGTACATTTGATGATGATTCTGCTGTTCCGATTGATCTGCTCTTAATTGAAGGGGATGGCACATATCATTACACTCTGATACATAATCTTGAAGCTTTAGTGAGAACACAACTAGACAAATCCAATACAATATTCAAGTTGTGCAGAAGATGTTTAACTGTATTTTATGGTCAAAAAATGGTGAATGGGGTTCGGGAAGAGAATGCAGAAATTGCCAAAAACAAGTTAATTGAGCATCTGAAATACTGTGGCAACTATAAACCTGTTCATATGGTGATGCCAATGCCAAGTGAAAATGCAAAATTCAATAAGTTTGAAGCCTTGTTGGAACACCCAGCATATATAGTCTGTGATTTTGAATCAAATCTCAAACCTTTTGCATTCTGTAGCCCAGATCCTGAAGAATCATCAATTACACCATACCAGTTACATCAACCTTCCAGTTTTTATTATGTTGTTGTACAGGATGGTGTTGTTAGTAAAAAAGATTCATACATGGGAGCAGATGCCATCAAAATATTTGCACATAGAATAGAAAATGAGTGCCATGACATAGCATCTAATATCTTATTAAAATCAAAACCTATGTTGCCTTTAACAGAGAAACAGATTGAAGATTTTAACAATGCAGAAAAATGCCCGGTATGTGATTCTGAATTTTCAGATACAAAAATCAAGGTGAAACACCATTCTCATACAGATGGTAAATTCAAAATGGCCCTGTGTAATAGCTGTAATATTAAGATCCAGAGACCAAAATTTGTCCCTATATTTTGCCATGGAGCATCCAATTATGATTTTCATCATTTGATCAGATATGAGGGGTTTGACAAGCAGAATTTAAATATTTTAGCTGAAAATGATGAGAAATATATTGCTATTAGCAAAATAATTAAAGTTAATGGTGTTCCTATTCACATAAGATTTCTTGATTCATACAGAATTTTATCTGCTAGCCTGGCTACACTGGCCACTCAATTATCTGATGATCAATTCAAAATCACATGTGCTTTGTTTCCAAATCAGGACCTGAAATTAATTAGGCGGAAGGGTGTATATCCATATGACTATGTTACAGATTTTTCTAAATTTGATGAGTGTTCTCTGCCACCACAACAAGAGTTTTACAGCAAAATCAGAGCATCTGTAATCACTGATGATGATTATCACCATGCCCAATTGATGTGGAACAATTTAAAATGCCAGACATTTGGTGATTATCACATGGCATATTTGAAACTTGATGTGACCCTCTTAGCTGATATACTGCAGGCATTCAGAAAATCTTCCATGCAAAATTATAGACTGGATCCAATATATTTTTACAGTGCCCCGGGCCTAGCATGGTCTTCAATGTTTTTAAATACTAAAATGCAATTGGATCTGATCCAAGATCAAGATATGTACTTGTTTATGGAGCAATGTATAAGAGGAGGCATGGTGCAATGTTCTCAGAGATATGCCAGAGCAAATAACAAATATATTCCTGATTATGATCCAGCACTGAAATCAAATTATATACTGTATGTGGATGCAAACAGCCTGTATGGTTATGCCATGATGAAAAAATTGCCACATACAGGGCTTGAATGGGTTGAAGATTTCAATATTGAAGATCTTAAGGATTTTGATGACAGTAACTATGGCCTGTTCTTAGAGGTTGATCTGACAATTCCTGATGATTTACACAACAAATTTTCTGATCTGCCCCCAATTCCTGAGGTTAAGTGCTCACCTGGCTCTAAACAGAAGAAATTGATGATGACTCTGGAGCCAAAACAGGGTTATGTCATATATTACAAAAACCTCCAGTTCCTGATGAAACATGGTGTTCAAGTGAGCAAAGTTGGCAAAGACTTGAGGTTCAGGCACTTAAAATGGTTGGATCCATATATTGATACAAAAACAAAGCTTCGAACATCTGCAAAAAGCCAATTTGATAAGGCCTTGTTTAAATTGATGGTCAATTCTGTGTATGGCAAAACTATTGAAAATGTCAGAAAACATACCGATGTTAAAATAATTACTGACCCCAGCCTGAGCAAAAAATTGGTTGCAAAGCCTAATTTCAATTATAGAAGAATTTATGATGAAAATATGGCACTTTTCAACATGAAAAAAACAAAGATTAAGTTTGATAAACCTATTTATGTAGGGGCTGTGATATTGGAATTGGCCAAATTACACATGTTAAAATTGTATTATGATGTGCTGAAACCTTTTTATGGTGATAGTGTAAAACTGATGTACATGGATACAGATAGTTTTGTTCTTGATATTCAAACAGAAGATGTTTATAAAGATATGTCACAGCCTGAATTGCTTGAATATTTTGATACCAGTGAACATACAAGAATTCAACCCCACAACAAAAAGGTGCCTGGCAAGTTAAAAGATGAGACACTTGGTGATGTTATTGTGGCATTTGCTGGGTTAAGAGCCAAGATGTACAGTTTTGAAACATGTAGTGGTGTTGTTGCCAAAAAAGCCAAGGGCATTGGCAGAGTGACTGTTGACAAAGAGCTTGAATTTGAGGATTACAAAAATTGCCTCAAATCATGTAGCACAATCAGAACATCAGAATCCAGAATTCAGAGTGTGGATCACTTGTTGACTACAAATATTGTAAGAAAAGTGGCTCTGGACCCACATGATGATAAGAGATGTATTTTGTCATGTGGCATACATACTCTACCATGGGGTCATTGTGATTTGAAAAATGGCAATCAATGCCCAATTCCAGAGCATGATTTGAAATAAATAAACATGCCTATGAACTTATTTGGGTTCAAAAAACAAGCTATTATGGAGCTGCCAACACCACAACCCTCTTCTGATATGATATCTAAACTAAGTGGCTTGTTAATTATTCATCTGAACAGCATACTTACAGATATTGATGATAAAACAGGCAAAACATTGTACATATTTAACAATAATTTAAATCATTACCAATTACCTGTAGGTGGGCAATTACAATTTATTACAACCCCTGAGGGTGATGTTAAAATTTCAGTAGGGAGAAATATTTATAGAATTAAGCACTCAAACATGATTTCTGGCACTGTTTATACTGTTTCTGCTGGTGACTGCTTATATATTGAGGTCCCTGGATCATATGACAAGCTTATACCCTTTTTTATAGAATTAAGAATCAGATATTTAATAATAAATAACCACTAAAACAAAATGCTGAATGATATATTTGGCCATACAAGACATGAAGATCACAGTGATGAGATTCTGATGCTTGATGTCAGAGTCAAGAAATTAAGAAGTGATTTACAAGCTTTACAAACCACACTCAATGCCAGTCTTCAATTAGAAATTACAAATTTACAATCACAATGCATGGACCCTCTTCTTAAAATTGATTCTGAACTCAAATTATTGCTTCAGAAATATACTGACTTGGCCACATTGGATAATTTTCAAAGTTTAGAAGAGGCTGTAGCAGCTCTTCAAGCCAAATTTAAGTCCCAGGCTACCAACTCTGAGCAATTGAAACAACAATTGGAAGAGAAGATTAATAATATCCAGACACAGCTCCAAACAATTGAAGGGGTCCGCCGTATAACGTTGTAAGCGCCAACTTTTCCAATGTGGAGATTTTGTGGCAAAAACGGAGTATGCGACATTCCCCACCATGTGGTAAATTTAGATTGATGATATAGTAGGTTGGTAGCACTGCAAACCGAAGTGAGAAGCGCGGAATTCGGCTCTTGTCGCCGGAAGAACGTTGTATGCGCCAAACCGAGCCAAACAATGGACGCTGTGTCGGGCGTTACTCTGTCACCGGGTGATCAAAAACGCATAAATAATGGTAAAAAACGGAAAGTTAATGTTTCGCATTGGGAGGATAAGAAGAGGAAAGCTTTGAGAGATGCTGGCATGCCATATGTAACAAAGAAGAAAAAAACTGTACCCGGAAACTGCCGCCAGAAGAGGTGAGTAGAATAACGTTGTAACCACCACTTGTTGCAATACGTTTACGTATTGCGGGGCTCTGATCGTATTTGTCAGTGTTACCCTTGAATAATGTAGAGTCCGTAGACAAAATTGTGCGTATGCCTGTCTGTCGGCATCCCATTTTTGATTCCGGAACCATACAACCGAGCAAGCCTAAAATTGCCACGATTCTTAGTTGTACCTGCCTACACCCAGGGAAAACTTGTTTGGGCAAAATATTTTTGCACCAGTTTTGTATGACATTTATGTATTATGGCTTTGGATGTCCAAGTGAAAAGGATAACGCTCCTTATTAAGAATATGTATTATATGTTAACCCACAAGAAAATGTATTATCCTCATTTAACATTATGTTATACTTTTATAATACCATTTTTGTACTTTTATCTACTATTGCTTTACTTGTATCATAAAATGAGGTATTGACAGGAATACTGTGGTACGTTTTTCATTCCTGCCCCGTCCCTAGTTAAGCGACACCAGCTAGTTCGGGGTATAACGTTGTAAGTGCCAGTCGCTTACAACGTTGTTACCTCATTACATGGTGTAAAAAGCTCTCTAACGCATTAATGGCTTATTGCAATGAATTGTTCTTTTGGTTTTATGTTTATTTCAATACGAACTATACATTCTAGCTGAAAAAAGTTCGAAACACACGCCCATGTATTCTACAAATGTTTTTGCTCATTTCTGAAAAATCACTTTTTTGTCACTTACAACGTTATACGGCGGACCCCTTCAATTGTCAAAAGCATAAAATCACAAGAAGATTTTGATCTAGTGATTTCCACTCTAAAGGAACAGATTCAATCATTACAGATACCTAATCTGGACCCCTTGAACAATGCCATAGCCGAGGTTAAAGAAAAAATTGAGACACTTGAAAATTTTATGAACAACTTGCCATCTTCTGATGCTTTGAGTGCAATAACTCGCAGTGTAGCCAATATTAAGCTGCAACTTGAAACATATGAAGATTTTGGAAAAATTCAAAGTACCATAACCCATCTTGAAGGTACAATAGCAGCAGTGCAAAGTGATTTGGCAAATGTACAAGAATCTCTAGAATCCCGCCTGCCCGGTATTGTAGATACCCTTGTTAGTGTCCAGCACCAAATCACAAAGCTTGAAAACCTCAACACTGAATCTGAACTATCTCATTTTCATCACTTGATTGATGATATCCAAACAAAGCTTGAAATTTTACAACAATCCACACCCTCTCAGGCAGATATAGCTCTGCTCCAAGATGCTATGCAAAATGTGGCTGATGCTTCTGAATTAAACAATGTAAAATTGGCACTTGAATCTTTGCAAAATACAGTATCAAATCTGCCTACATCACAGGAACTTAAAAATATTAAGAGAGCAGTGAATCGCATATTGAAATCAGAAGATATCAAGAATATCCAGGCAGAGATCAAACATCTCACTCAGACAGTGGCCACTCTACCAACAAATCAACATATTAATGAATTGCATGCCCTGTTTGAGGATATCAGAAGACAGGTCCATGATCTTACTGCTCAAATTCAAAATTGGCAGTTGTTGAAAATTTACAGCAAATTGTAGCCAATATCAAGCAACAGCTAGGGACCATGGAATCCAATCAAGCAAATGCTCTGTCTGTTTTTGCCACCCAGCTACAAGAAATTGTGCAACAATACAAAAAACTTGTTGTGGACATAAAAATCAAGCCAGGCCATGATGATGTTGTTAGGACCATCAATGAGCACCTTGAATCTGTAACAAGCAGATTGCTCACAGCAGAAAAAGAAATAACAGGCATAATCGAGAATCCAAAACATACAGTAATTCTTGAATTGTACAGCATCCCCAACAAAGAATATGATTCACCATTTACACCAGGTGGCAAAATATATATGCTGTCCCCTGCACAATTTTATTACCAGTTTTTTGTTGGGGGCACATTGAGACCAATCAAGATCAAATATTGGCTTCAGCCACAGGCACACCACTACCCCACCTTATCAATAACAAATGCTGATAACAAAGTGAAAATCACCAGTGTAGAGTTAGAGGATTTTACAGATCCCAATACATTGGAAACAGCATATGTTGAAGATGATGGCTCTCTGGAATTTAAAATACAAATAGGGGACAAATTATATTTAGAAAATCCTGTAGTATCAGCTGCTGAACACCCTATAGTTGCAATATTCTTGTTTACATATTATGTCTAGACAAATTATTGTTGATGAATTACACAGACAAGCCAGACATAATTTTAAGAGACTGCCAGTAGTCACAAAGGGCATAGATGATTTATGGCAGAGCGACTTGATTGAAATGGCAAGTGGACAGTTGAAAAACTTAGACAAAATCAACAAGGGCTACAAGTATTTACTCACTATCATAGATACATTTTCAAAATTTGCCTGGGCTGTGCCACTCAAATCCAAGACTGGAAAATGTGTTACAGAAGCCATCAGAACAATCATCAATCAGAGTAGAAGATCACCGCGTTATTTGCAAACAGATAATGACAAAGAATTTTATAATTCAGTGTTTCAACAATTTATTAAAAGCCAGGCAATAAAACATTATTCGAGTTACAGTGACCTCAAGGCCTCAATTGTAGAGAGATTCAACAAAACCCTAAAAAATCTTATGTATAAACAATTTACACTCCAAGGTAATTATAAATGGATTAATATTCTTCCAGAACTTCTACATAAATATAACAACTCGGTCCATTCCACAATCAACATGAAACCCTCTGTAGTAACTTCATCTGATGAGCAAAAATTGATCAGTACTGTTTATTATCCTAGATATCAGCCAACAATAAGAAAGGCAAAATACAAGGTGGGGGATCAAGTAAGAATCAGCAAATATAAGCACTTATTCAAAAGAGGCTTTACAAGAAACTGGAGCACTGAATTATTTACAGTGGTTCAAGTTAAACCTGGGACCCTTAACACATATATAATAAAAGATTACCGAGGAGAAATTCTCAAAGGCAGGTTCTATGAAGAAGAGCTCAGCAAAACTAAACAGCCTGACACATATCTCATAGAAAAAATCATCCGCAGAAAAGGCAACAAGTTATTTGTCAAATGGCTAGGACTTCCAGAACACAGCTGGATCGATGCAGACAAAATAATAATATGAGCACCTGGGATGTTATAAAAAGGCTGCCAGAACCTGAACAGCAGAATAAGAGAAATGGCAACTTGCTGCCTGATAATATTAGGTGTCTTATTGTTGGGCCATCTGCTTGTGGTAAAACTACACTAATGGTTGATAATTTTTTATTGGCACCCAACTGGTTAGACTGGAAAAACAGGCACTTGTATATCTTCTCTAAGAGCTTGGAACAATTAACATATCAGCAGCTGATGAAGCTATATGATGGATTGGATATTGCCACTTTTGAACCAGATGTTAACCCACTTCATGAATGTCTCGATAATTCTGTTGTTGTGTTTGATGACATTATACTGGATAATCAAAACAAGGTTAGAAATTTCTTTACACAGGGCCGACACAAAAACATTGATTGCTTCTACCTGGCACAGACTTTTTCAAAAATACCCAAGCAGCTGATCCGAGACAACAGCAATTTTATATGTGTGTTTCATCAAGACCATACCAACCTCAAACACATACATGATGAATATGTAGGTGGGGACTTGAGCTACAATGATTTTTCCAAGTTTTGCAGTAAGTGCTGGAACCAGGACAGTTATGGGTTTGTCACAATTGATATGACAAGAACACCCAATAGTGGCAAATACAGAAATAAAATCAACAATTTTCTAGACATTGAAACATAAATAAATAACCATGAAAAGGCCAATCATTGATGATCTTAAATTAAGAGATTATCTTGTAAAAAGATTTAAGGGATGGAAATCAGAGAACCGAGGAATTTATGAAAAACACAAACAAACAGAACAGCCTATAATTGATGCTATTGGTGAATTAGGTAAAAATATCAAAACTGTTACAGAGCAAAATCAAAATTTGATCACAGAGCTTGTACCTGTAGCTGCAAGGAACATATTAGATTATCCATTCACCCCACTTTCCAGTATTCATACACCTAGTCCTCTTGCTCCAAGAAGAATTGAAGCTACTCAGGATCCTATTGAATTGGGTCTTCTTGCTCAAAAATATTTAACCACACCTAAAGACAATAAAGATGAGGTCTTTGGCTTATATGCTGACACAGAGCGTGATGGTAGCATCATACATAGAATTGGCAATTTCAGAGTAACATTTATGGGAGATGATCTGATTGTATATTCAGAATCTCATCTCGGAGAAAAAGGTGCTTTTGTTAAGTACCCCGGCACACCTGGATTGTGGGAACTGATGACTAGGAAAAGGCCTGGCAGCTATACAGATCAAGATTATGAATATTACAAAGAAATATTAATAAAATCAGATGCTCTATACAAGAACAATGATCCCACACAAAAAAGAGTCAAGTCGAGCAGTGGACCAAAATACAATAATTTAATCAAGCCCATATGGTCACAGATCAAGACTGGCAGTGGAATCAAACAATACAACACCCTGCCTAAAGAATTTGTGTGGGTTGATGATGTCAGGAAACTTGTAGATAGGTTATTGGTGATAGCTGGGGAGGAAAATGCTGGCAACCACAATTTTTACAATGAAAAGGTTGGAATTATGGACATGATAAGCACAAAATTGTCTAATTTTATAGTGAATGACACTAAGGGGATTGGATATCTTATAAAAATTATTAATACTCTACCACCTAAATTTTGGAATATTTCTGAGGGCCGGGAGCTTGTTAATGACATTATAAACAAGCTGCCATTTGAACTACATATTCCAGGCTATCAGTATTGTGGTCCAGGCACAAAATTGGACCATAGATTAAACAGAGGTGATCCTGGTGTTAATCCCCTAGATGCTGCTTGTAGAGACCATGACATAGCATACAACACACATTCTGATCTTGACAAGAGACATGTTGCAGACAAGAAATTAGAAGAGGCTGCATTTGGTAGATTTGTAAGCAAAGATGCTTCTTTAAGTGAAAAAATAGCAGCATTGGGGACCACCATAGCTATGAATACCAAACAAAAATTGGGGTGGGGGTTGTGAATATGTATATAATAAACCTACAATGAAGGCCAAGGGTGTTATGTATCAAATACCTTATGCAGGTCTCAAATCTCTTAAAACTATTGACAGTCTTTTAACCAAAAAGCAGCGCAAGAAAAAAAATTCTTGTATTGCAAAGGGCCATGGTATGAAATTATTACTTAGTACCCCCCAATTAAAAAAATTACAGCAATCCAGGAAAAAATCACATGTGGGGGGATTTATATTTACCATCCCTGCCATCTTAGCTGCTCTCGGGGCTGTTGGGAGCTTGGCTGGGGGATCAGCTGCCATAGCAAAAACAGTAATAGATGCCAAGAAAAATAGGGCAGAATTAGATGAATTGAAGCGCCATAACCTGGCCATTGAGAAACAAGGCAAAGGTGTGAAGAGAACCATGAATAAGTTTAAAAAAAACAAGAGCCGCTTACAAACCAAGGTATTGAAGCTTTAATCAAGCCACTGGGCATCAAAAATTTTAGAGGTGTGTACATGTCTGATTCTTTACCAGAACAACCACTCAACAAAGAGTGTGGCATTGTTAATTTGGATAAGTACAAAAATCAGGGCACTCACTGGATTTGTTATCTTAAATATTTAAAAAATGAGGCATTTGTGTTTGATTCATTTGGAGGTGTTCCACCTGAAAATTTAGTAAAATATCTAAATTCAACTAATCTTTATTACAATAATGCCCGTGTTCAAAACTTCAAAGATGTTAATTGCGGACATTTGTGTTTATCTGTTCTTAGATATATGTCTCAAATAAATAAACCATCAATTGAAAATTTTCAAAAAGCCTTGTGGTATTTAAAACATCATGGGGGTATTCCATCTCACCAGCCAAAATTCAATATTGAAACTCAAATTGCATGATGACATAGTGTATCCCAAAACAATAGCTCTCAGAGCATTTTATGGCATGTACTTGATCCCTAATATTACACACCAGAACAACACAATTGCAGTTGGTGATGAAAAAATTGTCATCACTCCAGGGCAGTATAATCTGTCCACTCTAAATGCTCAATTACCCAGAGGTGTAGTGTTAAGTCAAAATTCTGTCACTCACAGAGTAGAGATTGTATCTGCTACAGAGACAGTGGATCTGGGTACTATAGGAGAGCTGTTAGGCTTTGAGAACAACACAAAACTTGAACCCGGCATCAAACACTCTGCTATGAATATACCCAAATTCTTAGCCATAGAGACTCTAAATATTCACTGTAATGTGGCAGAGGGTATGATCACCAAATCAAATGGCATAGGCACTCACAAACAAACTGGCATCATTGCAACATTCAAACCTAATTCTGAATTTATGGAGCCAATCATCTACAATCCATCCCCAACATTATATTTTCCTGTGTGTCATAATAGAATAGATAATATTGAATTGATGGTCACTAATGAAAAAGAAGAATTAGTTGATTTTGCTGGAGCCACAACAACTGCAATCATAGAGATTAATATTTAAATAAAAATACATACAAGAAAAAATGGAAAATATTGTGAGTTATGAGCTACAATCATTCCCCCCAAACAGGAGGACATTTGCAAATTTAAATCAACCCAACACAGAGATTGAGGTTGATCTTGATGTAGGGGATGGCTTTATACACCCCCACAGAGCAGATCTATACATCAAATTTGATGTTGTAAAGCTCGATGGTACAGATTATCCGGCAAATTCAAATATAAGATTGGTGGACAATTTTGTGCCCCATCTATTCTCTGAAATTGAGATCAGAAAGCATGGTGTTGTTATAAACAGAGTGGATTATCCCGGCATTACCTCCACAGCTTTGGCCACATTAAAATTATCCAAAACCGAGGCTTCTTACTACAAAATAGGTGGATTTGAGGCTGGTGAGAAAATATTATCTAAAAACCACACAGTGCTGTTCCCCATGCGCCTATTGCCAGGATTCTTCTCAGATTACAAAGATATTATGTGGAAGGGTGGTTTAAGAATTACATTTAGAAGAGCTGCCAATGATAATAATGCTTTGATGAGGTACAGCACATTAAACTCTACAGGGGAAGCTCTGCCTAATACCCTACCTGATGAGGGCAAATGTATTATTCAGACTATGGAGCTAAGAATCCCAGTTGTTGAATATGAGGCCAGTTATGCTCTTAAATACAAAGCTGATATAATAAAAAATCTACAGGTTCCTTTACAATTTTATACATATCAATGTGTACAGAAGCCCGCAACTGGTACATATTATGAGTTTGATGCTACAAATTCATTCTCCAGTATACAATATGACATGCCTGATTTTGTGGTGGTATTGTTTCAGACTGGAAGACACAATAATCAGGAAAAAAATTCAAGTAAATTTGATAGCTGCAACATCAAGAACATATATCTTAAAAATGGCAGAAATGAGGTATTTCCTAGAGAAAATTATAATTTAGACATGTCCAAGGATGATTTCCTCAAATTTTATGAGGCATTTTCGGCATTCAAAAGAGTCACTACTGGCAATACTGACATGTATTACACACCAGATGAATTCAAAGCACAGAGGCCCATGTTTGTCATCAACACTTCAAAAAGGAAACAAGTTGTGGTTAATGACAGAACAAATATTAAAATTATCTGTGAATTCCATGAGGCATTACCTGATGACACCATATGTAGTGTTATTCTCATAGGTGAAAAATCATATGTTTATGATGTAAGAAATGAGAGAGTCACGGAGCAATTCTAGAAAATATTTGCTCTATTATCCTGTTGTACAACACACTTTGCAGGTTTCAAACCTCAACTGTATATCAGCTAGCAGTGAATATCTCATGTGTGGGCATATTATTTTGTTGTATGTATTTCAATCTTACACATTTTATCAGGACTCAAACCAAGAGCTCCTGATTACAAAGGCAGCAATATTAACACTTCTCCATATGGAATATATCCACATTTTACTGGGTTCTGAGACCCTAATACAGACAAAATTGGATTTTAAACTGTCATAATATTCTCTAAGCCTTGCCTATGCTCGTATTATCAGAATAAGAATTGGTTTCAGCATGAAAGGCAGTTCATTGCCACTGTGTCAGAAAATTTGTATCTTTATCTCAATGATCTTTGTTACACTTTCCCCTGTTGCACAGAAAGATTAATAGCCCCTTCAGTGAATCACACAGAAATATTATTAATGGCCCCTTCTAGCTGTGTAGATTATATCTCTTGCGTGCCGGCAAGGCATGTAAGCAAAACATTAGTCTTTTGATAGATTAATATCAATTCATGCATTTCCGAGCTAAATAATTGCTTACCCCGAGCAATAGAATTGATCAGAGATTAGAAAAAAAGCAGGCAACAGCTCAAATTTTGCTTGTATTTTGTATTGAATTAGATCTGTAAGTTATAGAGCATAGGAATATGGCCAAAAACAATATCAAAAAGCCATATTTTTGACAAGTTTATGAACAACAATCACACAGATATAGCTTTTACACACATGGCCGAATCTGTCTGAGGGGGGGGGGGATTCTTGGGATTTTGACAGAAAAACACACTATAAACAATAAGATCATATGGGTACTTGACATAATTTTAAGGGTAAGCAAATCTGTCTGTTGAGGCTTCTTCTATTCTACACTAGAATTCAAAATTCTTAAAAAATCATGGCATATCACACTTGAAGAATTGGGGCATATGCCCCTCTTGACATTGTTTTAAGTGTAGCCAAATCGGGTTGTTCAATCAAAAACCTCTTCTTTTCTACACTTGTAAGTGGTGCTTATAATACAGTCAATACAACTACTATTCTACCTCAAAATTAGGTTCATCCAGCATACATAGGGTTCGCAATAGAAGCGAAATTCTGTAATTACGCAAAATTTCCGACAGCCATAATTTTTTTTCCTCACTCAAAGTTGCGGCACTAGCATTACATATCCTCATGGAGTGGTCTTTTGTTGTGCCTCTCTCAAGATTTGGTCCATCCAGCATCCATAGGGCAAATACTAGAAGCGAAATTCCTTAATTACCCAAAATTTCTGAACGCCTTAATTTCCGTTTTTTTTTTGTTTGTTTTTTTGTTCTTTTCAAAGTTGCGGCATGAGCATTACATATCCTCATGGAGTGATCTTTTGTAGTGCTTCCCTCAAAATTTGGTCCATCAACCATCCATAGGACTGACGCCAGAAACAAAATTCCTTAGTTACGCAAAATTTTCGAATGCCGTAATCTCAGGTTGTTTTTTTTTTTGTTTGTTTGTTGATGTTTTGTTTTTTCAATGTTTCAGCACAAGCATTACATATCCTCATAGAGTGGTCTTTTGTCATGCTTCCCTCAAAGTTTGGTCCATCCAGCGTCCATAGGTCCGACGATAGAAGTGAAATTCCTTAATTACGCAAAATTTTCGAACGCTGTAGTTTCAGTTTTCTTTTTTTTTCAAACTTGCAGCACGAGCATTGCGTATCCTCATAGAATGTTTTTTTTTGTCATGCTTCCCTCAAAATTTGGTCTATCCAGCATCCATATATGGCCGACACTAAACGCGAAATTCCTTAATTACGCAAAAATTACGAACGCCGTAATTTGCTTTTTTGTTGTCGTCGTGCTTCCCTCTAAATTTGGTTAACCCTAATTGTTGGGAGACACAATGTATAAATTTTATCTCCGCTAAAAGCCCTGTCTTTAAGAAAGAAAACAAAACAAATTTCCTTCTCTCTACGATAATTAGTTCTCGAGCTACGATTTTTTTGTACTTGAGGCAAGTTCGAGAAGTGCATGCTTGAAAAGGTGCCAGCTTCAACGGGAATACAGGCATCCGAGGCACCGTCCGCTAAAGGTTTTAAGTCCACTTTATGCATAGAAAGCTAATTTGGATTGGGCCTACAGTTTAAAGTGGAATCCGAACCACTATGTGCTTTCACTGAGTATCTAACCCAGAACCCCTTGGTTATAAGCTGACAACGCCTTTGGGGAGGCAAAAAAAATGTGTACATAAGCCCCCTTGAAAATCCTGAGCATGCCACTGGGTCTATTGTTCAAAAGGATTAATCTTGTGTTATCCGCAAGATAAGATTTACTGTTTTGTTTATCAGAAGGCAGGACAAGAACGGACAAGAAGGAAAAATTACATCCTTTACATTGGATGAGTCATTGCTGTCAGAATTGATATGGCAAGGGACTGCTTTGGAAGAGCTAGACATGACACTGGTACCAGTAGCAGCCTCCCTCCAGAGAGATTGGCACCAATGCACAGGTGGCAGAATAAAAGGTCCTGCACGTTTTAAAGATAAAGCACTTGTTAAAGACATGAAAAGCTGGACTAAGGCATTGTTGTTTTTTTTTGTTGTTTTTTTGTCAGCAGCGTGCTTATTCCCCGAACTAAGTTGCAGAAAGAAAGGTGGAAGGATTATTGAGCTCCGTTACCCCCCTCCGCGACCATCGCCGGATTATTGTACTGTAAGGGGGACACGAGCAATATTTGTATGCAGATGGCTGCATTAAAAAGAAGGCTGGTTCATGAAATTATTGCATAGCACTGCACAGCAATTGCAGATTGATTGTCTCTTGTCAGAGAAGATTAGCGACTTTTTTCACTCGGTCCTAAACCAATATGTGATAACTGGGGTTTGCAAATTCTTCTTACTTCTTTCCTGGCAAAGTTAAGTTTTCCAAGCAAGTCCCCTCCCCTCGCTCTCCCATATACTAGGAAGGATTACTTAAAAACACTTGTAAAGAAGTGTGAATAGTGATTGAGCCATGGCCAGTTATCCACATACGTTTTTGTGGAGGGAGGAAGAACAAAGACACCTCAATCACACTTTTAGAATGTGCTAAAACCCTAGAGAAAGCAGCATTTAGTGACTATTCTTTTTGGCAATAGTGCGCTTGTTCCTCAATTGTAAGGCAGGAATTCAAGGTCGCATGGTGAATGAATGCAAAAGCAAGGACAGGGAGAGGTCGCCTAGCATACAGAACAGGCTTCTGGCAAATTTTGTCATCGGCAGGTCTTCGAAAACGTATAAAGGGGGAAACGAGAGTTATGGTAAACATAAGATTGAGATAAACGTCCTAATGTTCAACATGTTGTTTTTTTACATGGAATTGGCTGAACGGATTAAGCGGGTAATCCACCCCCCTCCCCGGCATCTTCACTGTCAATTTCTCATGATTTTGTAAATTTACAATAACGATTTAGAACAGATCATTGCAATACAGAAATCTTTGGTGCATATGTAGTACTCCTTTTCTTTTTTTGTGTACTTAATTTTATCATTTTAATTATCTGTCAATAATACGTTTTTCTCAGTCATACGTTTTTTTCCTTCTGCCCCCCATGAAATGTATAGCTGAGATTTCACTGTATTGGCCAAAAGGGCTACATTGGAATGAGTAAAGATCCAATACTTAGGGTGATTCGTATATCTATCTTTTAAAGCTTAATAAAAGAGGATGTACCCTTTAGTAAGTGAATAACTAATGAATTATAAGTTTTAAGTACTTTCAACTCTCTTGCATTCTATTCCTATTTCATAGATATGAGTCATTGAAAAACTAAATATGCTGACCAAGGCAGTAATTTATTTTATTAAAAACATAAACTAAACGTAACGTTTCAACCTACTAGCAAGGTCTTCTTCAGACTATGTATCAAGTACAAATGTAACAAGATACAAAAACAGGGCGTTATATATACACAAACATTACTCCCTACAGACTATTAGAAAGTTGTTCTGGATCTTTCTAGCAGGTGGCTTTACCTTGTCAACTGTACTTTCACCTAAAAGGCTAAACATATTTACTTCCATATAGAATGTGGTTGGACTTTTTATCTCACGCTCTTTTCCTTCATTTTTCTTCCTTCTCCTCTCCTATTTCTCTCGTGTCCTTTCCACTCTTTCTAACACCTTCTTCGATTCTTTGTTTGGTAACAGTTTCATAGATCGGAGACATATTAAAATCGGATATTTTGTGTTTGGCATGGTTCGTACTTACCAATTGTGTATTGCGGAACATAGTTCAAGGTGCCATATGCTTTTTACACGAAAACAAACGCAATTTTTTACATTCTGAGTGCTTTTTTTTATTCCTTTCTTCGCTTCCGGAACACACAATATGGTGGGAACATCTTGACTCACGTTGTGGGTATGCAGTGTTTCAACCTTCTGCACCTAATACCTACTATCGTGTTCGTCACCGGTGGAAATTATACATTATGCACGGGTAGCTACGTATAGCCCAGGTAGCTGACGGATAGCCCCACGAACCATACACGGATAGCCCAACGAACCATTCATGGATAGCCCAACGAACCATTCACGGATAGCCCCATGAACCATTCACGGATAGCCCCATGAACCATTTCCGATAAGGTTAGGTTAGGTTTGGTTACGTTAGGCAAGCATAGTAAAAAAGAAGGGTTGAAACACTGACAGGGGCTTACGTCATCAAACGTACGCAGCATCCGATTGTCGTAAGGCAAGCAAATGAATGCAATGGCAATTTTGCGTCGGTGAGATATTTCTCTTGAAAAATACATCGTTTCCCGGTCAAATATATTCCACGATGAAAGAAAATACCTCGACGAACGTTGTAAATCTTGGAGAAACTCATTTCCCTAAGTAGTTTCTTGTGTAAAATTGAAGAAGTGTGTTTCCGATGTTTGAAACTGTTACCCTTTGTTTAACTTCAGTCCCACATTCCAGTTCATTGTGTCTTCTTCACCTTTCTTCTATATTTCCTTGGCCTCCTTCCATTTTCTCACTAGCATTCTTTTCTCCCTTCCTATCTGCTTAGCCTCATCCCACTCTATGTCATGTCCTGTTTCTCTCGTGTGTTTAAATATCGCATTTCTCTCTCTTTTAAGTCGTACATCATCCCTATGTTGTTTCAACCTGTCTTTCAGCCTCTTTTTCGTTTCTCCTATGTATGTACACACACTGACATTCTTTGCATTTCACTTCGTAGATAATCCCTTCCTCTTCCTCTTCCTGTTTTCCTTTTTCTTGTTTGCATTCTTCGCTATTCCTAAGATGCTTCTCCCTCCCTTCCTGTAAGTTCTAATGCCCGCTTTCCTAAGCACTTTGCATATATTTTCTGTGGTCTTCCCTATACTCCTGATTCCAAACCCTCTCTCTTTTTCTTTCTCTTCCTCTTCTTTTCTCTTCCAATTCTCCCCTGCCCCTTTTCTTCCTTCTTCTGTTTATGTCCAGTCTATCCTGCTTCTCATAGCCATTCTTTTCCAGCTGTTTCCATAGGCTATTTATTTTGCCTTCTTTTTCACATTCTTTCGTGCATATTTTCTTGATTCTGTCCTCCATATTCTTTATAAAATTTATTTTTGTCACCTCACTTACATCACTTCTTTTTTGGCAGAAAACCCCTGCTGCACACTTCTTCTGATGCCAAGCAGTTTCAATTTCTTCTCCTCTCTTCCTTTTCATCAATATATCTAGGTAGCTTAACTTGTGTTCTTCTTCTATTTCAAGTTCCAATAATATCCCTCTTTCTTCATCTTGTATTTCTTTGGCAAAAATGTCGAGCTGCCTCTTCGTTCCCTTCCATATGCCAAAACAATCGTCCACATATCTGCAAAACAGAATTATTTTGTCACCTCCTTTTTCTATCACTTTCTTTTCCCATTCATTCATAACCAATTCAGCCAATGCTGGCCTTAGTGTATATATAATGCCCTGTTCTTGTGTCTTGTTACATTTGTACTTGATACAGAGTCTGAAGAAGACCTTGCTAGAATGTTGAAACGTTACGTTTAGTTTATGTTTTCAATAAAATAAATTACTGCCTTGGTCAGCATATTTAGTTTTTCATATCATGGAAACAAGGCTTAATGGTGTTATAATGAGTAATTGCTTTAGTACCAGTAAAAATATCTTGAGAAATATGATACCATTTATATTGGTAATATTATTGTGGTTCAGTTAGGTATAGGGAATCAATTCAAAAATATTATGAATACATCTGAATCAGTAAATTTTCTGCTTTGTAATATATATCCATCATCCATCAGTCGCAGTTCTCTTGTTCTGCATCTTTCTTGTCAAGAATAAATTATTAAAAAATAATCTGCATTTAGCTTAAATTTGCCTCTCTACATACATGTATGAAATTGCTCAATGGCGTTATAGTGATTGTAATATAGTGAGACAATCTGCTGATGGAACTTGAATGAGTTCAATTAAGCTAAATATGCTGCCAAATGATAACTTTATTATAATGAATTAAATTTTAATAAAATTCTTGTTCTTTGAAATTTTTCTTACTGTAAGAATCAAATATGCTTCATAAAAGGTTATTGTCTTTATTCATTGTACATAAAAATATTTTGATTAAAAAATATTAGAAAGATGTATCGTTTCAGCTTGAACTGTCCCATTTTGTTCAATAACATTTAGAACATGTCCCAAAATTAACTTTTCTACCTACCATAGAGATGCTGTGATGCAACAAGAGAGCTTAGTACAGAGTTTATCTGTCACATTTCATTTCGTTCATTTTCATCTGCATGTCCATTTCGGTTGCTCTCCCTATATCTAAGGGTCCTGCTTGAGACAACCTTGATTTTTTTTAAGAAAAGGAAAACTATCCTACTGTGCTAGTTACTAAGGCCGAGCTGATATCACTCTGAATCAATACGCATATTGATGCTGATACTCTTGCAGATCCCAAGTGACATGTGTCATGTGTTGCTTGGGTCTGATTTCTTTTCTAATAGTTTCATGTTCTGATGGGACAGCGTTGGTGGTATGGATAGTTGCAGTCATTAACTTCAGGGCTTTCAGATTGGACCTTCTACCTTGTATAAACTTCATTTTTGGGATTGGGCTTCACCATATTAAAACTAGAATTTTAGTAATTGAAATCAACAGTGATATACCATGCCCACCCTCCCAGCCACTCCTTCCTAACAACCCTTGGCGTATGTCTTGCAGTCTAGAAATACTTGAATATAAGTTGCAGAGACATTTAAAGTTATTTTTCAACCAAAAGATAAATAATAATAAATTAATATTTCCCCCTCCACACCCATCAAAGGTTAAAATACTACATTTTGAAATTTAATTAATAATAAATTAATATATCCCCCCTCCATACCCACCTAATTTTAAAATACTACAATTTTTTTAGTTACTTTATCATTAAGGTGAAATCTGGGTTATTTATCAAGGTAAAATTTACCACTTCTGGTTATTTGTGAAGATGACATGCTCACCAAAGAATGCATATACTCAGGTTGTTGCTCGAAAGTAGGATTATTGGTGACAAAATTACGAGTTGTCCACATGTGTTTCTGAAGAATCACCAAAGGCACCCAGAACATTTCTCATGTCAAATTAAAATATCCCTTATGTTTCCAGAACCTTTGTTTTGCTTCCTCCCTAAACTACACTTGATTGTAAAGTGCCTCCTTGAAATATTTATATCGTTTCCTTAACATTGAAAAATGAAGCATTGTTACCGCAATGTTCATATCTGTTTCTTTGTAGCAATCACAACAATGTTTTCAAATAGTAAATACAAATAACAATCTTTAAACAGTAAATGTAATATTGAATGTACATTTGAATATATTTTTCTCAAAAATAAGCATAAACACTGTATATTTTCAGTGAAGATAAAGGTTGCAAAAAGGGTAACGGATTTTTAGTTTTGAGAATCAATCGGGGGGGGGGTTAATGATTGTTTCTTGTTATGTCAACTCAAGTATCTATGGTAACATGGAAAGGAGCATAGGTACAGTGTCTCTCAAACGTTTTAGGACAACGACATTTTAAACTAGACAACCCAATTTACACAAGGCGTTCGTGGGTTCCGTGTACAGTTAGGCTCAATTTCAGGGTTGCCACATGCACAATAGATATTTATAAAATACGCGAAAGAAATAAAAACAAGTATCATTGTATAACATTATTAAAAATATCACTATTATATCGCAAGTGACCAAATTCTTTCTCAAAGAAAAAAATAGGTTTTCTAGTATTTCATTGCTGATGAGTCTACAGAAAGGAAAAGAGGTGAGAGTAAACGAAAGGTGACAAAGGAGAGGAGAAAGAGAAAGCGAAAGGAGAAGAGGAAAAGTAGAGGAGAGAAGAAAGAGAGGATAGACGAGGAGAGGAGATGTAGTGAAGAGAATGGAAAAAGATTCTATGAGAGATGAGGAAAATGGAGCAAAGAAGAGAAGGAAAACGAGATGAGAGAAGAGGAGACGAGAAGAGGTGAGTGGAGAGTAGAGTAAAGGAGAGAGAAAAAGAGAAGAAAGAAAAGAAGAGGAGAAGAGTGCAGTGGAGTCGGAAATCTAAGACAGGAAAGGAGATACGAGGAGTGGAGATGAGTGGGATAGAGATAAGATGCGAGTAAAGTAGGGAAGGCGATATGAGATAAAAGCAGAGCAGAAGGAGGGGAGAGAAGAAGGAGAAGGAGAAGAGAAGAACAGAAGAGACTGAAGAGACGAGGTAGTCTCAGCGTCAAGAATTGATGCATTGGTCAAATTATCGACATGAAACATTCAATAACATTTTGAAATGTATTGGAGAAAGTATTAGATCGGTGCGAAATGCCTTTTGGCTTAGTTCAGAGCAAGATAAAATCTTGCAGGTAAGATTTTTGATTTTACCTGCGATTATACCACTAAAAAAATCAATGTAATTTTAATATTTATGTGAATTATCCAATTTTTGTCCACTTCTCGATTCGTTGAAATGGAGATTTTGTAATTTAATGTTTCCCCTATCCCCATCGTTAATTCCAAACTGAATCATTCCGTTTCACACGGCGTGGACAATGAACACAATGGGATAGGTTTAAAACTTATGAAAATTTTCTGCCACCGGAAGGGTTTGAACGTACGACCATCAGATTGAAAGTCCTGAACGGTAAACACTACCCTACAAACGTTCGCTCCTGAAATTAAGTAGAATGAGCTGACCAATGTGAAATGTAGATGCAACTCTCGTCCTACATGTAATGTGCAAACAATACTTGTTTGTAACAAAGAAAACGAAGGTAGTACGACTCGGCGAAAACATTTAATGGAGAATTGCACATGATGAGAACTTTTCATTCGATAATTGCGGAGGTATCCTTGCATTGAACTCGAGTGGGAAAAGGGGTAAAATTACTATAATTACTATGTCCTGAATTGCCACAAATATAAATAGTTATTTCATTAATATTTGTCAATGTCTTTGAAGCAGTACACAATTATCGTCAGATTATCATAATTTACGATCTTATACATGAAAATATCCCTTTGAACGTATGTGAATTCATTTATTTCTTTATTTTTTTATAAATTCCATATGCAGAACAATGTAGCCACTATACACTGTTATTACAAATAATGTCACCATGCTCTTGTTTAATAGAAGGGGATTTAGAAAATAGAAAAAAAGAACAGCTAGTATGGAGGATCGCACCTGGGCCCACAATCAATGCTTTCAAGAACTCTAACCAATACACTACGCCCTTTGTTTCCCTTGGAGCAACAGTTCTTAATTATTCTGTCGCGTGCATTTGAAATTTAACTCTGAATTTATTTATTCGTTGTTAGATTTAAGCTTGTGAATATATTTTATTTGTATTTTTATAACGGTTACATGAACATCTACGAAATAGTTCCTTATAATAAACTCCGGTTGACCAAGTTGCCAATATAAACAAATGGAATAAAGATTGTCTTCGAGCTTACATTGTTAAAAAGGAGCGGATACATGTATTACTATCCCAATATTTAGTCAATAAGGTTTCTTGTTTGTCAGAAATTATCACTTAAACTATTGTATGTTGAGCTAGTGCCCAAAATGAAATGTATCATTCTTCAGATTCTCTTTAAAATTCGACTCCGGTCACTTGTAACTTGCTGAGTGCAGACACTGTGTATCGACGCATAGTGTTTTGCGATAAGAAGCGGCCTTGAATAACGTGAGTGAGTCACTTTGAACGCGAGCAAGCTACGCTGCCAAGGTTGTGTGCCTTTGAAAACCAAGTCATTTTTTTTCACCGTTTCCGAACGCGATTGCTATTGTAGAAGTATATATTCTCTCAAAAGAGCAAGAAAGGAAATTAGACCAATGTTCTGCCGTCGTTTAAAACCAAATATGATCTATTAAACGAAAAGTTCACGATTGTCAATAAACCTATCTGAGCATAAGGTGGATGTAAATAATAAATTTAATAGAAAGATTCTCCAAAATTTCTCTCTCACTGTCTACGTCAGGCCAGTAACCGGGGGGCATGGGGGCCATGCCCCCTCAAACCCTGAAATATTTAAATGTGAACCTATCAATAACTACGAAAATAACATCGTCGATTTTAGAAATGTGTAAAAAATTCAATTTTCTTCTTACATAAATGAATCTGTTTCTTGCGCAAAAGTCTTCAGGCTGCAATATTGGATAGTTGTTGTTGAGTTGGTGTTTTAAGTCCACTTTATGCACAGTAAGGCTAATCGGGACTGGACCTACAGTTTAAAGTGGGATCCGAACCACTCGTGCCTCCACCGGGTATTGAACCCGGGACCCCTTGATGCAATATTGGATAGTTTTAGTTTTATAGTCATTGATGCAAGGCTACCACACGTCCGATTCACCGCTTTAGTCAGGACAGTGCGTTACTTTCAATCCGTGTCCCGACTTTTTCGAACTGCAATCGTGATGCGAGAATGTCTCTTTATTATTGTTTTTTTCTTAACTCACAATTAGACATGTCTTTATTGTAATAATAATTCTTAGTACGCAACATTTAATTTATAAATATATTATTTTCTAAACATAGAATTATCATGACTTTTCAATGGCGCTCGCACTATTTGAACTATTTTGTAATTTCTCTCTCTCTCATATATATATATATATATAATTTGGGTCTGGCCCCTCCCTCAAAGAAATCCTGCGTACGGGCCTGGTCTACGTCAATGACAGAAATGCAAGCAATAGTTTTATTTATTTTTGACCCAATTAAAGAAATGTGGAAGAATTTAAAAGAAATAAGAAAGAGCGGAACGACTGTTGCTCTACTTTAAAAAATGTTGTTCTTCGAGGAAGAAAAATAAGAAGGATTTAGTCCAGCACCTTAACACAGTGTCCCACGAGTCTCTCTTGACTAATACTGTCAAATGTGAAGTGAATAAAATTTTCCGCCTGTTTACGTCTAACGTTGTGCAGGTTTAGTAGTTCGCAAACGGTGTAATTATTTCGTGTTACCTTACGCAACAGCAAATACATTTCATAAAACTGTTCTGAACACGAGACTTGCATCAGTAAACAAGAATTTCGTCTGTTGCAGTATCACAGGAAAATAATATCGTCCTGCAATGTTCAAGCCTCTAAATATTTTCCATTAATAATGTCTAATCACAATAATAAGTTAGAAGAAATAACTCGCATTTTCACAACTAAGTACCAAAATTCTCGTTTTTCTTCATCGCTTCGAAAATTATTTCTCGATGATATTTGCTATACTACAAGAAAGCAATTCAAAATTAAAGTAAAAGTTCAACTACATGTATACCCAACGACATTTACAATATTCGAGGGACAGAATACTTAAAAATTATTGCTTCAATCGAAGGTAAGGGCGTGGTGTAGTGGTTAGAATTCTCGATTGGGAAGCTGGCGGTCCCGGGTTCGATCATTCTTAGGAGGTGTTCTTTTTTTAATTATCCCTTTATTATTAACAAGAGAATGGTAACATTATTTCTAATAGCAGTGTATAGTGGCTACATTGTTCTGCATATGGAATTTATAAATAAACAAATAAATGAATTCACACACGTTCAAAGGAATATTTTCGTGTATAAGATCATGAATTATGATACTCTAACGATAGTTGTGTACTGCTTCAAAGACATTGGCAAATATTAATGAAATAACTATTTATATTTGTGTGGTCGGAATTTATTCGGCCTACGTATAGGGCCGGTGGCAACCCACCATCGTGAGGAAATTTGGAAGCTCCGAGTGAGTGAGCGTAATCCGGTCCGAAGTCCTACAACGGCTGGGGGTCGGACAAATATTAATGAAATAACTATTTATATTTGTGGCAATTCAGGACATAGTAATTATAGTAATTTTACCCCTTTTCCCACTCAAGTTCAATGCAAGGATACCTCCGCAATTATCGAATGAAAAGTTCTCATCATGTGCAATTCTCCATTAAATGTTTTCGCCGAGTCGTACTAACTTCGTTTTCTTTGTTACAAACAAGTATTGTTTGCACATTACATGTAGGACGAGAGTTGCATCTACATTTCACATTGGTCAGCTCATTCTACTTAATTTCAGGAGCGAACGTTTGTAGGGTAGTGTTTACCGTTCAGGACTTTCAATCTGATGGTCGTACGTTCAAACCCTTCCGGTGGCAGAAAATTTTCATAAGTTTTAAACCTATCCCATTGTGTTCATTGTCCACGCCGTGTGAAACGGAATGATTCAGTTTGGTTTTAACGATGGGGATAGGGGAAACATTTAATTATAAAATCTCCATTTCAACGAATCGAGAAGTGGACAAAAATTGGATAATTCATATAAATATTAAAATTACATTGATTTTTTTAGTGGTATAATCGCAGGTAAAATCAAAAATCTTACCTGCAAGATTTTATCTTGCTCTGAACTAAGCCAAAAGGCATTTCGCACCGATCTAATACTTTCTCCAATACATTTCAAAATGTTATTAAATGTTTCATGTCGATAATTTGACCAATGCATCAATTCTTGACGCTGAGACTAAATCTTCTCTTCAGTCTCTTCTGTTCTTCTCTTCTCCTTCTCCTTCTTCTCTCCCCTCCTTCTGCTCTGCTTTTATCTCATATCGCCTTCCCTACTTTACTCGCATCTTATCTCTATCCCACTCATCTCCACTCCTCGTATCTCCTTTCCTGTCTTAGATTTCCGACTCCACTGCACTCTTCTCCTCTTCTTTTCTTTCTTCTCTTTTTCTCTCTCCTTTACTCTACTCTCCACTCACCTCTTCTCGTCTCCTCTTCTCTCATCTCGTTTTCCTTCTCTTCTTTGCTCCATTTTCCTCATCTCTCATTGAATCTTTTTCCATTCTCTTCACTACATCTCCTCTCCTCGTCTATCCTCTCTTTTTTCTCTCCTCTACTTTTCCTCTTCTCCTTTCGCTTTCTCTTTCTCCTCTCCTTTGTCACCTTTCGTTTTCTCTCACCTCTTTTCCTTTCTGTAGACTCATCAGCAATGAAATACTAGAAAACCAATTTTTTTCTTTGAGAAAGAATTTTGTCACTTGCGATATAATAGTGATATTTTTAATAATGTTATAAATGATACTTGTTTTTATTTCTTTCGCGTATTTTATAAATATATATTGTGCATGTGGCAACCCTGAAATTGAGCCTAACTGTACACGCAACCCACGAACGCCTTGTGTAAATTGGGTTGTTTAGTTTAAAATGTCGTTGTCCTAGAACCTTTGAGAGACACTGTACAAGGCATATGCAGAATGTTAGTTCTGGTTGGCTGTAAAACAGGCATGGTTTGATCATATAGTGCAAATGTGAAGTGAATTCTCAGTAATATAAAGAATCAACAATAACTTAGATTTATTTTGTAACCGTAGAGTGACAAATTCTGTTGGTAAGATAGAGAGAGAGAACCCGCAGGTCAGAGCCATGAAGCTTCCCTGTACTTAGTTTGACCAGATGTCCTGTTTTATCCAGACATGCCCTCCTTTTTAGGTGTCTCTCCGGCGTCTGGGCACATTTTTTAGAAATCTGTAAATGTCCTCCTTTTTTGGAAAATGTGTAGCATCGACCATAGCAAATGTGCTGCATAGAGAACACATAGCGATCATCATTTGGGGTGAGTTAAGTATTCGAGCAATGCTCACCTAGCATCTGGGAGCTGAACAGTGGCGAAGCGTCATAAGAGGCCCGGAGGCCGGGCCTACCCTAATATATTTGACTATCACGGATTATTTTATTATTTATAATTTCATTAAACGACGCCTTAATACAAGAAAACTGAAATTCTAGGCCTTACGATAATTTTCACAAATTTCCATCCCTGCCAGAGAGTATATTGTCGCATGTTGTGCCACTTCTCTAAGGGCCTCAGCTGGTCTCATAACATTCTATGTGATTCATGCGGTAAAGCATAATTTCAGGGGCGCGTTCGCCCGAATTGGACACAGTGAGTCCGGCCTCACGCAGTGATGCCAACCCTAGCATAATTGTGCTAAACGTAGTACAATTTGAACTTCATTGGCACCTAGCACCCTGTGTTTGGAATAATGGGAAAATATAGCATCATCTATAAACATGCGCCCCTGGGAGACAGATAAATTGAATTCAGAGGAATATATTTAAAAAATAAATAAATAAATAAATAAATAAAATCGCAAATCTTATTTGTTTCAAACAAACGGTAGCATGCCGATCCAGCTACATCTGATTCACCGTCTTCTTTTCATATCTTCTGTATCTTAACTTACTTAGCTCACGAGAAACATTTTATTGAAGGAAATTGCTAGAAAGTTGGGGTCACAGATAAAGCAAGCCGCCGCCTTTTGTAGTCGTCGAATTTTCTCAAACTTTTTCAAGCGTTATATTGAACCAATTATATTGGTTAAACCATTGTAACTAATTTAATGGGAGGAAATTACCAATATTGTTTAACTAATAAAGAACGCATGTTCACATCACAACTGCCCTTAAAATAGATGAATAAAATGAACTTAGACCTAAGTCATCCGAGTACAATTTAGTTGCATTTAGCAAAATTTAAGAGTTTAATCAGCACACTTTTCCTGATTGGGAGGTTGGCAACGCTGGACACACGGTACAAACTGGGCTTCACATCTGTTTGTTGTCCAGCGCGGGGTGTCCAACGAATGGAAAGGGAATGTGAGGGTAGAAAGTACCTTGTTCCGAGGGCGAAAACATGTTTCTATCCCTGTGTTCTGCGTTTTCGTTAGTTTCTCGATTTACTCCTGTTGCGTTGTTGTCTTCTTGGTATATTTTATCTTGTTTTTCTCTTTTTGCTCATTTATTTTTTTATTGTTCTTTGATTGATTTTTGAGATTCGAACCCAGGACCCCTGGCGCAGTAGCGCGATGTGCTAACCACTCCGCCACAGGGGACGGATTTCATTATTATGAGCGTTAAGTGAGAAAGCGGAATAATGACTTGTATTACTCTGGAATGCTACAAAAACAAGCATAAAAGCCTATTACCGAGCATAGGAAGAAAGAAGAGGCATCGGAACATTGAGGACTGCCACTCGAATGACATCTAAAGCATCAATTTACAATAAAATCAAGAAATACGATTTACGAGTTACTATTCAGGTACGTTGATAGATGCAAGAGTATGTTGTTACATTTCAAAAATAACTTTAAAGGTTATATTTTTTTATATTTTAAAAAAGTAGGCACGGCACGTATCCAGAAATTCTTTTCGGGGGGGGGGGGGGGCTAAACATCATTTTCTTTACATGGGTATAGATATAACCTTGCATGTTTAAGGTCAATGGTGGCAATTCAGTTCCAAAACGGTGTTGGGGAGGGGTAAGAAAAGTTTACTTTCTCTTGGCAGACAAAGGTTAGCATTAAAAGCCATAGTGCGGGGCCAAAAATGGAGAGCAACTGTCTCCTAAATCTGCCATTGTTTAAGCTATTGTTTTGTTTTTCTTTTCTTCATGACGTGATATCGAGACATTTTTTATCACTCTGCTCCTCTGTTGCAATGTACGATCTCAGTATGTGCATATGTGACCATTTCACAAAGCTGTTATGCAATGGACAATCCATTCGAA
Organism: Lepisma saccharinum; assembly: GCF_977018435.1. Lineage (NCBI taxonomy): Eukaryota > Metazoa > Arthropoda > Insecta > Zygentoma > Lepismatidae > Lepisma > Lepisma saccharinum. The sequence goes on from NC_139231.1 coordinate 111,694,385, forward strand.
TGTGTTCTCCCAGGTTTGGATATGATCCTTTATGGTATTGTCGCCTGCCTTCGAAACGTAACCTTAACAAAATCCTAATTTTCTATCCTTGTGACTTGGATCTTCAAGATTTAGGAAGAATTCAGACCGAAGGCACACACGTCGTTTGCAATGACCCAATCAAGAGAAACTTTTCACACCGTAGCGGCACGATAGGCTGCACAAGCCGGTGTTCGATTTGTGAAATCCTCAAGCGACACGTATAGCTTGTAGCTTCGGTGTGAAATCTCCCTCGGTGGGTCAATCTCATTGTCACCGTGAAACGGCAACTCGTGTTGACCACGGAAGAAAAATGTCTCCTCGAGCGGTGGGAATATCCCTTAGTTTTATTCTATTTCCTTTTTCTGTGCTTGTTAATTAAACAGGCAACATCTTACGGTTGGGCATACACAAGAGATGTGATATTCCGAAATTTTAGAGGCAAATGCAGGCTCCAGCAGGCATACCGTGCCATTGCTCTACAGAGACAGCAAAAGATCAAGCGAAGCCAAGGGTGACTCGGTAGCTCATTTGAACAAAGACTGGCACGGTATATGCCAGATTCCCTGGTTTTGTAGTCATGGCGAGCTTGCTTTTTCCGCTAAAATTTCCACATGTGCAACATCTTCTTGCTTTTTCTTCTCGACGTTCATAAAATGTTCGGCCTTCATGGCTGCCCCTTTGTGGTAGTTAGTGTTTGAGTGTGTTTCCAAAAGAGTTGACTTAAAAGTCCTTTTAACCCATGAAACTCTCGGACTGCATACACGAAACTTGGTCCGGTCACTAATAAGTCGTCACTCAAAACTTAGATTTTTAGTCGATCTGTGCAGATTTTTTTTTCTTTTCTTTTCTTTCTTCAATGCCCATTACTGCTGAAATACTAACTTTATAGACCTTCGATCTCTTCGGCTCATGACCCGAAACTAGCACTACACTGAGGCTCCACTGTCAGCAATGTCTTCAGCTTTGGACCCGAACTGGTACTAGTAATAGACTTCAGCATTTTCCAAGGAAATGTGTCACTAGTCCTCTCCCCCCCCCGAAACTCTACATCTTATAAAACTGTCAATGGATACTGACTGATCATTAATCGACTGTCACACTTACTCCTGAAGTTTTATTGAATGATTCTGTTGTACAGATCAACCGTGGAATTGAATCCGCATATTTATATCCATATTATATTCTGGAATGTTCCGCACATAAAATGTTTTGTTAATACTGCCAGTAGTTCGACTCCACCTCCTATTCAAGAACGTTCCCTCTCGAGCTTTTCAGAGAATTAGTAATCCAAAGAATCGCCCGACTAATGGCGCTACCTTCAACAGTGCTTTGTTGTGCAACTTTTAAATGATGACAAATCTTTAAATAATGCTCAAGTTCGTTGCGACAACACCGAAAGAGCAATACAATACATACAATATTATCAATAACAGGGTTATCCCTCAGGGTTCTAGAACATTCTCCGCCTTCCATCGATAATTATATCTCTCCTTAAATCATAATCACAATATTTTATTTCACGAACAAGCCATAAACCTCATTTTACCTAGTGTTAACCGAAAAATTTCGGAGAGGGCTCGAGCCCCCTGAGCCCCCCCTCTGGATACGTGGCTGGGCACGCCTGTGCCTACCCTTCCAGCGACACCACGCTTCGCTACTGGAGCTGAACACGATCACATTGTCCGACTGAATCATTAGTATTATTCTAACTTGTAGCTTCGTCCTCTGAGTGCGTCCCAGACTACTGGAATGCATGTGTTCTGTGCAGTTCCTTTTCGTTGATTCATTGATTGATTTGGTTTATTTTTACTTCGCAATTCTGCCACTTTTGGCGAATCGCGAAGATGAGGATCAGTGATGATATGATGAAACTGATGAAGGGACACTCACAAAGAACACCCATGCCGAGGCTGGGATTTGAATCCGGAACTCCTGGTGTTGTAGCATGCTGTGATAACCACTTCGCCACAGAGTCTGGCACCCAGTTCCTTTTTGAATCATACATATGCAATACAGAAACACATATTGACACTTTTGATTATTAAGTAATATTTACTATGTGTAAATTCAACAATGAACTTGCAAGAAAATATCCAGCTTTTAAAGGATGGAAGAAACGAATATCAGGCTGTCACTTTCCCCTGCTGTTGAAAGAGTGCTACTAATGTTAGCGGCATTAAAATTGAATTTCTTGTCCCAATCAAAACTACCTAAAAATTTTATTGTTTTTTATTTTATTTTTGGAATCAATCAATCAATCAAATAAGGTAAGCAAAGCTTGTTATATTTGGTTTCACTTATGGGGATATTCTATTCTAATATCCAAGAATTGGAAAAGGACCAAAATTCTGTGCTTAATATTATAGATATTATTAGTTATGATTGACATGTGTTAAATAATAGATTAGGAGATTGCTAATTTGAGATTTGAATATTCTTTGCTTAAAGGTAAGGGGAAGTTATTGAAAATGAATATCTGAGAAGAATCTGTGAGAAGTGGTGGTAAGGTTTTTTAATTGATTAAATTAATAATAAATTAATATTTCTCCCCTCCACACCCACCAAATTTTAAAATACTTCAATTTTTTAGTTACTTTATCATTAAGGTGAAATCCGGGTTATTTATCGAGGTTAAATTTGCCACTTGTGGTTATTTGTGAAGATGACATGCTCACCAAAGAATATATATACTCAGGTTGTTACTCGAAACTAGGATTTTTGGTGGCAAAGTTACGAGTTGTCCACATTTGTTTGTGCAGAATCATTAAAAGCACCCAGAACATTTCCCATGTCAAATTAAAATATCTCTTATATTTCCAGAAACTTTGTTTTGCTAGCTCCCTAAACTGCATTTGATTGTAAAGTGCCTTCTTGAAATATTTAAATTTTTTCCTTAACATTGCAAAATGAAGCATTGTTACCAAAATGTTTATATCTGTTCCTTGGTAGCATTCACAACAATGTTTTCAAATAGTAAATACAAATAACAATCTTGAAAAAATCTTGTGATAACCAAGAGTCTTTATGGTGCCCTGTATAGCACCGTGTCCAATGTTCAGATAATATGCAATTTCTCATACAGTTTTCCTGTCACTTTGGATAAGCTTGTCAATCCGGTTTGTGTTGTTTGAATGGAAGCTTTTTCAGTCTTCCACTACGAGGCTTATGAACAATGTTTGTACTACCATCTCCAAAATGTGTCACTCACCTTTTCACTGTACTGTAACCCATGCAGGCATCTCCACAGAAATTCTGAAGATTCCTCTCTTCTCAAGTGTCAGAAAATATCATCAGTGGGAATTGCCACACTGACAATGCATCACCTAATTCTAGAACATTTGTGTGCATCATTGTGAATATTACCCTATATTCAGAGTTAAGGACACACCCTTGCCCACCCTCCCAGCCACTCCTTCCTAGCAACCCTTGGCGTATGTCTTGCAAACTAGAAATACTTTAATATAAATTGCAGAGACTGTTAAAGTTATTTTTCAACCAAAATATAATTAATAAATAAATATTTCTCCCCTTCACACCCATCAAAGGTTGAAATACTACAATTGTTTTTAGATTAATTAATAATAAATTAATATTTCTCCCCTCTAGACCCACCAAATTTTAAAATACCTCAATTTTTTAGTTACTTTATCATTAAAGTAAAATCCTTGTTATTTATCGAGGTTAAATTTGCCATGCTCACCAAAGAATACATATACTCAGGTTGTTACTCGAAACAAAACATTCATTTCTTTGAAAATGTCTGTAAACGTCTCAAAAATTTCTTAGTTTCCTAGTTCTGCAAGTTTTGTGAGAAAAAAATCGCAAGGTACTCTCACTCCCACCCATTTTACACTTTACTGTACCTGATACGGATTCCTTGAAATTTACAGGAGAAAGTACTTACGGAATTCATTTTCTGGAGTGTTGTTAATGTTACGGAATGTAGTTTTGGTCCATTTTAATGCGAATCCATGTGGTTTTATACGAAAATCTCTCTCCAACGTGCTATTTCTGCTCCCGCCATTTGCTTTTTACACGAGAGCACTATACACTCTATTGCTGCGCGGCCATTTGCTTTGTGGACGAGAGTACAATGCGTGGTACACGTAAACCCGGATTTCTTCAAATTTACAGGAGAAAGTACTTACGCATATAATTTTCTGTAGCGTTGTTGATGTTCGGGAATATAGTTTTGATCCATTTTAATGCGAATGCATGTGGTTTTCTACGAAAATCTATTTCCGACGCGCTATTGCTGCTGCCGGCATTTGCTTTCTGCACGAGAGCACAATACGCGATATTGCTCCTGCTACAAGCCGATATTGTCCGTATATGCTAAATTGAACGAAAGGAGTGCTAATGGAACCTAACCTAACAGGCCTAACCTAACCTAGTAGGCATACCTCGTCCCCGTAAGTAAGTAAAAAAGTCAATTTAAAATTCCTAAAGTGTTTTTAATTTTTATTATTTTTTAAACTATGCTTGCCTTACATAACCTAACATAGCGTCAATGGTTTGTTAATGAAGTGTTTTTTTTAAATTTTGTAATTTTTTTTTATTTGAGCATACTTTGAAATCCGGCCCGAAAGTAGGTATTTTTCGGTAAAAGAGCTTGCAACACTGCATGCACACTCCAAATAGACAAAACACTGGCACAACTAACGATCAACGGTAAGCTATCGCCATGTTGTGTGTGGAAATAAACAAGAACAGTAAGTACTCGTAAATGTAAGAAATATACATTATTTTCGTTACAAATTCCATTATTTCACCTAAATAAGTGTTCCGGAATGCAGAATAGTACGTTAGCAATGTAAAAAAGTGCGAAAGAAATCATTCCCAGGTGTCTCAGGTATAGTAAAGTAGTACCAATATTTCTCCCCTTCACACCCATCGAAGGTTAAAATACTACAATTCTTTTAGATTAATTAATAATATATTAATATTTCCCTCCCTCCATACCCACCAAACTTTAAATTACTACATTTTTAAATTTAATTAATAACATAAATTAATATTTCTTCCCTCCATACCCACCAAATTTTAAAATACTACAATTTTTTTAGTTACTTTATCATTAAGGTGAAAACTTTGTTATTTTTCAAGGTTAAATTTTGCCACTTCTGGTTATTTGTGAAGATGACATGCTCACCAAAGAATACATATACTCAAGTTGTTACTCGAAACCAATCATTCATTTGTTTGAAAATGTCTCTAAACGTCTCAAAAATTTCTTAGTTTCCTAGTTCTGCAAGTTTTGTGAGAAAAAAATCGCAAGGTACTCTCACTCCCACCCATTCCCCCCTCACCGGCCTCTTCCTTCCCCTTGTTGATATGGTATGATACTAGATTCTGACAGTCTTGCACCGCTGCCACGCTTCGGGAGTGTCAAAAAATATCAAACCCCCGCCCGCCATTCCTCTACCACCCGACCTACCCGTTCACCATATTAAAAGTAGAATTTTAGTAATTGAAATCAACAGTGATATACCTTGCCCACCCTCCCAGCCACTCCTTCCTAGCAACCCTTGGCGTATGTCTTGCAAACTAGAAATACTTTAATATAAATTGCAGAGACTGTTAAAGTTATTTTTCAACCAAAAAATAAATAATCAATTAATATTTCTCCCCTTCACACCCATCAAAGGTTAAAATACTACAATTTTTTTAGGTTAATTAATAATAAATTAATATTTCTCCCCTCCAGACCCACCAAATTTTAATATACTACAATTTTTTAGTTACTTTATCATTAAAGTAAAATCCTTGTTATTTATCAAGGTTAAATTTGCCACTTCTGGTTATTTGTGAAGATTACATGCTCACCAAGGAATACATATACTCAGGTTGTTACTCGAAACTAATCATTCATTTCTTTGAAAATGTCTCTAAACGTCTCAAAAATTTCTTAGTTTCCTAGTTCTGCAAGTTTTGTGAGAAAAAAATCGCAAGGTACTCTCACTCCCACCCATTCCCCCCTCACCGGCCTCTTCCTTCCCCTTGTTGATATGGTATGATACTAGATTCTGACAGTCTTGCACCGCTGCCACGCTTCGGGAGTGTCAAAAAATATCAAACCCCCGCCCGCCATTCCTCTACCACCCGACCTACCCGTTCACCATATTAAAAGTAGAATTTTAGTAATTGAAATCAACAGTGATATACCTTGCCCACCCTCCCAGCCACTCCTTCCTAGCAACCCTTGGCGTATGTCTTGCAAACTAGAAATACTTTAATATAAATTGCAGAGACTGTTAAAGTTATTTTTCAACCAAAAAATAAATAATCAATTAATATTTCTCCCCTTCACACCCATCAAAGGTTAAAATACTACAATTTTTTTAGATTAATTAATAATAAATTAATATTTCTCCCCTCCATACCCACCAAATTTTAATATACTACAATTTTTTAGTTACTTTATCATTAAAGTAAATCCTTGTTATTTATCAAGGTTAAATTTGCCACTTCTGGTTATTTGTGAAGATGACATGCTCACCAAGGAATACATATACTCAGGTTGTTACTCGAAACTAATCATTCATTTCTTTGAAAATGTCTCTAAACGTCTCAAAAATTTCTTATTTTCCTAGTTCTGCAAGTTTTGTGAGAAAAAAATCGCAAGGTACTCTCACTCCCACCCATTCCCCCCTCACCGGCCTCTTCCTTCCCCTTGTTGATATGGTATGATACTAGATTCTGACAGTCTTGCACCGCTGCCACGCTTCGGGAGTGTCAAAAAATATCAAACCCCCGCCCGCCATTCCTCTACCCCCCGACCTACCCGTTCACCATATTAAAAGTAGAATTTTAGTAATTGAAATCAACAGTGATATACCTTGCCCACCCTCCCAGCCACTCCTTCCTAGCAACCCTTGGCGTATGTCTTGCAAACTAGAAATACTTTAATATAAATTGCAGAGACTGTTAAAGTTATTTTTCAACCAAAAGATAAATTATAATAAATTAATATTTCTCCCCTTCATACCCATCATAGGTTAAAATACTACATTTTTTTAGATTAATTAATAATACATTAATATTTCCCCCCTCCTTACCCACCAAACTTTAAAATACTACATTTTTAAATTTAATTTATAATATAAATTAATATTTCTTCCATCCATACCCACCAAATTTTAAAATACTACAACTTTTTTAGTTACTTTATCATTAATGTGAAATCCTTGTTATTTTTCAATGTGAAATTTACCACTTCTGGTTATTTGTGAAGATGACATGCTCACCAAAGAATACATATACTCAGGTTGTTGCTCGAAAGTAGGATTATTAGTGACAAAATTACGAGTTGTGCACATGTGTTTCTGAAGAATCATCAAAAGCGCGCAGAACATTTCTCATGTCAAATTAAAATATCCCTTATGTTTCCAGAACGTTTGTTTTGCTTCCTCCCTAAACTACACTTGAGTCAAGTGCCTTCTTGAAATATTTATATCCTTTCCTTAACATTGAAAAATGAAGCATTGTTACCGAAATGTTTATATCTGTTCCTTGGTAGCAATCACAACAATGTTATCAAATAGTAAATACAAATAACAATCTTTTAACAGTAAATGTAATGTTGAATGTACATTTGAATATATATTTCTCAAGAATAGGCATAAACACTGTATATTTTCATATACAGGTTGCAAAGGTTGCAAAAAGGGTAACTGATTGTTAGTTTTGAGAATCAATCGGGGTGTTAGTGATTGTTTCTTGTTATGTCAACACAAGTATCTATGGTAACATGGAAAGGAGCAGAGGTACAAGGCATATGCAGAATGTTAGTTCTGGTTGGCTGTAAAGCTGTAAAACAGGCATGGTTTGATCATATAGTGCAAATGTGAAGTGAATTCTCAGTAATATAAAGAATCAACAATAACTTAGATTTATTTTGTAACCGTAGAGTGACAAATTCTGTTGGTAAGATAGAGAGAGAGAACCCGCAGGTCAGAGCCATGAAGCTTCCCTGTACGTCCTGTTTTATCCAGACATGTCCTCATTTTTAGGTGTGTGTCCGGCGTCTGGGTAGATTTTTTAGAAATCTGTAAATGTCCTCCTTTTTTGGAAAAGGTATAGCATCGACCATAGCAAATGTGCTGCATAGAGAACACATAGCGATCATCATTTAAGACATATCACTTGGGGTGCGTTAAATATTCGAGCAATGCTCACCTAGCATCTGGGAGCTGAACACGATCACATTGTTCGACTGAATCATTAGTATTATTCTAACTTGTAGCTTCGCCCTCTGAGTGCGTCCCAGACTGCTGGAATGCATGTGTTCTGCGCAGTTCCTTTTCGATTGATTCATTTGGTCTAATAATCGGAATTTTTTTGTTTCGCATGGTTCGTACTTACTAATTGTGTATTGCGGAACATAGTTCAAGGTGCCATTATGCTTTTTACACGAAAACAAACACAATTTTTCACATAGAGAGAATTTTTGTTGTTCCTTTTTTTAGCTTCCTTAACACACAATATGGTGGGCAAAACTTGACTACCGTAGTGGGTATGCATTCCGATAAGGTTAGGTTAGGTTTGGTTAGGTTAGTTTTAAAAAAGGCCAAGTCTGCTGACACACGCGTGGCAGCAGCAAGAATAAGCGTCAAATTTGGTGCTGACACGCGCGTGGCAGCAGCAAGAATAAGCATCAAATTTGCTCCTGCCACGTAATTCGTCTGCTAACCAATGACAGAGGATGTTACAAACCTTAAGAACAGATGAAGACGAGTGACCGAAGTGTCACAAATTGACGACACAAACCTGCGCCCAAAATGAGTTTCAGTTAACACGTGTAACAATAATGGGTGTACCAATATTTTTGTTTTCTTACATTAATTGAAGTATCGTAGGCTAGTGGGAATGAATGTACAGGTAATTTAGAACTTTTCTTAGAAAGCATTAAGCGATATTACTTTAGGTAATGCTAACAAATCGTAACCTACAATGGACCTAAACTTGACTCGCGTAACAGAACTACTAAGGTTCGTATTGAACAAAATCTTAAAACATTTTTGTGTAAGTAATCGCTAAAATTTCACAGTATGTGTTACAGACGAAATTGCATACATAGCATGATGAAATCGCGATAAAACAAAAGGAAATTGGTTTGTAAAAACCGTCTGTATGCACACTAAAGTAGTAAAAGAATACGTCGACAAATGCTAGCAACTCCAAACGTAATGATGTAAAATTATAGTTGCAGTTGTAGCATATCATGTTGGGTGCTATGTTCCCTTTCGGACGCCTTCAGACTATTCTGCTTCACAGGAAGGTAACAATCGTAATTTATTTCATAATTGCACATCTCTGCGAGCTAAAAACATTCACAAACAACATAATCTTCTTTAACCAGATTTCTGGTAACGGTTCCGATTGTTTTATGATTTCTCCTATCACAAAGACTAATTATTGTAGAATTTTGGAAATCATTGTCACACGAAATTTAAACCTTCCTTAAAATAATGAGCACTGTTTGGACTCGAAAAAAGTTATTTACGTTGAAAAAAACAACTTGAAAAATTACCTTACGCACTTCTCATGGACAAGATATTCTCCGTCGACAAGCGACAGTAAATATCATATAAGCATGGGAATGAATGTAGAAGTAAATCGGAACCTTAGCATATAATGCATTTAGGGACTGTATGTTAATGCTAAGGGAACCAAACCTAACCTGCCTAACCTAACCACGAAAGCATATATTGAACAAAATCTTAAGATATCGCTAAAACTATGTAGTATGTGTTAACAGACATACATCGAAATCGAACCATGTTAAAGTCAGGAGATGGAAGATATTGGTTCAGAAAATGGAAAAAGAACTGATATGGAATGAAATAAGGGCAAGAAGAAAGGAGATAAAAATAATAAACGAGAACCTGAAAAGAATTGAAAAAGCTATTGAAGATGGTCTCACCATTTTTACGAGAGAATATACATTTTACGAAATGAAAAGCTGGCAGGAGAAATTTAGAGAGAAAATAAAAATAAAGTTGAAGAAGAAAGGAAAGGGACTAGGATGGAAAGAAGAAAGGGGAGAAGAGGAAGAAGAAGAGGATACCAGAAGAAGAGTTGTGGTAATAGGGAATGTAGACCTATCAAAAGAAGAGGAAGCTTTTTTTTTAAAAAACTAGGAAGAGGTTTCAAAGTTAAAGAAAGAAACGTAGATTATGAGGAAGTTATATATGACATTGAAGAAGCAGTGCTCCATATAAAAGAAGAAGCAGCAAGATACAAGATTAGGAGAAGAAAAGCAGCCATACTGAAAAAAGAAATGGGAAAACAAGGAAAAGTAGATAATTTGAGTCAAAAAGAAAGGGAAGGGATGAAGAAAATCAGGACAATAAATGATGTGGTGATAGAGCAGGCAGATAAAGGAAGAGCAATTGTGGTGATGGAAAGAAAATGGTACGAGAGGAAATTTTGAAGATCTAAAAGAAAACGGATATGAGGAGATATGTGGAACAGAAGAACAACAAACTATAAAAGAAAGGGCCATACAAGACTGTAGGAGGAGTGGATTCAAGAAATGCGTAAAGGAGACAGGACTACCAAGTTTGAAGGGCTTTACAAAGATACACAAAGAGGAGATAAAGTTAAGACCAGTAATGAACTGCAGAAACAATATTTTGGAACCCTTGGAAAAGAAATTAAAGAAAGTTACTGAAGTATTACTAACACAGCAAGAAAGCAGAGCAGTTAAGAACAGTGAACAAGTAGTAGACCTCATAAAAGGACTTAAGTTAAATGAGATGAAGACGACAATGTTTAGCTTAGATGTAAAAAATTATGTTCCCGAGCATCAAGAGGGGACACGTTTTGGACATTATTAAAAATAGAATGGGACAAGAAATTATAAGAGAATGGGATAGTGAAAGGGTAGTGAAGGCGCTGGAAACCATTTGGAATAACGGTTACAGTATAATGGGAGATAAAATAATGTTAATGAGTGAAGGACTGAATATAGGTTCCAGCCTAAGCCCAGCATTGGCTGAATTGGTCATGAATGAATTGGAAAAGAAAGTGATAGAAAAAGGAGGTGACAAAATAATTCTGTTTGCAGATATGTGGACGATTGTTTTGGCATATGGAAGGGAACGAAGAGGCAGCTCGACATTTTTGCCAAAGAAATACAAGATGAAGAAAGAGGGATATTATTGGAACTTGAAATAGAAGAAGAAGGCAAGTTAAGCTACCTAGATATAATGATGAAAAGGAAGAGAGGAGAAGAAATTGAATCCACTTGGCATCAGAAGAAGTGTGCAGCAGGGGTTTTCTGCCACAAAAGAAGTGATGTAAGTGAGGTGACAAAAAGAAATTTCATAAAGAATATGGAGGACAGAATAAATAAAATATGCACGAAGGAATGTGAAAAAGAAGGCAAAATAAATAGCCTATGGAAACAGCTGGAAATGAATGGCTATGAGAAGCAGGATAGACTGGACATAAACAGAAGAAGGAAGAAAAGGGGAAGGGGAGAATTGGAAGAGAAAGAAAAAGAGAGAAGGTTTTCAATAAGGAGTATGGGGAAGACCACACAAAAGATATGCAAAGTGCTTAGGAAAGCGGGCATTAAAACTTACAGGAAGGGAGGGTGAAGCATCTTAGGAATAGCGAAGAATGTAAACAAGAAAAAGAAAAACAGAGAAGAGGAAGAAGAAGGGATTATGTACGAAGTAAAATGTAAAGAATGTCAGCGTGTGTACATAGGAGAAACGAAAAAGAGACTGAAAGATAGGTTGAAACAACATAGGGATGATGTACGACTTAAAAGAGAGAGAAATGCGATATTTAAACACACGAGAGAAACAGGACATGACATAGAGTGGGATGATGCTAAGCAGATAGGAAGGGAGAAGAGAATGCTAGTGAGAAAATGGAAGGAAGCCAAGGAAATAGAGAAGAAAGGTGAAGAAGACACAATGAACTGGAATGGGGGACTGAAGTTAAACAAAGAATGGAAGAAGGTGTTAGAAAGAGTAGAAAGGACAAGAGAGAAAGAGGAGAGAAGGAAGAAAATTAAGGAAAAAGAGCGTGAGATATAAAGCCCAAACTCATTCTATATGAAAGTAAACATTTTTAGCCTTTTAGGTGAAAGTCCAGTTCAAAAGTGAAAGCTACCTGCTAGAAAGTTCCATAAGTACTTTCTAATAGTCTGGAGGGAGTAATGTTTTGTGTATATATAATGCCCTGTTTTTGTATCTTGTTACTTTTGTACTTGATACAGAGTCTGATGAAGAACTTGCTAGAAGGTTGAAACGTTACGTTTAGTTTATGTTTTTAATAAAATAAATTACTGCCTTGGTCAGCATATTTATATTTTTTCATAATCATGGAAACAAGGCTTAATGGTGTTATATAGTTATGAGAAGAAATTGGAAATAATCCGAAACGGGAGGCCTGTTCCTGAATTGGAGGACTTGTCTCAATCAGGAGTTACGAAGGATGGTAAGCAGTATGTTAGGAATTTTCAGGAAAAAAACTTACTTATGTGTGTATTTCTTCCTCAACCCTTAATTAAGATATTACTTATTTAAACATTTGACTGTACTTTCGTTCCCGTTCAATGTGCATCGCGCTGCATGAAGAAACTAATCAAGGTTGAATTGTTGGCCTGCACGTTTTTTGAGAATATATTTGCGAAGCAAGTATATAAAATATCATACAAATGTTTTATCGTGTTGCATCTGAATCTCTCCGGTAGCGTTTTAAGGTTATATCTTTATATAAAATAATCCTGAATTAGATCCCATTTCAATTCAACTAACTTCAATGAAGTTAAATTCTGCTTCCTTTAAGATACCAAAAAATGCAGCAGATTTTTTTTATATATATATAATATAATATATGAATGCATTTGATACAGCCACTAGTATTGTTTTCAAAGTTTGGTAAATTATCCACTAAGTATTTCACTTACGTATTTCTCTTGCGTACCCTAGTCTAAATGTCACCGCACGCCACTGGAAAAATTGCATTCATAGCATGATGAAATCGCAATAAAACAAAATGAACTTGGGCCAAAATGTTTGCTGGTGAAATCCTTTTGCTTTATTAAGTTCTAAATCAAAGCTGACAATTACATTGCAAGCTTGGGATTGTTTGTTGTTTTTCGATCTCAAACTTCAGTTTGGTTCCTATTTTTTTTTGTGCCTAATTTTCAAGTAAAAGTAGCTACATCCTTGTATTTAAGTGCCCATAAAATGTAGTTTAAGTGGTTAGATTATTATGATGTTGTCATAATTGACACTTCAACCCTCTTGACTAGAAAACTGACAATATTCGGTCTTGGATTCTGGATTCGAATCTTGTCATGGGCGCGAGAATTTTTTTTACAAACAGCTAAGCCATATCTTAGAGTTTCGACCAATAGCAAGCCAGAAAACTAGCTTCAGGGAAGTAAGGCTTGGTGGCGCAGCAATCGTTCGTCTTCTTTTCGGGCAATGTCTGCTGCCACGTTCTTTTTCTGCTAAAATCTCAAAAGAAGAAGAAGAGGCCAGGCCAATCATGTCATGCGTAACAAAATGTGGGCGTGTACGAGATGCAACGAGACTGAACGAGAGAACACGATATTCAAGATGGCGAAGTTAGGGTCGACGGTGTAATGAGCTCTCTATCTCTGTCTGTTATGCGTAGAACGTGCATCTAGACAGTCTTTAAAAATCCATGTATTTTCTCTTAAGTTAGATTTGAGACACCAAGAACAATGCCATTAGTCTTTACTCCTTAGATATATTAAAATTGAGAAGTAGAGAACACCGTGGCTTTTGTTTATAGCAGAATCGAATCCGGCGCCCTTTATTGCAAGGCGACAGCGTTAACCACTATTCTATGGGACATGCCCGAGTCTTTGTGGCGTCGTACTGTACACATTGGAGAATGATGACGATATATATAAGAAATTTTATGCACATATCTAATTTCTTAAAAGTAATCTTCTTTGTACGTGCAAAACTGAATATATGATGGCTATAGAAATAAAAAAATTCCCCGCGCTAAAAATATTGCGCTCTCGTCTTTAGTACAACAGAATCAAGGTTCGATCCCTGGTAGGAACTGCAAAATTTCTGTGATGGCCCAATATCGTGAGGACAATTGGGAAGCTACTTGAAATCAATATGTAAGCGAATTCCATTCTCAAAACTAGATGGGACTCGATGTGATGACCACGCGTAACCGAATGGAAAAACACTTCGCAGTCTTTGTCCTTCAAAATTAATTTTACTGAATAATTGCAGTTTTCTTTAGAGGACATAAACATGGCTTTCTAGCACAGTACAATGTTGTTTTCTTTCCCTCTACTTTTATAGTTTTTCATTCAAAGGATTCCACTCCCGAAGCATGAGCATGACGCACTACGAAACCAGAGGTCCAAGGTTCGGACCTTGGACAGGTGTGGTTGCATCATGTCTCTCGTATCGCTATTCCTTCGGATCATCATTCAATCTCATCGTCGCATTTAACCCAAGAGGTAGAAATGAGGCGTAAAATAACGAAATAGAAATTATTGATTGACTTGGTTCATTTTTACTTCACTTTTCTGACCCTTTTTGGTAATCGTAAAGATGAGAATGAGTTAAGATTAAATTGATGAAAGGACCATCACAAAGAAGACACATGCCCAGGCTGGGATTCGAACCCGGGACACCCTGCTTCCTAGCATAACCTGCTAACCACTCCAACACGGAGTTGTCGGCCCAAATAGAAATTAAAATTTACAAATGCCGTCTTGAATTTGCAGGAACCGAGGTCATCACCAAGGTCGAAAGATTCTCGCTCCCACTAGGATAGGTAAATAACAGAATATCCTTGATAAGTAATTTGACTCTCCATATTTCATGATATTATTATGTAAGTATCTATTATTCGTTATATAACTTCAAATTAATTCTATTTGTATGTGTAGTCAACTTTCCCGCCTATGCAGCAGCCACAGCATCTGCATTTGCGGGTGGAGGCAAGGGTTGTTAAAGGTCCAGGAATTTTAAATAAATTCTTCCATTCTTGTCCAGGAGAGAAAATCAGCAAGCGTAAATGGGTTCTGGACCGTAAAGAACATTTTTACCTGTAAAGTTTTCAATTCGGTCTAGGATTTCCTAAATTGGCCTGAAGATTATCTAAAACGTTGTTTCTTGGAAGTTGATTTAGAATATCCATCTGATCTCCATGTCTATCACCACGGATTAGCTATGGCAGCAGTTTCTCAGAAGGTCCCAGGTACAGAGAAAACAAAATTAATATTATCATTTGAGAACAAAAAAATTATGTGCTTCACTATCGACTGTTGCAATATTACTTGGAGCAGGGTATGAAACTTACTAAAATCCATAAGGGGTTAAAATTTGACCAAGAAAAATGGTTAGCTCAATATACATTGTGAAAAATACAAACAATCAAATGCAAACAAATTCTAAAGTTAAAAAAAATATATTTTTAAATTAATGATTAACTCTATATTTGGAAAATGTATAGAGAACAAAAGAAATCGAGTAAGGTGTAATTTGGTGTGCGATCCAAAAAAAACTCAAGAAACTTATTGCCGATCCCACATACAAAGGTTTTACAAGAATTACAGATGATCTGACTCTTATTTAAAGATCCAATAACAAAGTAATGTGTGATGCACCGATAGCTGTGGGTGTTGCAGTTCTAGAATTAGCTAAATTGGAGATGTATAAATTTCATTATGATATTATGAAACCTATATACAAAGATAAAATTGAAATAGTATACATGGATACTGATAGTTTTGTGTATGTGATATGTACACCTTATTTTAACAGAAATTTGCTTTCTATGAATGAATATTTTGACTTTAGTAATTATCCACAAAATAATTCATTATACAGTCTTGAAAACCAGATGATCCCTGGGAAAATGAAAAAAAAGATGAGGCAACAGGGTCTATAATAACAGAGTTTGTTGATCTAAGACCAAAAATGTATTGCCTAAATATTGATTGTAAAGAAGAAATTAAAAGAGCCAAGGGTGTAAGTCGACCATGTACAAGAGAACTTACAATGGAAGATTTTAAAGAATGTTTATTTGAAAAGAAAAGAAGAAACGTGTCTTCATACGTATCATCTTACTAGTAAATTGGATGGTGTGCATACTACATTTAAAAATAAAAAAGCTCCTGATGGCAATGATAATAAATTGCAAATATTAGATTACAATGTCCATACTAGAGAATATGGACATTATAATACAAGTAAACATTGTGGTAAATGTAAGTGGAGCTTGAACATCGTTACCACACTCAGTCGTTTGTAGTTACGACGAGCTGGTCTGTGTAATTCATTAACTATATCTTGTCTTGACATCGAGTGCTATAAGAAAATATAACATAAAATGGATTATTTTCAGGGTATAATTGTTTCACTTCAAATAATAATTTGTCACCAGCTTCCACATGAAAACCAGATAATTCTTGATCCTCATGTATTTTATATTTCTTTGCAGATTCATCCCAATATGCAATAGGTATCTGAAGTGCTCTGTAAACACCATCTTTTCTCTGAATTGTGAAATTTGGTACTTCTATATGTTTTCCCTTTTCTACATAGCCATTTTTTAAAAATTTAATATTACCATCAAGGAAAAACTCATGAGACTAAGTGTAAGGATACAATTTGTAAACATTACCTGCATTAACATAAGTCCAGTGCCCTCGTACATTTGGTACACTCTCAAGTCTAACTATCTCAGCAGTGAAAAATTGACGTAATTCAAGATCGTCTAATCTGCTTAATACTGTTTCTTGATATTCGTTTATAGTGCGTACCACTTCATCGTAGCTGGGTTTGATTTTCACATCGACATACAATTGTTTAAATTGTTCTTTGAGATCGTGAAGTTGCGAGGTAAAATCTAATAAAGCAGATTCTTGACTTGTTTCGAGAGTACTAATTTGTAGGTTAATGTTAAAATAAACTCTTGTAAATTTTCTACGAGTTTCAATTTGATACTTTGGCTCGCAAGATCGTGTACCTGACTTCTGATTTCTTCAAACAATGCATGAAGTTCGTTGACTATCTGGTTGGTAGGCAAAGTAGCGATGGTATCTTGAATTACAGCAACTTTAGCTTGAATGTTTTTGATGTCCTCTGAGTTGAGTATTCTATTTGCTGCTCTTTTTACAGATCTGAACTCCTGGGAAGTGGGTAAATTAGCTACAGTATTTTGAAGTGTGGTCAAAGCTTGTTCGACAGTATCTAATTCCGTAGTACCTGCAACAATGTTCAAAGCATCTTTAAGTTATTGTATGTCATCTTGTGTAGGCGTAGATTGCTGTAATATTTGTAATTTGTTCTGTATGTCATCTATGAGATGATGAAAATGGGATAATTCAGATTCGGTATTAAGATTTTCCAGCTTGGTAATCTGTTCTTGAATTATGTTTAAAGATTCGGTTATGCTTGGCAACTTAAATTCCAGAGTTTCCTGTACATTTGTCAATTAATTTCTCATGGTTGTCAAAGTGTCTTCAATATGAGCTATGGTACCCTGTATCTTCCAGAAATCTTCATAAGTCTCTAACTGTAATTTGATACTGGCAACATAATTCGGAAGATGAAGGTAAATTATTGATAAAATCTTCCAATGTTTGCAGTTTGGCTTTGAACTTCTGTTATGGCCCTGTGTAACTGATCTGTTTGCAGTTCAGTTTTAATATTTTCTAGTGAAGGAATTTCGAAAGATAGAATACTAGCATTGATCTGATCGTACTGCTGTTGGGTTTTGATATTTTGAATAATAGAAAGCATTTCGGTACGAATAGTATTTGCTTGATTGTTTAATTCTTGTTTTAATTGTTCTGAAGTGGTTGTTTGGAGTTGTCGGAATTTATTAAGTTCATTTTTCAACTTGGCTATGGTCTATTCCAATTTTTGGACATTGTCTATTGAAACTAAGTTGGTATATTTTTGAAGTAATTCAATTTTGACTATGGGGTTAATTAATTCAGTTTGGAGCTTTGTAATCTCAGCTTATATATTTAAATGTAGTGAATTTTGTAAAATTAATAAATCTGATTTAAGTTTCTTAAGACGCTCGTCTAATCTGGCAATGTCGCTGGAATTATCTGGTATCTCTTGACGTCTCCTGTTTCCCAACATATCCATTTATTTATTTATTTATTTTTATTTTTAATTTTTTTTACTTTTTGTTTGGTATTTTTATATATATTCATGAGAGGATAAATTATTCTTATTTCAATGAAGAGCGGAATTAACTTATCATACAACCCAATGTTTTCAGTATACAGGAAATCGCCCGATTTCACATCATATGTTGTGTTGGGAATCATATTATTGTGTTTAATCCTGTACAAATTTCGACCTATGTGTACAACTGCCGAATTGGGTGGAGAGGTACTTATTTGAAGTTTCCTTGTGACAGGAACTGTATAAGATGTTTGGTTATTGTTGAATACATGTGATTGTTTACCTGTATCCTCATCCACTTGATACCAGATACTATTTAGATGAATGATAACCAGACCTCTTAATTTACGATGAAAATCCCTAAAATTATCCGTTTACTGGAGTTATTTCTATTGGAATGTTCTTCTTGAAAGCAAACACATTCATGGGCATTATTTCTTTTGGGTTATTTTATTATCGAGTTTGGTTTCAAATTAAAGAGAACATCAAAGCAAAACGAATGCAAAAAACCGCACCTTTCTACGTTGGTTGGTTCTCGAGATAAAGGCTTTTTAATAATTTTAATAGACATTTGGAGGAGAAGAATGAATAGTGGAGATATCCAACGCTCTCTTCATAGCATCACAAAGAGCGATAATAATCTTGTATGTTTACATATTTCCTGACCTCACACAGACAATGCCCTATTTCCTGTGACGAGTAATGATTAGAATGTGTAAGTTATTCTCTCCAGACTCATTTTCCTTGTTAAAGAATATTCACCCCTGTTAAGTATTGATGTTAGAAGCTTGCTTAATATTGTGTAATGAATACGTGTGTTTTCAACCGTTCTTCATGATGTCATCTCTAGGCAATAGGTAAGCTTTTTAAACGGGGAAAACCCCGTTTTTTTTATTACATTCGTAAAGTATAAAAGTGATCGCATGTGAGAACTCGGGGTTTTTCGTTGTAGTAGGCACTAGTGAGCAGATACGCTTGCTATAACTAGAAAATACATGTAAAAATATATATATGGGGGCACAGTTCAGGGCTTTAACAACTTGTTCCTTCAGGACAAGTCTCTAAGTCTCCTTCAGAGGCAATTGAATCTCCTTCAGAACTTTTTGTCAGCATTAAGCTGAAAGTTAAAGTTTTTGACTTGTAAAATTTTCTCTTTTTAATAGTAGTTCTTTGTGTGATTGAAAATATTATATTACTAACTTTAACTTGTAATAATTTCAAGATTCTACAATATTTTTCTTAATCTTTCAATGTTTGAAACCCTCTTCAAGGTAGATTTGATATATTACTGTCACTTACATTTGATATTTTTAAAGAAGAAACAATTTTGATGCACTAACACTAATTTGCTTTTGCAATTTGCTTACTATTCAATACATATATATATTTATAAAAAATTACCTTCATTACTACACACAATTTTGAATGCTTTACATCTAACATACATATATATTTTTATATATAGCCCTTTTTTCTTCTAAAAAAGGCACACATGTACATTTTCAGACATAAAAATTAATCAGAATATACACATTTAAAATACAATTTTATATGCACTACACAGCACTACTCACAACTTAAAACCAGTATCTACATTTTCAAACATAAAAAAATTAATCAGAATACACACACATTTTGAGAAATAATTATATACGCTGCACTCTCCTGATAACTTAAAACCAGGATCAACACTTCTATTTCTATTAAAATCTAGATAATTGTAAATATACTGATTTCACCTCACTAGTTAAATTTGATAAAAACATATAATTATTTTTTATACTATAAAAATAGTAAAATTTAGATTTTTTGGATATTTTCCCCTATGATCTGAGCTTTGATAAAAAAAAAATTTATGCTATAAAAATAGTAAAATTGTTTTTGTTTTTTTTATATATTTCCCCCTTGGAAAATTAGCTAAAATCGGGGTAAAATGAATAAATACAAAATAAATGGCTCCAAACGAAGCTATTCCCCTACTGCTTCCTTTTAAGTTAGTTATGTAAAGCCTTGTTTCCTTACCATTATTTTAAAAAATGTCGCCGACCTCCGTGGTGGAGTGTTTATCACTACACGCTACGGCGCCAAGGGTGACGGGTTCGAATCCAGATCTCGGCATGGATGTTCTTTGTGAGTGTCCCTTCGCCAAATTCATCATATTATCACTTATATTCATTCTCGCGATTAGCCAAAGGTGGCAGAAAAGAGAACTAAAATAAACCAAAGCAATCAATCAATCAAATTAATGTCGACACGAAATAGAAGATGAGTTTGTTTTGAGTCCACTTTATGCACAGATAGACTAAGTAGGACTGGACCTACAGTCTAAAGTATCTCAACCATTGTGTGCCTGCACTGGACATCGAGCCCTGAACCCAATGGTTTTTGATTTGATTTGATGTCTTAAGACAGAAATACTAATCGAAAGTGGAATACGAATCACTGTGCCATGTGCCTCCACCAAGCCAAACCCATTATCTACCATGGGACGATGTTATCACTATGCCATCGAGGAGGCCAATTATATGGACAATTCTAAACTTCAATCTAATATAAGCTTGTAATTATTTGTATGAAAATATTAGGCGCATCCAGAAAGTAAGTTTCCCACTCGCCCACAGGTGGCAGGCCATGCGTATTGAAACCTGTTTTGCGCATGCGTGAAAGGCACATGTCCTGGGTAGTGAATGTCCTAGAAGACGCCTCCCGAAAATCCTTAGTAGCTTCGAGGCAGCGATGAGACATGGCGGCTCTTATTCCATCTCCCGCCGGTTGCGAGGTTCGTTCGGTGATCGAGTCTTGAACGCACAAAACATACAGCCGATCGAAATTCATCGTCAGCTGTGCCAGGTGTATGGGCCAGATGTCACGAGCAAGCAGATGGTGTGTCGTTGGTGGAGGACCTTTACTGAAGGCAGGCAAAATGTGCACGACGACGAGCGCAGTGGGCGGCCATCGGCCGTTATGGACGAGCTTGTAGAGCAGGTGCAGCAGCGCATATGGGAGGATCGTCGCGTCACGATCACGGAACTCAGCAGCCATTTCCCGCAGATTTCTCAGTCGTTGCACGACATTGTTACCAAACGCCTCTTGTTCCGGAAATTGTGGGTCCGGTGAGTGCCGAAACAACTGACGTCCGAACACAAAGGACAACGCAGCACGGCGCTGACGTTTCTGCAGCTTTACCATGATGATGACGATTTTCTCAACCGGATCATCACAGGGGATGAAACGTGGGTAGCATATAGCACCCCAGAAAGCAAAGAGCAGTCCATGTATTGGCGTCACAGTGGATCTCCATGCAGGACGAAGTTCAAACAGACAGTGTCGGAGTGAAAAGTGATGTGCACGGTGTTCTGGGACAGACAAGGCATTCTGCTCATCGAGTTTCTGCCCAGAGGTGAGACTGTGAACGCTAACCGTTACTGTGAAACACTGGGGACATTGCGACGAACCATTCAAAATAAGCAACGCGGTAAGCTCAGTGCCGGGGTGATCTTGCTGCACGACAATGCGAAGCCGCATATGGCTAGGCGCACTGCAGCCCTTCTGGACAGGTTCGGTTGGGAATTGTTCGATCATCAATCGTACGGCCCGGATCTCGCTCCCAGTAATTACCACCTGTTCTTGCACTTGAAAAAGTTCCTGTCCAGTCAAAATTTTCACAGCGACGAAGAGATTCAGACGGCTGTCGCACAGTGATTCGGCGCCCAGACGGCGGACTCCTACGAAGAAGGTATACTGAAGTTGGTCCCACGCTATGACAAGTGCCTGAATTCCGGCAGGAATTATGTTGACAAGTAACTGGATAAGTGCTGTATTTGTGGCAATAAATCATTGAATTAAATAATGTTTCCTTTTTGTGCACGACCCCAGGAAAACGTATTTTCTGGATGCGCCTAATAGTTACCAAATTTTAGATGATATATTACAGTTGATTGGTTGAGTTTTTAAGTCCACTTTTACGCACAGATTGGCCAATTGGGATTGGACTTACAGAATAAAGTGGGATCAGAACCACTATGTGCCTCCACCGGGAGATGACAAATTAGAGAATTTACTTACAAAGGACATTTTCTCCAGTGGTAACCCTACACAAGAGAAGACGAGATTCAATACAGTCTTTTTCCAGGAACTTTTGATTGGCTTAAGTTATGCATCCTCGAAAGTCCAGTGGGATAGTCTTTTACAAAACCTACAACAAAACCTGTAAAGGAAGAATATCACCGTCTTAAGATCGGAAACATCCTTTCCGCTGTCGGTTCTTTTTTAATATACTTTTGCTTCTGAACTTAATATATTGTCTAAGACGTGTATACATGTAGATCTATGTATGTCGTGAAAAGTCTAGTCTGGTCTACATTCAGAATTCGCATTATCTCCATTCATCGATCCGGACGCGAACTAAATGTTTAAATCGATACAACAGTACTTTGCAGCTCTCTTTGAACTTTGTAACCCTTGGGAATATTGTCTGTAAGCACGCATTCCTGGGTAAGTTAAATGACGTACGTTCTTAAGTGTTGCATCTCCTCTGTTTCTAGCTCCCCTCTCTTTCTTTCTCCAGTCTTATACTTCTCTTCCCTTCCTCTCTGTTGCTATTTCTATTTCCTCGGTTTCTATGTACTTGTCTCCTTGTCTTTCTCTTCTCTTCCGTTATATTTCTTTTTCCCTCTTTCCCTGTCCATAAACTAATTCTATCTTCCTTCCCGTGTCTCTCCTTCCGTGTCTGCTTCCGTCAGTTCCTCTCTGCATTTTTTCTCTACCCACCCTTATACTCTATACTCTGTAGAGTGATCGCAAAAAAAAAAAAAAAAAAAAAAAAACACTTCGCCCAGAAGGCTTCGCGCGTCTTCGCCTCCATCCAATCAGCACACTACACGCGGTTCTACGCAGGCTCTTTAGCTTGTAGTCCCACTATACCTACATCTCTCTCTCTCTCTCTCTCTCTCTCTCTCTCTCTCTCTCTCTCTCTCTCTCTGTTACAGTCTAAGTTTCTCCACTATTTCCCCCTGTCTCAAGAATAAAGAAATCAACGTTTCTTTTGGGTGCAGACATTTGTTCATTCACTTAACAGAACACGTGTGTGTGTGGGTGTGTGTGTGTGTGTGTGTGTGTGTGTCCAAAATTTAATAAAAAAATGTTGCCTGAATAGTATAAATAGTGTTATTTTGGTAAAAAATTAACATAAAATTGTAAAATAATAAGGTAAAAGTTGAAAAAATGTCTTTTTGAGTCCAAAATTTAATAAACACATGTTGCCTGAATAGTATAACTAGTGTTATTTTGGTAAAAAATTAACATAAAGTTGTAAAATAATAATTCAAAAATTGAAAAAATTGTCTTTGCGAGTAAAAAATTTAATAAAAACATGTTGCCTGAATAGTATAAATAGTGTTATTTTGGTAAAAAATTAACATAAAGTTGTAAAATAATAAGTTAAAAAGTGAAAAAAATGTCTGCGAGTCCAAAATTTAATAAAAAATGTTGCCTGAATAGTATAAATAATGTTATTTTGGTAAAAAATTAACATAAAGTTGTAAAATAGTAAGTTAAAAGTTGAAAAAAATGTCTTTGTGAGTCCAAAATTTAATAAAAAATGATGCCTGAATAGTATAGAGAATGTTATTTTGGTAAAATTAGTATAAAATTGAAAAATAAAAATGTAAAACTTGACGAAACACCCTTCGTGTGTACAAAATTTAATTCAAAACATATTTAAATTGTGTTAGTTGAGTAAACTTAGAGAATAATCCTGTAAACTTGGAAAAATCTCTCTCTTTCTGTGTGTGTGTGTGTGTGTGTGTATGTATGTCCAAAATGTAATAAAAACACTTTCAAATCGTGTTATTTAAGTAAATATTAGGCTAAACTTGTGAAATAAACAAATGAAAGTTGAGAACACACACTTTGTGTGTCGAAAATGTAACTAAAAGTCTTTTCTGAACAGATTGAATTGTGTCATTTGAGTAAAAAATTGGTATAAACTTGTAAAATAATATGTTAACAGTTGTAAAAATTCTTTGTAAGTCTAAAATATAATAAAAAATGTTTCCTGGACAGATGAAATTGCGTTATTTTTGTAAAAATACATAAAAACTTGTAAAATATTTGATATAAAGTCAAAGTTTGGGAATAATAAACTTAATATTATGTTAAAAGCACGCAGTAACATAAACTTACTAGCTAAATCAATAATCAAAGGGTCCGAGGTTCGATACCCCGTGATAAAAGCAAATAGTGAAAACTGTAGGCCAAGTCCCTGATAGCTCTCCCTTCTTCCTAGTACAGATAAAAAAAACCTTACGCTTCGTTCTCCTTGTTCAGGGTAAAATTTTCGCTCCAATCTAATTGGGTATCCAAAAATCCTTTTTTCTTGTGTTCTCAGTAACCTTGGGCTACTTTGACGCAAACCTGTTCTGACATGCAAGCGCTCTAGCCTAATCCCTATGCTTCAGCATCCCGTGCCTTGGAGGCAAACCTGAGCGGAATATTAATTGGCGGCGGAAACTGGTTCTACAAGCGACGCATAGCTTCAAAGTTTGGCCTTGAGCGCGCAGTCCCAGACATCCTTTGTTGTCTGGTTCAATTCCACCTTTGTCCTCTGTTACAGTGTTGCATACTTTTCCCCTGTTCTTGCGTTCTAGTTTACCTTGGAAAAAACCGGTTCTGAAAATCTACCGACGCGTTCTCTGATTGCTGAATCAGGTTCTCGCGTTCTTTCTTTGTCCTGGTGTTCTGACGTCATTTGACCTTGACCGCACATCCCCCAAATTCCTTTCTCCTCTACCTGCGCGGAGTTCACAGTCTTCTGTCAGGCATCAGACTCAGCTCACACGTTATACATAGTTCGTCTCTGCTCAATGTCTTACATGCCATTTATTATTATTCCTTAGTGAACTATAATTATTACCGTTACATATCGTTGGTTCGAGTACCGGGACCATCCTAAATCATAATTGGACCTTTACATTTACACAACAGTGTTGAATAAACCCTAAATTCCAATTTTCAATACTGTAAACATTAATATTATCGTTTCATACATTACATACTTTACAGTAATTAACATAAAACCATATGCATAGCGTTTAGTTCCGCTAATTACCGTCTATATACATATTTTTCATAAAATAATTAATTATATATTCATAAAAGTTATAAATATGCAAATACATAAATGTAACGTATTCTAATAATATGCAAATTTATTCAAATTATGCAAATTAATTATTTATAATATGCAAATTTATTCAAATTATGCAAATTAGTTCTTAATGATATGCAGATACATAAATATAAATTATTCTAATGATATGCAAATTTATTCAAACTATGCAAATTAATTATGAATATTAAACACCGACAGCCGTTAGTGCGGTCAACTACTACTGGCGGCCATCTTGGATTTGGGAAGTCATGTATGGTCACTGACACATTATCCAGCAAAACAGCTGTAGTAATACATGATTGCATGCCTCCAAATGAAGGCATCCTCCATACACATGTGTTCCCTTCGTGTAAAAACCCAACGAACTTACAAATGGTCAAAATTACTCCTAAAGGAATTACGGAAATAGGGTCGTGGAAAGCAGCCATCGTGGATGTAAGATGTCACACAGACAATACGCCACAATAGTAGGCATCAACAAAATATCACAAGCAGTAATTTCCCTCCTTTATATGCCAGAATGTCAAGTAAAGTGTAAAATATGCATAGAATCCTTGCAGAAAAGAGCACGAAATAGTTTCACTGGATAAATCTCCATAACGGTGCAAGATATGAGAAAAACTGTAAGAATCAATTTTGTTCCTTCTTCAATTCTGAACAAAACATGTATGTATATTTTTTTTTCCAGAAGAACTATTAAAGGAGCTATGATAGATTTGCTTAGTTAGTGCATTAGCCATCTTGGATTTATGACGTCACACAGGCCTTCTGCCACAATTGCGGGCAAAAACAAAACACCCCCTACGTTCGAGTGAAAACACTAACCCTTAGAGTGTCTGTCATATTATGTCATGTCGTCATATTGACCGCCGAATGTTAGATACTGAAGTAAGACCATTATTATTGTATGCAACAGACAAGCACTTTAAGAGAGTGCTGGCGGCAGCCTCTATGAAGATCAGCGGCAGTTTTTTTTCCTCTCACAAGCATTGTAGTTATGCTTTTTTTCTTCATTTTGTTTCTTCAAGTGGTATCTCACTTAATGTGACATATGCTTTTTTTTCTTGTTCTTAATTGCATTGTTGACAAACTGTTTATATTCCGCCTACTTGTTCTTCCTCACACTGGAGCAAAAGTTTCAGTTGCTTTCAATTTCATTTCAATCAGTAATTTATGTTAATCAGTGGCGGCGATTAGGGTAGCTATTTTGGCTCTCGCACTATACTAAACCTATCTACTAAACTGTTCTTGCCACTCCCACCACAGTTTTGAAAGGTTTCATGCGTGTCTAATGTTTTTCTTATTTTCAACATCGCACCCCCCAAATTTCTTTCCGCACTCCCTCAGCACCACCTCCGTACCCCTAGATGATTATTTCTGGCGCCGCCGCTGCTCTTGAATACAAAATAACAGTGTCAGCCATCTTGTTTTGATTTTTGAATATCTGTTCGTGCATAAATGCTAATCTGAAGTGATAACACACATTTTTTATATACATAAACATCATTACCTATAAGGCAATTTGACAACATTGGGAATCAAACCCAGGTCGTCTTGATTACAGCATTAACTTTTACACCCTATTTCCACTTTAGTTCGTTTCCTCTTTGTGCACAAAGGCTAATCGGGAGTTTTAAACAAATAGAATTGAATATCCAATTTTGCCAACATTTGGAATCGAACCCGGAACCAATTGATTACAACACCAGCTTTAACCATTTTATATTTAAACTATTATCTAGATCGAGGAGTAGAAACCACCATCTGCGAGCAGCCGCCGCCGCATGCAAAACGCGGCCGCCATATTGTTTTTATACAAATACTATTTATGCATGCCTAGGTAGATAGGCGAATCGGGCTCTATAATGGGGGCCATATTGACTCCATGGCTCATAGTGGTTCGGATCTCACTTTAAACTGTAGGTCCAGTCCCCATTAGCCTTACTGTGCATAAAGTGGCCTTAAAACACTAACTCAATCAATCAATATTGACTCTACCCGAAATCGAACCCTCGACCCCTTTGTTCACTGAGCAATCAACTTAGCCGCTAGGCTTTCAGGTTACAGCGCCATCTCAAAATCAGGTTACTTCATGTCTTTGCATCGTACACGCTCGATGCGAGCGCATATCCTCCACACACACACACACACATACACACGTGTTAGGTTAGCATACACCAAGAAACAACGTCACGGGTCAATTACCCCCACCTGTTCCACATCGCTACAGGGTTCTTCTCAGGACGTCTTCAAGGTCAACAGGCACGTTAACTTTCTGCTGACTCAGCGTTCTACCCGATCATACACGGCTATCACCGGATGTGTCAGATTCTGTTGTCATGGTTCTATCCTCCTGCCCATCTACTCCCTCTCTGCCGAAATTCTCAAGTGAGGAGACATCTCGCCCCAAAGTGAAAGTAAGTTTACACTGGATAAAATGTACTTGTTTCAGACTAAAAGTAAAAACGTGAATAATAATGAAATATTAAATTGCAAATAAATGACATGTATGCTAAGAGATTAAATCCGATATAACCAGTTTTTATTTGTGCAAGAAAAGTGATAAAAAACTCTGTCATCGGAAGCGTTCGAGGTTACCTGGTTCGATTTCCTGGGTGGGTGATCAAAGTTCGGATTGGTGGGAAGGGGCGTAAAGGCGGCCGAAGCGTGTACTGATTACATCACTTCGAAGATATCCTAGATCGAGAGTGTGTGGCGCCCTACCCCTATATGTCCTAAATGTGCCTTCATAGCATGGTGATATCAACGGATAACCTTGCGTTTTTTTATTTTTTAACCTCGGATGTTTTCCTATCCCGTCCTACAGCAATTTCCGGTTCCGACCTTCGACACGCTTGAGTCTACGTTTCTTTCCCTTCTATCGAAGTTTCCACAACTTCCTTTTGCATGCGTCATTTGTTTTTCCATCCGTTGCCTTTATTTCCCTTTGAGTTGCTGAATTTGTTCTCAGTTACGTTTTACAACAGAAAATTTATTTTTTCACAGAATATGCATGTTCCTTGCAACACTGGCACACGCCATTGCACAAGAATGTTTTATTTTACTTACTAATCGGACCATTATCGATCATGTAGTGCTAGTGCCGTACAATATCGCATCAGCGATATTTTCACTCTTGCTTCCCCAGTTTAAAAAATATTCTTTGAAGTTCCTCACTTTTCATGATACTGTCACTATTATTACTCACAGTCAGGCACGTATCTAGAAATACATTTTGGAGGGGCGACCAAGAGTCTCAATAATAGTAATATAGAATAATTATATTAAATTAAAATAATTTAAATTAGTATTTTATTATTATTACATGAATATCTAAAAAGATGGTAAAGGACTAGATATAAACAGCATGTTTTCGTTATCTAGCTTACGTGTAGTTAAGATTATCAAAATTTGTATAAATACAACTGCCCTGGCAAGGAAATTAATGTCAAATAGATAATGAATTTAATATTTATTGAATAACAAAAACGGTGTTAGAGCCAATTGTGATATGCAAAGACAATTGTACGGTGATCACTTTTAATTACCTATTACAATTGACGAAAAGTAAAGTTGCTGTTTAATATTTTATGCATATTATCATAAGTAGAGTGTGCATAAATCCTGGGAACTGTCCTACAAATCGTATGGGCCAAATTCCTTCCTTCCAATAATTTCAGCGTGGTCAGCGATTGTTGTTTCCCACGCTAAAGCACGTACGACTTGAAAACGTTCCCACGTATTCTGATAAGCATATTAAATTCTAGAAACTGAGGGTGTCAATTGTGCAAGAAGGTGGAGATGAGACACGTTCGACCTTCGTTGGTTCCCACGGGAAGCCGACTCATTATTGTCGATACAGATGTTCACGACACGAATGTGGTGTAATTTTGTGCAATGTCAGATTATATGTTTTGAGTTGAGTCACGTTTCTTCCCACGGGGAACGAATATCGCATCCGGTTGCCACATGCAGGTGTTCGAAAGTGTGGGATCGCTGACGTGTCAAGTTTGCACCTGCAGCTAGGGTCGAAGAGTCGTGGGAATGCTTCCGGGACAAGGTGTCCATCGCAGATGGCGAATGTGACAATGTGTGTGGTCAGCGATTGTGGTTTCCCAGTTCAAGACTGTCTGATAATGCCGTGAATTTCTACGAGAACAGCTACGAGGAGTTCTGGAAACTTGTCCGATCTTGCGGTGACCTGGACAACGCTCGAACGGCCCTGCATCAGCTGCTGAGTTATTTCCCGTTTATGTGTGTAGCGATATGTGAATCTCCCTGGTATGTATAGATAAGAAATCACACACACAACAACAAGGCTTACATCTATGGCGCAGTCGGTAGGATATTCTTGGTGAGTCTTCGTAAGAAGAAGTATGGATGAAGACGTCATGAAGAGTACGCGACGATCATCATTCCAGCATATGCTTATGCAAAGAGAAATTGGGTCGGCTTGATCAATTTCTGCGTTAAGAAACCAAGATTGCACGGTTTGTATATTATTTACAATAATTGTACAAGGGCAAATTCAAATCGGTGCGATACAAATTGTGTCTATGGCGTAGATTACAATAATTGTACAAGAACAAATTTTAAATCAGTGTGATACGGATTGTGTCTACGATATTGTGCTATTTAGTTGACCACAATTAGAATATGTTCGGTTTGAATTTATTCTCTGAGTTCCGGCCAGATTCGGAAGAAATAGATTATTTAACGAGGTTTGAACAGTCTTAATTGGCTCATGATGTTAATGAAGCCAGGAAGGTACCCATACTGATTGCAGTTATAGGGTCTGAAACTTTCAAAGTGCTGAAGACTATCCTTGCACCTGAACCAGTCGAACGGCAAACGTATTCGACCCTCAAGGACAATTTGCTTAAACATTATGGTCAGATAATAAACAAATATGTGGAACGTTTCAAGTTCAGGCAATGCATGCAAGAAAATGGCGAGAATGCAACACAATGTATGGTACGTGTTAAGCAACAAGCACTTAAATGTAGTTTTGGGCAGTACTTGCAGGAAGCCATTGTAGAGCAAACAATTGTAGTTGTTCGGTCTGACACTGTTAGAAAGAAATTACTTTCTGAACCTACATTGACTCCAGAAAATATGTCAAGATGTTGTGCTTTAAATGGAATTCATTGAACGGGAAAAACAAATGTTCGTACATCGTAATCTAGTTGCATTTGCTGGGACACAGAAATTTAAACCATGTTTCCAGTCCTCGCAAGCACACAAAAAGAACTTCTTAATCCTCAGAATAGAAGTAATAAAAGCACCGAAGAATGTGATAGATGTTCCAGAAGACATGATCTTGGACATTACCCAGCAAGATATTCGATATGTTCATTTTACAAAAAGAAAGGTCATTGCCATGTAAAATGCAAGTATAGGAAAAAGAACCATAAACTTACTAGTAAGACAATTACCTCGGATCAAACTTTTAAGTCTAATATTAAACCTTTAGACGCTATTGTTGGTGAACAAAGCATACATAATGAATTTCATGGTTTGTCTTTATTGCACGTTGAAGTTAGTGATTCTCATCCGCCAGAAGATAATACTTGCACTATTTCATCAAGCACAGACAATTCACAAGTGGAAGATGCTACGCTCACTCGTTCAGTTCAAAAGCAAGGAGCGTTAGTTTCAAGCCAAAAACAAAAGCTGTAGATGGCACTAATGTTCTTGTGTCAGCGGAACCGTGCATAGTTGATCTGTGTATTGATAAGCGAATTGTACAATGTGAACTACTTGTAGATACTGGATCTACAGTTACGCTGTTCAATAGCAAGTCTTTCAAAAAAAATGTTTCCTCATTGGCGAACACAATTCACTACACTAAAGTTACGAGGTGCGAGTAATAATACTTTGAAATTGGAAGGTCAAGCCTTCATTGATTTGTCATTCAATGATTTATTGTATAAATTACCGGTTATATTGTGTGAAGAAGAACTGCGTTATCCGTTGATTGGACGTTCATGACTCGACAGTATTCATCCAGGTTGGAGGAACTTGTTAACACAATGTAACACAATGTTGACAAATACGGGGGCCGGACGAAATGATAACACAGATATTAATACTAAAATAACGGAAAGTGAAGGTTTGAGAGCGTAGCTGGAGAAGAAACTTGCCCAGAAAGAATAGGAGAAGAAAGAGGAGCATCTGAGGCAGTTGGC
Organism: Lepisma saccharinum; assembly: GCF_977018435.1. Classification (NCBI taxonomy): domain Eukaryota; kingdom Metazoa; phylum Arthropoda; class Insecta; order Zygentoma; family Lepismatidae; genus Lepisma; species Lepisma saccharinum. The sequence goes on from NC_139231.1 coordinate 111,725,938, forward strand.
TCAGAAGGCAAGAGAAGAGAGAGCTGGAAGTCGAACACGCGCAATGGCAGATAAAGATGATGAATCAAGGGAACGTGACCAACTCCATGTCCATACCGAGGAAAACCAAACGTGTAAGGGGAGAGCGTCTCAGGGGTCGCTTACGCCCAAGTAGAATAAAACCCCTGCATAATCAGCCTCATTGTGCATTCAATTGTTCTTCGTTCTCACAGCAAAAGAAATACCAAAATTATCGTCTAACGATTAGCATAAACATTTTTCGTAAGAAAATACCTGCCTTAATTGCCACAGGCAGCACTTGTAGTCTTTTATTCATTGGTATGCTTCCCCCAAAATCTTCTATTACAGCAAGAAAAACAGGATCTGTTACGTTATCCACTCTTACAGGAGTAGCTAGCAAAAATACTCCTGTATGTGAATTTTATTTTTGGACCGGTCCTCATAGATTTACCATGCCCTTGGCAATTTGTGCCAATGCTTCATTGCGTAACGGGATTATATTAGGAGCAGATTTCTTTAATAGCTTCTTGAAACACTGGACACCCTCAGGCTTGCATTTAAGTAAACGTAAACATTCATTTGTTCCGTATGTTACTGACGCAACTGTTCATACATGTTCGGACGAGATTAGGAATAGATATGAGAGAGAAAAACATAATAAATGCTAAATGATGCAAGAAACGCCAAATGACGACAATATAAATAGGGTTCAATCAGAGAATCGAACTCTGGACCTCATTTGGAAAAAAAACGTTAAGGCAAACGGGTTCAATAAAGTTTTGTAAGGGAATACGGTTGTGAATCATGAACTTCACGGTTCAGAGCACATACTAAAAGAATCCATCATTATTCCACATACTTTACAAAAGCCTCGTAAATTTGTTCATTTTCATAAAACTAGCTACGAGGGAACTTTGCATCAGTCTTCTTCGACAAAACATGTTTTGGAAAAACAGGGAACAGCTCGAGGCAAAACCGCAGATAAAACCTTTCCCAGCAGCGAACATATTGCATCGCCTGATACCAGTGACGCAACTGATAAACCGCTAACCGAGCAACTTCCGTCTTCATGCAGCGAGGGAAGGGAAGAAAGATCCCCAGCGGAACGTAAATTAAAGACAATCTCTTTGCATACGGTAACTTTAGAACCCCACCAGTATGCAGAATTAGCAATTTCTTTTTCTAAATTTGTTCCACCAAATAGAGATTTCATTCTAGAAGCTCATGATTGTCTATATTACCAAAATCGTTGTCTTATGCCGAGACTCCTGATTAATACTACTACTACACTTTATGTTCCAGTCATAAATATGAATCACTTCGCGGTAGTCCTTCCCGCTAATTACGTTCTTGGACTTTTACATGAACCTGTCGATATTTCTTCCAATGCCGTAAATTCAAGTTTACAGGAAGTAGATGCTATAAATATCGAACAGTTTAAAAGTACCTTGCAGAAAAGTGAGAAAGAGTTCGATATCAAAACAGACGTGGATATTTCACCTGATTTGTCACCTTTACAACGACAACAAGTAATAGAACTTTTGCAAAAGTATAGATCTTGTTTTGCAGCAACACCCGAAGAACTGGGAATTACAAATGTTTACGAAGTAAAGATTCCACTGAAGGATGACATACCGGTACGAAGAAGCCCATACAGAGTGTCCCCCAATCAACGGGAATTTATAAAACAAGAAATCCATAGAATGCTTGATCTTGAGATTATACGGGAAAGTGAGTCCGCTTACGGTGCCGCTATCGTGTTGGTAGGTAAGCGACACAATTCTGTACGCATGTGTATTGACTATCGACAATTAAATGAGAAAATGATTGTTCAGGTTTGGAATCTCCCTACAATTCAAGATGTTATTCATTATCTTAGTGGAGTACAGTATATTTCTCATTTAGAACTTTTCAGTGCGTATTGGCAACTTTCAATCGCTGAAGAAGACAGACACAAGACCGCGTTCGTATCCAGTGAAGGTACGTTTGAGTTTTGTAGGTTACCTTTCGGTCTTGCGAACGCCCCTGCTGCATTTCAACGATGCGGAGATAAAGTATTTGCAGGGCTCAAATGGAACAGTCTATGCGTTTTTCTGGACGATATAGTTGTTTTCAGCCCCAACTGGCCTCAACATTTAGAAAGGTTAGAGAAACCCTACAGAAATCAAACCTAAAGGCGAAACCTTCAAAATGCCGGATAGGATATCCAGAGGCTGAGATCCTTGGCCATATTATTGGTAGAAATAGAGTGGGAGTAAACCCTAAAAGGTTTCTGCAATTTTAGATCTTCCACCTCCAACTACGTTGAAAGGGATACGTAGCTTCCTTGGATGTTGCGGATTTTTCAGGCGATTCGTTCCCTCTTTCAGTTTGATAGCCACACCCGTAACTGACCTGACTAAAAAAGGAGCCTCATTCCGTATAGGTGAAACCCAGTTGGTCGCTTTTAATAAGTTAAAGCAGTGCCTATCATCCGCCCCAGTGTTAAGTCATTTTGACCCCAAACTCCCCATAGAATTACACTGTGACGCTAGTAAAATAGGCTTCGGATCAGTCCTTTGTCATCGCATACCTGACCCTAATAACAGTAAGAATGCTATGGTGCAACCAATTTCGTATTGCTCACGATTGTTCACAGGTGCACAAGTAAATTATAGTATTTACGAAAGGGAAGTGTATTGTTTAGTTTTCTCAGTTTTGCATTTCCGTCAGTATTTGACTGACACATTTCTCACCGCCGTGGTCGTCAGATGCGTGTTGGCTCCAGCGTAGCCGAGATTTGTCACGGCGTTTATCGCGTTGGGCTTTACGTCTTTCGGAGTTCACCTTTTAAATAAAACACAAGCCAGGACGTTTACACTGCGTCCCAGATTGCCTCAGCCGGTCACCAGGGACCGAGCTCTCTGATGAAGAAAGAGATTACGTTGATCACGGAGACATGGTAGAATTGCAGGATGATGATGAACAACCCAACTATTTCAATTTTGTTCCATCGACCTCAGAACCCAATGAGCGACAAGCAGAAATCAGGAAAAGACAATTAGCAGACCCCAAACTTCGTACACTTATTTCACTCAAAGAGAGCGATCCAAACCACCTTAGTGTCAGATACTATACATTAGATCAAGGAGTCCTATATAGGTTAAATAAGAATCGGAAATTGCTAGTTATTCCCACCAATATGAAAGCAGATGTTTTTTCAGATATACATGACACTCCATACACTGGAGGTCATACAGGACAGTGCAAAAGTCTTCAAAAGGTATTTGAGCGTTATTACTGGAAAACTGCTCGTAAGGATGTAGTTCATTACGTCCGATCATGCCAAATTTGCCAAGAAAAGAATACGCCCACAGGAAAACGACAAGGATTTTTACACCTTCTCTCCCTGGGCAGTGTAGGTGAGCGATGGTCTTCTGATATCTTTGGCCCAATCACTTCTTCTTGTGGATACAAGTATATCATATTTGGTATTGATCTGTTATCTTCATGGGTCGTGGCCCAACCACTGAAAAGCATTTCTGCTAAAACAAGTCGCGAAATTCTTTCTTCACAAAACTTTTACAGTTTTCGGCCTTATTCGGTCTATACTAACAGATCGAGGATCTGTTTATCAAGCGGCCCTGGTCGAAAATATGCTGGCAGAACTAAAAATTAAACATTTGAATACAAGTGGTTACCACCCTCAAACAAACGGAAAGGTAGAAAAGTTAAATCATACTATGGCCACAATGATAAGAAAGTATATCTCGAAAAACCAAAAAGATTGGGTCTCATACCTCGATCATTGTGTGTATGCTTATAACTGCAGTCCATTGGAAGGAATAAGTTTCTCGCCCTATGAAATTATGTTCGGACGGAAGCCCCAATTTCCTCTAGAAGTTGGCTTAAATGCAAACCCCACAGACCCATTTTCCGATAGCTTTCGGAAACACTTACTTTCAGTGCAGGAAATAACTAAAGAAAGGCAGGATAAACGCCATCAACAAGGGAAACGACGTTACGACGCCAATAGACAGAAACCAGCTTATGCAATCGATGATCTGGTCATGATACACATGCCAGCAAAGAAAAAAGTTATTTCAGATAAGCTGAGGCAAAAATATGACGGTCCGTACCGCATAATTCATATTAGAGGTAGAAATGTATACGACGTAGAGAGAGTCAAAGGTAAAAAGGTCTTACGAGTTAATCTAGCTCGAATGAAGAAATTTTGGTCACGAGATATAGCTTAGAGGACATAAAGGATTAAAAAGGTAGCTCGATGTGTAAATACGCATCCGATTCTTAAAGCTTACGTGGTAGATGTCATAACTTTCAAATTTCAAGCCCCTATCATGAAATCTATAAATCTTGAAAATTGTTCATTTTTCGCTGAATGGCCTTGTATATGAGAAAAGAAAGAACGCTAAGCTAGCTAAAATTCCAACCCGAAACCCTACGTTCAACAGAGCCAGGCTAATTTTCCTCCTCCCTTTGATAATGCTCGGATGACTGCAGCGACTGAGTTATCTTATCTACTTCCGGCAGGAGCCGTGAAGACTTCGTCAATTTCAATGCTATAAAAGACCCAAGCAAAAATACATGCAATTGTTTTCTTTTTCTTCCTCGTTTCTGTAAATTAATACATTACGTCTTTTTTGTTCAGGAATTACATTTTTGAATATACTATAACACACTTCATTAGAAAACTGAAGGTATGAATGTGATTTTTCCTTCCATTTCCTGATCGGCTATTAGCAGCAAGACTTTATATTACCTCGCTAAACTCGGCTTCTTTTTTTTCTCAGTTGAATATCCTCCTCGTGGGATAATATCCATTTTGGCGCCTTGCTACACGATACAAGTACATAGTCTTGCATCCTACATTTCAATTTTTATTAAACACGACTGACCTACGTTTTTTTACGACAGATGACGAAATATCGTTCTTTAGCCATTTTTATTATTTATTATAAGGAAACTCCAATCTTGCTGTTTGATACTAGCTTCGAGATTATAATCAATTATTTCTTATACTCTACTTGTGTGTTAGTAAATTGGATGTAATGTACTTTGGCTTATTTTGACTCTCGTTATGTCTCACGGTAAAATTATTGTAGACGATGTTGCATTGCTAATTACTTCCGATGGACCCCAATTTCAGTCGGTTGTTGAGGAATTAGCGGCCCAATTAAATGTGCCAGTTTCTAAAGTGCTCGAAACCCATAAAATTAAGACAACCAGTATTTATTGCTTATGTACAAGACACAAACAGCGACGAAATTTTTTGACGATTGCACAGAAATTGTACGCAACTTTGTGCGCATGCACATTAAAGCAGGCATTTGCAGGCAATTTCCTATTCATGCCGACTCTAAAACAAATGACAAAGTAATACAGTTCCTGAAAGACCTGGATGAATTCTTGCAGAGGGCTACTTCTTAAGTGATGTCTCCATTTCTGACAATACCTACTACCATTTTTGTATAGGCCTATACATTCCATAAAGTTAAAAGTTATTTTCAATTTCCAAGCATATCTTTATTTCCAACATAGTGTTTATTTTGTGTATCGCGATTAATTTGATAAGTAACACCTCTGTAGCGTTAGGTTCTGTAATCCTTTTAAGTGACAGAATTTGAAACTGTATTTCCTCTTCAGGTAATGGCCATTAACGTAGATACTTGGATAACCAGGTTGGGATATGATGTCTTTACCTTGCCAGAAGTAGGCAATATTGCCACTTATGTATATGAGGACTCACTTCAAAGTGAACTTTTGTTGTTCATTAAATACGTCCAAGCCTGCGACGCTACCTTGACAGAAAAAGAGGACTTTTTGTTTTCATCGTTTTTAAAGTTACATGATTTTGTATCTACATGTTATGAGAAATACTCATTAAACTGGAAGTTTGATTGCGATTTTCGTATCGCTGATAAGACCTTGGTCTTTTTTGCTTATTAACCAAGTTAACTCCACAATGGATGTAGAGATGGATGAAGCAGATGAAGTAAGTATTTTCAGTCTCTCTACAATTCCCTTTCTTCATTCTCCAGTAGGGAATGATTTACTTGATATTGATGTGCCTTTGGATGAGAGTATCCCATTCACATCATCTCCTTCCGAGTTTGATTTTGACCTGCCAGATACTTTTCCATCACCGCAACCAGTACGAATGACAGATGGGGTCGATATCCAACTTTTATTTGTTCCACCCACCTACGATGGTGAAGTAGAGGCCCTCCTCTACAATTTCCTTGTCTTTGATTTTCCTATGATGTTTGTTGCACCCCGCAACCCCTACATTCACGCCGGATTTAACGTGTTAGATATAGTCTTGCCTCGATAAACCCCCTCCTACTTTTTTGTCATTTCTGACCTCATCGTGTTTTTGAGACTTGCCTTCCCTCTCTCTCCTGGCAAGAGGACTGGCTTCGAGAGTTTACACAGTCTTTCGGAGGAGTTATTAGCCAAATCATAAAGAATGCAGGTGACCATTGGACCCTACACACACACACACACTTCGATTTGAAGGATGGTATATTCCATTATTGGGCCTTATATCTGGAGGCTCGTCCGAGCCTATATGAAGAATAAACTTTTCATATGCCTCCATTCAAATGTAAAATTCTTTAGGTTAAGTTTATTATTCCATTTTACATGTGTTACTGTTTATTTGCATTATTGTGTTATTTTATCTGTATAGTTATGTGTTAATCAATTTTTCTCAGAGATTTGTTTTTTTTTTCTTTGCTTCGAGACGAAGCAATACCTGTTAAGGGGAGTGATTCTTAGTGAGAATTGTGTCACTCATACGTTTTTTAGTTCCAGAAATGTCCATGATGTCACTCCTTCTGTTACTTTTCATTTTGGACTGGACGTGGTCTAGCCCGATCATAAAATTGATGCCTGGAGTATACTGGAAACAGCTCCCGCAGGTGACACTATACGAGGGTAGTGTCCCTCTGACATACACCGAAGCTCTCACGCCACCTATGGTAATGAACCCAACAATAATGGACCTTACCAAAGGGGTACAGATCAATCAGGTAGACGCATATCATGATATGCAGGTATTCAATACAGTGGATAAATTGGTAAGTGAATATCAATATTTAATGTCAACGCATCTAAATACCACAGAAAGAGTATTCAACACTCCTACAGATGACTTTGAAAGAGTTAAAAGAGGTTTAGGTCTAAATTTCATTGGAAACTTTGCAAGTTAGTGTTGTGGAATTGTCAGTGAACAACAATTCCAACAACTCTTAGTAAACGAACGAACACTTAATGCAGAACTTCATAAAATCACTTCAAGCCTGAAAGGAGAACACCAGCAACTGCATGTCGTAAGAACTCAGATTCGTGAGTCCATTAGTCAGACTAATGATACACTACTAACCATGGAAAAACAAATATATCTCCTACGAACTAGAATTATGGATGTATCTTCAGAATTAATTAGGAATGAAAATGCTACCACATATAAATTCTATCGTCTTGCCTTACAGTCAGTTATTTTACACCAAATAATTCTAAGTAACTCCAGAAATTCAGAATTAACAGAAATAAGAACCTCATGTTTTGCTAATGAAATTCCCTTAATTTTAATCACACCTCAAGTTTTAAAAAGATATTTAAAACGTTTACAATTTACCTTAGGGGAAAAGGGTTACCAATTAGCAGTTCCAATTTCTCAATTAATGAAGTATTACACCATGCCCTTGGCCCACCGTTTATTCACAACAACGCAGGTCTCAATTAATCTGAAAATCTCCATTACAAGAATTGGTGAAAATGTAATATTAGAAGAATTCCTAGCAGACCCTTTTCGATGGGAAAGTAATACTTGCAATATAGTACACCCACCTCTGTTTTCAGCAACTAATTCTCAATCTATTCGACTTCTACCAGGAACCTTTTTATCCACATGTGATCCACACAATTCACCAATGTGTTATATTCCACGTTATGGTCACGATGCAACATTAGGATATTCTTGTGCCCAAAAAATACGACAAGGTGCCACGATAAAAGAACTAGCAGGACACTGCATGTTTCAGTGCTACGACGGAAATAATGTTATCATTACTGAAATAGCTCCAGACCATTATGTCATAACGAATCCGCCTTTAGTGATAACAGGCGAGTGTCATAACGAGACGTTTAATCTCCATACATATGCTAACGAACCAGGAGCATTAGAAATAACATTGCCTTGCCACTGCTCTCTCACTATAACTCAAGAAACATCCATCCCCCGAACTTTTCCTTGTTCAAGTAAAACAAGCGATGATATTAAATTCTATCACATATTACCTGCCTCATGGGGGAAAATTCCAACCACGAAGATCGATGTATTATTAGCCGGTACAAAGTTGCTGAATTTAAACACTTTAACTACTGTTTAGATACAGCCTGGCCAGAAAAGATTCCTTTCTTAAAGATTACAACTCAAACTGAACCCATGACTAATGACATAAGTAATTGAGACAACTTAGAAGACTTGCCAAAACTTCCTTATCCTGGAAACAATCATATTAAAACTTCACTTATAATAATATGGAACATAGGTCTCATATTTTGATTTCATGGACTATATATAAATTTCGACTGTTAACCACTCAAATGGTTGCTCTTAATCAAATTAACAATGTTGAAGCCTTAAGTTTTGGACTAGATACATTAGATGATATTCTTATCTATATAATAGTCTCACTAATTCTTATTTTGTTTGGGATAATCCTGTATTGGATAGGGAAACAGTACAAGAAATGTTGCTGCAATGCAACTCCAATGTTTAATCGAATGAATCATTCTCATCCTAATCCAATCTTTTTCATGAACGATGAAGCTCCTAGACTTCATATTCCAACTAGGAATATGCCAGTACCTAAACCTGCTCCACGTACACACAATCCTGGACGCGTTCCGGCACACTTAACCATGGCAGCATGACTGACCGTACATTTACTCCTTATGATGTCTCTCGCCACCACTATTAATGGACTAACCATGAGAACTTTTATATCTTCCAGCCTATATAAAAATCAAGTGGACTCTCCCATTCTATATGAAACTTCAGTTCCCTTGATGTATCAATTGCAGTATACTCCTATCACTTCAATCTATCTAGATTGGGAAAATTTACCCGCTTCACTAGGAAATACTTCCATTTTAACCGACCCAGCAGTACAAGGAAGGAGTTATTTTAGAGCCACTAAAACACATATAAGGACTTTATTCTTAAAAGACACAGACATTAATGAAATTTACGACCGCATACAATACTTTCCAGCCCAAAATTGGGTTACTATAAAGGATTTACCACTGAACGACGTGTCCGAGTTATTTCATGTTCTTACCTCCTCCACATCCCGCATTAATTTAATTTCAATTATTGCATGATCACTTAAAGACTGTAGTCCGAAAAACAAGTAACTATAACTATACTCTAGCTATTCCTACGAGTAAATTAGGAAAATATAATATCCCAATAGTAGAGTGTACTATCAGTTCCACAACTGCTTTAGTAGCTGTTAAAGTACCACTTGTAAACAAGTCTGCAAATTATATTGCATATAACTTTAAACCGTTACCTTTTCAATACTACGAAAAGACTTGCATTACACCTCTATCCATTTCGAACGTTATATATGACACCAAAGGTAAAACATTATACAAACCTCTTTGTAATTTTTCTCAAGACACCCTCTGTTTTATAACTCCCTTTAGAGATATGTATACTCCCGAAAATCGATGCATACTTTCAAATATTCAAAACGACGTGCCTAATCAAGTAAAATACTGTCCCTTGAAATGCATTGAAAATCCATGGCTTATTTCCCCAATTCTGTTTAATGTTTCCACATATCTTTTATTAATCCCTTCTAATGTTGAAATTAATGTAAAATGTGAAAGTATTCTTTTCAGGTTTCAACGAGAATCTCCCTTTGGAACACTGGTGATCCAATTAGGATGTCAGTGCCATCTTTGCATCTATAATGCATGTTTTCAAGCTCAATTTCCATGTATACTTCCAAATCCGTCGAAATCCCAAATTTCGAGGATATTACCTATTAATTGGGTAGATTACTCGCAGACTTATCAAACGAGCTATGAATGTACCCTAGATATACAAGATACCCCCATCTGTAGAATCTCGACTGCCATAGAACTTCCAGAAGGTAACAAATCAGATTCCAAATTGCCTATATATATTTGGCTCTCCTTAATAACTTGTGTCTTGTTCAGTCTTATTTTCTGGATTATATATCGCGTTAATGTCAGAAAACATAGAAATGTTAATGTTCCAGTTGCCATGAGAGCAACCGCTATGAGGCCCCGAAAAGCCAACCTATCTACGAATGTATTTTGGAAGGCTAAGGAAAATCAACTTGCTTATAGATTCATCTAAGTTACAGATTCCATTTCCATTCCATTGTTTGAGTGGTTGATGCTGCCATACTCCAGAGTCGGACAACCAATGACCCGGCCAGAAAGAACTTACTCTACCCAGTAACATCGACTTCAGTACTACCCCCGGTGAAGTGAGATTCTCCCCAAAATATTCCCAGTTGTATCCAGACAACCTCAGATTGACCAGGCATACTTCAATCCCCAGTGACAACCTGTTGCGTGACACAAACATATTTCAATTCCGCTGAATTCAGTCTCCAGTTGGAACTTTCCATACAGCGACATCAAGAATTCAATTTACTGGCATATAAGGAAAACGGACTTCTTCAAGAAATGAAAGATGAGTAAAATTATAATAAATGAAATTATTCGTATGAACATTTATTAACTCCTAGGTGCAATGAAGAAGGAGTACACACACTTAGAAGTGAAACTTACGGCTATCACGTAGACAAAATCAATAATTGCAACGAAGGAAGAAACACTTATATACAATGTTCAATATGTAAGAAGTGTACTGCAACACTACACAGACGCTGAATGTATAAATCATAACTATCTAGGTTAAGTAACTAGTATCTTAAGATCCTCATAGATTAAATGTAATTGATGAGTATTTTAATATTTAGTTAGGATCAATGAGAATCTACATTTTTAATCAAACAGTTAGGACTTGAGGAAAATAGTTAGTATTATATAGTGCATAAATTTAAAATATATTGCCCTCTATACGATTCACTAGTATCAACATTCATTTTGTTATTATTTCTGGTATTTTATTATTACAATATCAGTTTGTTTGTTATTCAGTTTCATTATTATTTCAATTTTATTTTTTAATCCTTAATTTCTTTTTATTATTTTATTTTTTAATTTTTTTTGCCATATACGAGGGCAGTTGAATTTTAGGACGTAATTGACAATAGATGGAGACCATCTAAGATAAGGTGGGAAGTTATGTAACGGCAAAATTCTTTATTGTATTGGCAATAGTAACACCAGTCTCAAACAAATAGTTGCATTAAGTAAAATCCTTATTGTGCAGGCTTTCTGCCAAACAAGCCACAGAGGCAGCGAGTCCAATACTTCCTCTAGGAAACGTCAAAAGAAATATACCATCTTTCCCTTATTCTGGTATACAACACAGTTGAATAACAGGATGTGGCCTAGCAAACGCAAGAGTGAGATAATCTGTCATTAGAGGAGACGAGGTCAGATAGCAATCGCTAGTGTCCTCAACCAAGGTCTCCACATACACATGTGGTCCACCCAACCCCTCCACGTGCATGAGATAGTGATCACCCTGATAGCTTGTCCTCTGAAGGGCAAGATAGTAGGAAATGGACTTATGCGAAAATGGCCACTGGAATAGAGAAGATCTCTTGAAAGTTAGGGCAAGTATCGAGGCACGCTGACTGAAATGGTAACCCCCCCCCCCCCCGCCCTTTTAGGAAACCAGCATCCTGTACTAGGGGAATTCCAGCCTGACGCTGATGGTGTCGCTTCTGCCAATCTTATATAAAAAGGACTTTACTGTATTCTTCTATAGTATGGCGCCTTAGATTATCTCCATTCAGTTACTTATAGAACTTACTTATACGTTACTTAGAACGTAGTGTCTTAGTATTGGACATTATGCTATATGCGCATTACTGGTCTTTTATATCCGAACTTAAGGAACCTTGTGTAAATTAGAGAGAAAATAAACATTAGAAAATGCATTATTGAAGTATCCATGAACCACCCTGAGCTATAACCCCAAGTGACGTCAAAGCCCCTTTGGCGCTGCAGGATCTACGTGAAGGGTTCACAAGTACAAACATTCAAAATTATATATTTATATATATATTATATACACATGGGGCGTTCCGCCCTCAAACTATTGTCTGTTTATTTAATACACATAATTTGAAAAAAAAATAATAACAGTAGTGGCAGAAATTGAGATAGAAAATCGTTTGTCTTTCTGCCGGTCTGAAAAAAAACTATTTCCCTATGTTAAACTTCGAGTTTCTTTTTTTGACATATAGTACTGGTCGAAATGTTGGTTGACCAGAGGGAAACAGAAAAAATACACCTTATTGGCGTTCTTTATGCAGCGGAATGATACTCCAGTAGTCCTCGCTGTGGTAAGCGTTCGATGGCTAGCTGAAGATCGTCGAACTGTTCTGGAACATCCGGCGACGAGAGTCGAACCGGAAATACACGGAGCATACGAATCGACGCGGACACACGCATTTGTATACGCAACGCGACACACGTACAGATGAGATATATCGGAAACTGGAAACAAGTTTATTCAATGAGTCCGAAAAACGTCACCCAAAGGATATTTCTGGAAGAAGGAGAACACACTGGCAGTTTGTGCGAGGGAAAAAGTTCTGGCTCGCGAACAGTGGGAGTCCAGAAGGAATAGACACAACAAAACGGCACTGGTAGAGCTTCCATTTTCACGTATTTCGGTGATTGGACCCAAACACACAACGCGCGCGATGTATGTTGGGCAAGCCTGGAACCGATGTCGAACCCTCGAACATGTGTGAAGAATCCTTGCCATCTGGAGGAGGGAAAGTGACACTGTCGACTGCAGACTGAGTACTGTCCTCGGGGTTCGAAGGTGAGCACTGGACGACGCACTTGGAGGTGAGATGAGTTACGGAGATGGTCACTGAGGCCAAATAGTGAAGACTCGACGAGGTGGGGGGGGGGCGTCGTGAAGATCCTAGAGTGGACAGACGGACAGCGGCGGCAACGTGAATTCTGAAGTGTCACGCTGGCACAGGGGCGAACTGGCGTAGACTTCGTTGGCGTTTCTGCTCTCCAAACTGATGATTCCTGATGGGGGTGCTGGTGATAGCTGTCCAACAACACTGATGACTTCTATAAGGTGCTGATCACTAATTAATATGAGTCGTTGGGGGTTGGGTGCACTGATGTAGACGAACCACTTCTGGTAATCGCGGGTCGCATAATAACTGGTGTTTGCGTCTCAGGAACGTGATGATCACGAGGATGAAAAGTCACGGGGGGATGATGCACTTCTGAAAGGGGCTGATCACAAAGATGAAAAGTCTGGGGGGTGGAGTGCACTGCTGGACTCGAACAACGTCTGGTGACCACGCGTCGCAAGAATGGTAATTTCAGTAGAGAGGGAGTGTACTTTTGTCCTGGAGGGGATGAACATCTGGAAGATGCTGATGCGGAACATGATGATTCCTGGGGATGCTGATGCATTTGATGTGGTGTCTGCGTCAAACTTCGGCAACAGTCCTTGCTGGGCTGAGACGAACGGTGTGAAAAGGTAGGGTAAGAGGCAGCTGAAAAATAAAAAGGAAAACCAGACCAGATCGTTTGAAAAAAGGAGGGTGTGTGAACTGAAACGCTACGTCTTGAATAAATCCAAAATATAGCGATTGAAGCGAAATCAAGGAAATGTAATTTTAAAAAATACAATTACAAAAAAAGGCGAGATATATGGGGGGGTTAAGTTTAAAAGTAATTCTTTAAAATAAGCAATTGCAAAAGCAAAGCACTAGCCCCAAAGGCTATTCGTTAAGATGGGGACGGGTTACCGTGGCGAGAACGATAATAGTAATAATAATAATAAAAATAATAAACTGATAAAGGACGTTATCTTCCCGCGGGTGGTGACGATCTCGCAACAAATGAAATGTCCCGTCCATTGTAGTCAACGTTGACCGCAATGAAGGATGGGAATTATTTACTTTAGTGTACAAGGGGTAAAAAATTGACTAAAAAAACAAAGATGGCGTAAATACGAATAAAAGGGGGGTTCGAAAATGAATCAAAAACACAAGGGCAATAAGGTATTGCATATGGCGTATCACGGCGGCGAAAAAGCTATGAGTAGTAAGATTCGTTGCGATTAGGCGAAGGTATCGGTTCAAGCGACGATTTATTTCGAGAATGAAAAAAAAAACAATTGCAATGAAATATTGAAAGGAAGATTTTCAGAAGAATAACTTAGCAAAACTGAATACCCAGATACAAATCTTATTGAGAAAGTATTACGTAGAAAAAACAAAAAGTTATTAGTGAAATGGCTGAGACTTCCAGAAAAAGGTTAGATTACCACAGAGCAAATAATTCTATGACAACAACATGGAATGTGGTAAGACGATTGCCTGATTTACTAGAAACTAGAAAGAAAAATGGTGAGTTGCTACCTAACAATCTTAGGTGTCTCATTGTAGGTCCATCTGGTTGAGGAAAAACTACACTGCTTGTAGATAATTTTTTCCTTGCCCCCAATTGTTTTCTCAAAAAGTTTGGAACAACCAAAATACCAGCAGCTCATGAAACTGTATGAGGGACTGGGCATAGCTATTTTTAAATCAGAAATAAAGCCACTTGACCATTGTCTTGAAAACTCAGTTGTAGTTTTTGATTATGTAATTTTAGAAAATCAAAATGAAGAAAGTAATTTTTTTACTCAGGGTCGTCATAGGGAATAGACTGTTTTTATCTGGCTCAGACTTATTCTGAGATTGCCAAATAGTTACTTCGTGATAATACAAATCTATTTGTCTGTTTGGTCAGGACCAGACTAATCTTAAACATGTATATAATGACTATGTAGGAGGAGATTTAAACTACAGTAAATTTTCAAAATTCTGGTCTTCCTGTTGGAACAAAGATGATTTTGGATTTGCTACAATTGATATGACTCAAAAATCAAACAATCGAAAATATAGAAACAAAATTAACAATTTTATAAATGTTAAGTCATTATAAGATACGTTGTGACGTTATAAATAAACCTTAAACAAAAATGACAAAACATAAAATTGAAGACAATTTGAATTTACGTGACTATCTGGCTAAAAGACTGGAAATAGAGGATAGTATGAACAACACAAGCGTCAGGATCAACCAATTATTGATGCTGTCAGTGGTCTTGGTAGAGAAATTATGGGTGTTACAGAACAAAATAAGAATCTCATGAATGAACTAGTGCCTCTTGCTGCTAGAAATTATGCAGATTTTTGTCTTACAGCGCAATCCAGTATTCATACTCCTCTAGTACTCCAACAACCACCTACAAAGGCCATAGGAGATTCAGAAATAATTGAATTAGGTACTTTGGCAAGAGATTAGCTGAGTACTGGAAAATTTGACAAAGATGAAGTGTTTGGATTATATCCAACCATGGAGCCTAATGAGGGGTTAGTTTGGAAAATTGGAAACTCTAGAGTTACATTTCAAAGAGATGACTTAACAGTCAATTTGGATGGAAAAAATAGCTGGTCTAGATATCCTGGCACTGTTTGACTGTGGGAACTCATCACCAAGAAACATCCTAGAGATTATACAGATGAAGATTACCAGAGTTACTCAGAAATTTTAATACTGTCAGATGCTGTATACCAAGACAATTATGCTTGTCAGAATAGAGTTAAATCTAGCAGTGGAGACAAATACAAAAATCTGATTAAACCTATATGAAACCAACTCAAAACTGGTAGTGGCATTAAACACTATAATACTCTACCCAAAAAGTTTGTGTGGGTGGATGATGTGAGAAAACTCATATATAGATTGTTGGTCATAGCAGGAGAAGAAAATGCTGGCAATAATAATTTCTATAATAAAAAAATAGGCATTGATGATATGATTAGTGCTAAACTAGCCAATTTTATTGTAAATGACAGTAAAGGCATAAGATACTTAATTCAAATTATTAATACTCTACCTCCTAAATTCTGGATGGGTCAATGTTTAGTTAATGACATTATTAACAAACTTCCTTTCGAAATGCACTTACCTGGTTACCAATACTGTGGTCTAGGGACTAAACTAGAACACAGACTGGAGAAAGGAGACAAAGGGATTAATCCTTTGGATACAGCTTGTAAAGACCATGACATTGCCTACAATACTCACAATGACCTAAGTGTTCGTCATAAGGCTGATCAAAGATTGGAACAAGTAGCATTTGGAAGATTAATCAGCAAAGATGCTTCATTAGGTGAAAAAATAGCACTATTGGGTACAACCATTTTCATGAATACAAAACAAAAATTAGGGTGGGGACTATAATTCTAAATATATATATAAATTCCCATTATGATGAAACCTAACGGTATTGTAAACCAAGTACGTTATTCAGATCTAAAATCTCTAGGATCCTTAGGCAATCTCCTCACTAAAAAACAACAGGAGAAGAAACAATCTTGTTTGAGTAGAGGTCATGGAATAAAATTAACACTTAGTACACCTCAGTTGAAAAGATTGCAGAGTTCTAGAAAAAAGAAACACACTGGTGGATTCATATTCAGTATTCCAACTTTTTTAGCAGCTCTGGGTGCTGTGGGGAGTGTAGCAGGGTAATGCAGCTATAGCAAAAACAGTAATTGATGCAAAGAAGAACAAAGCTGAACTAGATGAGCAAAAACGTCTTAATTTAGCAGTGGAGATGAAAGGCAAGGGTATTAATGCTTTGAGAAAATATATAAAAAAATAGAACCATTATCCAACTATGATATTGAAAATATGATGAAGTTACTGAAAATTAAATACTTCAGAGGTGTTTTCATGTCAGATTCTCTACCTATCAAGGGACCATATAAATTTGAGTGTGGAGTAGTCAATTTGGATAGTTTCAAAAATCAAGGCACTCACTGGATTTGTTATTACAAACAAGCTAACATAGCTTTTGTTTTTGATTCTTTTGGTGGAATACCATCATCAGGCTTAGTTAGTTATCTTAATACTTTTAATCTTTATTAAAGTGACGAGCGTATCCAGTGTTTTGAGGATGTAAATTGTGGCCACCTATGTGTTTCTATGCTGGCCTTCTTATCTCAAATAAATAAACCATCAATCGACGATTTTCAGAAAGCATTGTGGCATCTAAAGCACCATGGGAGTGTTTCATCTCACTAGTGAGACTTCAATACTAAAATTTGGCTTACACAATGATATTATCTATCCTAAATCCATAGCTCCATGTGCTTTCTACAATATGTATCTTATTCCTAATATCACAGAACACAGTAATAGGGTTGCAGTAGGAAATGAAAAAAAATATTATTACTCCTGGTCAGTATAATCTATCAACATTACAAGCTCATCTACCTAGAGGAGTGTTACTATCACAAAATTCTGTTACACACAGAGTAGAATTAGTTTCTGCAACTGAAACATTTGATCTAGGTACACTTGGTAACCTACTAGGTTTTGAGAATAACACCAAACTTGAGCTTGCCATCAAACACATAAATGGTAATATTCCTAAATTCTTGGCCATAGAGATTTTGAACATCCATTGTAATGTGGTAGAAGGAATGATTACCAATTCTGATGGCAACATAGGTAGTCACAAACAAACTGGAATCATAGCATTTTTCAAACCAAATTCTGAGTTCATGGAACCTATCATCTTCACAGACTCCTCACCTATCTATTTTCCAGTATCTCACAAACATACAGAACACATAGAGTTAGCAGTAACCAATGAAATAGGAGAAGTAGTAGATTTTCCTGTTGCTTCTAAACAGCAATCATAGAAATTAATATATAAAATAACCATTAACATGGAGCATATTGAAAGTTATGAATTACAATCTTTTCCTCCCAATCGTCGTTTTGCTAATCTCAATGAACCCAATCGTGAAATTGAATTTGATGTGTACGTGGCTGACAGTTTTGTACATCCTCACAAGGCTGACTTGTATATTAAATTTGAAATAGTAAAACATGAAAATAATGATGTTATGTTTCCCTTGTGCAAACATAAAACTAGTAGATAATTTTATACCACACATGTTCTCTTAAGTGGAAATTAGAAAACATGGTACTGTGATAGAATAGACTATCCTGGCATTACTTCTACTGCCATAGGAACACTTAAAGTTTTCAAAATAGATGCAACCTATTACCAGGAAGGGGTATTTGATTCGCGCTCCTTTAGGAACAACCAGTCTCCAACCCCAATGCAATAACTCATCCGTAATGCTTAATTCTGCCTGTCTTCTCTTGTACGCCAACAGTTTCTTCAATTCATCTCCTTTGAACCCTTTCACATCTCGTGGCCATCCATTTTTGCAATAAGATTTCGTTAACTTAAGAATTTCATCTCGTTTACAATACGTCAAAATCGCCTACTTTGCGTAAGCGTAATCTGGTGCACAAATTCTTCTTGCCTACGATCATCATCATGTACGTCAGGAAGTGGGAACATTGATAACATGTCTGCAAGTTCAACCTTTTTAATACATATTAGTTTATATGTGAAGGAAAAGCCAAAAATAAACACCATCTTTGAATCCGTGGCGACGCCATAATAGGAATTGTTTTTTTCCGTAGCTAACAATTGCTTAGCCCGCATTGAATCTGTCCATATTTCCAACCATCTTCCTTGAACGTATTTTTGGAATTTCCTCACTGCATATATGATACATAAAGCTTCTTTTTCATGTATGCGATACTTAACCTCATGCTTATTTAATGTACATGAAATACATTCTATCGTACGCAATTCCCCTTGTACTTTATGGCATAATTGCGAACCTAATCCATTTTGAGATGCGTCACACTGTTTAACAACTTCTTTATTCTGGTCGTATGGAACAAGGACCTTGGTATTTTGCAGAGTCAGTTTAGCTGCTTCGAATTTCTGCTGACAATCATTTGTCCATTGCCACCGCACATTTTTCTTCAACAAATTGTAAAGATCTGACAAGATAACTGACATTTTACGCACACATCTTCTGTAAAAATTAATACCTCCAAGGAAAGCCTTTAACTGTTTGGTGTTGCAAGGACTTGAACATTGCATCAATCCTTGCAGTTTCTTTTCAGAAGGATATATCCCTTCCTTCCTTAAAGTATATTCTAAATAATCAATTTTGTTTTTTGAAGAAGGAACACTTGTTCCAATTGACCTTAACATTGTACTCTTTCAAACGGTGTAAAACTTCAAATGTTCTAGTAACTGCTTGTTCTAAACCCTTGCTAACAATAAGTAAGTCATCTTGGTATGGTATGACAAAATCTAATCCCTGTAGTATGTCTTCAATAGTTCTTTGAAATATTTGTGATGCGATCCGTACACCAAATGGCAATCTAGTATGCTGTACCAATCCCCATGGGGTATTCATTATGAGTAACTGTTTAGCTTGATCATCAAGTTTTATTTGAAGGTAAGCACTTCTGAGATCCAAGGTAACAAATACATCGCATCCATTAACTTTTGGAAACACTTCGTCAATCCTGGGCAATGGATAAGTTACGTTTTCAACATATTTATTCACAGTGTTCTTAAAAT
Source organism: Lepisma saccharinum (assembly GCF_977018435.1). Taxonomy (NCBI): domain Eukaryota; kingdom Metazoa; phylum Arthropoda; class Insecta; order Zygentoma; family Lepismatidae; genus Lepisma; species Lepisma saccharinum. Next base: position 111,745,628 of record NC_139231.1, read on the forward strand.
CGCAGCAAAGCCTCAAATTACCATCATTCTTACACACAACGACCATAGGACTCGCCCAATCACTTGAATCAATATTTCCTAGAATGTATTCCTCAATCAATTTGTCTAATTCAGACTTAACTTTGTCACGTGAACCATACGGAACATTATAACATTTCTTAAAAATTTGTGTAATGCCTTGTTTCATTGTAATCGTGTCGGTAAAATACTTAATTGGCTGCAACAAATCATTATCAAATAGTTCTTTATATTCGTGCCTAATAAATTTTATTAATCCTTGCACATCACAAGATGCAATCAGATTTTCACATTTAACCATCTGTGACTTAATCAAGGTTTGCCCACGCACAATTTTCAACTTTTCAGCTGTTAACACAGACGAAGCATTAGCGTATCCTTCGACTTAACCAAAGTTTGCCCTTGAACAAATTTCAACTTGTCAGATTTTAACATAGACGAAATATGATTCATGTCTTGATACACTTCCAACGATGGCCTGAGTTGAGATAGGCTAATGTGACAATCAGGCAATAAATGCTTAATCCATTGTCTTCCCATGAGTGGATATTTTAAATCACATGCGACTACATATAAGTCTAGTATTTTATCTACATGTTCATAACGAACACTTACAGCAACCTTTCCTACTAACGGCAAAGTCATACTGCTAGCACATCGTAAAACACAGTCAGCTTCCAGATATTGCAAACCATGCAGTTGACTGTCACAAAATGTTTTACTTTTAATCGAAACTTGTGAACCTGTATCTATTTCAAAGTTCAACATAGAATCATTAATATTGAGAGCAATTACATATTCGGACGAAGAAACAAACTTACTAGTAACTTTATCCCAATGAGCTATTCTCATAAGCAATGAAGAATGGTCAGATTTAAGATATGGTTGCGACGAAACTGAACTTTCATTACAGTGAGACAAGGTATACCCAATCGATCCTTCTTGCATAAATTTACTTTCTCCATTTACTTCCATAGTAATCATTCCAACCCTTAATTCATTTACACCTAACACCTCACTGTCCATATCATCCGAAGAAACTGGTTCAACAGCCTGCACAGCTTAAGCCTTGTACTTGCTATAAGGTTTAGTACTATTCGTTTCTTTATTGCGCTGTAACTTGAAACACTGGGAAACATCGTGACCGAATTTCTTACAGTATCTGCACTGCTTGAAATATTGTTGCTTTCTTTCCCGTTCATTTTTACTTCCCTCATTATCCGATTGATTTTGTTTAAACCTAAGATTGGATCCACTTGACCCAGTATTTTGGAATTTCCAGCTATCCTGTTTTGGATTAGAATTGGCACCGGAGTTCAAACTCGTATCGCCCTTGTACTTATTTACCCTTGCGCGGTTAGTGTTCACAAAATTTACATTGGACTGGACGTAATACTCCTTCATATCTGCTTCTAATTTTTCCATCTGCTTAGCTACCTCAAAAGCTTTGTGAAATTCCATTACATTGTCAGCAATGAGTTTCTTGCGAATTGAGTTAGATCTGATTCCGCTAATTAGTGAATCAAATAAAGCAATGGAAAGAAACTCACCATAACCACACTGGTATCGTTCTTAATCTCCTTACAAAATCTTCTATTTTTTCGTCTTCTTCTTGTACACATTTTCTAAGCTTTAACCTTTGCACATTATAGGATTTATCATGAGGCAATGTAGGTGCAAATAATTCACGCAGAACTCCATATGGCTTGTTTCCAATGACAGATATTAATCTAGGAACATTCCTGTCCTCTGGAATAGCTTGTGTTTGGCAATAATTATCAAAGCGCTCCAAATACGCTACTATCGATCCATCTTGGGGATCATATTTATCAAAAACAGCTACTAAAGCCATTGAACATTTACACTATAACACGAAGCTTAGAAGTGAAACATACTTATCCTCGATTTCTAAATAAATTCTCGTCTCCATGTATAAATGTCTGTCGTGTATGCACAAGCAGAGGTTAAATGATTCACACACGTAGGTACTTGATAATGTAAAGATTAACACGAGGATACAAAATAACGATTTAATATTAAACTTACAAGAACCATTTCTAATATGGCTGAACACACGATCTCATCAATCAATAACTTTACAAACAATTGAATATCGATTCAGATTTTTTGCACACTTAACATTTGCATTTGCCAATTTGTGCTTTCCCTTTCTTTACTGCTTTCATTCGAAAATATTGATTTTCTCAAAATTTCTGGAGTGGCTGTAGCCCCATCATCTCCCCCATGAGTATGAGAGAGGAATGGAAGCGAGAGGGTGAAGAATGTGAGGAATAGAGCAGTGAGGGACAGAGAGGGAAGAATCCGAGAAAATGAGTGAGAATTAAACACAAAAGAGAGCGAAGTAAGTGAGAAGAAAGAAATAAACGAATAGAAGCTATAGAAACAGAGGGGGAAGCAATATAGACAGAAATATAAGTAAAGTGAAAACACAGTGACACAAAATTAGGGGAGCAATAAAAACAAGGAAGAAGAGGGGGAGAGAGATAGGTAAAGACCCAAAGAGAGAATGCACGCGAGATTTTTGGTTGATTTGTAGATTGATTGATTTGTTGCTTTAAGTGTACTTTATGCACAGATAGGCTAATCGATACTGAACCTGCAGTTTAAAGTGGGATCCGAACCACTATGTGTCTCCACCGGGTATCAAACTAGAGACCCCTCGATTACAAGGCAACGACGGAGTTTTTTTGAGAATGCCAATAGGCCTATAGGCGAATCCGGACTGAACCTTCAGGATGAAGTGGTGTCCGAACCACGAGCGCCTCCACCTATTAAGCCTGGATAGCCTTGATCTCAAGGCGAGAACATTACCACTACGCCAACCCAGGGAAAAATCTTTTAATGCCATCTTCGTAGATGTTTACAAATTTGAAGGCAAAACAGCTCTCCTCATCAGTGTTAAATCGTCTCCCCCATAGAAATCTATTCATATATTTAAGAAGGAAGAAGGGTGATGGTACCAGGTTCGAAGAATGTGGAAGGTGGGGCAAAGGTTCAAAACCACAAGTTCGCAGAAATGTGAATGTTTCTGAAATTCCGTGTGCAGCTGAAATGTCAGCTAGCAGCAAATAACCTGTTGACATCAAACCACGACGATCCATAACGATGACAAGTTTTTATAACACGGTCTTGTTATTTTCGATCGTTGTTGTAGGTAATCTCAAAACACAGATATGACCTTACTCACTGACCCTTAGGACCAAGGTTGATTGATAATAAATCAGATTGATTTAAGGCCGTACTAAAGGCAATTTTGTGGTAATTTTTCGATAACAGATGGCAGCACCGTTTTCCATGGCAACCGAGGGCCATGTTGCCAGATCTCCGCGTAATCAAGGCAGATACATACAGGTTGGCCGATAAGGGTACTCGATGTGAGATGAAGCCTTATTGGTTAGAGGTGAGTTAGTGGATTACAAAAGAAATAGTAGTAAATCAGGGAAATTGATAATCAGGAGATTTTAGTTATATGTTCTTATTAGAGAACTAAGCAATATATCATCAGTGGTAGGTAGTAATAGTCGAAATATTAATATAAAATCCGTTGTTTTATATTAAGTATTTTTTTTTTAATATTTAGAACGCAGAGAAGAAAATGCAATAATAAGTGTAGTTAAATATTAATATAAAATCCTTTTTATTATATTCAGTATTTATCTTAATATTTAGAACGCAGAGAAGAAAATACGGTACTACTTTACTATACCGGAGACACCCGTCAATGATTTATTTCACACTTTTTTATATTGCTAACGTATTATTCTGCATTCCGAAACATTTATTTAGGTGAAATAATGAATTTCTAACGAAAATAATGCTTATTTGTTACATTTACGAGTACTTACTGTTCTTCCTTATTTCCACACAATATGGCGATAGCTTAACCGTTCATCGCGCGTTGTGCCAGTGTTTTGTCGATTTGGAGTGTGCATGCAGTGTTGCAACCTTGTTCACCGAAAAATACCTAAATTTAGAAAAAATTAAAAACACCACGAAATGTTTTCACGAAAAAAGTTCAATTTTCGACATAAGGAGTAATTATTAAACCATTGACGTTAGCCCAAAAATTCACGATAGCCCCACGAACCATCAAGGGGACGAGGTATGCCTACTAGGTTAGGTTAGGCCTGTTGGGTTAGGTTCGATTAGCACTCCTTTCGTTCAATTTAGCATATGCGGAGAACGGCACGTCATCTTATAGCGAAAAGATGGCGTGGGTTGAAACACTGACTACGGCGTTTACGTCATTAAACACATGGATCATTGTGCTCTCATGCAGAAAGCAAATGGCGGCAGCAGCAATAACTCGTCGGAAAGAGATTTTCGTAGAAAACCAAATGCATTCGCATTAAAATGGATCAAAAACTACATTACCGAACATCAACAACGCTACAGAAAATGATTTGCGTAAGTACTTTCTCCTGTAAATTGGAAGAAATCCGTCTCCGGTATAGTAAAGTGTTACCGAAAATACAATTATAAGTGTAGTTAATTCAAACACGAAACGGGCCAAGTGAGGACAGTAATTGAAATAATTGAAAACATTTTGTGAATTCGTTTGAAGCAAATGCTGCATTGACTCAGGCGCGTATCCAAGGGGGCCTCGAGCCCTCCCAAAAGTTTTCGGTTTACACTAGATAAAATGGGTCTTTTTGGTTTCTTGTGTGTGTGAAATAAAATAATGTGACGAAAATTTAAGAAGAGAAATAATTATCGAGGCAAGGTAAATTTTTCTATAACCCTGTAATTGATAATAGCACGTATCCAAGGTGGGGATAAGGGGGGTCGAGCCCACCCTCAAGAAATATTTCAGTTTACACTAGATAAAGTAGGTTTTTGGCTTCTTGAATAATGTGACGATAATTTGAGGAGAGTAATAATTATCTAGGCAAGACAGAAAATGTTCTATAACCTTTTCATTGATAATAGCATGTATCGAAGATGGAGATCAGGGAGGTCGAGCCCCTCCCCAGGGAAATCTTTCAGTTTACACTTGATAAAATTAGGTTTTTGGCTTCTTGAATAATGTGACGATGGAGAGAAATAATTATCGAGGCAAGAGGAAGAATGTTATATAACCCTGTTATTGATAATAGCACATATCCAAGGTGAGGATCAGGGAGAGGTGTCGACCCTCCCCCCACCGGGAAATCTTTCAGTTTACAATAGATAAATTAGGTTTTTGGTTTCTAGAAAAATCCGACGATAATTTAAGGAGAGAAATAATTATGAAGGCAAGATAGAGAATGTTCCATAACCATTTTATTGATAATAACACGTATCCAAGGTGGGGATCAGGGAGGGTTGTCGAGCCCCCCCCCCCGGGAAATCTGTCAGTTTACAATAGATAAATTAGGTTTTTGGTTTCTTGAAAAATACGACGATAATTTAAGGAGAGAAATAATTATGGAGGCAAGATAGAGAATGTTTCATAACCATTTTATTGATAATAGCACGTATCCAAGGTGGAGATCAGGAGGTCGAGCTCCCGCAGGAAATATATCAGTTTACACTGGATAAATTAGTTGTTTGGCTTCTTGAATAATGTGACGATAATTTAAGGAGCGTAATTATCGAGGCAAGACGGAGAATGTTCTATAACCCTTTTGTTGACAATATTGCACGTAAACTTTTATTGCGTTTTCATTGTTGTTGTCGCAGCGAGCGCGATCATTGTGTAAAGATTTGTCATAATTTAGAAGCTGCACAACAAAGCCTGCCACGAGTAGGACGATTCATTGAATTATTTATTCTTTGGAAACGGAAAAGGAAACATTCTTAAATAAGAGGTGGAGTCGAACTACTGGTAACATTAACGAAAGGTTTTATCTGCGGAACATTCTAGAATATAATGAAGACAAATAAATACCCGGCTTCAATTTCCCGGTTGATCAGTGCAACAGAATCTGTTAGTAATTCGAAAATGAAGAGGACTAGTCACGCAATTTCCTGTAAACTACGAAAGTCAACTTCTAGTTCCAGTTCGTGTCCAAAGTTGAAGATATTGCCGACTAGGAGCCTCAGTGTAGTGCTAGTTCGGGGCATGAGCCGAAGAGATCGAAGGTCTCTAAAGTGAACATTTCACGAGTACCGGATATTGGGGCGGTTTATTAAGACATAAATAAGTTGCACAGATCAACTGTAATTTTATTTGTGCCCGGGTCAAATTTCGTGTATGCAGTCCGAGACTTTCATGGGATAAAAAGAACTTTTATTTAAGCCGACTGGGTTTGACACACACTCATTTCCTTTGTTTCGTGCCGATATATGACAAGACTGCGGAAGCTGTGACGGACAATTTCGAACACTTGCGAGTGTTTAGGCCTGAATATGCACAATTTGGTGTGTTTCAGCTTGTATAAGAGCTGCAAACATGGGAAGACAAGACACATTAGTGGTGTTCAGGCTCGAATCAGGGAGAAATATTCGAAAACTGCGTGCGTCCAGTTCGCAGCCCACAGTTTGAATCTCGTATTGTCGAGTGGATTGTCCATCCATTGTGTAACAGCTTCGTGAAAACACTCAGATACCAAAGCTGTTTTGATGCCTGATGAGAAGAAACGGACAAACACGTTGTGATAAAAATGGCAGCCTTAAACGGTGGCTACTATTTAGGGGACAGTTGCTTCCCATTTTTTTGCCTCCTTACTATGGCCTCCTAATGCTAGGCCTTGTCTGCCAAGAGAAAGTAAACTTTCCTTGCCCCCCCCCCCGTTTTGCCACCAAAGGGCACCACTGGCCTTAAACATACACTTGTGAATTTATATCTATACCCCTTAAAAATATATTGTTCAGCCCCCCTCGAAAGGAATTTCTGGATACGTGCCTGCGTTGACTGTACACTTCATTTTGTATGACAGTACTTTCTACCATTGATTGGAGACTTTATACTCTGTCCCGACTATCTCTGCTGCAGCAAGGCTGTACATAGCGGCAGAGAAGGGGGGGGGGGGGGATCGAGTGGGCAGAGCGAAGCAGTACACAATGCTGCGAAAGCTAGTAACTACAGCCGCTTTCACCCGTTTCGCGCAATCCCGTTCCCTCTCACGTGTTCATTGGTAGAGCCGTCTCTCGTCACTACTTGCGCACAGACTTGTTTTCGTTCGCTTGCTCCAGCGAAGTTCTTTTCTTGTGTATGGAGTGACCGTTCAAAATATTCTTGGGTAGAACACAAAGCAACGCACCGTGCTTTCATTGTTGAAACGCCATTTTCCGCACCCTGTATTAGTAAAATGAAATTAAAGATAAAACACATTTTCAATTTTTTCAATTATAAACATTGTTGAAAAATGCTTAAAAGTAGTAATGTTAATTTTTCCACAAGGCCGTAAATTTCAGTTTCTTAATGTATTTTTCTTGCAGAATTCCAATTGATACAAAAAAGTGTTCCATTTTCTCAGGATGACGATAAGACCAAATAATCTTTTAGTTTATAATATTTTCGGGTATATTAAAACCTGCAAAAGTTCTTATTCACAATATTGGAAGAAAACTGAAGATGGAAATTAAAAAAACATTAAAATCATGACTTGTTATACTTTTATAGTATAAAAAAAATATATACATAAAAACGTAACGTTTCCACCCTCTAACAAGGTCTTCTTCAGACGGATATACACAATTGAGGATGGAAACATTACGTTTTTATGCATATTTTTTATACTATAAAAGTTTTCCATGGTCAGCATTTTAATGTTTTATTAACATGGAAACAAGACTTAGTGTTACAATGGAAATTAAAGCTCAAATTACTATACTATAAGAAAATTATTTATTTGAAAACCTTGAATTGATGTTTTAAGTCCTTTTTATGCACAGATAGGCTAATCAGGACTGGACCTACAGTTTAAAGTGGGATCCGAACCACTGTGTAATGCACCTCTACCATGTATCGAACCTCTTGAGTACAAGGCGACGACGTTACCACTACGCCATCGGGGAGGCTTTTATTTGAAAACGGGAATTAAGGTAAACGAGCAGCAGAGCGATTATGTGTTCGTTTCATAATATTTAAGTACAATTTTACACAAGGTGCCTCCGCACAATGTCCAAAGTCCTGTTTCACAGTTCTACACGAATTATACTGGTTTGTTCTGCAGCAGTCTTTGGAAGTAACAGTAACATTTTCGTGTAATAGTAACTGTAAACTACTTACTTTATGATATTAGTACCTGAAATTCAGTTATTTTTCCACCTAACTAGTAACTAAATTGAAAGTTAGTTGTACACTCCTGTTCACATAAAGTGTCACTCTTTATAGGGTCGAACAGTTGAAGTATGTACCAATTGATTTGAACAGAATTCGCATAGAAAGGAATTTTCTTTTGTTCCATTTTTACAATGTGTTGAATCATATCCTCGCCTGAAACAATGGATTAAAATCGTGAGAGCATGAGAACAATCTTATTTATTGCCAAGAACCAGAATGTATCTCTTCCAAGCGTATTTTAATTATAATAATTTCGACATAAGGCTATATAATCTCCAACAATCTTCATTGGTATACCACAGTTCAACAGTAATTCTGAATAATTTATTGTTTGCTCAACAAAAATACAATAAAATATTTTTTTTTTCATCTTTAAGTAAAAGATGTGGATTTTATTGCCTCTGTATTTACATATAAAATATATTAACTTAATTATAATTATATGGTTGATTCATTTAGTTTATTTTACTACGCTTTTCTGCCATTTTTGTCTAATCTCAAAGATGAGAACGAGTGATAATATGATGAAACTTATGAAGGATCACATACAAAGAATATCCATGCCGGGATTCGAACCAGTGACTCCTAGCGTCGTAACTCGCTGTTCTAACCACTCCAACACGGAGACCAGCAGCTATAATTATATATGAAACTTAATGCCAAGTTGTTGGTGGTCGTCTGTGATAAAATAAATAGTGCGCTTACATTTCATGTTCTGAACAATGTCTGAAAAGATACAACTAATCTAGAATAAAGTAATAATTACAATTATTGTAATAGTAACTAAATTAGATACTTTTTAAAGCAACATTAATTACAACTGAATTAATTTCTCAAGTGATTAACTATAAATTACTTTTGAAAAGTAACTTTCCAAACAATGTTGATATCTTAGAGTTCAGCATTACTCAGATAAGAATTGTAAGAAAGTTTTCTAAGATACAATATGGTAATAATTACCATTAGAATAAAATTCAAATCATTCAAAAATCATTGCATGAAAGGACTACAAAAACTATATATTCTGGATATACGTATAAATTCACATTAATATTTTTGTTTCAATGTAACTTCATTCTCCTTCTTGCTCATCCTGCAAAACATTATGTCGTTCTTTCAGAGATACGTATGCTTCTTGCTGTCTTGCAATCATCATCCCATTCAGAAAGCAATGATGGGCAAATACCCTTAAAAATTGGAACTAGCAAAAATTTCAAGGAATGTGTGCTATAACTTGACAGACAAGACACACACGTTATACCGTTCCCAATTGCTGACTACTTGCAACCAGATATTAAGAAGTCTTGCAACATAATTTCTTGAGTATCTTTTGGACTCTTGATATCTTGTAAACCATCACCATTCAACCATGTATCTGCAAATTGTGTACAGGTCAAACAATCCACAAAGACGATTTTGATTCCATTCTACGGTATTGGGTTGCCATTGTTTGTCAAATCTGTTGTCCTTTTTATAAATTTCAAGGTATTCTTAGAAGACATATCAAATGGATTCTCAAATGTTCATCTGCAAAAGGAGCAAATAAAAATATTGTTAATATGGTGTATGAGACTATGAACTTAACAAAGATGAAAAAAAAAAAACATTTTCATTACATTGTTACAACTTGAGACAAGTTGAGTTAATAATAAAATGAAAACAACTTAGAGATGTTGTGTAAGTGGATGTGAATGTAATTGATCTAAACTACACCATAATTGTTAACGTAGTGGACCTGTTATAACATAATTATTAAAGGTTTGATTCACTATATCAGCTCAGATTCAGATCTATCTTTACAGTGAATGTTAAATATGACTTGGACTTCAGTAGGTTATTGAATCAAATATTCGTAACATAATCAGGACAGATTATGATTTCTCTGAAAATCAATCAATCTTGCCCACAAATAAATGATTGGCTTTGCACTTGTAAAATATGTAAACTAGTAAACTTTCCTAATCTATACTAATTTGTAAATTCTCAGTAAACACGCAAACTATTGTTTGGTAGACTGTTAGGACTTTACTCTTTTAGCTGTTAGGGTGTACGTGTACTTTTACACTTTAAATACATAAAGCTTGAACTTATTGGAAATGCTGCACTACCATTACAAGGCGTTCAAAATTATGAAAGAACGAGAAAACCGAAGAGTTTTATACAGTTTACAAAACCGGTTTTCTGACCTGATTCTGTGAAAGAATATAACAGAACGTTGTCCAAAACTTGCACAAAATTCGGGGATCTCACATTAAATCTATTCCAATCCAACCGAAAAATCTTGTTCAAAACAGGCCAGAAACGACTCGTTCCAACCATGTACAAGGGCAAAGTGAAACTATAATGAACGACTGGTTTCTAATACAAATTCCGATGTAAGCACTGAAATACGAAAATAATCTCATCTCACAGGAACGATAGTAGAGCATTTTGTGCAATATCGATTTAATGCCAGAATATAATCTATATCAAGGTATTTCATGCTCTAGTAATAATCACAAAACTGTAATATCTTCATTATGTTTAATTGAAAATAACATTTTCTTCTGATTTTACATTGCAAAGATTTATCAACTTCGTTTGTAAGGAAAAAATGCGTGCTGCGTTGAAAATGTAGATATGTCGAAGCGATATTCTCACAGAAATTATATGGGAAGGTATTTCCTCAACATGTAAATAAATCATACATTCTGCATCACTCTTGTATATTGCAAACGTTTTGCTTTTGATGAATTAAGCAACAATCATTTAAATATAAGACTTACCTTTCCGTTTTTTCCGATGTTTCCTTCTTCCAACATTTACTGGATTCGTAATTCTCCGGTAACTTGGTTTAACTTTCACAATTTCGAAGCACTTGCATTGATCATATCGTTAGAAAGCACAGAGTGAAATCTCGGCAACAGTGTTGGTTAAAATCTGCACCACGGAGTATATTACGACGAAACGCCACTTCAAAAATTTTAATGATAAGCACTACTCTCTGAAGGTACGAAATGTTTTCATTTTTTCACATAGTATTTCAGATGCTTGCGGGAAGAACATGTGATCTTTGTTTCACCACGAAATCTTCCATACTAGTCATAAAAGAAAAAAAATGCACCGGTATTGACAAAACTACCACTTCAGCGCCATCTGTGCGCAGACGTTTGAACATGACGGAGACCTTTTATTTTCTGTTATTTACTTAAATATCATTATTCGTAACAAAATTATAAGGTTCACATGTTCTAGTGAATAAAACAATCTTTTATATTGGAGAATTTCTTCCTTGCCGAATCTATATTAGTTGTACGCTCATTCATTGAAATTTGGGCCTAATCTTTAACGTGGCTTTAGAACCCTTAAGTATACAGGCTAACTGGAACTAGGCGCAGATTGCCCCCACCCCAACTAGTATTTATTTATATATATATATATATATATATATATATATATATATATATATATATATATATATATATATATATATATATAATTGTGCCTAATATTTTTGAAGACTCGAATGTTCTGTCTGATCGCCAACTTTAACAGGGTCGAGAATATTGTTTAAAATTTGATTTGATTTAAGACCACTTTATGCTCACGATAGACTAATCGGAACTGGACCTACAGTGTAAATTTGGATCCGAACCAGGGTGCAATATGCCTCAAATAGAAATCGAACCCGAGACCTCTTGAAATAATAGGTTTTTCTTTTCTTTGTTTATTCAGTACACTCCTCATATCTGATCTTTCAGTTTACAGTGGCAATGGGAGAAATTATGATTACGACATAACAATAATCATCAATTCCAGCCCTGGACCCTATTTTTGCAAATGACCTCCGTCATTTCCCTTTTTTACCCCCATTCGATACCTGCGTTCCATGTCGGACATACGTATTCCCGGGAATCCCTCACTTCTTGTGGGGAATCCCTGCCGCATTCATTTTCGACACGCGCTTTGTGCATCATTCGCTAGCCCAGGTGTGGTTTCTTTGGGGATATCGTGCCGCATCTTCTTTATGAGTACTATTTGTCGGCATATGGAGGTGTGAAGTAAATTTTCACACGATTTCGGCATCCTCTAGCTCTGACACTGTGCGTCATTCGACAAAATTTCATTTACATTTTCGTCTTCATTTCACTTGGCGATTCACCTCCTCCGCGTTGTAAACGGAATTTTGCACCACCCTGTATTATGTATTCACTCTGTAATGTAAAAATTAAGCCTAAAATTGAAATTGGTTGTGTAGAGATCATATGAGATGAAGATAAATCCAGACTGCAAATGGATTTTGCTAAGGACTTCCAAAAAAGCCATAAGCATGGATAATCTAAAGCATAACCTCATATATAATAATAACAACAACAACAACAATTATTACTATTATTAGATTCCTGAACTTGGATGTACTATTGCAGTCTTCCGCGATAGCGTAATTGTAGCTCAGTCGACTTGATATCGGAGGTTCATGGGTTCGACCCGCGGAGGTTCGAATCTCACTTATAATCTGCAGGCCAAGTTCCGATTGCCTATGTGGGCATAAAGTGGAAGAACAAACTCCGAGTGTTTTATGTTAATGCCTCCTTATCATTTTCATGTGCTCATTATTCATCCTCATCGTCGCAAACAGCCAAAAGTGACAGAAACGTGACTCAAGAGAACGAAACTAACAATACAATAAATTAATAGCAAAATTCAAAATACCTTTAAGTACAATAAAAATATAAATGATGTACGTAAAGAATATTTTTACAATAAATTTCATAATATTGGTGCATTGAAGCACTGTATATTTTCAAAAAATATATATAGATTGCCAGTAAGTGCTAGGCTTTCACGAGGCCTGAATAAAGTAAGCAGTATGGGGATAAATGGTTGATATACATGTATGATGCACTTTAGATAATTTATTTATCCTTATATAGATGGCTTTTCCTGATTCAGTTCCATTCTAAGTAGTGTAATTGACTGTATTATAAACTCGATAAATGATGAGCCCCCCTCAAGCAGATTTGTCTACACTTAAAACTAGCTCAACATGAGCATATGAGCTTTTTGCTCAAGTGTGGAACCCTGTCTAATCCAAGATTTTTGTAAAAATGCCCTCGAGAATTTCCTGAGAAATGATGAGCCCCCTCAGATTGATTTGGCTACACTTACAAAAGGCACTTCTGTGAGATTGTTGTCCATAAATTTGTTAAAAATATGCTCTTCTTGATATTTTTTTTGGCTACACTTAAAACTAAGCCACCCACACCCACATACACACCCACACCCACCCACACATATTTACTTCCGGTCCACTTCCGGTCCACTTCCGGTCCACTTCCGGTTTACTTCCGGTCCACTTCCGGTCCACTTCCGGTTTGCCTACTTCCGGCCCACTTGTGGCCAAGTTGTGACCTATTTCTGGTTTATTTATAATGCATTATGTTTTGCAACAAATTATTATGCAATAAATTATTAGACATGTGTTGTTTTCTGATTGGTTGCTTATGACATAATGTGATGATGTGTTTTATTCTGATTGGCTTATTGTTTCAGATATTTTCAATGCGGTCCGTGCTTAGGCTATATAAAGAGATTTTGCATTGCATATCAGCCAGTATTGTGAGAGCTGTTGAAGAGAAAGGGTGTGTTGTCCCAGTGCTGCTCATATTTTTTAAACACAAAAATATTGCAGATTTGTATAAATTGAATTACAAATCTATTTGATTTAATATACAGAATTTTTGACAACCTGTCATAGGTTTATTAAGTATAGAGTTTTGATTTGAACCCCAAGAAATTTTATATAAATACCAAAGCCAAAAATATTAACACACACACACATACACACACACACACACAAATCACACTGCTGAACCCAACTGATATTTTTTATTAAGCATAGAATTTTGATTTGAATCCCAAGAAATTGTATATAATAAACAACAACAAAAATGCCAAGTCAAAAATATTGTAATCAATGCAAAAAGAATATAACCAGCCCCAATTGGGCCAGACACCAAAGGAATTGTAACCCAGACAAATGCAGAACTCCCACTAAATTTTGTCCTAAATGCAATAGAAAATATAGCATGGAATATTTCACATATAAACATAAAAATACTTGCTCTGCACAGTCATCAACATTGCCCTCACAACCATCTATATCTGGTCTGAAAAGGAAGCATGAAGCACCTGTTAATGCTGGACCGGCAAAACAGCCACGCTATGAACCCATCCATAGCAGTTTTAATAGCCAATTAAGGGATTACCGGTTTGTATCAGAGCAAAAATTTGGTATTAAGAATTTTTTGAACAGTATAAATCCTGATGTGCAGGCAATTCTAAATGCACAAAATGGCTCTTATAAGCTGTCCCTCAAATTGTTTACACAATATAAGAAGCCAAACGGCACAAAATTTACACAGCCCCACATAACAGAAACTGTACCGGTATATTCAAATGCAAATTCAGACAAAATAATAAGCAGTTTGATAGATCAATTGAATATTAAACACTCTGAATTTGCAGCAAAAGAGTCTGGATGGAGCCTATGCGGATCTCCACACAAGTTATATGTTAATATTTCTGAATTCAGCCCATTACAAGGATCTACATATCTGCCATTACCCGCCAATATTAAAAACAAAAGAGCCGTGGTTAATATTGAAAATAATGATGATAAATGCTTTTTGTGGTGTATTTTAGCTGCTTTGTTTCCAGTTTCAAGGAATCCTCAGAGAATAAATTATTACAAACAACATGAACACAATTTTGATGAGGCAATGGAGGGTTTAGAATATCCAATGTCTGTTCAGAATATTGATAAATTTGAAAAAAAGCCCAGGCATATCAATGGCAAACAATTATCTATTAATGTATTTATTTGTTCCACTGGCCGTGGCAATTGTTTGATAGCACCTCTCAGAATCAGTACATTTGATGATGATTCTGCTGTTCCGATTGATCTGCTCTTAATTGAAGGGGATGGCACATATCATTACACTCTGATACATAATCTTGAAGCTTTAGTGAGAACACAACTAGACAAATCCAATACAATATTCAAGTTGTGCAGAAGATGTTTAACTGTATTTTATGGTCAAAAAATGGTGAATGGGGTTCGGGAAGAGAATGCAGAAATTGCCAAAAACAAGTTAATTGAGCATCTGAAATACTGTGGCAACTATAAACCTGTTCATATGGTGATGCCAATGCCAAGTGAAAATGCAAAATTCAATAAGATTGAAGCCTTGTTGGAACACCCAGCATATATAGTCTGTGATTTTGAATCAAATCTCAAACCTTTTGCATTCTGTAGCCCAGATTCTGAAGAATCATCAATTACACCATACCAGTTACATCAACCTTCCAGTTTTTATTATGTTGTTGTACAGGATGGTGTTGTTAGTAAAAAAGATTCATACATGGGAGCAGATGCCATCAAAATATTTGCACATAGAATAGAAAATGAGTGCCATGACATAGCATCTAATATCTTATTAAAATCAAAACCTATGTTGCCTTTAACAGAGAAACAGATTGAAGATTTTAACAATGCAGAAAAATGCCCGGTATGTGATTCTGAATTTTCAGATACAAAAATCAAGGTGAAACACCATTCTCATACAGATGGTAAATTCAAAATGGCCCTGTGTAATAGCTGTAATATTAAGATCCAGAGACCAAAATTTGTCCCTATATTTTGCCATGGAGCATCCAATTATGATTTTCATCATTTGATCAGATATGAGGGGTTTGACAAGCAGAATTTAAATATTTTAGCTGAAAATGATGAGAAATATATTGCTATTAGCAAAATAATTAAAGTTAATGGTGTTCCTATTCACATAAGATTTCTTGATTCATACAGAATTTTATCTGCTAGCCTGGCTACACTGGCCACTCAATTATCTGATGATCAATTCAAAATCACATGTGCTTTGTTTCCAAATCAGGACCTGAAATTAATTAGGCGGAAGGGTGTATATCCATATGACTATGTTACAGATTTTTCTAAATTTGATGAGTGTTCTCTGCCACCACAACAAGAGTTTTACAGCAAAATCAGAGCATCTGGAATCACTGATGATGATTATCACCATGCCCAATTGATGTGGAACAATTTAAAATGCCAGACATTTGGTGATTATCACATGGCATATTTGAAACTTGATGTGACCCTCTTAGCTGATATACTGCAGGCATTCAGAAAATCTTCTATGCAAAATTATAGACTGGATCCAATATATTTTTACAGTGCCCCGGGCCTAGCATGGTCTTCAATGTTTTTAAATACTAAAATGCAATTGGATCTGATCCAAGATCAAGATATGTACTTGTTTATGGAGCAATGTATAAGAGGAGGCATGGTGCAATGTTCTCAGAGATATGCCAGAGCAAATAACAAATATATTCCTGATTATGATCCAGCACTGAAATCAAATTATATACTGTATGTGGATGCAAACAGCCTGTATGGTTATGCCATGATGAAAAAATTGCCACATGCAGGGCTTGAATGGGTTGAATATTTCAATATTGAAGATCTTAAGGATTTTGATGACAGTAACTATGGCCTGTTCTTAGAGGTTGATCTGACAATTCAAATTTTCTGATCTGCCCCCAATTCCTGAGGTTAAGTGCTCACCTGGCTCTAAACAGAAGAAATTGATGATGACTCTGGAGCCAAAACAGGGTTATGTCATATATTACAAAAACCTCCAGTTCCTGATGAAACATGGTGTTCAAGTGAGCAAAGTTGGCAAAGTTTTGAGGTTCAGGCACTTAAAATGGTTGGATCCATATATTGATACAAATACAAAGCTTGGAACATCTGCAAAAAGCCAATTTGATAAGGCCTTGTTTAAATTGATGGTTAATTCTGTGTATGGCAAAACTATTGAAAATGTCAGAAAACATACCGATGTTAAAATAATTACTGACCCCAGCCTGAGCAAAAAATTGGTTGCAAAGCCTAATTTCAATTATAGAAGAATTTATGATGAAAATATGGCTCTTTTCAACATGAAAAAAACAAAGATTAAGTTTGATAAACCTATTTATGTAGGGGCTGTGATATTGGAATTGGCCAAATTACACATGTTAAAATTGTATTATGATGTGCTGAAACCTTTTTATGGTGATAGTGTAAAATTGATGTACATGGATACAGATAGTTTTGTTCTTGATATTCAAACAGAAGTTGTTTATAAAGATATGTCACAGCCTGAATTGCTTGAATATTTTGATACCAGTGAACATACAAGAATTCAACCCCACAACAAAAAGGTGCCTGGCAAGTTAAAAGATGAGACACTTGGTGATGTTATTGTGGCATTTGCTGGGTTAAGAGCCAAGATGTACAGCTTTGAAACATGTAGTGGTGTTGTTGTAAAAAAAAGCCAAGGGCATTGGCAGAGTAACTGTTGACAAAGAGCTCCATTTTGAAGATTATGAAGATTGTCTCAAATCACAGAGTTCAATCAGAACATCAGAATGCAGAATTCAGAGTGTGGATCACTTGTTGACTACAAATATTGTAAGAAAAGTGGCTCTGGACCCACATGATGATAAGAGATGTATTTTGTCATGTGGCATACATACTCTACCATGGGGTCATTGTGATTTGAAAAATGGCAATCAATGCCCAATTCCAGAGCATGATTTGAAATAAATAAACATGCCTATGAACTTATTTGGGTTCAAAAAACAGGCTATTATGGAGCTGCCAACACCACAACCCTCTTCTGATATGATATCTAAACTAAGTGGCTTGTTAATTATTCATCTGAACAGCATACTTACAGATATTGATGATAAAACAGGCAAAACATTGTACATATTTAACAATAATTTAAATCATTACCAATTACCTGTAGGTGGGCAATTACAATTTATTACAACCCCTGAGGGTGATGTTAAAATTTCAGTAGGGAGAAATATTTATAGAATTAAGCACTCAAACATGATTTCTGGCACTGTTTATACTGTTTCTGCTGGTGACTGCTTATATATTGAGGTCCCTGGATCCTATGACAAGCTTATACCCTTTTTTATAGAATTAAGAATCAGATATTTAAAAATAAATAACCACTAAAACAAAATGCTCAATGATATATTTGGCCATACAAGACATGAAGATCACAGTGATGAGATTCTGATGCTTGATGTCAGAGTCAAGAAATTAAGAAGTGATTTACAAGCTTTACAAACCACACTCAATGCCAGTCTTCAATTAGAAATTACAAATTTACAATCACAATGCATGGACCCTCTTCTTAAAATTGATTCTGAACTCAAATTATTGCTTCAGAAATATACTGACTTGGCCACATTGGATAATTTTCAAAGTTTAGAAGAGGCTGTAGCAGCTCTTCAAGCCAAATTTAAGTCCCAGGCTACCAACTCTGAGCAATTGAAACAACAATTGGAAGAGAAGATTAATAATATCCAGACACAGCTCCAAACAATTGTCAAAAGCATAAAATCACAAGAAGATTTTGATCTAGTGATTTCCACTCTAAAGGAACAGATTCAATCATTACAGATACCTAATCTGGACCCCTTGAACAATGCCATAGCCGAGGTTAAAGAAAAAATTGAGACACTTAAAAATTTTATGAACAACTTGCCATCTTCTGATGCTTTGAGTGCAATAACTCGCAGTGTAGCCAATATTAAGCTGCAACTTGAAACATATGAAGATTTTGGAAAAATTCAAAGTACCATAACCCATCTTGAAGGTACAATAGCAGCAGTGCAAAGTGATTTGGCAAATGTACAAGAATTTCTAGAATCCCGCCTGCCCGGTATTGTAGATACCCTTGTTAGTGTCCAGCACCAAATCACAAAGCTTGAAAACCTCAACACTGAATCTGAACTATCTCATTTTCATCACTTGATTGATGATATCCAAACAAAGCTTGAAATTTTACAACAATCCACACCCTCTCAGGCAGATATAGCTCTGCTCCAAGATGCTATGCAAAATGTGGCTGATGCTTCTGAATTAAACAATGTAAAATTGGCACTTGAATCTTTGCAAAATACAGTATCAAATCTGCCTACATCACAGGAACTTAAAAATATTAAGAGAGCAGTGAATCGCATATTGAAATCAGAAGATATCAAGAATATCCAGGCAGAGATCAAACATCTCACTCAGACAGTGGCCACTCTACCAACAAATCAACATATTAATGAATTGCATGCCCTGTTTGAGGATATCAGAAGACAGGTCCATGATCTTACTGCTCAAAATTCAAAATTGGCAGTTGTTGAAAATTTACAGCAAATTGTAGCCAATATCAAGCAACAGCTAGGGACCATGGAATCCAATCAAGCAAATGCTCTGTCTGTTTTTGCCACCCAGCTACAAGAAATTGTGCAACAATACAAAAAACTTGTTGTGGACATAAAAATCAAGCCAGGCCATGATGATGTTGTTAGGACCATCAATGAGCACCTTGAATCTGTAACAAGCAGATTGCTCACAGCAGAAAAAGAAATAACAGGCATAATCGAGAATCCAAAACATACAGTAATTCTTGAATTGTACAGCATCCCCAACAAAGAATATGATTCACCATTTACACCAGGTGGCAAAATATATATGCTGTCCCCTGCACAATTTTATTACCAGTTTTTTGTTGGGGGCACATTGAGACCAATCAAGATCAAATATTGGCTTCAGCCACAGGCACACCACTACCCCACCTTATCAATAACAAATGCTGATAACAAAGTGAAAATCACCAGTGTAGAGTTAGAGGATTTTACAGATCCCAATACATTGGAAACAGCATATGTTGAAGATGATGGCTCTCTGGAATTTAAAATACAAATAGGGGACAAATTATATTTAGAAAATCCTGTAGTATCAGCTGCTGAACACCCTATAGTTGCAATATTCTTGTTTACATATTATGTCTAGACAATTTATCGTTGATGAATTACACAGACAAGCCAGACATAATTTTAAGAGACTGCAGTAGTCACAAAGGGCATAGATGATTTATGGCAGAGCGACTTGATTGAAATGGCAAGTGGACAGTTGAAAAACTTAGACAAAATCAACAAGGGCTACAAGTATCTACTCACTATCATAGATACATTTTCAAAATTTGCCTGGGCTGTGCCACTCAAATCCAAGACTGGAAAATGTGTTACAGAAGCCATCAGAACAATCATCAATCAGAGTGGAAGATCACCGCGCTATTTGCAAACAGATAATGACAAAGAATTTTATAATTCACTGTTTCAACAATTTATTAAAAGCCAGGCAATAAAACATTATTCGAGTTACAGTGACCTCAAGGCCTCAATTGTAGAGAGATTCAACAAAACCCTAAAAAATCTTATGTATAAACAATTTACACTCCAAGGTAATTATAAATGGATTAATATTCTTCCAGAACTTCTACATAAATATAACAACTCGGTCCATTCCACAATCAACATGAAACCCTCTGTAGTAACTTCATCTGATGAGCAAAAATTGATCAGTACTGTTTATTATCCTAGATATCAGCCAACAATAAGAAAGGCCAAATACAAGGTGGGGGATCAAGTAAGAATCAGCAAATATAAGCACTTATTCAAAAGAGGCTTTACAAGAAACTGGAGCACTGAATTATTTACAGTGGTTCAAGTTAAACCTGGGACCCTTAACACATATATAATAAAAGATTACCGAGGAGAAATTCTCAAAGGCAGGTTCTATGAAGAAGAGCTCAGCAAAACTAAACAGCCTGACACATATCTCATAGAAAAAATCATCCGCAGAAAAGGCAACAAGTTATTTGTCAAATGGCTAGGACTTCCAGAACACAGCTGGATCGATGCAGACAAAATAATAATATGAGCACCTGGGATGTTATAAAAAGGCTGCCAGAACCTGAACAGCAGAATAAGAGAAATGGCAACTTGCTGCCTGATAATATTAGGTGTCTTATTGTTGGGCCATCTGCTTGTGGTAAAACTACACTAATGGTTGATAATTTTTTATTGGCACCCAACTGGTTAGACTGGAAAAACAGGCACTTGTATATCTTCTCTAAGAGCTTGGAACAATTAAAATATCAGCAGCTGATGAAGCTATATGATGGATTGGATATTGCCACTTTTGAACCAGATGTTAAGCCACTTCATGAATGTCTCGATAATTCTGTTGTTGTGTTTGATGACATTATACTGGATAATCAAAACAAGGTTAGAAATTTCTTTACACAGGGCCGACACAAAAACATTGATTGCTTCTACCTGGCACAGACTTTTTCAAAAATACCCAAGCAGCTGATCCGAGACAACAGCAATTTTATATGTGTGTTTCATCAAGACCATACCAACCTCAAACACATACATGATGAATATGTAGGTGGGGACTTGAGCTACAATGATTTTTCTAAGTTTTGCAGTAAGTGCTGGAACCAGGACAGTTATGGGTTTGTCACAATTGATATGACAAGAACGCCCAATAGTGGCAAATACAGAAATGAAATCAACAATTTTCTAGACATTGAAACATAAATAAATAACCATGAAAAGGCCAATCATTGATGATCTTAAATTAAGAGATTATCTTGTAAAAAGATTTAAGGGATGGAAATCAGAGAACCGAGGAATTTATGAAAAACACAAACAAACAGAACAGCCTATAATTGATGCTATTGGTGAATTAGGTAAAAATATCAAAACTGTTACAGAGCAAAATCAAAATTTGATCACAGAGCTTGTACCTGTAGCTGCAAGGAACATATTAGATTATCCATTCACCCCAGTTTCCAGTATTCATACACCTAGTCCTCTTGCTCCAAGAAGAATTGAAGCTACTCAGGATCCTATTGAATTGGGTCTTCTTGCTCAAAAATATTTAACCACACCTAAAGACAATAAAGATGAGGTCTTTGGCTTATATGCTGACACAGAGCGTGATGGTAGCATCATACATAGAATTGGCAATTTCAGAGTAACATTTATGGGAGATGATCTGATTGTATATTCAGAATCTCATCTCGGATAAAAAGGTGCTTTTGTTAAGTACCCCGGCACACCTGGATTGTGGGAACTGATGACTAGGAAAAGGCCTGGCAGCTATACAGATCAAGATTATGAATATTACAAAGAAATATTAATAAAATCAGATGCTCTATACAAGAACAATGATCCCACACAAAAAAGAGTCAAGTCGAGCAGTGGAGCAAAATACAATAATTTAATCAAGCCCATATGGTCACAGATCAAGACTGGCAGTGGAATCAAACAATACAACACCCTGCCTAAAGAATTTGTGTGGGTTGATGATGTCAGGAAACTTGTAGATAGGTTATTGGTGATAGCTGGGGAGGAAAATGCTGGCAACCACAATTTTTACAATGAAAAGGTTGGAATTATGGACATGATAAGCACAAAATTGTCTAATTTTATAGTGAATGACACTAAGGGGATTGGATATCTTATAAAAATTATTAATACTCTACCACCTAAATTTTGGAATATTTCTGAGGGCCGGGGGCTTGTTAATGACATTATAAACAAGCTGCCATTTGAACTACATATTCCAGGCTATCAGTATTGTGGTCCAGGCACAAAATTGGACCATAGATTAAACAGAGGTGATCCTGGTGTTAATCCCCTAGATGCTGCTTGTAGAGACCATGACATAGCATACAACACACATTCTGATCTTGACAAGAGACATGTTGCAGACAAGAAATTAGAAGAGGCTGCATTTGGTAGATTTGTAAGCAAAGATGCTTCTTTAAGTGAAAAAATAGCAGCATTGGGGACCACCATAGCTATGAATACCAAACAAAAATTGGGGTGGGGGTTGTGAATATGTATATAATAAACCTACAATGAAGGCCAAGGGTGTTATGTATCAAATACCTTATGCAGGTCTCAAATCTCTTAAAACTATTGACAGTCTTTTAACCAAAAAGCAGCGCAAGAAAAAAAATTCTTGTATTGCAAAGGGCCATGGTATGAAATTGTTACTTAGTACCCCCCAATTAAAAAAATTTACAGCAATCAAGAAAAAAATCACATGTGGGGGGATTTATATTTACCATCCCTGCCATCTTAGCTGCTCTCGGGGCTGTTGGGAGCTTGGCTGGGGGATCAGCTGCCATAGCAAAAACAGTAATAGATGCCAAGAAAAATAGGGCAGAATTAGATGAATTGAAGCACCATAACCTGGCCATTGAAAAACAAGGCAAAGGTGTGAAGAGAACCATGAATAAGTTTTAAAAAAACAAGAGCCGCTTATAAACCAAGATATTGAAGCTTTAATGAAGCCACTGGGCATCAAAAATTTTAGAGGTGTGTACATGTCTGATTCTTTACCAGAACAACCACTCAACAAAGAGTGTGGCATTGTTAATTTGGATAAGTACAAAAATCAGGGCACTCACTGGATTTGTTATCTTAAATATTTAAGAAATGAGGCATTTGTGTTTGATTCATTTGGAGGTGTTCCACCTGAAAATTTAGTAAAATATCTAAATTCAACTAATCTTTATTACAATAATGCCCGTGTTCAAAACTTCAAAGATGTTAATTGCGGACATTTGTGTTTATCTGTTCTTAGATATATGTCTCAAATAAATAAACCATCAATTGAAAATTTTCAAAAAGCCTTGTGGTATTTAAAACATCATGGGGGTATTCCATCTCACCAGCCAAAATTCAATATTGAAACTCAAATTGCATGATGACATAGTGTATCCCAAAACAATAGCTCTCAGAGCATTTTATGGCATGTACTTGATCCCTAATATTACACACCAGAACAACACAATTGCAGTTGGTGATGAAAAAATTGTCATCACTCCAGGGCAGTATAATCTGTCCACTCTAAATGCTCAATTACCCAGAGGTGTAGTGTTAAGTCAAAATTCTGTCACTCACAGAGTAGAGATTGTATCTGCTACAGAGACAGTGGATCTGGGTACTATAGGAGAGCTGTTAGGCTTTGAGAACAACACAAAACTTGAACCCGGCATCAAACACTCTGCTATGAATATACCCAAATTCTTAGCCATAGAGACTCTAAATATTCACTGTAATGTGGCAGAGGGTATGATCACCAAATCAAATGTCATAGGCACTCACAAACAAACTGGCATCATTGCAACATTCAAACCTAATTCTGAATTTATGGAGCCAATCATCTACAATCCATCCCCAACATTATATTTTCCTGTGTGTCATAATAGAATAGATAATATTGAATTGATGGCCACTAATGAAAAAGAAGAATTAGTTGATTTTGCTGGAGCCACAACAACTGCAATCATAGAGATTAATATTTAAATAAAAATACATACAAGAAAAAATGGAAAATATTGTGAGTTATGAGCTACAATCATTCCCCCCAAACAGGAGGACATTTGCAAATTTAAATCAACCCAACACAGAGATTGAGGTTGATCTTGATGTAGGGGATGGCTTTATACACCCCCACAGAGCAGATCTATACATCAAATTTGATGTTGTAAAGCTCGATGGTACAGATTATCCGGCAAATTCAAATATAAGATTGGTGGACAATTTTGTGACCCATCTATTCTCTGAAATTGAGATCAGAAAGCATGGTGTTGTTATAAACAGAGTGGATTATCCCGGCATTACCTCCACAGCTTTGGCCACATTAAAATTATCCAAAACCGAGGCTTCTTACTACAAAATAGGTGGATTTGAGGCTGGTGAGAAAATATTATCTAAAAACCACACAGTGCTGTTCCCCATGCGCCTATTGCCAGGATTCTTCTCAGATTACAAAGATATTATGTGGAAGGGTGGTTTAAGAATTACATTTAGAAGAGCTGCCAATGATAATAATGCTTTGATGAGGTACAGCACATTAAACTCTACAGAGGAAGCTCTGCCTAATACCCTACCTGATGAGAGCAAATGCATTATTCAGACTATGGAGCTAAGAATCCCAGTTGTTGAATATGAGGCCAGTTATGCTCTTAAATACAAAGCTGATATAATAAAAAATCCACAGGTTCCTTTACAATTTTATACATATCAATGTGTACAGAAGCCCGCAACTGGTACATATTATGAGTTTGATGCTACAAATTCATTCTCCAGTATACAATATGACATGCCTGATTTTGTGGTGGTATTGTTTCAGACTGGAAGACACAATAATCAGGAAAAAATTCAAGTAAATTTGATAGCTGCAACGTCAAGAACATATATCTTAAAAATGGCAGAAATGAGGTATTTCCTA
This sequence comes from Lepisma saccharinum, assembly GCF_977018435.1. Classification (NCBI taxonomy): domain Eukaryota; kingdom Metazoa; phylum Arthropoda; class Insecta; order Zygentoma; family Lepismatidae; genus Lepisma; species Lepisma saccharinum. Next base: position 111,771,094 of record NC_139231.1, read on the forward strand.
GAGAAAATTATAATTTAGACATGTCCAAGGATGATTTCCTCAAATTATATGAGGCATTTTCGGCATTCAAAAGAGTCACTACTGGCAATACTGACATGTATTACACACCAGATGAATTCAAAGCACAGAGGCCCATGTTTGTCATCAACACTTCAAAAAGGAAACAAGTTGTGGTTAATGACAGAACAAATATTAAAATTATCTGTGAATTCCATGAGGCATTACCTGATGACACCATATGTAGTGTTATTCTCATAGGTGAAAAATCATATGTTTATGATGTAAGAAATGAGAGAGTCACGGAGCAATTCTAGAAAATATTTGCTCTATTATCCTGTTGTACAACACACTTTGCAGGTTTCAAACCTCAACTGTATATCAGCTAGCAGTGAATATCTCTTGTGTGGGCATATTATTTTGTTGTATGTATTTCAATCTTACACATTTTATCAGGACTCAAACCAAGAGCTCCTGATTACAAAGGCAGCAATATTAACACTTCTCCATATGGAATATATCGACATTTTACTGGGTTCTGAGACCCTAATACAGACAAAATTGGATTTTGAACTGTCATAATATTCTCTAAGCCTTGCCTATGCTCGTATTATCAGAATAAGAATTGGTTTCAGCATGAAAGGCAGTTCATTGCCACTGTGTCAGAAAATTTGTATCTTTATCTCAATGATCTTTGTTACACTTTCCCCTGTTGCACAGAAAGATTAATAGCCCCTTCAGTGAATCACACAGAAATATTATTAATGGCCCCTTCTAGCTGTGTAGATTATATCTCTTGCGTGCCGGCAAGGCATGTAAGCAAAACATTAGTCTTTTGATAGATTAATATCAATTCATGCATTTCCGAGCTAAATAATTGCTTACCCCGAGCAATAGAATTGATCAGAGATTAGAAAAAAGCAGGCAACAGCTCAAATTTTGCTTGTATTTTGTATTGAATTAGATCTGTAAGTTATAGAGCATAGGAATATGGCCAAAAACAATATCAAAAAGCCATATTTTTGACAAGTTTATGAACAACAATCACACAGATATAGCTTTTACACACATGGCCGAATCTGTCTGAGGGGGGGGGGGAGATTCTTGGGATTTTGACAGAAAAACACACTATAAACAATAAGATCATATGGGTACTTGACATAATTTTAAGGGTAAGCAAATCTGTCTGTTGAGGCTTCTTCTATTCTACACTAGAATTCAAAATTCTTAAAAAATCATGGCATATCACACTTGAAGAATTGGGGCATATGCCCCTCTTGACATTGTTTTAAGTGTAGCCAAATCGGGTTGTTCAATCAAAAACCTCTTCTTTTCTACACTTGTAAGTGGTGCTTATAATACAGTCAATACAACTACTATTCTACCTCAAAATTAGGTTCATCCAGCATACATAGGGCTCACAATAGAAGCGAAATTCTGTAATTACGCAAAATTTCCGACAGCCATAATTTTTTTTCCTCACTCAAAGTTGCGGCACTAGCATTACATATCCTCATGGAGTGGTCTTTTGTTGTGCCTCTCTCAAGATTTGGTCCATCCAGCATCCATAGGGCAAATACTAGAAGCGAAATTCCTTAATTACCCAAAATTTCTGAACGCCTTAATTTCCGTTTTTTTTTTGTTTGTTTTTTTTGTTCTTTTCAAAGTTGCGGCATGAGCATTACATATCCTCATGGAGTGATCTTTTGTAGTGCTTCCCTCAAAATTTGGTCCATCAACCATCCATAGGACTGACGCCAGAAACTAAATTCCTTAGTTACGCAAAATTTTCGAATGCCGTAATCTCAGGTTGTTTTTTTTGTTTGTTTGTTTGTTGATGTTGTGTTTTTTCAATGTTTCAGCACAAGCATTACATATCCTCATAGAGTGGTCTTTTGTCATGCTTCCCTCAAAGTTTGGTCCATCCAGCGTCCATAGGTCCGACGATAGAAGTGAAATTCCTTAATTACGCAAAATTTTCGAACGCTGTAGTTTCAGTTTTCTTTTTTTTTCAAACTTGCAGCACGAGCATTGCGTATCCTCATAGAGTGTTTTTTTTGTCATGCTTCCCTCAAAATTTGGTCTATCCAGCATCCATATATGGCCGACACTAAACGCGAAATTCCTTAATTACGCAAAAATTACGAACGCCGTAATTTGCTTTTTTGTTGTCGTCGTGCTTCCCTCTAAATTTGGTTAACCCTAATTGTTGGGAGACACAATGTATAAATTTTATCTCCGCTAAAAGCCCTGTCTTTAAGAAAGAAAACAAAACAAATTTCCTTCTCTCTACGATAATTAGTTCTCGAGCTACGATTTTTTTGTACTTGAGGCAAGTTCGAGAAGTGCATGCTTGAAAAGGTGCCAGCTTCAACGGGAATACAGGCATCCGAGACACCGTCCGCTAAAGGTTTTAAGTCCACTTTATGCATAGAAAGCTAATTTGGACTGGGCCTACAGTTTAAAGTGGAATCCGAACCACTATGTGCTTTCACTGAGTATCTAACCCAGAACCCCTTGGTTATAAGCTGACAACGCTTTTGGGGAGGCAAAAAAAAAATGTGTACATAAGCCCCCTTGAAAATCCTGAGCATGCCACTGGGTCTATTGTTCAAAAGGATTAATCTTGTGTTATCCGCAAGATAAGATTTACTGTTTTGTTTATCAGAAGGCAGGACAAGAATGGACAAGAAGGAAAAATTACATCCTTTACATTGGATGAGTCATTGCTGTCAGAATTGATATGGCAAGGGACTGCTTTGGAAGAGCTAGACATGACACTGGTACCAGTAGCAGCCTCCCTCCAGAGAGATTGGCACCAATGCACAGGTGGCAGAATAAAAGGTCCTGCACGTTTTAAAGATAAAGCACTTGTTAAAGACATGAAAAGCTGGACTAAGGCATTGTTGTTTTTTTTTGTTGTTTTTTTGTCAGCAGCGTGCTTATTCCCCGAACTAAGTTGCAGAAAGAAAGGTGGAAGGATTATTGAGCTCCGTTACCCCCCTCCGCGACCATCGCCGGATTATTGTACTGTAAGGGGGACACGAGCAATATTTGTATGCAGATGGCTGCATTAAAAAGAAGGCTGGTTCATGAAATTATTGCATAGCACTGCACAGCAATTGCAGATTGATTGTCTCTTGTCAGAGAAGATTAGCGACTTTTTTCACTCGGTCCTAAACCAATATGTGATAACTGGGGTTTGCAAATTCTTCATACTTCTTTCCTGGCAAAGTTAAGTTTTCCAAGCAAGTCCCCTCCCCTCGCTCTCCCATATACTAGGAAGGATTACTTAAAAACACTTGTAAAGAAGTGTGAATAGTGATTGAGCCATGGCCAGTTATCCACATACGTTTTTGTGGAGGGAGGAAGAACAAAGACACCTCAATCACACTTTTAGAATGTGCTAAAACCCTAGAGAAAGCAGCATTTAGTGACTATTCTTTTTGGCAATAGTGCGCTTGTTCCTCAATTGTAAGGCAGGAATTCCAGGTCGCATGGTGAATGAATGCAAAAGCAAGGACAGGGAGAGGTCGCCTAGCATACAGAACAGGCTTCTGGCAAATTTTGTCATCGGCAGGTCTTCGAAAACGTATAAAGGGGGAAACGAGAGTTATGGTAAACATAAGATTGAGATAAACGTCCTAATGTTCAACATGTTGTTTTTTTACATGGAATTGGCTGAACGGATTAAGCGGGTAATCCACCCCCCTCCCCGGCATCTTCACTGTCAATTTCTCATGATTTTGTAAATTTACAATAACGATTTAGAACAGATCATTGCAATACATAAATCTTTGGTGCATATGTAGTACTCCTTTTCTTTTTTTGTGTACTTAATTTTATCATTTTAATTATCTTTCAATAATACGTTTTTCTCAGTCATACGTTTTTTTCCTTCTGCCCCCCATGAAATGTATAGCTGAGATTTCACTGTATTGGCCAAAAGGGCTACATTGGAATGAGTAAAGATCCAATACTTAGGGTGATTCGTATATCTATCTTTTAAAGCTTAATAAAAGAGGATGTACCCTGTAGTAAGTGAATAACTAATGAATTATAAGTTTTAAGTACTTTCAACTCTCTTGCATTCTATTCCTATTTCATAGATATGAGTCATTGAAAAGCTAAATATGCTGACCAAGGCAGTAATTTATTTTATTAAAAACATAAACTAAACGTAACGTTTCAACCTACTAGCAAGGTCTTCTTCAGACTATGTATCAAGTACAAATGTAACAAGATACAAAAACAGGGCGTTATATATACACAAACATTACTCCCTACAGACTATTAGAAAGTTGTTCTGGATCTTTCTAGCAGGTGGCTTTACCTTGTCAACTGTACTTTCACCTAAAAGGCTAAACATATTTACTTCCATATAGAATGTGGTTGGACTTTTTATCTCACGCTCTTTTTCCTTCATTTTTCTTCCTTCTCCTCTCCTATTTTTCTCGTGTCCTTTCCACTCTTTCTAACACCTTCTTCGATTCTTTGTTTGGTAACAGTTTCATAGATCGGAGACATATTAAAATCGGATATTTTGTGTTTCGCATGGTTCGTACTTACCAATTGTGTATTGCGGAACATAGTTCAAGGTGCCATATGCTTTTTACACGAAAACAAACGCAATTTTTTACATTCTGAGTGCTTTTTTTTATTCCTTTCTTCGCTTCCGGAACACACAATATGGTGGGAACATCTTGACTCACGTTGTGGGTATGCAGTGTTTCAACCTTCTGCACCTAATACCTACTATCGTGTTCGTCACCGGTGGAAATTATACATTATGCACGGGTAGCTACGTATAGCCCAGGTAGCTGACGGATAGCCCCACGAACCATACACGGATAGCCCAACGAACCATTCATGGATAGCCCAACGAACCATTCACGGATAGCCCCATGAACCATTCACGGATAGCCCCATGAACCATTTCCGATAAGGTTAGGTTAGGTTTGGTTACGTTAGGCAAGCATAGTAAAAAAGAAGGGTTGAAACACTGACAGGGGCTTACGTCATCAAACGTACGCAGCATCCGATTGTCGTAAGGCAAGCAAATGAATGCAATGGCAATTTTGCGTCGGTGAGATATTTCTCTTGAAAAATACATCATTTCCCGGTCAAATATATTCCACGATGAAAGAAAATACCTCGACGAACGTTGTAAATCTTGGAGAAACTCATTTCCCTAAGCAGTTTCTTGTGTAAAATTGAAGAAGTGTGTTTCCGATGTTTGAAACTGTTACCCTTTGTTTAACTTCAGTCCCACATTCCAGTTCATTGTGTCTTCTTCACCTTTCTTCTATATTTCCTTGGTCTCCTTCCATTTTCTCACTAGCATTCTTTTCTCCCTTCCTATCTGCTTAGCCTCATCCCACTCTATGTCATGTCCTGTTTCTCTCGTGTGTTTAAATATCGCATTTCTCTCTCTTTTAAGTCGTACAGTCTTGGACAATGCTGGGTTGTAACGACCCTATTGAAGAAGCACTGAAGCAAGCCCTCGGTGTCTGACCACCAAGCGCCTTGTGAGTAGACAACCCAAACAGCATTGCAATTCTGCGGCTTCTATACCAGTCACGGGTATACATCACTGTAAATTGAGTAGTGATGCCTAAGAGAAATACGAGATGAAGATTGTTGGAAGTAATGTCTCGTGTTCTCGACATGGAATAATTCTCGGTCCAAGTTACGTTCCATTATTTAATGTTGTTTGGTAACGAACCTGACGGACTGGGTTTATATTTTCACCCCTTGCAATACACTTAAGTTCTATATTTTACAGTTATATTAATGCTTTGAACGAAAATAATACCTAGAACAACATCCAACACACGTTCACACCACTCTTGTCACACACATGCACGTGAAAACGCACACACAAAGCTAAGTTTTAACTTCCAAGTGAATGTCCAAATGACAGTAAACGGAGAAGCATGATGTGCGAAGCATGTGATATTTCACAGAATGAATGCGTCTATTTTTGACACACGTGGTTTCTATTAATAGAGAATGAGACAATTATCAGAAATTAAGATGCATTTACTTTTTCATGTGCTGAGGAAGGAAACAGACTGACTGGAAAAAAGACAATGTAGTGCTGTTGATAGTGTGTTGGTTAGCGTGCAGAGCTTTCATCAGCGAGGCCTGGGTTCGATCCCCACCATGGGCAATTTTTTTTATTATTTTCTTGCAGTGAACAAGTTTATTATTTTGTTTTCTAGGCATTTTAACGAAAGGATACACATCAAATTTAATATTTTAATCTGTCCTTTCATTCTTCTAATACGTTCTCTATCACAAGGGATATAGAGATTCTCTATCTTGGCCAAGGATATTTTCTCAATAGTTCCGTAGCTACGATTCTCCAGTCCCTTCCACCCATTTATTTATTTACTTTCTTCATATCTACTCACGAAATACTATGAATGTAGCGAAAACACACAGATATAGTTAGAACAAGAAACACACCTCGCATCGAAGGTTCCAGGTTTGAGTTCTGGATTTATTGCGAGGGTGGATTATAACTGTGTGTCTATTTATCATCTTCGTCTAAAAAACATTCCTCATAATTCTCGTGATTAACTTAGAGAGAGACCGAAGCTACTCAAATAACAAAAGTACAGAAAACGCATGACACACCTGGCTACGCATGTTATACCTTGGGGATTAGCAATCTGAAAATAAACTTTCGTTTTGGTGGACTACTTGCAAAATCGTTTCGTCTTGTCTCGTTTGGAGTGTTGGCTAGCGTGTCGGGCTAGCGTGCGGGCAACCTGAGTTCGAGCCCACCAGAAGGTAACTTTTTTTTGTCTAATTTCAGCCAACCTTATTTATAAAAATTGAGGTTTCTTCAAAGTCTTTTAAATTAAATGCCACTTCGTATGTTAGTAATCTGAAAGCAGCAAAGATGAACATTTATTGTTCCGAAGCAACGATGTATTTGTGTATACGTTGAAAAAAACACAGTTATTTATTAGCGAAAAGCATGCAGCCACGTTATAATTGAGATCGCTTCCTAGTTGTCAGTGCTAATATGGCAGTAGCTACATTCTGTCAACACACCGACTTTAACGTTCCCCGTAAAATGATTACCTTTCCACGTTTCAAAATCGTGAGTGCTGTCTGAAGTAAATTCCATGTTCGAAACCAAAATAATACGATTTTTTTTATTCCCAGCAAATTACATTGAAATCATTAATAACTGTTTTTGCATTGTGATGTTGATATCATATATTGAAAGATTAAAAATGGAGAATTTCTCATAAACCAACTTATAAATACCACTGATGTGAAGCGTGAGATGCACGATCAGAAAGCCTGAATGTTGCATTGAAAACTGCAGAGAACAATGACTGACTTATGAACAGCGAAAAGGGATTTTAGATATTACTATAAATAAACAAGGGAGAAGAACACAGGTTGATTTGATGAACTAATTTGTAAACTAAAAGTTTTAATTAAAGAAACAAAATACGTTCACGATTTAATATGTCATTCAATTTCAGGCACATTACACCAACTGAAAGAGTATTTTCAAAATTAATAATATTTGGATAACCGACAAATCCGAACTTGACGTTGAGCCCGTAAAGCACTTGATAATTACAGAAATATACGTAATTTTACTTGAGCATGCCCTTAATTATGTGTCTTGATTGTGGAAATAATGTGTTGCAACGAGCAGTAGTATGTTTTAGAGAGTGTTTATAATCTCTTGTGTACTGCATAAGAATATTGAAGTCATTCTTAGTTTCCTAATCAAATAAAAATTAACTTGCAAACAAGTTACCAAATTAACAAATATTTATCTTACATATTTGTGCTATGTGCCCGTATGCTTTATACAGGATGAGGAAGGAAGCAGATTGTTGTTGGGTAACCTGTCCTGCTTTTGTCAGAAAACCTGATCAGCATACTGAACCAAGCCGTCACACGAGATACGACTTCAATAATAAGATCAGTTTCTATGGCCAACTTACTCCAAAAAGGGTAATAAAATTGTCAGTTTGAGGAGACTGAGAAATAATTGCCTCCCATATTACATTATACTCTGTATGCCTAGTGTGGTTTGCCTGTCCCTAAAGAATAAGCTGAACCTCTGTCGATTGTAACGCGTGTAAAGTCTGTTCCAGCTTACAAATCACATGCAATACCTTCGCTCGCTTCAGTGTGCTGCACAAGGTCATGTTCTACTGATAAGCAGACACCACGTGACTCCACGGCCAACCGACAGCACCCCAGAGAACCTTCTGTAACTTTGCGAGGTTCCTTCGCATCCCTGATGAAGCGCATGCGTGTAGTCCAGGCACATTTTGCATAATTGGGTAACTAGCAGTGAGTTTGGATTCTGGATATTTTTTGAACTCGGAGAAAAGTAATGATGTGCAGAAAAAAACATTTTTTCTGTATATTTCGATTGTGTGCTCAAATGTTGCAGTAAACATATCTCCGTGACACACAACAACAATTACATTAGCCAGTCACTCCCGAGAAAAAAAGCCCTTCAATGTTTAGAAACTTAGCAAGCGTTACTCACGAGACGAATATATTGTCCGTCTGTCAGAAAGCCCGGTGGTGTGGTGGTAGCGTGTTAGTTTGACACGCAGAAGGTACTTGGTTCGATCCCGTTTGATTGCCTCCACTTTTTTTCTCAACTCAAGCAACTAATTATTTCATTTTATTTATTACATACATTCTTATTTTATTTGCTGTGCGAATTGTTGAATTTCGAATTGAATTTTGTTTTCCAAACTTTTACGATAATTACTTGCGAATAGAATTATATTTATTCCTGGTTCATTTTCTCGAAAGAAATGTATACTTTTCACCAGGTATAACATTTTTTGAATAAAACACGTGGACAATTTAATATGTAAATGTTTGTAAAATGATGAGAAAAGTGGAAAACTATCTTAAAAAAATATTTCCATAAATAAAATTGAAAACGGTAAAATTAGAGATTTCCACCCAAAAATAAAGTAAAAATATATTTCACCTTTATTTCAATAAATTATTAAATAAAATGCAAACATTTGTTGCTCGAGTTATTAAAATAAAATTGGGCAGTAGAACGGGAATCGAACCCATAACCTTCGGGACGTGATACTTATTCGCTACTATGGGGCTACCTGGTCACTTTAAAATCATAGAATAGCATCTCCTCATCAAGGCACTTGGAAATTATCGAAACCTTCAAGCGCTTTTCCTCGGTTTTTTTCTTCCTTTAAGTCCACTTTATGCACAGTAAGAAAGCTTATACAGGACTGGACCTACAGTTTAAAGTGGGATCCCAACCACTCGCGTATAAACCGGGTATCAAACTTTTCCTCGGAAATTGCTGGCTAACGTGCGTTATTATCAATACTCTTTTCGGGCATGGATGTTTGTGTGTGTCCCAATGAGAATAAACAGAACATAGAGAAAATTGACATGTATGACAACTGAGAAAAATATGAAGAACTGGGGATACTGACAAGTAGGTGTATTCCCTTAATTCAATAATAATAAAAAAATAACTGCAGAGTACCGTACCACTATAGAAAGTCCCGTCCCAAACCGTAGCATCTCCTTCTTAGATGAAATCAACAGATATTCGCAGTTTGTGACTTTTGTGCTTTTTCCTGAGAAACTTAGATATTTTTTTTTAGTTTACAATTTTAGTTCATCATTAGTTCTTCTCTCTTGTTTATTTATATTAATAACTAAATTCCTATTATAGTACGAAAATAAATTTCACTATTGATAAGTCATGCATTGTAAACTGTTAAAAAATAATGCATTGATTTCTGCAGTTTTGTGTAGTAAGTGCAGTTTATGTAATTACATTAAACGTGACAGATCAACTACAGATCAATTTTTTACATCGGATAGACACTTGAGAAAAATTGGGAATATAATCAAAATGTCCATCAGCTATTCATTGATTTCAAAAAAGCATTTGATTCGGTCAAAAGAGATAAATTATAAATAATATATTAGTCGAGTTTGGAATACCTAAGAAGCTTGTTAAAGCTTGGTTCAGTATGCTGATCAGGTTTTCTGACAAAAGCAGGACAGGTTACCCAACAACAATCTGCTTCCTTCCTCATCCTGTATAAAGCATACGGGCACATAGCACAAATATGTAAGATAAATATTTGTTAATTTGGTAACTTGTTTGCAAGTTAATTTTTATTTGATTAGGAAACTAAGAATGACTTCAATATTCTTATGCAGTACACAAGAGATTATAAACACTCTCTAAAACATACTACTGCTCGTTGCAACACATTATTTCCACAATCAAGACACATAATTAAGGGCATGCTCAAGTAAAATTACGTATATTTCTGTAATTATCAAGTGCTTTACGGGCTCAACGTCAAGTTCGGATTTGTCGGTTATCCAAATATTATTAATTTTGAAAATACTCTTTCAGTTGGTGTAATGTGCCTGAAATTGAATGACATATTAAATCGTGAACGTATTTTGTTTCTTTAATTAAAACTTTTAGTTTACAAATTAGTTCATCAAATCAACCTGTGTTCTTCTCCCTTGTTTATTTATAGTAATATCTAAAATCCCTTTTCGCTGTTCATAAGTCAGTCATTGTTCTCTGCAGTTTTCAATGCAACATTCAGGCTTTCTGATCGTGCATCTCACGCTTCACATCAGTGGTATTTATAAGTTGGTTTATGAGAAATTCTCCATTTTTAATCTTTCAATATATGATATCAACATCACAATGCAAAAACAGTTATTAATGATTTCAATGTAATTTGCTGGGAATAAAAAAAATCGTATTATTTTGGTTTCGAACATGGAATTTACTTCAGACAGCACTCACGATTTTGAAACGTGGAAAGGTAATCATTTTACGGGGAACGTTAAAGTCGGTGTGTTGACAGAATGTAGCTACTGCCATATTAGCACTGACAACTAGGAAGCGATCTCAATTATAACGTGGCTGCATGCTTTTCGCTAATAAATAACTGTGTTTTTTTCAACGTATACACAAATACATCGTTGCTTCGGAACAATAAATGTTCATCTTTGCTGCTTTCAGATTACTAACATACGAAGTGGCATTTAATTTAAAAGACTTTGAAGAAACCTCAATTTTTATAAATAAGGTTGGCTGAAATTAGACAAAAAAAAGTTACCTTCTGGTGGGCTCGAACTCAGGTTGCCCGCACGCTAGCCCGACACGCTAGCCAACACTCCAAACGAGACAAGACGAAACGATTTTGCAAGTAGTCCACCAAAACGAAAGTTTATTTTCAGATTGCTAATCCCCAAGGTATAACATGCGTAGCCAGGTGTGTCATGCGTTTTCTGTACTTTTGTTATTTGAGTAGCTTCGGTCTCTCTCTAAGTTAATCACGAGAATTATGAGGAATGTTTTTTAGACGAAGATGATAAATAGACACACAGTTATAATCCACCCTCGCAATAAATCCAGAACTCAAACCTGGAACCTTCGATGCGAGGTGTGTTTCTTGTTCTAACTATATCTGTGTGTTTTCGCTACATTCATAGTATTTCGTGAGTAGATATGAAGAAAGTAAATAAATAAATGGGTGGAAGGGACTGGAGAATCGTAGCTACGGAACTATTGAGAAAATATCCTTGGCCAAGATAGAGAATCTCTATATCCCTTGTGATAGAGAACGTATTAGAAGAATGAAAGGACAGATTAAAATATTAAATTTGATGTGTATCCTTTCGTTAAAATGCCTAGAAAACAAAATAATAAACTTGTTCACTGCAAGAAAATAATAAAAAAAATTGCCCATGGTGGGGATCGAACCCAGGCCTCGCTGATGAAAGCTCTGCACGCTAACCAACACACTATCAACAGCACTACATTGTCTTTTTTCCAGTCAGTCTGTTTCCTTCCTCAGCACATGAAAAAGTAAATGCATCTTAATTTCTGATAATTGTCTCATTCTCTATTAATAGAAACCACGTGTGTCAAAAATAGACGCATTCATTCTGTGAAATATCACATGCTTCGCACATCATGCTTCTCCGTTTACTGTCATTTGGACATTCACTTGGAAGTTAAAACTTAGCTTTGTGTGTGCGTTTTCACGTGCATGTGTGTGACAAGAGTGGTGTGAACGTGTGTTGGATGTTGTTCTAGGTATTATTTTCGTTCAAAGCATTAATATAACTGTAAAATATAGAACTTAAGTGTATTGCAAGGGGTGAAAATATAAACCCAGTCCGTCAGGTTCGTTACCAAACAACATTAAATAATGGAACGTAACTTGGACCGAGAATTATTCCATGTCGAGAACACGAGACATTACTTCCAACAATCTTCATCTCGTATTTCTCTTAGGCATCACTACTCAATTTACAGTGATGTATACCCGTGACTGGTATAGAAGCCGCAGAATTGCAATGCTGTTTGGGTTGTCTACTCACAAGGCGCTTGGTGGTCAGACACCGAGGGCTTGCTTCAGTGCTTCTTCAATAGAGCCGTTACAACCCAGCATTGTCCAAGACTGTACATCATCCCTATGTTGTTTCAACCTGTCTTTCAGCCTCTTTTTCGTTTCTCCTATGTATGTACACACTCTGACATTCTTTACATTTCACTTCGTAGATAATCCCTTCCTCTTCCTCTTCCTCTTCCTGTTTTCCTTTTTCTTGTTTGCATTCTTCGCTATTCCTAAGATGCTTCTCCCTCCCTTCCTGTAAGTTCTAATGCCCGCTTTCCTAAGCACTTTGCATATATTTTCTGAGGTCTTCCCTATACTCCTGATTCCAAACCCTCTCTCTTTTTCTTTCTCTTCCTCTTTTTCTCTCTTCCAATTCTCCCCTGCCCCTTTTCTTCCTTCTTCTGTTTATGTCCAGTCTATCCTGCTTCTCATAGCCATTCTTTTCCAGCTGTTTCCATAGGCTATTTATTTTGCCTTCTTTTTCACATTCTTTCGTGCATATTTTCTTGATTCTGTCCTCCATATTCTTTATACAATTTATTTTTGTCACCTCACTTACATCACTTCTTTTTTGGCAGAAAACCCCTGCTGCACACTTCTTCTGATGCCAAGCAGTTTCAATTTCTTCTCCTCTCTTCCTTTTCATCAATATATCTAGGTAGCTTAACTTGTGTTCTTCTTCTATTTCAAGTTCCAATAATATCCCTCTTTCTTCATCTTGTATTTCTTTGGCAAAAATGTCGAGCTGCCTCTTCGTTCCCTTCCATATGCCAAAACAATCGTCCACATATCTGCAAAACAGAATTATTTTGTCACCTCCTTTTTCTATCACTTTCTTTTCCCATTCATTCATAACCAATTCAGCCAATGCTGGCCTTAGTGTATATATAATGCCCTGTTCTTGTGTCTTGTTACATTTGTACTTGATACAGAGTCTGAAGAAGACCTTGCTAGAATGTTGAAACGTTACGTTTAGTTTATGTTTTCAATAAAATAAATTACTGCCTTGGTCAGCATATTTAGTTTTTCATATCATGGAAACAAGGCTTAATGGTGTTATAATGAGTAATTGCTTTAGTACCAGTAAAAATATCTTGAGAAATATGATACCATTTATATTGGTAATATTATTGTGGTTCAGTTAGGTATAGGGAATCAATTCAAAAATATTATGAATACATCTGAATCAGTAAATTTTCTGCTTTGTAATATATATCCATCATCCATCAGTCGCAGTTCTCTTGTTCTGCATCTTTCTTGTCAAGAATAAATTATTAAAAAATAATCTGCATTTAGCTTAAATTTGCCTCTCTACATACATGTATGAAATTGCTCAATGGCGTTATAGTGATTGTAATATAGTGAGACAATCTGCTGATGGAACTTGAATGAGTTCAATTAAGCTAAATATGCTGCCAAATGATAACTTTATTATAATGAATTAAATTTTAATAAAATTCTTGTTCTTTGAAATTTTTCTTACTGTAAGAATCAAATATGCTTCATAAAAGGTTATTGTCTTTATTCATTGTACATAAAAATATTTTGATTAAAAAATATTAGAAAGATGTATCGTTTCAGCTTGAACTGTCCCATTTTGTTCAATAACATTTAGAACATGTCCCAAAATTAACTTTTCTACCTACCATAGAGATGCTGTGATGCAACAAGAGAGCTTAGTACAGAGTTTATCTGTCACATTTCATTTCGTTCATTTTCATCTGCATGTCCATTTCGGTTGCTCTCCCTATATCTAAGGGTCCTGCTTGAGACAACCTTGATTTTTTTTAAGAAAAGGAAAACTATCCTACTGTGCTAGTTACTAAGGCCGAGCTGATATCACTCTGAATCAATACGCATATTGATGCTGATACTCTTGCAGATCCCAAGTGACATGTGTCATGTGTTGCTTGGGTCTGATTTCTTTTCTAATAGTTTCATGTTCTGATGGGACAGCGTTGGTGGTATGGATAGTTGCAGTCATTAACTTCAGGGCTTTCAGATTGGAACTTCTACCTTGTATAAACTTCATTTTTGGGATTGGGCTTCACCATATTAAAACTAGAATTTTAGTAATTGAAATCAACAGTGATATACCATGCCCACCCTCCCAGCCACTCCTTCCTAACAACCCTTGGCGTATGTCTTGCAGTCTAGAAATACTTGAATATAAGTTGCAGAGACATTTAAAGTTATTTTTCAACCAAAAGATAAATAATAATAAATTAATATTTCCCCCTCCACACCCATCAAAGGTTAAAATACTACATTTTGAAATTTAATTAATAATAAATTAATATATCCCCCCTCCACACCCACCTAATTTTAAAATACTACAATTTTTTTAGTTACTTTATCATTAAGGTGAAATCTGGGTTATTTATCAAGGTAAAATTTACCACTTCTGGTTATTTGTGAAGATGACATGCTCACCAAAGAATGCATATACTCAGGTTCTTACTCGAAAGTAGGATTATTGGTGACAAAATTACGAGTTGTGCACATGTGTTTCTGAAGAATCACCAAAGGCACCCAGAACATTTCTCATGTCAAATTAAAATATCCCTTATGTTTCCAGAACCTTTGTTTTGCTTCCTCCCTAAACTACACTTGATTGTAAAGTGCCTCCTTGAAATATTTATATCCTTTCCTTAACATTGAAAAATGAAGCATTGTTACCGCAATGTTTATATCTGTTTCTTTGTAGCAATCACAACAATGTTTTCAAATAGTAAATACAAATAACAATCTTTAAACAGTAAATGTAATATTGAAAGCACATTTGAATATATTTTTCTCAAAAATAAGCATAAACACTGTATATTTTCAGTGAAGATAAAGGTTGCAAAAAGGGTAACGGATTTTTAGTTTTGAGAATCAATCGGGGGGGGGGGTTAATGATTGTTTCTTGGTATGTCAACTCAAGTATCTATGGTAACATGGAAAGGAGCATAGGTACAGGGTCTCTCAAAAGTTTTAGGACAACGACATTTTAAACTAGACAACCCAATTTACACAAGGCGTTCGTGGGTTCCGTGTACAGTTAGGCTCAATTTCAGGGTTGCCACATGCACAATAGATATTTATAAAATACGCGAAAGAAATAAAAACAAGTATCATTTATAACATTATTAAAAATATCACTATTATATCGCAAGTGACAAAATTCTTTCTCAAAGAAAAAAATTGGTTTTCTAGTATTTCATTGCTGATGAGTCTACAGAAAGGAAAAGAGGTGAGAGTAAACGAAAGGTGACAAAGGAGAGGAGAAAGAGAAAGCGAAAGGAGAAGAGGAAAAGTAGAGGAGAGAAGAAAGAGAGGATAGACGAGGAGAGGAGATGTAGTGAAGAGAATGGAAAAAGATTCTATGAGAGATGAGGAAAATGGAGCAAAGAAGAGAAGGAAAACGAGATGAGAGAAGAGGAAACGAGAAGAGGTGAGTGGAGAGTAGAGTAAAGGAGAGAGAAAAAGAGAAGAAAGAAAAGAAGAGGAGAAGAGTGCAGTGGAGTCGGAAATCTAAGACAGGAAAGGAGATACGAGGAGTGGAGATGAGTGGGATAGAGATAAGATGCGAGTAAAGTAGGGAAGGCGATATGAGATAAAAGCAGAGCAGAAGGAGGGGAGAGAAGAAGGAGAAGGAGAAGAGAAGAACAGAAGAGACTGAAGAGACGAGGTAGTCTCAGCGTCAAGAATTGATGCATTGGTCAAATTATCGACATGAAACATTCAATAACATTTTGAAATGTATTGGAGAAAGTATTAGATCGGTGCGAAATGCCTTTTGGCTTAGTTCAGAGCAAGATAAAATCTTGCAGGTAAGATTTTTGATTTTACCTGCGATTATACCACTAAAAAAATCAATGTAATTTTAATATTTATGTGAATTATCCAATTTTTGTCCACTTCTCGATTCGTTGAAATGGAGATTTTGTAATTTAATGTTTCCCCTATCCCCATCGTTAATTCCAAACTGAATCATTCCGTTTCACACGGCGTGGACAATGAACACAATGGGATAGGTTTAAAACTTATGAAAATTTTCTGCCACCGGAAGGGTTTGAACGTACGACCATCAGATTGAAAGTCCTGAACGGTAAACACTACCCTACAAACGTTCGCTCCTGAAATTAAGTAGAATGAGCTGACCAATGTGAAATGTAGATGCAACTCTCGTCCTACATGTAATGTGCAAACAATACTTGTTTGTAACAAAGAAAACGAAGGTAGTACGACTCGGCGAAAACATTTAATGGAGAATTGCACATGATGAGAACTTTTCATTCGATAATTGCGGAGGTATCCTTGCATTGAACTCGAGTGGGAAAAGGGGTAAAATTACTATAATTACTATGTCCTGAATTGCCACAAATATAAATAGTTATTTCATTAATATTTGTCAATGTCTTTGAAGCAGTACACAATTATCGTCAGATTATCATAATTTACGATCTTATACATGAAAATATCCCTTTGAACGTATGTGAATTCATTTATTTCTTTATTTTTTTATACATTCCATATGCAGAACAATGTAGCCACTATACACTGTTATTACAAATAATGTCACCATGCTCTTGTTTAATAGAAGGGGATTTAGAGAATAGAAAAAAAGAACAGCTAGTATGGAGGATCGCACCTGGGCCCACAATCAATGCTTTCAAGAACTCTAACCAATACACTACGCCCTTTGTTTCCCTTGGAGCAACAGTTCTTAATTATTCTGTCGCGTGCATTTGAAATTTAACTCTGAATTTATTTATTCGTTGTTAGATTTAAGCTTGTGAATATATTTTATCTGTATTTTTATAACGGTTACATGAACATCTACGAAATAGTTCCTTATAATAAACTCCGGTTGACCAAGTTGCCAATATAAACAAATGGAATAAAGATTGTCTTCGAGCTTACATTGTTAAAAAGGAGCGGATACATGTATTACTATCCCAATATTTAGTCAATAAGGTTTCTTGTTTGTCAGAAATTATCACTTAAACTATTGTATGTTGAGCTAGTGCCCAAAATGAAATGTATCATTCTTCAGATTCTCTTTAAAATTCGACTCCGGTCACTTGTAACTTGCTGAGTGCAGACACTGTGTATCGACGCATAGTGTTTTGCGATAAGAAGCGGCCTTGAATAACGTGAGTGAGTCACTTTGAACGCGAGCAAGCTACGCTGCCAAGGTTGTCTGCCTTTGAAAACCAAGTCATTTTTTTTCACCGTTTCCGAACGCGATTGCTATTGTAGAAGTATATATTCTCTCAAAAGAGCAAGAAAGGAAATTAGACCAATGTTCTGCCGTCGTTTAAAACCAAATATGATCTATTAAACGAAAAGTTCACGATTGTCAATAAACCTATCTGATCATAAGGTGGATGTAAATAATAAATTTAATAGAAAGATTCTCCAAAATTTCTCTCTCACTGTCTACGTCAGGCCAGTAACCGGGGGGCATGGGGGCCATGCCCCCCTCAAACCCTGAAATATTTAAATGTGAACCTATCAATAACTACGAAAATAACATCGTCGATTTTAGAAATGTGTAAAAAATTCAATTTTCTTCTTACATAAATGAATCTGTTTCTTGCGCAAAAGTCTTCAGGCTGCAATATTGGATAGTTGTTGTTGAGTTGGTGTTTTAAGTCTACTTTATGCACAGTAAGGCTAATCGGGACTGGACCTACAGTTTAAAGTGGGATCCGAACCACTCGTGCCTCCACCGGGTATTGAACCCGGGACCCCTTGATGCAATATTGGATAGTTTTAGTTTTATAGTCATTGATGCAAGGCTACCACACGTCCGATTCACCGCTTTAGTCAGGACAGTGCGTTACTTTCAATCCGTGTTCCGACTTTTTCGAACTGCAATCGTGATGCGAGAATGTCTCTTTATTATTGTTTTTTTCTTAACTCACAATTAGACATGTCTTTATTGTAATAATAATTCTTAGTACGCAACATTTAATTTATAAATATATTATTTTCTAAACATAGAATTATCATGACTTTTCAATGGCGCTCGCACTATTTGAACTATTTTGTAATTTCTCTCTCTCTCATATATATATATATATATATATATATATATATATATATATATATATATATATATAATTTGGGTCTGGCCCCTCCCTCAAAGAAATCCTGCGTACGGGCCTGGTCTACGTCAATGACAGAAATGCAAGCAATAGTTTTATTTATTTTTGACCCAATTAAAGAAATGTGGAAGAATTTAAAAGAAATAAGAAAGAGCGGAACGACTGTTGCTCTACTTTAAAAAATGTTGTTCTTCGAGGAAGAAAAATAAGAAGGATTTAGTCCAGCACCTTAACACAGTGTCCCACGAGTCTCTCTTGACTAATACTGTCAAATGTGAAGTGAATAAAATTTTCCGCCTGTTTACGTCTAACGTTGTGCAGATTTAGTAGTTCGCAAACGGTGTAATTATTTCGTGTTACCTTACGCAACAGCAAATACATTTCATAAAACTGTTCTGAACACGAGACTTGCATCAGTAAACAAGAATTTCGTCTGTTGCAGTATCACAGGAAAATAATATCGTCCTGCAATGTTCAAGCCTCTAAATATTTTCCATTAATAATGTCTAATCACAATAATAAGTTAGAAGAAATAACTCGCATTTTCACAACTAAGTACCAAAATTCTCGTTTTTCTTCATCGCTTCGAAAATTATTTCTCGATGATATTTGCTATACTACAAGAAAGCAATTCAAAATTAAAGTAAAAGTTCAACTACATGTATACCCAACGACATTTACAATATTCGAGGGACAGAATACTTAAAAATTATTGCTTCAATCGAAGGTAAGGGCGTGGTGTAGTGGTTAGAATTCTCGATTGGGAAGCTGGCGGTCCCGGGTTCGATCATTCTTAGGAGGTGTTCTTTTTTTAATTATCCCTTTATTATTAACAAGAGAATGGTAACATTATTTCTAATAGCAGTGTATAGTGGCTACATTGTTCTGCATATGGAATTTATAAATAAACAAATAAATGAATTCACACACGTTCAAAGGAATATTTTCGTGTATAAGATCATGAATTATGATACTCTAACGATAGTTGTGTACTGCTTCAAAGACATTGGCAAATATTAATGAAATAACTATTTATATTTGTGTGGTCGGAATTTATTCGGCCTACGTATAGGGCCGGTGGCAACCCACCATCGTGAGGAAATTTGGAAGCTCCGAGTGAGTGAGCGTAATCCGGTCCGAAGTCCTACAACGGCTGGGGGTCGGACAAATATTAATGAAATAACTATTTATATTTGTGGCAATTCAGGACATAGTAATTATAGTAATTTTACCCCTTTTCCCACTCAAGTTCAATGCAAGGATACCTCCGCAATTATCGAATGAAAAGTTCTCATCATGTGCAATTCTCCATTAAATGTTTTAGCCGAGTCGTACTAACTTCGTTTTCTTTGTTACAAACAAGTATTGTTTGCACATTACATGTAGGACGAGAGTTGCATCTACATTTCACATTGGTCAGCTCATTCTACTTAATTTCAGGAGCGAACGTTTGTAGGGTAGTGTTTACCGTTCAGGACTTTCAATCTGATGGTCGTACGTTCAAACCCTTCCGGTGGCAGAAAATTTTCATAAGTTTTAAACCTATCCCATTGTGTTCATTGTCCACGCCGTGTGAAACGGAATGATTCAGTTTGGTTTTAACGATGGGGATAGGGGAAACATTTAATTATAAAATCTCCATTTCAACGAATCGAGAAGTGGACAAAAATTGGATAATTCATATAAATATTAAAATTACATTGATTTTTTTAGTGGTATAATCGCAGGTAAAATCAAAAATCTTACCTGCAAGATTTTATCTTGCTCTGAACTAAGCCAAAAGGCATTTCGCACCGATCTAATACTTTCTCCAATACATTTCAAAATGTTATTAAATGTTTCATGTCGATAATTTGACCAATGCATCAATTCTTGACGCTGAGACTACCTCGTCTCTTCAGTCTCTTCTGTTCTTCTCTTCTCCTTCTCCTTCTTCTCTCCCCTCCTTCTGCTCTGCTTTTATCTCATATCGCCTTCCCTACTTTACTCGCATCTTATCTCTATCCCACTCATCTCCACTCCTCGTATCTCCTTTCCTGTCTTAGATTTCCGACTCCACTGCACTCTTCTCCTCTTCTTTTCTTTCTTCTCTTTTTCTCTCTCCTTTACTCTACTCTCCACTCACCTCTTCTCGTCTCCTCTTCTCTCATCTCGTTTTCCTTCTCTTCTTTGCTCCATTTTCCTCATCTCTCATTGAATCTTTTTCCATTCTCTTCACTACATCTCCTCTCCTCGTCTATCCTCTCTTTTTTCTCTCCTCTACTTTTCCTCTTCTCCTTTCGCTTTCTCTTTCTCCTCTCCTTTGTCACCTTTCGTTTTCTCTCACCTCTTTTCCTTTCTGTAGACTCATCAGCAATGAAATACTAGAAAACCAATTTTTTTCTTTGAGAAAGAATTTTGTCACTTGCGATATAATAGTGATATTTTTAATAATGTTATAAATGATACTTGTTTTTATTTCTTTCGCGTATTTTATAAATATATATTGTGCATGTGGCAACCCTGAAATTGAGCCTAACTGTACACGCAACCCACGAACGCCTTGTGTAAATTGGGTTGTTTAGTTTAAAATGTCGTTGTCCTAGAACCTTTGAGAGACACTGTACAAGGCATATGCAGAATGTTAGTTCTGGTTGGCTGTAAAACAGGCATGGTTTGATCATATAGTGCAAATGTGAAGTGAATTCTCAGTAATATAAAGAATCAACAATAACTTAGATTTATTTTGTAACCGTAGAGTGACAAATTCTGTTGGTAAGATAGAGAGAGAGAACCCGCAGGTCAGAGCCATGAAGCTTCCCTGTACTTAGTTTGACCAGATGTCCTGTTTTATCCAGACATGCCCTCCTTTTTAGGTGTCTCTCCGGCGTCTGGGCACATTTTTTAGAAATCTGTAAATGTCCTCCTTTTTTGGAAAATGTGTAGCATCGACCATAGCAAATGTGCTGCATAGAGAACACATAGCGATCATCATTTGGGGTGAGTTAAGTATTCGAGCAATGCTCACCTAGCATCTGGGAGCTGAACAGTGGCGAAGCGTCATAAGAGGCCCGGAGGCCGGGCCTACCCTAATATATTTGACTATCACGGATTATTTTATTATTTATAATTTCATTAAACGACGCCTTAATACAAGAAAACTGAAATTCTAGGCCTTACGATAATTTTCACAAATTTCCATCCCTGCCAGAGAGTATATTGTCGCATGTTGTGCCACTTCTCTAAGGGCCTCAGCTGGTCTCATAACATTCTATGTGATTCATGCGGGAAAGCATAATTTCAGGGGCGCGTTCGCCCGAATTGGACACAGTGAGTCCGGCCTCACGCAGTGATGCCAACCCTAGCATAATTGTGCTAAACGTAGTACAATTTGAACTTCATTGGCACCTAGCACCCTGTGTTTGGAATAATGGGAAAATATAGCATCATCTATAAACATGCGCCCCTGGGAGACAGATAAATTGAATTCAGAGGAATATATTTAAAAAATAAATAAATAAATAAATAAATAAAATCGCAAATCTTATTTGTTTCAAACAAACGGTAGCATGCCGATCCAGCTACATCTGATTCACCGTCTTCTTTTCATATCTTCTGTATCTTAACTTACTTAGCTCACGAGAAACATTTTATTGAAGGAAATTGCTAGAAAGTTGGGGTCACAGATAAAGCAAGCCGCCGCCTTTTGTAGTCGTCGAATTTTCTCAAACTTTTTCAAGCGTTATATTGAACCAATTATATTGGTTAAACCATTGTAACTAATTTAATGGGAGGAAATTACCAATATTGTTTAACTAATAAAGAACGCATGTTCACATCACAACTGCCCTTAAAATAGATGAATAAAATGAACTTAGACCTAAGTCATCCGAGTACAATTTAGTTGCATTTAGCAAAATTTAAGAGTTTAATCAGCACACTTTTCCTGATTGGGAGGTTGGCAACGCTGGACACACGGTACAAACTGGGCTTCACATCTGTTTGTTGTCCAGCGCGGGGTGTCCAACGAATGGAAAGGGAATGTGAGGGTAGAAAGTACCTTGTTCCGAGGGCGAAAACATGTTTCTATCCCTGTGTTCTGCGTTTTCGTTAGTTTCTCGATTTACTCCTGTTGCGTTGTTGTCTTCTTGGTATATTTTATCTTGTTTTTCTCTTTTTGCTCATTTATTTTTTTATTGTTCTTTGATTGATTTTTGAGATTCGAACCCAGGACCCCTGGCGCAGTAGCGCGATGTGCTAACCACTCCGCCACAGGGGACGGATTTCATTATTATGAGCGTTAAGTGAGAAAGCGGAATAATGACTTGTATTACTCTGGAATGCTACAAAAACAAGCATAAAAGCCTATTACCGAGCATAGGAAGAAAGAAGAGGCATCGGAACATTGAGGACTGCCACTCGAATGACATCTAAAGCATCAATTTACAATAAAATCAAGAAATACGATTTACGAGTTACTATTCAGGTACGTTGATAGATGCAAGAGTATGTTGTTACATTTCAAAAATAACTTTAAAGGTTATATTTTTTTATATTTTAAAAAAGTAGGCACGGCACGTATCCAGAAATTCTTTTCGGGGGGGGGGGGCTAAACATCATTTTCTTTACATGGGTATAGATATAACCTTGCATGTTTAAGGTCAATGGTGGCAATTCAGTTCCAAAACGGTGTTGGGGACGGGTAAGAAAAGTTTACTTTCTCTTGGCAGACAAAGGTTAGCATTAAAAGCCATAGTGCGGGGCCAAAAATGGAGAGCAACTGTCTCCTAAATCTGCCATTGTTTAAGCTATTGTTTTGTTTTTCTTTTCTTCATGACGTGATATCGAGACATTTTTTATCACTCTGCTCCTCTGTTGCAATGTACGATCTCAGTATGTGCATATGTGACCATTTCACAAAGCTGTTATGCAATGGACAATCCATTCGAATGTGTTCTCCCAGGTTTGGATATGATCCTTTATGGTATTGTCGCCTGCCTTCGAAACGTAACCTTAACAAAATCCTAATTTTCTATCCTTGTGACTTGGATCTTCAAGATTTAGGAAGAATTCAGACCGAAGGCACACACGTCGTTTGCAATGACCCAATCAAGAGAAACTTTTCACACCGTAGCGGCACGATAGGCTGCACAAGCCGGTGTTCGATTTGTGAAATCCTCAAGCGACACGTATAGCTTGTAGCTTCGGTGTGAAATCTCCCTCGGTGGGTCAATCTCATTGTCACCGTGAAACGGCAACTCGTGTTGACCACGGAAGAAAAATGTCTCCTCGAGCGGTGGGAATATCCCTTAGTTTTATTCTATTTCCTTTTTCTGTGCTTGTTAATTAAACAGGCAACATCTTACGGTTGGGCATACACAAGAGATGTGATATTCCGAAATTTTAGAGGCAAATGCAGGCTCCAGCAGGCATACCGTGCCATTGCTCTACAGAGACAGCAAAAGATCAAGCGAAGCCAAGGGTGACTCGGTAGCTCATTTGAACAAAGACTGGCACGGTATATGCCAGATTCCCTGGTTTTGTAGTCATGGCGAGCTTCCTTTTTCCGCTAAAATTTCCACATGTGCAACATCTTCTTGCTTTTTCTTCTCGACGTTCATAAAATGTTCGGCCTTCATGGCTGCCCCTTTGTGGTAGTTAGTGTTTGAGTGTGTTTCCAAAAGAGTTGACTTAAAAGTCCTTTTAACCCATGAAACTCTCGGACTGCATACACGAAACTTGGTCCGGTCACTAATAAGTCGTCACTCAAAACTTAGATTTTTAGTCGATCTGTGCAGATTTTTTTTTCTTTTCTTTTCTTTCTTCAATGCCCATTACTGCTGAAATACTAACTTTATAGACCTTCGATCTCTTCGGCTCATGACCCGAAACTAGCACTACACTGAGGCTCCACTGTCAGCAATGTCTTCAGCTTTGGACCCGAACTGGTACTAGTAATAGACTTCAGCATTTTCCAAGGAAATGTGTCACTAGTCCTCTCCCCCCCCCCCCCCGAAACTCTACATCTTATAAAACTGTCAATGGATACTGACTGATCATTAATCGACTGTCACACTTACTCCTGAAGTTTTATTGAATGATTCTGTTGTACAGATCAACCGTGGAATTGAATCCGCATATTTATATCCATATTATATTCTGGAATGTTCCGCACATAAAATGTTTTGTTAATACTGCCAGTAGTTCGACTCCACCTCCTATTCAAGAACGTTCCCTCTCGAGCTTTTCAGAGAATTAGTAATCCAAAGAATCGCCCGACTAATGGCGCTACCTTCAACAGTGCTTTGTTGTGCAACTTTTAAATGATGACAAATCTTTAAATAATGCTCAAGTTCGTTGCGACAACACCGAAAGAGCAATACAATACATACAATATTATCAATAACAGGGTTATCCCTCAGGGTTCTAGAACATTCTCCGCCTTCCATCGATAATTATATCTCTCCTTAAATCATAATCACAATATTTTATTTCACGAACAAGCCATAAACCTCATTTTACCTAGTGTTAACCGAAAAATTTCGGAGAGGGCTCGAGCCCCCTGAGCCCCCCCTCTGGATACGTGGCTGGGCACGCCTGTGCCTACCCTTCCAGCGACACCACGCTTCGCTACTGGAGCTGAACACGATCACATTGTCCGACTGAATCATTAGTATTATTCTAACTTGTAGCTTCGTCCTCTGAGTGCGTCCCAGACTACTGGAATGCATGTGTTCTGTGCAGTTCCTTTTCGTTGATTCATTGATTGATTTGGTTTATTTTTACTTCGCAATTCTGCCACTTTTGGCGAATCGCGAAGATGAGGATCAGTGATGATATGATGAAACTGATGAAGGGACACTCACAAAGAACACCCATGCCGAGGCTGGGATTTGAATCCGGAACTCCTGGTGTTGTAGCATGCTGTGATAACCACTTCGCCACAGAGTCTGGCACCCAGTTCCTTTTTGAATCATACATATGCAATACAGAAACACATATTGACACTTTTGATTATTAAGTAATATTTACTATGTGTAAATTCAACAATGAACTTGCAAGAAAATATCCAGCTTTTAAAGGATGGAAGAAACGAATATCAGGTAAAGCGTAAGGTGGCTGTCACTTTCCCCTGCTGTTGAAAGAGTGCTACTAATGTTAGCGGCATTAAAATTGAATTTCTTGTCCCAATCAAAACTACCTAAAAATTTTATTGTTTTTTATTTTATTTTTGGAATCAATCAATCAATCAAATAAGGTAAGCAAAGCTTGTTATATTTGGTTTCACTTATGGGGATATTCTATTCTAATATCCAAGAATTGGAAAAGGACCAAAATTCTGTGCTTAATATTATAGATATTATTAGTTATGATTGACATGTGTTAAATAATAGATTAGGAGATTGCTAATTTGAGATTTGAATATTCTTTGCTTAAAGGTAAGGGGAAGTTATTGAAAATGAATATCTGAGAAGAATCTGTGAGAAGTGGTGGTAAGGTTTTTTAATTGATTAAATTAATAATAAATTAATATTTCTCCCCTCCACACCCACCAAATTTTAAAATACTTCAATTTTTTAGTTACTTTATCATTAAGGTGAAATCCGGGTTATTTATCGAGGTTAAATTTGCCACTTGTGGTTATTTGTGAAGATGACATGCTCACCAAAGAATATATATACTCAGGTTGTTACTCGAAACTAGGATTTTTGGTGGCAAAGTTACGAGTTGTCCACATTTGTTTGTGCAGAATCATTAAAAGCACCCAGAACATTTCCCATGTCAAATTAAAATATCTCTTATATTTCCAGAAACTTTGTTTTGCTAGCTCCCTAAACTGCATTTGATTGTAAAGTGCCTTCTTGAAATATTTAAATTTTTTCCTTAACATTGCAAAATGAAGCATTGTTACCAAAATGTTTATATCTGTTCCTTGGTAGCATTCACAACAATGTTTTCAAATAGTAAATACAAATAACAATCTTGAAAAAATCTTGTGATAACCAAGAGTCTTTATGGTGCCCTGTATAGCACCGTGTCCAATGTTCAGATAATATGCAATTTCTCATACAGTTTTCCTGTCACTTTGGATAAGCTTGTCAATCCGGTTTGTGTTGTTTGAATGGAAGCTTTTTCAGTCTTCCACTACGAGGCTTATGAACAATGTTTGTACTACCATCTCCAAAATGTGTCACTCACCTTTTCACTGTACTGTAACCCATGCAGGCATCTCCACAGAAATTCTGAAGATTCCTCTCTTCTCAAGTGTCAGAAAATATCATCAGTGGGAATTGCCACACTGACAATGCATCACCTAATTCTAGAACATTTGTGTGCATCATTGTGAATATTACCCTATATTCAGAGTTAAGGACACACCCTTGCCCACCCTCCCAGCCACTCCTTCCTAGCAACCCTTGGCGTATGTCTTGCAAACTAGAAATACTTTAATATAAATTGCAGAGACTGTTAAAGTTATTTTTCAACCAAAATATAATTAATAAATAAATATTTCTCCCCTTCACACCCATCAAAGGTTGAAATACTACAATTGTTTTTAGATTAATTAATAATAAATTAATATTTCTCCCCTCTAGACCCACCAAATTTTAAAATACCTCAATTTTTTAGTTACTTTATCATTAAAGTAAAATCCTTGTTATTTATCGAGGTTAAATTTGCCATGCTCACCAAAGAATACATATACTCAGGTTGTTACTCGAAACAAAACATTCATTTCTTTGAAAATGTCTGTAAACGTCTCAAAAATTTCTTAGTTTCCTAGTTCTGCAAGTTTTGTGAGAAAAAAATCGCAAGGTACTCTCACTCCCACCCATTTTACACTTTACTGTACCTGATACGGATTCCTTGAAATTTACAGGAGAAAGTACTTACGGAATTCATTTTCTGGAGTGTTGTTAATGTTACGGAATGTAGTTTTGGTCCATTTTAATGCGAATCCATGTGGTTTTATACGAAAATCTCTCTCCAACGTGCTATTTCTGCTCCCGCCATTTGCTTTTTACACGAGAGCACTATACACTCTATTGCTGCGCGGCCATTTGCTTTGTGGACGAGAGTACAATGCGTGGTACACGTAAACCCGGATTTCTTCAAATTTACAGGAGAAAGTACTTACGCATATAATTTTCTGTAGCGTTGTTGATGTTCGGGAATATAGTTTTGATCCATTTTAATGCGAATGCATGTGGTTTTCTACGAAAATCTATTTCCGACGCGCTATTGCTGCTGCCGGCATTTGCTTTCTGCACGAGAGCACAATACGCGATATTGCTCCTGCTACAAGCCGATATTGTCCGTATATGCTAAATTGAACGAAAGGAGTGCTAATGGAACCTAACCTAACAGGCCTAACCTAACCTAGTAGGCATACCTCGTCCCCGTAAGTAAGTAAAAAAGTCAATTTAAAATTCCTAAAGTGTTTTTAATTTTTATTATTTTTTAAACTATGCTTGCCTTACATAACCTAACATAGCGTCAATGGTTTGTTAATGAAGTGTTTTTTTTAAATTTTGTAATTTTTTTTTATTTGAGCATACTTTGAAATCCGGCCCGAAAGTAGGTATTTTTCGGTAAAAGAGCTTGCAACACTGCATGCACACTCCAAATAGACAAAACACTGGCACAACTAACGATCAACGGTAAGCTATCGCCATGTTGTGTGTGGAAATAAACAAGAACAGTAAGTACTCGTAAATGTAAGAAATATACATTATTTTCGTTACAAATTCCATTATTTCACCTAAATAAGTGTTCCGGAATGCAGAATAGTACGTTAGCAATGTAAAAAAGTGCGAAAGAAATCATTCCCAGGTGTCTCAGGTATAGTAAAGTAGTACCAATATTTCTCCCCTTCACACCCATCGAAGGTTAAAATACTACAATTCTTTTAGATTAATTAATAATATATTAATATTTCCCTCCCTCCATACCCACCAAACTTTAAATTACTACATTTTTAAATTTAATTAATAACATAAATTAATATTTCTTCCCTCCATACCCACCAAATTTTAAAATACTACAATTTTTTTAGTTACTTTATCATTAAGGTGAAAACTTTGTTATTTTTCAAGGTTAAATTTTGCCACTTCTGGTTATTTGTGAAGATGACATGCTCACCAAAGAATACATATACTCAAGTTGTTACTCGAAACCAATCATTCATTTGTTTGAAAATGTCTCTAAACGTCTCAAAAATTTCTTAGTTTCCTAGTTCTGCAAGTTTTGTGAGAAAAAAATCGCAAGGTACTCTCACTCCCACCCATTCCCCCCTCACCGGCCTCTTCCTTCCCCTTGTTGATATGGTATGATACTAGATTCTGACAGTCTTGCACCGCTGCCACGCTTCGGGAGTGTCAAAAAATATCAAACCCCCGCCCGCCATTCCTCTACCACCCGACCTACCCGTTCACCATATTAAAAGTAGAATTTTAGTAATTGAAATCAACAGTGATATACCTTGCCCACCCTCCCAGCCACTCCTTCCTAGCAACCCTTGGCGTATGTCTTGCAAACTAGAAATACTTTAATATAAATTGCAGAGACTGTTAAAGTTATTTTTCAACCAAAAAATAAATAATCAATTAATATTTCTCCCCTTCACACCCATCAAAGGTTAAAATACTACAATTTTTTTAGGTTAATTAATAATAAATTAATATTTCTCCCCTCCAGACCCACCAAATTTTAATATACTACAATTTTTTAGTTACTTTATCATTAAAGTAAAATCCTTGTTATTTATCAAGGTTAAATTTGCCACTTCTGGTTATTTGTGAAGATGACATGCTCACCAAGGAATACATATACTCAGGTTGTTACTCGAAACTAATCATTCATTTCTTTGAAAATGTCTCTAAACGTCTCAAAAATTTCTTAGTTTCCTAGTTCTGCAAGTTTTGTGAGAAAAAAATCGCAAGGTACTCTCACTCCCACCCATTCCCCCCTCACCGGCCTCTTCCTTCCCCTTGTTGATATGGTATGATACTAGATTCTGACAGTCTTGCACCGCTGCCACGCTTCGGGAGTGTCAAAAAATATCAAACCCCCGCCCGCCATTCCTCTACCACCCGACCTACCCGTTCACCATATTAAAAGTAGAATTTTAGTAATTGAAATCAACAGTGATATACCTTGCCCACCCTCCCAGCCACTCCTTCCTAGCAACCCTTGGCGTATGTCTTGCAAACTAGAAATACTTTAACATAAATTGCAGAGACTGTTAAAGTTATTTTTCAACCAAAAAATAAATAATCAATTAATATTTCTCCCCTTCACACCCATCAAAGGTTAAAATACTACAATTTTTTTAGATTAATTAATAATAAATTAATATTTCTCCCCTCCATACCCACCAAATTTTAATATACTACAATTTTTTAGTTACTTTATCATTAAAGTAAATCCTTGTTATTTATCAAGGTTAAATTTGCCACTTCTGGTTATTTGTGAAGATGACATGCTCACCAAGGAATACATATACTCAGGTTGTTACTCGAAACTAATCATTCATTTCTTTGAAAATGTCTCTAAACGTCTCAAAAATTTCTTATTTTCCTAGTTCTGCAAGTTTTGTGAGAAAAAAATCGCAAGGTACTCTCACTCCCACCCATTCCCCCCTCACCGGCCTCTTCCTTCCCCTTGTTGATATGGTATGATACTAGATTCTGACAGTCTTGCACCGCTGCCACGCTTCGGGAGTGTCAAAAAATATCAAACCCCCGCCCGCCATTCCTCTACCCCCCGACCTACCCGTTCACCATATTAAAAGTAGAATTTTAGTAATTGAAATCAACAGTGATATACCTTGCCCACCCTCCCAGCCACTCCTTCCTAGCAACCCTTGGCGTATGTCTTGCAAACTAGAAATACTTTAATATAAATTGCAGAGACTGTTAAAGTTATTTTTCAACCAAAAGATAAATTATAATAAATTAATATTTCTCCCCTTCATACCCATCATAGGTTAAAATACTACATTTTTTTTAGATTAATTAATAATACATTAATATTTCCCCCCTCCTTACCCACCAAACTTTAAAATACTACATTTTTAAGTTTAATTTATAATATAAATTAATATTTCTTCCATCCATACCCACCAAATTTTAAAATACTACAACTTTTTTAGTTACTTTATCATTAATGTGAAATCCTTGTTATTTTTCAATGTGAAATTTACCACTTCTGGTTATTTGTGAAGATGACATGCTCACCAAAGAATACATATACTCAGGTTGTTGCTCGAAAGTAGGATTATTAGTGACAAAATTACAAGTTGTCCACATGTGTTTCTGAAGAATCATCAAAAGCGCGCAGAACATTTCTCATGTCAAATTAAAATATCCCTTATGTTTCCAGAACGTTTGTTTTGCTTCCTCCCTAAACTACACTTGAGTCAAGTGCCTTCTTGAAATATTTATATCCTTTCCTTAACATTGAAAAATGAAGCATTGTTACCGAAATGTTTATATCTGTTCCTTGGTAGCAATCACAACAATGTTATCAAATAGTAAATACAAATAACAATCTTTTAACAGTAAATGTAATGTTGAATGTACATTTGAATATATATTTCTCAAGAATAGGCATAAACACTGTATATTTTCATATACAGGTTGCAAAGGTTGCAAAAAGGGTAACTGATTGTTAGTTTTGAGAATCAATCGGGGTGTTAGTGATTGTTTCTTGTTATGTCAACACAAGTATCTATGGTAACATGGAAAGGAGCAGAGGTACAAGGCATATGCAGAATGTTAGTTCTGGTTGGCTGTAAAGCTGTAAAACAGGCATGGTTTGATCATATAGTGCAAATGTGAAGTGAATTCTCAGTAATATAAAGAATCAACAATAACTTAGATTTATTTTGTAACCGTAGAGTGACAAATTCTGTTGGTAAGATAGAGAGAGAGAACCCGCAGGTCAGAGCCATGAAGCTTCCCTGTACGTCCTGTTTTATCCAGACATGTCCTCATTTTTAGGTGTGTGTCCGGCGTCTGGGCAGATTTTTTAGAAATCTGTAAATGTCCTCCTTTTTTGGAAAAGGTATAGCATCGACCATAGCAAATGTGCTGCATAGAGAACACATAGCGATCATCATTTAAGACATATCACTTGGGGTGCGTTAAATATTCGAGCAATGCTCACCTAGCATCTGGGAGCTGAACACGATCACATTGTTCGACTGAATCATTAGTATTATTCTAACTTGTAGCTTCGCCCTCTGAGTGCGTCCCAGACTGATGGAATGCATGTGTTCTGCGCAGTTCCTTTTCGATTGATTCATTTGATCTAATAATCGGAATTTTTTTGTTTCGCATGGTTCGTACTTACTAATTGTGTATTGCGGAACATAGTTCAAGGTGCCATTATGCTTTTTACACGAAAACAAACACAATTTTTCACATAGAGAGAATTTTTGTTGTTCCTTTTTTTAGCTTCCTTAACACACAATATGGTGGGCAAAACTTGACTACCGTAGTGGGTATGCATTCCGATAAGGTTAGGTTAGGTTTGGTTAGGTTAGTTTTAAAAAAGGCCAAGTCTGCTGACACACGCGTGGCAGCAGCAAGAATAAGCGTCAAATTTGGTGCTGACACGCGCGTGGCAGCAGCAAGAATAAGCATCAAATTTGCTCCTGCCACGTAATTCGTCTGCTAACCAATGACAGAGGATGTTACAAACCTTAAGAACAGATGAAGACGAGTGACCGAAGTGTCACAAATTGACGACACAAACCTGCGCCCAAAATGAGTTTCAGTTAACACGTGTAACAATAATGGGTGTACCAATATTTTTGTTTTCTTACATTAATTGAAGTATCGTAGGCTAGTGGGAATGAATGTACAGGTAATTTAGAACTTTTCTTAGAAAGCATTAAGCGATATTACTTTAGGTAATGCTAACAAATCGTAACCTACAATGGACCTAAACTTGACTCGCGTAACAGAACTACTAAGGTTCGTATTGAACAAAATCTTAAAACATTTTTGTGTAAGTAATCGCTAAAATTTCACAGTATGTGTTACAGACGAAATTGCATACATAGCATGATGAAATCGCGATAAAACAAAAGGAAATTGGTTTGTAAAAACCGTCTGTATGCACACTAAAGTAGTAAAAGAATACGTCGACAAATGCTAGCAACTCCAAACGTAATGATGTAAAATTATAGTTGCAGTTGTAGCATATCATGTTGGGTGCTATGTTCCCTTTCGGACGCCTTCAGACTATTCTGCTTCACAGGAAGGTAACAATCGTACTTTATTTCATAATTGCACATCTCTGCGAGCTAAAAACATTCACAAACAACATAATCTTCTTTAACCAGATTTCTGGTAACGGTTCCGATTGTTTTATGATTTCTCCTATCACAAAGACTAATTATTGTAGAATTTTGGAAATCATTGTCACACGAAATTTAAACCTTCCTTAAAATAATGAGCACTGTTTGGACTCGAAAAAAGTTATTTACGTTGAAAAAAACAACTTGAAAAATTACCTTACGCACTTCTCATGGACAAGATATTCTCCGTCGACAAGCGACAGTAAATATCATATAAGCATGGGAATGAATGTAGAAGTAAATCGGAACCTTAGCATATAATGCATTTAGGGACTGTATGTTAATGCTAAGGGAACCAAACCTAACCTGCCTAACCTAACCACGAAAGCATATATTGAACAAAATCTTAAGATATCGCTAAAACTATGTAGTATGTGTTAACAGACATACATCGAAATCGAACCATGTTAAAGTCAGGAGATGGAAGATATTGGTTCAGAAAATGGAAAAAGAACTGATATGGAATGAAATAAGGGCAAGAAGAAAGGAGATAAAAATAATAAACGAGAACCTGAAAAGAATTGAAAAAGCTATTGAAGATGGTCTCACCATTTTTACGAGAGAATATACATTTTACGAAATGAAAAGCTGGCAGGAGAAATTTAGAGAGAAAATAAAAATAAAGTTGAAGAAGAAAGGAAAGGGACTAGGATGGAAAGAAGAAAGGGGAGAAGAGGAAGAAGAAGAGGATACCAGAAGAAGAGTTGTGGTAATAGGGAATGTAGACCTATCAAAAGAAGAGGAAGCTTTTTTTTAAAAAACTAGGAAGAGGTTTCAAAGTTAAAGAAAGAAACGTAGATGATGAGGAAGTTATATATGACATTGAAGAAGCAGTGCTCCATATAAAAGAAGAAGCAGCAAGATACAAGATTAGGAGAAGAAAAGCAGCCATACTGAAAAAAGAAATGGGAAAACAAGGAAAAGTAGATAATTTGAGTCAAAAAGAAAGGGAAGGGATGAAGAAAATCAGGACAATAAATGATGTGGTGATAGAGCAGGCAGATAAAGGAAGAGCAATTGTGGTGATGGAAAGAAAATGGTACGAGAGGAAATTTTGAAGATCTAAAAGAAAACGGATATGAGGAGATATGTGGAACAGAAGAACAACAAACTATAAAAGAAAGGGCCATACAAGACTGTAGGAGGAGTGGATTCAAGAAATGCGTAAAGGAGACAGGACTACCAAGTTTGAAGGGCTTTACAAAGATACACAAAGAGGAGATAAAGTTAAGACCAGTAATGAACTGCAGAAACAATATTTTGGAACCCTTGGAAAAGAAATTAAAGAAAGTTACTGAAGTATTACTAACACAGCAAGAAAGCAGAGCAGTTAAGAACAGTGAACAAGTAGTAGACCTCATAAAAGGACTTAAGTTAAATGAGATGAAGACGACAATGTTTAGCTTAGATGTAAAAAATTATGTTCCCGAGCATCAAGAGGGGACACGTTTTGGACATTATTAAAAATAGAATGGGACAAGAAATTATAAGAGAATGGGATAGTGAAAGGGTAGCGAAGGCGCTGGAAACCATTTGGAATAACGGTTACAGTATAATGGGAGATAAAATAATGTTAATGAGTGAAGGACTGAATATAGGTTCCAGCCTAAGCCCAGCATTGGCTGAATTGGTCATGAATGAATTGGAAAAGAAAGTGATAGAAAAAGGAGGTGACAAAATAATTCTGTTTGCAGATATGTGGACGATTGTTTTGGCATATGGAAGGGAACGAAGAGGCAGCTCGACATTTTTGCCAAAGAAATACAAGATGAAGAAAGAGGGATATTATTGGAACTTGAAATAGAAGAAGAAGGCAAGTTAAGCTACCTAGATATATTGATGAAAAGGAAGAGAGGAGAAGAAATTGAATCCACTTGGCATCAGAAGAAGTGTGCAGCAGGGGTTTTCTGCCACAAAAGAAGTGATGTAAGTGAGGTGACAAAAAGAAATTTCATAAAGAATATGGAGGACAGAATAAATAAAATATGCACGAAGGAATGTGAAAAAGAAGGCAAAATAAATAGCCTATGGAAACAGCTGGAAATGAATGGCTATGAGAAGCAGGATAGACTGGACATAAACAGAAGAAGGAAGAAAAGGGGAAGGGGAGAATTGGAAGAGAAAGAAAAAGAGAGAAGGTTTTCAATAAGGAGTATGGGGAAGACCACACAAAAGATATGCAAAGTGCTTAGGAAAGCGGGCATTAAAACTTACAGGAAGGGAGGGTGAAGCATCTTAGGAATAGCGAAGAATGTAAACAAGAAAAAGAAAAACAGAGAAGAGGAAGAAGAAGGGATTATGTACGAAGTAAAATGTAAAGAATGTCAGCGTGTGTACATAGGAGAAACGAAAAAGAGACTGAAAGATAGGTTGAAACAACATAGGGATGATGTACGACTTAAAAGAGAGAGAAATGCGATATTTAAACACACGAGAGAAACAGGACATGACATAGAGTGGGATGATGCTAAGCAGATAGGAAGGGAGAAGAGAATGCTAGTGAGAAAATGGAAGGAAGCCAAGGAAATAGAGAAGAAAGGTGAAGAAGACACAATGAACTGGAATGGGGGACTGAAGTTAAACAAAGAATGGAAGAAGGTGTTAGAAAGAGTAGAAAGGACAAGAGAGAAAGAGGAGAGAAGGAAGAAAATTAAGGAAAAAGAGCGTGAGATATAAAGCCCAACCTCATTCTATATGAAAGTAAACATTTTTAGCCTTTTAGGTGAAAGTCCAGTTCAAAAGTGAAAGCTACCTGCTAGAAAGTTCCATAAGTACTTTCTAATAGTCTGGAGGGAGTAATGTTTTGTGTATATATAATGCCCTGTTTTTGTATCTTGTTACTTTTGTACTTGATACAGAGTCTGATGAAGAACTTGCTAGAAGGTTGAAACGTTACGTTTAGTTTATGTTTTTAATAAAATAAATTACTGCCTTGGTCAGCATATTTATATTTTTTCATAATCATGGAAACAAGGCTTAATGGTGTTATATAGTTATGAGAAGAAATTGGAAATAATCCGAAACGGGAGGCCTGTTCCTGAATTGGAGGACTTGTCTCAATCAGGAGTTACGAAGGATGGTAAGCAGTATGTTAGGAATTTTCAGGAAAAAAACTTACTTATGTGTGTATTTCTTCCTCAACCCTTAATTAAGATATTACTTATTTAAACATTTGACTGTACTTTCGTTCCCGTTCAATGTGCATCGCGCTGCATGAAGAAACTAATCAAGGTTGAATTGTTGGCCTGCACGTTTTTTGAGAATATATTTGCGAAGCAAGTATATAAAATATCATGCAAATGTTTTATCGTGTTGCATCTGAATCTCTCCGGTAGCGTTTTAAGGTTATATCTTTATATAAAATAATCCTGAATTAGATCCCATTTCAATTCAACTAACTTCAATGAAGTTAAATTCTGCTTCCTTTAAGATACCAAAAAATGCAGCAGATTTTTTTTTTATATATATATAATATAATATATGAATGCATTTGATACAGCCACTAGTATTGTTTTCAAAGTTTGGTAAATTATCCACTAAGGATTTCACTTACGTATTTCTCTTGCGTTCCCTAGTCTAAATGTCACCGCACGCCACTGAAAAAATTGCATTCATAGCATGATGAAATCGCAATAAAACAAAAGGAACTTGGGCCAAAATGTTTGCTGGTGAAATCCTTTTGCTTTATTAAGTTCTAAATCAAAGCTGACAATTACATTGCAAGCTTGGGATTGTTTGTTGTTTTTCGATCTCAAACTTCAGTTTGGTTCCTATTTTTTTGTGCTTAATTTTCAAGTAAAAGTAGCTACATCCTTGTATTTAAGTGCACATAAAATGTAGTTTAAGTGGTTAGATTATTATAATGTTGTCATAATTGACACTTCAACCCTCTTGACTAGAAAACTGACAATATTCGGTCTTGGATTCTGGATTCGAATCTTGGCATGGGCGCGAGAATTTTTTTTACAAACAGCTAAGCCATATCTTAGAGTTTCGACCAATAGCAAGCCAGAAAACTAGCTTCAGGGATGTAAGGCTTGGTGGCGCAGCAATCGTTCGTCTTCTTTTCGGGCAATGTCTGCTGCCACGTTCTTTTTCTGCTAAAATCTCAAAAGAAGAAGAAGAGGCCAGGCCAATCATGTCATGCGTAACAAAATGTGGGCGTGTACGAGATGCAACGAGACTCAACGAGAGAACACGATATTCAAGATGGCGAAGTTAGGGTCGACGGTGTAATGAGCCCTCTCTCTCTGTCTGTTATGCGTAGAACGTGCATCTAGACAGTCTTTAAAAATCCATGTATTTTCTCTTATGTTAGATTTGAGACACCAAGAACAATGCCATTAGTCTTTACTCCTTAGATACATTAAAATTGAGAAGTAGAGAACACCGTGGCTTTTGTTTATAGCAGAATCGAATCCGGCGCCCTTTATTACAAGGCGACAGCGTTAACCACTATTCTATGGGACATGCCCGAGTCTTTGTGGCGTCGTACTGTACACATTGGAGAATGATGACGATATATAAGAAATTTTATGCACATATCTAATTTCTTAAAAGTAATCTTCTTTGTACGTGCAAAACTGAATATATGATGGCTATAGAAATAACAAAATTCCCCGCGCGCTAAAAATATTGCGCTCTCGTCTTTAGTACAACAGAATCAAGGTTCGATCCCTGGTAGGAACTGCAAAATTTCTGTGATGGCCCAACATCGTGAGGACAATTGGGAAGCTACTTGAAATCAATATGTAAGCGAATTCCACTCTCAAAACTAGATGGGACTCGATGTGATGACCACGCGTCACCGAATGGAAAAACACTTCGCAGTCTTTGTCCTTCAAAATTAATTTTACTGAATAATTGTAGTTTTCTTTAGAGAACATAAACATGGCTTTCTAGCACAGTACAATGTTGTTTTCTTTCCCCCTACTTTTATAGTTTTTCATTCAAAGGATTCCACTCCCGAAGCATGAGCATGACGCACTACGAAACCAGAGGTCCAAGGTTCGGACCTTGGACAGGTGTGGTTGCATCATGTCTCTCGCATCGCTATTTCTTCGGATCATCATTCAGTCTCATCGTCGCATTTAACCCAAGAGGTAGAAATGCGGCGTAAAATAACGAAATAGAAATTATTGATTGACTTGGTTCATTTTTACTTCACTTTTCTGACCCTTTTTGCTAATCGAAAGATGAGAATGAGTTAAGATTAAAT
This sequence comes from Lepisma saccharinum, assembly GCF_977018435.1. NCBI lineage: Eukaryota > Metazoa > Arthropoda > Insecta > Zygentoma > Lepismatidae > Lepisma > Lepisma saccharinum. The sequence goes on from NC_139231.1 coordinate 111,809,185, forward strand.
TGATGAAAGGACCATCACAAAGAAGACACATGCCCAAGCTGGGATTCGAACCCGGGACACCCTGCTTCCTAGCATAACCTGCTAACCACTCCACCACGGAGTTGTCTTCCCAAATAGAAATTAAAATTTAAAAATGACGTCTTGAATTTGCAGAAACCGAGTTCATCACCAAGGGCAAAAGATTCTCGCTCCCACTAGGATAGGTAAATAACAGAATATCCTTGATAAGTAATTTGACTCTCCATATTTCATGATATTATTATGTAAGTATCTATTATTCGTTATATAACTTCAAATTAATTCTATTTGTATGTGTAGTCAACTTTCCCGCCTAAGCAGCAGCCACAGCATCTGCATTTGCGGGTGAAGGCAAGGGTTGTTAAAGGTCCAGGAATTTTAAATAAATTCAATTCCCATCCAGGAGAGAAAATCAGCAAGGGTAAATGTGTTCTGGACCGTAAAGAACCTTTTTACCTGTAAAGTTTTCAATTCGGTCTAGGATTTCCTAAATTGGCCTGAAGATTATCTAAAAGGTTGTTTCTTGGAAGTTGATTTAGAATATCCATCTGATCTCCATGACTATCACCACGGATTAGCTATGGCAGCAGTTTCTCAGAAGGTCCCAGGTACAGAGAAAATAAAATTAATATTATCATTTGAGAACAAAAAAAATATGTGCTTCACTATCGACTGTTGCAATATTACTTGGAGCAGGGTATGAAACTTACTAAAATCCATAAGGGGTTAAAATTTGACCAAGAAAAATGGTTAGCTCAATATATTGTGAGAAATACAAACAATCGAAACAAACATATTCTTAAGTTAAACAAAATATTTTTAAATTAATGATTAACTCTATATTTGGAAAATGTATAGAGAACAAAAGAAATCGAGTAAGGTGTAATTTGGTGTGCGATCCAAAAAAACTCAAGAAACTTATTGCCGATCCCACATGCAAAGGTTTTACAAGAATTACAGATGATCTGACTCTTATTGAAAGATCCAATAACAAAGTAATGTGTGATGCACCGATAGCTTTGGGTGTTGCAGTTCTAGAATTAGCTAAATTGGAGCTGTATAAATTTCATTATGATATTATGAAACCTATATACAAAGATAAAATTGAAATAGTATACATGGATACTGATAGTTTTGTGTATGTGATAGGAACACCTGATTTTAACAGAGATTTGCTTTCTATGAATTAATATTTTGACTTTAGTAATTATCCAGAAAATAATTCATTATACAGTCTTGAAAACCAGATGATCCCTGGGAAAATGAAAGATGAGGCAACAGGGTCTATAATAACAGAATTTGCTGATCTAAGACCAAAAATGTATTGCCTAAATATTGATTGCAAAGAAGAAATTAAAAGAGCCAAGGGTGTAAGTCGACCATGTACAAGAGAACTTACAATGGAAGATTTTAAAGAATGTTTATTTGAAAAGAAAAGAAAAAACGTGTCTTCATACGTATCATCTTACTAGTAAATTGGATGGTGTGCATACTACATTTAAAAATAAAAAAGCTCTTGATGGCAATGATAATAAATTGCAAATATTAGATTACAATGTCCATACTAGAGAATATGGACATTATAATACAAGTAAACGTTGTGGTAAATGTAAGTGGAGCTTGAACAAAAGAACTTACAATGAAAGATTTTAAAGAATGTTTATTTAACTAGCAAATTACCTAGTGTCTATACTAAAAAAAAATAACTCGTCATAGCAATGATAATAAATTACAAATATTAGATTGCAATGTCCATACTAGAGAATATAGACACTATAACACAAGTAAACATTATGATAAATGTAAAAAATAATACATTAGTATTAAATATTTAATATTAAAATAGTATTAAAAATTAATCTATTATCTATTAAAATATAGATTATCAATATATATAAATATTAAATAGTATTAAAAATTAAAATTGTTGTATTTTTATTATATTATATTAAATAGTAATAAATAGTAAATAGTATTAAAATTATTCTATTCTATTCTATTAAAACTGTTCTATCACTCTCTCATTCTTTACATCATAAATCTATGATTTCTCCACAATTAAAATTGCATTGCATATAATATTTTCCGGTAAAGTTTCATGAAACTCACATATTAACTTAAAATTTGTTCGATCATTAAAAACTACCAATTTTCTTTTTGATGCATTTATTAAAAACATTGGTCTGTGAATTATAAACTCATCTGGATTATAATACATATCAATGTTTCCTTCAGTTACCCTCTTAAAAGCACTATAGGCTTCATATAACTTTAAATAATCTTGATCTGCAATGTTTAAATTGTAATTTTCACGTGGGAATACCTCATTTCGACCATTCTTCGGATATACATTTTTAATTTTACAATTATCAAACTGGCTGCTATCCTTTTCCTGATTGTCATCTCTCCCTGTCTGAAACAATACAGCTACGAACTCTGGCATATCGTATTGTAGAGATTGGAACTGATTAGTAATATCGATTCAAAGAATTTACCCTCCACTGCCCTCTGTATGCATTGATATGTATAAAATTGTATCGAAATTTGAGGATTTTTCAAAATGTTGGCTTTGTATTTCAGAGCATAATTCGATTCATATTCAACTATAGGCATGCGTAACTCCATAGACTGAATCACACATTTTGCAGCTTCGGGTAAACTAGCATCATTGGCTGTTCCATCTGGATTCAAAGTTTTGTATCTCATTATCGAATTATGATCATTGTGCGATCTGCGAAATATGACACTCAAACCACATTTCCACGTAATTTCTTTATAATCAGAGAAGAATCCAAATAGCAATCTCATGGGGAACAGTACTTTGTGACTTTTTGCTTGAATTTTTGTTCCAGCTTCGAACCCACCAACTTTATAATATACACTCTCTGATTTGGATAGTTTCAATGTTCCAACTGTAGTGGATGTAATTCCAGGGTAATCAATTCTGTCTATAACTGTACCATGCTTTCTGATTTCAATCTGTGAGAATAAGAATGGAACAAAATTATCTCTAAGTTTTATATTAGCCCCGGGGAGGGGGTATTCTTCACCATTATTTTTCTTAACAATATCAAATTTTATATACAAATCTGATCTATGTGGATGAATAAAACCATCGCCTATAGTTATGTCAAATTGAATATCTTTATTTGGTTCATTGAGGTTAGCAAATGTCCTCCTGTTTGGAGGGAATGACTGCAACTCATAACTCTCGGTATTTTCCATTTGGTATTTATTTATATTTTTTAAATATTAATTTCTATTATTGCAGTGCTATTAGCACCAGCAAAATCGATGATCTCATTTTTCTCATTTGTAATTGTTATCTCTATGTAATTAACTTTATCAAGAGAAACAGGCAAATAAACTGGTGGGATTGGGGAATAGATGATAGGTTCCATAAATTCTGAATTTGGTTCAAATGTAGCAATGATTCCTGTCTCCTTGTGGCAACCAACTGAATTTTCTTCAGCTTTGATAATAATCCCTTTAGCAATGTTGCAGTGAATATTCAATGTTTCTATAGCTAAGAATTTTGGTATAAATGTACCTATGTGTTTAATACCTGCTTCTAATTTGCTATTGTTGGGGAAACATAGAAGTTCGCCCATGGTAGATAGGTCTACTGTTTCTTTGGTAGATACAATTTCCACTCTGTGTGTTACAGAGTTTTGAGTTAACAATACAGTGTTAGGAAGTTCAGATTGTAAAGTTGATAAGTTATATTGTCCAGGAGGAATAATAATTTTTTCATCACCTACAAATATAGAATTGTTGTAGGTAGTTACATTTGGAATCAGATACATGCTATAGAAGAGCTATGGATTTTGGATAGATAATATCATCGTGGAGGTGCAGTTTCAAGACCGAAGTCTCGCTGGAGAGATGAAATTATTTCCATGTTTAATATTCCACACTGCTTTCTGAAAATCTTGTAATTTGATGTTATGTATTTTATTTAATATTCTAAGCACCGTAATGCAAACATAACCACATATAATTTGATCGAAATCTTGAATACGTTCGTCGTTGTAATAAATCTTGTCATGTTTTAAATAATGAATTAATTCCGAAAGAATCGAAAATAAAAGCATTGTTATTTTGTTTATAATAGCATATCCAGTGGGTACCAATATTTTTGGACTTATCCAAATTCACCACACCACATTCTTGTGAGAAAGGGGGACTATCTTTAGGGAGAGAATCAGACATGAAAACCCCCCTGAAATGTCGAATTTTAAATATTTTAACCAAAGATTCAATGTCTTGGTTCGTGAGTGCTTTTTCTTTCTTTTTTAATTTTCTGAGTGCTCTGGACTTCACACCACTGCCTATTTTTTTCTCCATAGCAAGATTATGACGCTTCTGCTCTTCTACTTCTGCCTCATTCTTTTTTGAATCAATTACAGTTTTGGCTATAGCCGCACTGCCCCCGGCTAAGCTCCCCACTGCCCCCAAAGATGCCAGGATAGCAGGAATGCTGAATCTGAATCCTCCACTATGTGTTTTTTTTTCTTGTATTTTGCAATCCTTTTAATTTTGGCGTACTGAGTAATAATTTCATTCCATTTCCTTTGCCTTTACATTGCCTCTTCTTTTCCTATTGTTTTTTAGTTAAAATTGGATTAATTTTAAATTTTTAAGATCATGATATGGAATTTGGTATACAACTCCTTTTGGTTTCATGTTGTTTTTTATTATTATTATTTTTTCAAGGTATTTATATATTTATATTACAGACCCCATCCTAATTTTTGTTTTGTATTCATAGCAATGGTTGTACCCAATGCTGTTATTCGTGCACCTAATGATGCATCTTTGCTGGTTAATCTTCCAAATGCAGTCTCTTCCAATTTTTGATCAGCCACATGACGATTATCGAGATCTTTGTGTGTTTTGTATGCAATGTCATGTTCTTTACAATCTGCATGGAGAGGATTGATCCCCCTGTCCCCTCTTTTTCATCGTTTCTCAAGTTTTGTCCCAGGACCACAGTATTGGTAACCAGGTACATGTAACTCAAATGAGAGCTTATTAATAATATCATTAACCCAACCTCGACCCTCTGATACATTCCAAAATTTAGGGGGCAAAGTATTAATAATTTTAATTAAGTATCCTATACCTTTGGGATCATTTACAATAAAATGAGCTAGTTTATTGCTAATCATGTCTACAATACCCATTTTCTCATCGTAAAAATTGTTGTTTCCAGCATTTTCTTCCCCTGCTATAACCAGCAATCTATCTATGAGTTTTCTCACATCATCTACCCACACAAATTCTTTAGGTAAAGTATTGTATTGTTTGATACCACTACCAGTTTTGAGTTGGTTCCAGATAGGTTTAATCAGATTCTTGTATTTGTCTCCACTGCTCGATTTAACACGATTTTGAGTGGCATCGTTATTTTGATATAAGGCATCAGATAGTATCAAAATATCTGAGTAACTCTGATAATCTTCTTCTGTAAAATTCTTTGGTTGTTTCTTGGTGATAAGCTCCCTGCCAGGATATCTAGACCAGGTATTTTTTCCACCCAAATTGATTTTTATGTTGTCCCCTTCGAATTTTACTCTAGATTTCCCAATTTTCCAAATCACCTTCATTTGTTTCCATGGTCGGATACAAGCCAAACACTTCATCTTTTTCAAATTTGCCTGTACTTAGGTAATCTCTTGCCAAGGGACCCAACTCGATTTTCTCTGGTTCTTCTATGCCTGCTTTAGGTGGCTGTTGGAGGGTCAGAGGAGTATGGATACTAGATAAAGGGCTAGGTGGAAAATCTGCATACTTTTTAGCAGTAAGAGGTACCAATTCATTTATGACATTTTTATTTTGTTCTGTGACAACCTTAATCTCTTTACCGAAACCACTGATTGCATCGATAATTGGTTGGTCTTGGCGTTTGTGTTGTTCATAGAATCCACGATTCTCAGATTTTCAACCTTTGAAACGTTTGGACAGGTAATCACGTAATTTCAAATTATCTTCAATTTTATGTTTTGACATATTTATTTTTTTGATTAGAGGTTATTTTATATCGTTTCAACGTTCAAAAAGTCGTTGATTTTATTTCTAAATTTTCCATTGTTAGGTTTTCTAGTCATGTCGATTGTAATAAATCCAAAATCGTCATTGTTCCAACAAGATGAACATAATCATCACGTAATCATCGTATACATGTTTAAGATTAGTATGATCTTGACGAAACAAACAAATTAGGTTTGTATTATCTCGTAGTAACTGTTAAGGAATTTTGGAATAAGTTTGAGCTAAATAAAAGCTGTCTATTTCTTTGTGACGACCATGTGTAAAGAAATTTCGGATTTCGTTTTGTTTTTCCAGAATAACATCAACAAAAACTACAACAGAATTTTTCAAACAATCATTGAGAGGTTTTATTCGTATAAAGTCTAAGAGGGGGATCGTAGATAGGGTATGACAGCCTTTAACCACTCGCTTGCTAAGTGAGAGGAACGTTGCAAAAGGAAGGGGGTAGCTCTGGAGAGCAACGTCGACACTCAAACTGCAAGAACCGTAAATAAGAACACACGGACATATATATTTAAAAACACTGCCTTTGACTGAACAGTCAGGGGAAGGAAAGACAAGGAATGCTCGTTACCTGGAGTTCTACGGCGATCTCTTCTCCGCTGGTCCTTGGATCGACGTGGTGCTACTCTGTAAGAAAACGGACGAGGGATCAACTCCGGGCTCCAAACTCTGTACTTTCGTAGACCGATATTCTAAACGATAACTTTAACTTCCGATCGTTCGTTCGCTCCTTTTTCTAAACTTATGATGCCTGTGGAGCTCTCTCGCGATAACCGGATTCAACGTAAACTGAAAACAACTAGCAACGGAGTTCTTTTGTAACTACTTCATCTGACGGAAAACGGAAGACAACTAAGACTAATACAGGGTGATTCAAAAGTCGCGCGACATAGGACAACTCCGTTATTTGTGCAGATACCGAAAAAACTATAGAGGGCATAAGTGTAGGAAATACATTGTTGGAAATCATGAGCGTAATTGTTGCGACAGCCGATGGACCATTTATTAGTCTGCGTAAAATCACAAACAAAACAAAACAATATGACTGTCAAAATGGCAAACGGAAAGAAACACAAACAAATGAATGTCATAGCCGTACTCCATTTACGACAGAACAAAAAAATTGACAACCGCAATAGAAATAGCAACCGCACGGAGTGGCAAACTGATACAAAGGAACGACCTGAACTGACATGTCCAGCAGCTGCACCGCTGGGACACTACCGGAGGAATTGTTCAAATTGATTGCCATCCTGTTGACGGCACATCCGAATACGGTTCACAGACCTCTTGCGCACATTACGTAACACCATAGGTGTTATTGCTGCACAGGCTCCTCTGATGTTTTCCTGAAGTTCCTGCAGTGTTCGGGGCCTGTTTCTGTACACGACAGATTTGAGATGGCCCCAGAGGAAAAACTCTTGTGGCTTCAAATCTGGCGAACTAGGCGGCCATTCCACGGGACCCCTGCGACCTATCCAACGCCCAGGTAAAACTTTATTCAGCAATTCGCGAGTTGTTAGTCCGAAATGCGGCGGTGCTCCATCTTGCCGAGAGAAAAACCCCCGTCGTTTTGCTAGGGGTAGATTATCCAAATAGGGCAGGAGTGTCATCTCGAGATGCTCTCTGTACAGTTCAGCAGTGAGCTTGTTGTTAAGAAATACGGGACCGATTAGAACATCCCCGTGTATGCCACACCACACATTTAACCTTGGGTCAGTCTGATGATTGATGAGGATCTACAGCAATGTATGGGTTATCGGTTGCCCAATACACAGCGTTATGTCTATTCACTGTTCCGTTTAGATGGAAACAGGCCTCTTCGCTGAAAAGAATATCAGCTTCAAGGTGTGGCTGCTGCGTTCGTCTTTCAGTAAACCACTCACAGAACTGCACCCGTCTATCTGTGTCATCTCCATGTAGTTCCTGGACAAAATGCACACGATATGGATGGAATAGTATCCTGGACAGGGATGCTTGACTGATGACACATTCTTGAGCCACTTTTCGTGTTGACCGTGTTGGACTGACTGTCAGCTTAGCTAGTACGCTTGCTGAGGTTGCATGATCTGTTGCTGTACGTGGCCGCCCAGACCGTCGTTTGTCATGGATACTGCCTGTTGCCTTGAACCGCTCCAGTAAACGACCAATGGTTGCATGATGTGGCTGTGGTTGATCTGGATGCCGTCTGTGATATTCCACCGCAGCTTCCCGTAGACTCATCCCTGCAACATGGATAAGAACAATTTCCACCCTTTCCTGAATTGTGTACTTGGACATTGTTGTTGATTACTGGAAAAAAAGAAAAATTCAACATTACGGTCATGATTTAAAACTTATTTTCCAACAATTTTCCTCTTGTTTCCTGCACACAATGAAAATAATACAAATGCAACATCACGGTCATGATATCAAACATATGTCCAACAATTTTG